>NW_024429196.1:71043780-71766280 GCF_017639785.1 Mesocricetus auratus | reverse complement strand
GAACACTGCCATCTGGTAGAATCTGATTTGCCCGATTCTAAGAAAAAGCCTACTAAGACCTTGAAATTAGTTGTAGTTTTGTTTCTTGACAGCAGTGACAGGGCTTGAGGAATGTGCTTGCCTCTGCAAGCCTTACTGTCTGTCCCTACATGGAAAGCGGAAGAGGAGCATCAGACAGCTAGCTCACATACAGGCTGTGAAAGGTCAGAGCAGACAGACTGGAGAGCACGCAGCTCACCATGAATATGGGACAAATGGGAGTTAATGTCAGCTCCATGTCACAAGTGAAAGCATGGGATAAGTCAGGTGAGCAAGCCTACAGGAGAGGCTGGGAGCGACCTAGAATGAGAGCAAAGCCGGGCAGCCCCCACTCACTCCTCACATCTGCCTGGACTGTGATTTGCAAAGCTCGCCCACATGCCACAGCCAGTATCTGCACTAAGTCCGTTTTCTGTTGCCATCACAAAATACCCAAAGCTGAATGATGCATGAAGAGCAGAGGTCCGCCTGCCCGAAGTTCTGGAGGTTACAGGTCAGGAACATGGTACGGGCATGAAGTGAGGTCTTCCTGCCGCTAAGGGTATTGCTCAGTGAAGCAGAGTAAGGGCCAAGTTCAAGTCCCTCTTCCTCTTCCTATAAAGTCCTAGCTGACCCCATGATACCATTGACCCTAGTCACCTCCCACAGTCCCATCTCTAAGCACCATGAACATATGAGTGTGATCATTGCTCCAACATGGGAACTTTTGGGGTGCCCAACTAAACCACCTCAGCCTTCCTTGGGTGAAGAGAAGTCAGCCGTGTGACACACAAGTGGGGTGAGATCCATGACCTCCCCCCGGCCTCCTTTCCTTGCCCTTTCTGGGTAGATATCCATCGGATCATCCGCAGGGTCAGATCTAAACACAGAGGGTCCCCTTCCCAAAGGAGCTGCCAGCCAGCTGTGTAGGACCAGCCTCTCTGCCTTCCTTTGTTAGTGTGTGTGCGTATGCGTTCATGTGCACAGGCACATGTCTGTGTGAGTGCTTGTGCACAGGTGCATATGTGCACACAGATGCCAGGTCGTCACTGGGTGTCAGTTCTCAGGATCGCCTCCCTTGTTTCCTTATTTTAGATAGTGTGTATGCACACATGCGCGCGTGTGTGCACGTGTGTTTCTACGTGCATGTGTGTGCAACATGCTGTAGCATGAGTGTGACAGAGGACAATTTGCAGGAGTTGGTTCTCTCCCTCCACCAGATGGATCTCATCAGGTTTGATGGCCTTTACCCCCTGAGTCATCCCACTGGTGTCTGCCTTGGGTTTTGAGGCAGCGTGGCTCCCTGACCTGAAGCCTCGGGGATCTCCCTGTTTTTTCACCCCCAGAGCTAGAATACAAATCCTCCACCACAGTCAGTGTTTTTCTTTCTATGTGAGTTCTGGGGATTGAATCCTGACCTTCCTCCTTGTCGCTGATTGAGATGTCCCCTAACCCCAGGTCTAGTATCGAGCATCTAGGTCCTAGCGCCCCTCAAGTACCAGAATCTCTTTTTTTTTTTTTTTTTTTTTTTGGTTTTTCGAGACAGGGTTTCTCTGTGGCTTTGGAGGCTGTCCTGGAACTAGCTCTTGTAGACCAGGCTGGCCTCGAACTCACAGAGATCTGCCTGCCTCTGCCTCCCAAGTGCTGGGATTAAAGACGTGTGCTACCGATGCCCAGCTTGAGTGTCTGCTGTTCTTAACAAGGCTGTTTCAACTCTTGTTGCACCACCAACGCCCGGCTTTGAATATCATCTTTAAAGTAGACTTCTGCAGGATCTGCCCATACGCCCTTACAGTTCTTTCACAGTTGTAGAAGTTTCTTTGAAGCTATTTCCTGGTCTGGTATTGGGACCTGGCCAGAGCTTGCCTACTCCTCAGCCTGAATGAGATGCCCGCTGATCCCAACCTCCATCAGCGTGCAAATTCACCTCACTGGACCTCCTTAGCATTGATGAGACTGCAAGTAATACAGAAACCTCCAGTGAAGGGGCTGCTCATAGTGCCTGTGAGGTTTGAAGAGTCACCGTGGTTCAGGTGCTGCAGGCCAGCTAAGCCCTGGGGAGCTGGGATGAGCCCTCTCCTCCAGTCTCTGCTGCAGGAAATGGGGGAGGGGCACGAGAGAGAGCCTCCCTGGACCAGCCCCAGTTGGTTCTTCAGAGCAGAGCTGGCTCCTGTCCTCTGGGCTGGAGTGACCAAACAGGTTCTCCAAGTAGCAGGACCAGTGCGTGCAGGGAAGGGAACACCCTGTTCTGAGCTCTGTCCCAAAGGGCTGCCTGTAAGTGCACAATCTAGGTCTAATGTGTGGGTGGCACATCCTTCATGTGTCCTCAGCCGTAACCTGGAGTGTGCCAGCAGAGGAAAGTCACCCTCTACAGGGGTTAAGCTAGGCTAAGATATTCAAGCCAGAGAAGAAAAGTTCAGAACAGAGGAGGGACCTCCTCTGCATCCGCCCTGGGAGGGTCTGACAGACGGGATGTGGACTGCACCACTAGTGGGGACCCCAATCACTGTCCAGCTAAGGCAACTTGGGGGGAGGGGCTGATCAGTGCAGAGTCCCAAACCCAACCCCACCTGAATCTTTACTAGGGAGTCCCATAGAGTCACATTTAGGGACTGTGAGCCATACTCCAGGAACCCAGACACTCCTCCCAGGGCTGTGAGAGTAAAGCCTAAGTCTTCAAACATTGAAGTCAGTGGGTTAGAGTTCAGCTTGGTGCTGACCATTCAGCGTCTGAGTCCTGGAGGACATTCAGAGATGGTGCAGGGTTTTGTTTGTTTGTTTGTTTGCTTGCTTGCCGGAAGCCCCAGCTCCCTCCCAAGGCTGACCGTCAGCATTGGTTGCCCACAGGCTAGCCTCACACACTCCCATCTCCCCGGATTTCCAAGCCTAGCTGACAGCTCCCCTCCCCTGGCAGCAAGTCACTCATTCCAGTAAACTTGGCTCAACTTGAGGCCGATTCCTGTATTTCAACATCAACCATCAGCTAAATGCCACTCCACACCTGGTAGCCGGCTCTGGTGCAAGCACTCTGCTCATCATACCTGCAGCCCGGCTTTGCACCCAAGGGTGCCAGAAAGCAAGGAACAGGTGCAGAAGGCAGGGCTCACTCTTTTCATAGTTCGGTCCCACGTCAAGGACTGCAGGAGGCCCCGGGCCACTGCTCCTGTTCATTCCAGTGGAAGGGAAAGGCCCAGAGAGGTTAACCGCTTTACCCAAGATCTCACAGCAGGCAGCGGAGATACCTGCAGAGCAAGGGGACTGCCTACCCTGAGGTCCTTGAACACTGGGTGAAAGGCTCTTGTTTTGGAAACTGATGACCTTTTAGGGTCATGTGCCAACAGCAGGAGTTCCACCCGAATTCATGCAGGCCACAGTGAGCCCAGATGGACACCCGCATAGGAGGTGCCCCACACACAGCATCTTCCACAGCACCCTGGTGGGAAGCTCTCTGCCTGAGCCCTTGCTTCCAGCTTTGGCCTGGTGAGCCAATCTCAACCAGGGGAAGGGCGATGGGGAAGTAGTGTTAAAAATCTGTCCCTCAGGAGCCTCTTGAAGCATCCACATGGGCCAGGGACGCACCTGGAAGGGGAGTTTCAGAGGCTGCTTGGGACCTTACGGGAGAGGAGGGGTGTCCACATCAGGTCCAGTGATCCTTAGGCCTATTTGTGGGCACAGTCCTAGGCCTTTGATCTTGACATCCCAACTAGTCTCAAAAGGCTGCTCCAAATCCTGTGCAGGACTGGGGGCTGGGATGCGGTTCCTTGGTAAAGTGCTTGCCTGGCATGCACAAAGTCCTGGGTTAAATTCCAGACCACATAATAACTGGCCATGGCAGTACATGCCTGTAATTCCAGCGTTTAGGAGTTGAAACAAGATCTGAAGTAGAAGGCAAATCTACATTAGGAATTTGAGGCCACGAGACCCTATCTCAAAAAAAAAAAAAAAAAGACAGAAATTAAAAAGTCCTGTTCAGGGCTGGGACTCTTCTCTACTCAGACAACTCCAGCACCCTGGGCAAACCTGTGGGGTTCCAAGAATGAGGAACATGTATGTTTGGACATGTGTACAGTCCTAAGGCTGAGCAATGATTGCCCCACAGGCCCTGGGCCACACAGATGGCAGTGCTCAGTCACCTGCTGCCTGGGGACAGGTTCCCCAGTTCTCTGTGACAACGGAAGAACCAGGCAGGAACAAAGGGTATGAAGCAATTCCCTTTGCTGGGTATGGGGGAGACACAACACCTATCGGACGGCTTGCTCCGAAGGCCTCTAGGGACAGCTCAGTGCCCCTGTGCATCTGGCCTCGGCTACTGGCCAGGGCATCGGGAGGAACCCGAGGTCAGCAGGCACCCAGCTAAAACACAGGGCAGAGCAGGATACCCTAAGTGGGTGGTGCATCGTTAACTGCAGACGCATGCCCCCATGCAGTTCTGCAAAACCTGAGGGTGGAGGCAATAGGGACATCACAGTTATTGGTGCACAGGAGCCCAGACAGCACCTCTGACAGCCACTGGACCCCAAGAGGGTGACTTCCAGATGGCCGGTGTCAGCTGCCTCTGCTCCCTAAGGGCCTTCAGCAAAGCGACAGATGACAGGGCTGTGTTGTGCAATGTGCTGGGCTTGTGGCCTCTGGGGGCTGCAGTGTGCTGGTCCAAACAGCATGTGCAGGTTTGTGCACAATCAAGAGCCCACAAGAGGCACTGACCGCCCTGGGCTGTGTTTCCCAACTATCTCCTTTGGTTTTCAATTAGCAGAAGAGGTGGCTGCCTCCAGCGGGGCTGGCGGCCAGAGGGGCTGTTTCCCCTCCTGTTCTCCATAGTTTTAGTGCTCTGCTTGTCCCGAGAAGAGGCCCCTCCCCCGGACAGTTTGCTCACTCATTCCTGGCTGCTCTCCTGAATCTTGGTCATTCGGGCTCTGGCTCAGGTCACCCTTGGCAGAAGCCCAGTGACTCTCAAGAGTTTGTCCTGGAGCCAAGCAGGAACCTCAGCATCTGCCCACCTTCAGATGTATATGTGCCATTGTGAGAGCCCTTTACTGGCGACAAATGTCAGGGTTAGCATAACAGAATGAGAAGCAAGGATCCTGGTGGCAAGAGGCCCTGCAGGCTCTGCGTGATTGCCGTGATTACCCTGTGTTCTGCCTCAAAGAGTGGGGCGGAGCCTGTAGCAGGCTTGCAGAAACCAAGGGGAGCTGCACTGAGTCCTCTGCACAGTCGTGGCCGGGGGATGAAACGTCTGCAGAAGGAGGGTCTCTGTGGAAACATCCCTCCAGGGGCTTCATCTCTGAATGTTCCTTCTCCCCCCCCACACCCCCCACCCGGGGTGTGTCCCAAGTCCCTGTGTATCAGTCTCTATCTGTGGAACGAACACTGAGCACAAAGCCTCTGGCATGCATGGGAGAGCATATGGTGTCCGCACCACAGCAGCTGCTGGCAGATGACAAAAAACACGTAAGATCATTTCTCCAAGCTGGAGCCCATCAGGCAGGGCTCCCTGTCTTTGTCCCTGGGTGCTGGGGCAGACACAGAAAGGGGGCAGTCCCCACTTCTAAGAGGCTTCTCCGTAGGACAAACTCAAGCTATGTCCTTTGGTCACATATATCATCACTAAATGCTAAAGGACATCTTGAAAAGACGAATCAATCCAGTGAAGCTGAGCCTCTCTCTGGTGCACTGTTGCTGGGATGAGTTATGATTCATAGCTCCTCCTCTCCTTCTCTAGAGGGTGACAATGGAAGGGTCAGACTCTGATGAATCCTTCTCTTCCTAAGTTGGACAAGGTTGTGTGGACACTCAAGACATCCTGACTGGCCCTTCACTGTGACTCATGATTTCACCCGTTTGTTAACCGGAAGGACCTCCCCAAAGTCCGTTCACTGTGACTCATGATCTCACCCGTTTGTTAACCGGAAGGGCCTCCCCAAAGTCCATCAAATGCATGGACCTAGCACAGAGGGCTCACACATGCCTTGGAGCAGTGTAGCACACTGCAGTTCCCATATTCACTGTGGCTCCTGCGTGTGTGTGTGTGTGTGTGTGTGTGTGTGTGTACGCCAGTGTGTAGGTGGGTAGGCTCGTGTGGAGACTAAGGTTCAACCTCAGGTGTCATTCCTCAAGCATCACCGACTTTCTGGAGGGTGGGGAACAGAATCTCTCACTAGCCTGAAGCTCACCATGTAGGCTAAGCTTACTAGCCACCAAACCCCAGCAACCTACCTGTCTCCGCCTCCCCAGTTCTGTCATTATAAGCAAGCTTGGTATGTAAATGCTGAGAGTTGGATTCAGGTCTCCATGCTCCTCAGACAATCACTGCACAAACTATGACATCTCTTTCTATGGTTTTAATCACTTCTAGTTAGCCACAGGGAAGAAAAACAAAGATGAGTACAATCTAATAAAGTATTTCTGAAAGACCACATTCACCTATATTTTATTATAGCATACTATTACAATGTTCTGATCTGTGTTATTATTATTAATTTCTCACAACACATGCCTAATGTACTAAACTTTACCATGGGTCTGTTTTGTCTGTAGTTTTGGGCGTTCAATGGGGCTTTGGAACACTTCTCCATAGATGAAGGGTGATACCGTAATACACATTTCCCCAACGGCACCCATAGCTGTCGACTTTGAGACATCTCACCCCACTTTCCTCACACACCTGAAGGACAGCTGTACTTCCCTCTGCCTGGCTCAAGGGAGTATGAAGGATCTGGGATCGGGCAGAGAAAAGAGCCCTATATGCCGGCTCACCGTGCTCAAAGTCCAAGGGGCTTGGAATGAACAGAGGATTCTACGTGCAGATCAGCAGAACCCGTGTGAAAAGCTGGCTGAGGTGGTGGATGCCTGTAACCCCAGGGCTGGAGGGCATGTGGAGACACATGAATCTCTGGGCTTCAGCTAACCGACATGATGAGCTTCGGGTGCAGTGAGAGAGCCTGTCTCAAAAAGAAAATGTAGACAATCGAAGAAGACACCCAGCATTGACCTCTGCCCTCTACACACACGTATATGCTCACACACACATACTCCATACTAACAAGAGTATTACCACAGACATACACAATATATACCCTCCCCAGAGAGAGAGAGAGAGAGAGAGAGAGAGAGAGAGAGGGAGGGAGGGAGGGAGGGAGAGAGAGAGAGAGAGAGAGAGAGAGAGAGAGAGAGAGAGAGAGAGAGAGAGAGAGAGAGGACCTAGAACTCAGCTAAGGGACCTGCAGGGATTTGTTGGGGGACCCCATCTCTCAGCATGGAGATAGGTTGCAGGAGTTCCTGCCCCCAGGAAGAGACATACATGTCCCTTGAATCTGCAGAAGACACCTCACCAGGCTTCACCAAGCCTCATATGGCCTCTGATGTCTCCATCAGCCTGAGAGGAGAGTCCGGAGCCTTACCCTGCCATCTCATGGGCAGCCCCGCTATCCTCCCTTGCCCAGGCTGTAGCATGCATTTTCCTGAAGGCTGGTGTAGGAGACCTTGAGCTCCTGAAGCTGGGGCCAGGGCTTCTGCCTTCACCCTGGGCTAAAGCAATTTAAGTGAAAACCAGCTCCACTCTGCGGTATAGTTACTGTGTAGAGCCACTAGGTGAATCACACCAGAGGAAGGGGAACCTCAGGACAGACGGTATGGCTTCATTTGCTTGAAGGGGAACCCCAGGACAGCCTCACTTGCTAGGCGACTGAACAAGAGACAAGTCTTTCTGCCTAGAAACAGAACTCTCATTGCGGAATGCCAGGAAAAGGGACGCTTCCTCTTGGCCCGGCAGAAGCAGGGTCTGGAAACCAGCTGGGAGAGGACAAAGGCCAGGGTGACCCTGTCTGCAGCCAGCATGGATCCTAACCAGGTCAGTGTGCTGCTCTTTGGGCCGCCAGCCGTGAGTGACACTGTGCATTCAGGACAAAAGCAGAGCGTTCTTGTGCGGGAGGAAGAGGAGCTGTCCTGCTCTCATTCCAGGGCCTCAGGAACCTGTGCAAGAGCGCCTTTCAAGAGAAACCTGTCCTATGTCACCCTCACCACCGCCTGTCCTGTCCTCTGAATTATTAGTGGGCCGCTCTGTGTACAGCGGGCAGTGGTGGAAACCAGGACTTTTTTTTTCAGGACTGCATGAGGCCCTGGTATTTGAAGAGTAAAATGTGTTCCTTTACGAGGCAGCTGTGCAGGGACCAGGCAGCACTCCCAGCCTGAATGTAGCTCAGTGAGAGTAGTTCTTGAACTGCCTGATAAGGGCCACGGGCAGCTTGACCTCCCCTTCCAGCCCCACCTGAGGCCACCAAAGGTCATTCATCCTTCCAAATCCCCACCTGTCCTGGGCTTGGGCCTGGGCCAAGATGTGCCTCTCCTGTCTTCCTGAAATTGCTTCATAGCTGGATTCTCACCAAGGCCTTGCCACAAGCTAGGCTTCAGGGTGGAGGCAGAAGCTCTGGGGCCCCAGCTTCAGGAGCTTAAGGTCTCCTACACCAGCCTTCAGGAAAATGCATGCTACAGGGGTGCTCAGTGGGGCTGCCCATAAGATGGCAGAGTAAGACTCCAGACTCTAGAAGCTGGAGACACTGTAGAGGGGTACAAGAGGAGTGGGCTGCTGAGGAAAAGGGAACCTTGGCCAGTCAAGGGAAATCTGTACAGAGAAAGGTAGTGAGAAGTCAGGCAGGGAAATCTAGGGCAGGGGTCTCCTGGGGACTTGGCAGAAAGTTGAGCTGTCACTCACTCCTCAGCAAGGACTGGGCTTTCAGGAGATGGTCAAGATGGAAGTGAACAGACTGTGTCCCAAGGTGAGGACTGCAGCAAGGGGACAGAGCAGGAAAGAAAGATGTGGGCAAATGCCACCACGTCAGGCAGTAGATTGAGGGTTACAATAGCAAGCTCAGACAGGAGCACCAAGGGAGTCCTGGACATGGGAGAAAATCTTAGAGTCAGGTGGCGAGGAGGGGAGTAGGCCTGAAGAGGCGCACCTGGGGCTGTCTACAAAAGCTGGAGGTGAAAAGGAACCAGTCTTCATGGGCCATGCCAGGAAGGCAGCTGGCAGTCAGAGTCAGGTCCAGGAAAGAGCTAGAAAACGGGTGGCCATGGAGGGCAACCAAAGATGCATATAAATGAGTCCCCAGAATCTGGTCACCTGAACACCAATGGCAGGCTTAGCAGAAAGATAAAAGCCATTACAGAAATGCCACACCCACAAAGACATGCATAAACACAGGCACAGGGATTAGACCTCTAAAGGTACATGAAACGCCACAGGAAGGTGTGGGGTGAGATAGCCTGACCCTGGCAGATATGAGCTTGCTGCGCAGAGCTCAGAATGTGGAAGGCGTCCAGAGAGGAGGGGAATGCAGAAGCCACTCACACTGAAAGCGTGTGTAGGCTGTGGCAGGCCAGAGCTAGAAAACAAAGCAAAAAAGCACTGGGAAATATCTAAACTTTCCACGACAAGTCTAAGGGTTAATGACTGTGCTGTATCAAAAAGCCTTGTGCAATTAATAAGAAAGACAGCTCCACTAAAATGTAGGCAAAGAAGAACCTTGCCAGATGTTGCCTAACTTTGCAACCATTGGGAAATCAAGGCTTTGCCAACCAAGACAAACTCAAGTGTCCAGCCTCCTGGCCAGGTGATACACAAACCCACCAACGCTTTCTCACTGGCCAGCTCATCAGCTGACATAACTCAAAGATCTGGGTCAGCCCATGCCATGTGTCCCCTGACTCCTCCCTTCTCTGCTGCTGCCACCCCAAAGGTCACAGGGCCCAGGGTGCAGCTGCAGCATGGAGTCTCAGAGTAAACCAGAAATGAACTTTGATCTCGTTAGCTCCTTCAATTTTGAATCTGTTTATTGGAGCTGTTAGCATTAATGTAAGTGATTAATATAAGCAAAGGAGGGGGGGTCAGAGATGTAGCTCAGGTGATAGGTCTGTCTATTATCCATCACACTCTAGATTTGACTCCCTGTATCCAATAAGCAGAATGTGATAGCATACATCTGTGGCCCCAGCACACAGGAGGCGAAAACAGCACAACCTTGGCTACATAGTTGGAAAGTAGCTTGAGCTACATAAGACCCTGTCTCAAAATACACATTCACACACACACACACACACACACACACACACACACACACCTTCAAGGAACCAGCAACTCACAACAAAGTAATAAATTGACCAAAAAGACACAGATTCACCCCACTTATATGAAGAAGATTAAAGTAACCTTAAGATACTATTTGAGTCAGGCATGGTGGCTCATGCCTTTAATCCCAGCAGAGGCAGGTGGACCTCTGTGAACTCGAGGCCAGCCTGGTCTACAAAGAAAGTTCCAGGACAGCTAAGACACAGAGAAACCCTATCTTGAACTCCTCCCCCCAATAAGAATAAAAAAAATATTCTTCTGTTCTGTCTTTAACATTATTTAAGTATTATAAGCACATTATGTTGCATAGGTGGAAGCATTAATTAGTAAACATGTTTGAAGAATAACTTTTTTCAAATGAACAATGCATACCTTTGAATCAGCAGTTCTAATTCTAGGACTCTATTCTAGTTAGTTAAAGTGCTTGCCACACAAGCTTAAGGACCACAGTTCAAATCTCCAGAATCCATTTAATCCTAGGTGGCTATAGAAGCCAGACTGCAATTCTAGCCTCAAAAGGAAGAGATGCAGGATCCTCAGAGAAAGTTGGCTGGTGGAACTGGGCATATCAGTGAGCTCTGGGTTTGATTGAGAAGCCCTACCTCAATAAGTGGAATGAGTGATCGATTATTCCTGATGACTTTTAGCTTCCACATGTATACATACACATGCACACACATATAAAATGGAAAAAGAAAAACTCTACTTTATAGACATATTCCTACCGGTTTTATATATATACACACACAAGCACGTTTCTACAGATGGATTTTTGTATATGGTGGGGGGATGGGGGGACAAAACAGAAGTTCAAACAACCTAAATAGCCAAGAGCAAGACCTTGTTTAAGTTCATGAAAATTCACTCATTCCAAAGAGCATGGCAAAAGTGACAAAAATCTGTGAAGAGAATCTGCTTCTATGAATATAGGTGGAAGTTTATGATCCATCCTGAGAGGGAACCGTGTAGCAGACAAGTTATGTTATAATCTGAAATGTTGATCACAAGGGCTGGGGAGGTTAGTCAGTGGTTAAAAACACATGCTGCTCTTGCAAAGGACCCAAATGTGGTTTTCCAGCACTTGCACAGGGCAGCTCACAACCACCTGCACCTCCATCTCCAGGGGATCTAATACTCCCCCTTCTGGCCTTCATGGGTACCTGCACTCATGTGCACATACCTACAACTAGACACACACGAAAACATATAATTAAAAACAAAATATAGCTGGGTGGTGGTGGTGCACACCTCTAATCCCAGCACTCAGAAGGCATAGGCAGGTGGATCTCTGTGAGTTAGAGGACAACCTGGTCTACAGAGTGAGTTCCAAGACATCCAAGGCTGTTACACAGAGATACCCTGTCTCAACACACACACACACACACACACACACACACACACGGCTCATAAGAATGGGCTTTCTTAAACATACCACATGGATCTGATATTGTCCAGTTTCATTGGTATGAACGCTCCACACTATATCCATAGATACAACTGCACAATTGCAAACATATTTAAAGTACCCAAAACACCCAAGGTACAGTGTTCCGAGATGGATGTGGGTGAATTGGGACTTTCTCCTCAAGCATATATTTAGTATTGTGCAAAGTGTGTAATAAAGGGGCAGACCCATAAGGCAGCTGGGAAACTTGATTCCAACCATGACCATGTGCAAGTGAAGAATAGGGGGGAGGAGAAGAAAGAGGATGCGCATCTCCAGGTCCCCAGGGAACCCCAGGACACCCAGCACAATCTCACTTGCTGGATTATTCTTTTCTGAAAGAGCTGGCTCTTTTCAATTCTGAAGTAATACTGATGGGTGCAACCTCGTCTTTTTCTTCCTGCCACATAGTTTTGATTCAAGAATGCTTTCTTGTACTCTGAATATTCTCCTCTGAGCATCCCAATATTATCTGCTGGGTATGTCTTTGCTTTTACGCTGCATCTGAACTGTCTTGGTCTTTCTGCCCTGTTCTTCTTTTCTTCCTCCTAAGACCCCAGTAGCTGGTAGTCAGTTCTGTATGGGTGAGTACTTGTTCTGCTGTAGCTTCCATGAAGGATGCTCAGGTGTACACTTGGCAAGCCTCTTAGGTGACACAAATAGATATTCATTCCATAAATGAATGACTTTCGCCAAAGAGTCCTTTAGCTTTCTCCCTGAACAACATGAGACAGGTACAGTGTTCTAAGGGCCATTGGGGTAAGAGGGTAGAGAAAGGGGCGACTACTTCTACCAAGATATATATTTAATGCACCTGCTCACTGACTGGGGTCTAGTCCCACCACTGACTGGTTCTTCTCAATGGGCTACAGAAGGCTTCTGGGAAGCTGCAGGGTCTGGTGGAAAGGTGGGAGGACAGAGGACAGCTATGGCCTTTAAAAGTCAGGAATTAGCCGTGTTGAGGTCTCTGACTTACCACTCGGCAGTGCCCGAAGTTGCCTAAGGACTTGCCATGGTGAGTTCAAGCTAGGAAGTAGTGAACTCTCAGGCTTTATTACTTAGATCGGGCCTTTTAGATTGAAAACAGCATTGCAAGTTCTCAGACCACATCATAAACCTGGAGCCATTCAGCATCTGCTCAGTGTGGGATGACTCAGCAAAACTCATCATGTCTCCTGGACAAAACAACCCCAGTGCATGCCTCCTGACGGCATGCTGGCCTTGTTGGGAAAGAAGCCACCCCCATGTGATAGTCAGTACTTTAGGAAGTCTGGAGAAGTCTTGCTACAAGGCCCCACTAGACTGGCTCACAGACACTTCACAGCCTCACGAGAAGCAGGAGAATAAAGAAAAAGCCAAGGTGGGGACTAGGGTCCTGAGGGCACTGGACTGCTGCGGCCACTCCCGTCCTGTCTGTTTTTCTCTTGCCCTCCAAGGCCTAGACTCATGCTGCCCTGGTGGCACTGTCCCACTCGGCTCTGTCTTGGTTCCTCTCCATGGCTGAGGACTGCACTCTGGCAGCCTGTCAATTCTTATCGTGAATGTTTCTAATGCACAAGGAAGGGGAAAGAATCATAGAACAAGCCTCATGGATGCCACCCGTCACATTTGGATGTTCAGCTACCCCAAGGAATGTACAGAGTTTGCCTCCAAAACCAAAATATGAAGATTCCCAAGCCTTATACACGGTGAGCCACAATGAGGTGTAACTAACACTCATCTTATGCTTTAAATCGTGTCTTTATTGTTTGTGATACCTTATGGTAATGATATTATCAGCTTGACAGTATATAAAATCATCTAAGAGGACAAGCCTCCAGGCATATGTGTGAGCGGTTACCTCTTATGGCTGCTTGGGGTGGGAAAACTAGCCTTAACTGTGGACAGCACCATTCCATAGACTGGGAGCCTAAACTGAAAACACAAAGACGAAAAAGGAAAAAGTGAGCTGAGACCAGCCTTACCTCCGTCGCCTTCCTGACTAGTGGACACAAGGTAACCAGCCGCCCCAAGCTTCTACTGTATGACTTCCCCATCATGGCCTACACCCTCAAACTGAGCTAAAAGAAACGCTTCCTTAAGTTGCTTTTGCCACAGCAATGATAAAAGCAACAAATACACAAATATAATGTTTCCGAGTCCAGAGTAAGACAGTCACTTAGACTGTCTCCATAAAAAGGAATCTGGATTAACAACGACGAACTCTGTCTCGAAGAGAGCGGAAGAGGTCAGAGGTCAGAGGTTGGAAATCACAAGGTGAAGAGTGGCAAAGTGTGGACAAACAGAAGGCCTGATCAGCTAGGGGAACACAGAACGGCTCCAGCTCTGGCCACTGGGAAGCGAGGCAGAAGCTTCATCCACAAGGTAAACCAGATGGCCCTGAAGAGAGACTGATGGTTCTGTAATCAGGGCATGGACAGGTTCTCACGAGTCTCCAGTTCAGCTGCAGGTCCTGGTGAAACAGTGATTCCACCAGCATGATGGGTCAGTGATGGACAGGATATCTGCTTTTTCACTCCTTGTGTCTCAGGATGATGGGTCAGTGATGAACAGAATATCTGCTTTTTCACTCCTTATGTCTCAGGGCGTGGTCGGTGCCATCTTGAGAGAGTGCCTATGCTTAAGACTGGGGCATCTTAGAGGCCTGAAAACAAGGAACAGTACCAAGAAAAAGACAAAAAACAGTGCAAAGACTCAATGAAACAGGAGTTGGTTCTTTGAGAAAGTCAACAAGATCAACCAACCCTTGGCTGAGATAAACACAAATGGAGAGGGCTCCAAATTAATGAAATTAGAGATGAAAAGGGGGACATTTCACTAGACACCAATGAAATGCAGAAAATTGTTAGAGACACTTTGAAAACATATATTTCAAAAGAGTTGGGCAGTCTAGAAAAGATGAATAAGCCTCTGAATATGTGTGATCTACCAAAATTAAACAGAGAGCATACCAACAACTTCAACAGGCCCATAAAAACAATGAGATTGAAGCAGTAATAAAAGATCTCCCCACAAAGAAAAGCACAAACCAGGACAGATTCACGGCTGACTTCCATCAGCAGTTCAGTCTAGACAGCCAGCATTAGCCTGAAAACCAAAGCAGATGGGAATACACACACATATGAACAAACACATATACCCATGCGTCTACATACATACCCACAAACACCTGCACACATTCAGGTACATATTTACATACGTACACGCCACACACATACATACACACGGAGAGAAACCATAAACAAATTTCCCTAATGAACATAAATATAAAAATTGTCAACAAATACCTGCAAACCAAATTGAAAAACACATCAAAAAGGTAATAACCTCATGGCCAAGACGGTTTCATTTCAAATATACAAGGATGGCTGAAATACACAAATCAATAAATGGAAGACAGCACATAAGGAGACATAGGACCAAAATCACCCCATCGTCTCAGTAGATGCAGAAAAGGCCTTTGATGATGCTTGATATCCTCTGAAGAAACTAGGAAGGGAAGGAACATAACCTCAGCACAATGAGGTGCATACACTATACACCTGTAGGCAGCATTCTAGCATATGGAGAAAACAGAATCTCTTTTAAAATAAGACGTGAGACAAAGTGTCCACTCTCCTGACTCTTATGTAACACTTGAAGTTTTAACTACATCTATACAGACAAAGAACACAACAGAGGGATGGTAGAGTGTCACAAGCTTTAAACTATGCGACCTCCCACAACCCTCCCCTGCCGTCTCCTGGTTCCTTCCCATCTGGGAGCAGAGTCAGCTCTGTTTGCCACAGAGCCTGTTCTTACAAAAGTGGAATTGAGCTAGGTAGTGGTGGCGTACGCCTCTAATCCCAGCGCTTGGGAGGCAGAGGCAGGCAGATCTCTGAGTTCAAGACCAGTCTGGTCTACAGAGTGAATTCCAGGACAGCCAGGGCTACACAGAGAAAACCTGTTTTGGGGGGGGGGAAGTGGATCACAATAAAGCCCTGAATCCCACCTTCCTTTTTATTTGAAGAATGCCAAAGCCCACCCATCCCATCCTTTCACAGCCCACGATGGCAGCCTTGACTCTGCTTACATCAGACAGAGGTACTGGGGTCCTAAGAGAGGGTGCCACAGACACTTCCTGACCTAGCCCAGGGCTAAGAGCACATGGAACAGGAGGTCACTGTGAGTTTCACGGCCCTGGCTGCTCATGGGTGTCCAACAATCATGCATAAGACTAGGCTTGGGTAGGCAGGCATGACAAGCTTAGTGTGAGTGATGCTTGCTGTGGTTTGAACTGCCCAATCACATATTGGGAATTCAGTACTGGATGTGCCAGCTTTGAAAGGGAAGTCCTTCCTCCTTCTGCCATGGGGAGGAACAGCCTGGCAGCCTCCTTGCCAGCTCCCCAGCATCTAGAACAGAAAAAAAAAACAACTCTGTTCTTTATAAACTGATCTGCCCTGGATATTCTGTTACAATACACAAATGGACTAAGGTAAACAATGCCTTGCTGTGTCTAGAGAAAGCGGTCTCTTTTGTCTGCCTCATCCTCCCTGTTGAGACTTCACTACCCCATTCTTCCTTCATGTAAGAGCTGCGGTCCAGACACCTATACTCTACAGGCAGGCACCTTAGCCTGCTCAAGGGGGCAGGGCCACAGAGAGCTGTGTGCCAATCAGAGGCGAATCTTTTCTTGTGGAAGTCAGAACAGAAGCAGACCCCACCTCACAGCTGAGAGACTCTCAGCATTGGGAGTGTGTTTCACAGCACTAGGAGCCCCAGCCGTGGGATCACTTGCCCGGTGAGTTCTCAGGCCATCTGCTCCAAGTCACCCTGCTAAGTTACACCGTCTCTATTTTCCCTCTGTTTACCTTGGTTTTATGACTCCCAGGTCTAGGTGAGGGAGAGGGCAATACAACCCCCTCACCACAGACATGACCACTGCCCCCACCAGGGCCTGAGCAAAACAAGTCTCCCCCACAAAACCCTGCAACGCGGTGCTGCTCAGCCAAAACACTCCTGTCTGGGAAAGGAATTTGTCTTTCGCAGAAGACATTAGCAAACATAGCCATAAACTTGGAATCCAGAGTCCGGCATGTCAGAGCCCCAGAGGAAAGCCTTAACTCCTGCGAGTCACTTTAAAACGTCATCTCTTGAACATCCAGGATTGAAATGCGGCCGGTGATGGCTGGGTGCCCATCCCATTATGTGCAGACTTAAGTATCCGTGGCATGATGTTTTCTCAATAAAACCTTCGAATCAAACCCAGTACACCGGATAGAAAGCCATCCAAGATATTTCTCGGGGCTGAAAATAAATACACATCACACTTTTGAATTCCATCTATAAAGGGTATTGGGATAATTTCTCAAGAGCCTGCTAATCTGTTGATCACATCCGGGCACTCGGAGCTGCTAACTCTAGCAAAGGCCATCTGAATGGGTTTCAATAACTGACCAACAGATACGGGGAAGAAAGGACATAAACAGAGACACCAGAGTTTAGAGACCAAGGCCAAAAACCAAGCATTTGTGAAGTTTTGAGCTACTCCATGTCTCAATTTTATTTCTGTATTTACTTACAAATGCTGGGCCTCTAGCAATATTTAATCTCAGTTCTTCCTTCTTTAATCTTATGAAGAAAAAAATCACAGCGTTTTGTTGGCCCATGACGATATGACAGTGTGTTTATATCACACTCATTTACCCCCATAAAGCTCCTAGCTGATGATGTCATCAGCTAGACTCTGCAAAGAACAGAGAAACTAAGAAGTGTTCCTGTCCCCAAGGCATCTGTAAGCATGAGAACCAAAGGAGCTCAGTGTCTGTGGAAACAACCCTGGGCTGTCAGTGACTCAGCAGGGGGGAAACATGGACTGGAGTAGGAGGAGCCTACTCCACACAGATGTTCAAAGCTTCTGGGACTGGCAAACATGTTTGTTTGTTTGTTTTTGAGACACTATTTCGAAATCATGATCCTCCTGCCTCAGCTTCCTCTGTGCTGGGGTTATAGGTGGGTGCCACCGCTGGCTCTCATACTCTTTCTCGTTGGGCCCAGAGACATGAAGAGGAGAGAACAGACAGGGACATACCCGGAGTTTAGGGACTTCCACCCACAGGTCAGATGTAGACCTCAGCCCAGAGCCACATCAACCGGCAGCTGTAAGGAAGGTGCAGTGCAAACCCTCCTATGCCCACGAAGGAAAAGGCAAAGAGAGAGCATGAAAACAAACCATGTGTGAGCACACTCCCACCAAGTACGAGCACACCACTCACACCACCTATGAACTCGGCATGCATAGCAGGTGTGAGCACACGCTCCTACCTCATGTGGATACACCCTCACCACGTATGAACTCACACCACATGTGAACCGGTCACTCACACACTCATCACGTATGAACACTTAGCCACACGAAACCAAACGCTCCTACTACTTGGGAGCACACAGTCACAGCACATGTGAGCACACCGGTCACAGTAGTCCAGCGACCCCATTCCGCACACGGGAAGTCATTGTCCTCTGTGAAGTTTTCACCTGCTACCCAGCTCTTCACAGCAAAGTCTTCTTGCTTCTCAGAACCGTGGGCAAATGTAGCAGGCATATTTTTTATTTCATCTTTCATCAAAACAGTACAAATTGCAGAGCAGGCAGATATAGTAACTTCTCCACAGACTGTACAAGAGGTGTGTGTGTGTGTGTGTGTGTGTGTGTACACGCACGTGCACGTGTCTGTGTATTACTCTAATGGACCAAGTCACTCAGTAATTGAGACCACCCAAGACAAGCATACAGTCTTCTGCAGACCAAATGTCAATATTTGAAGCCACTGTCCAGATGTCCAGGCAAAACTGTAGCTCAGGGCCCCTCTCTTGCTCTCAGTACCTTCTTAAAGGGAGGAAGATGAGCAAGGGGCCCAGTGTGTGACAGGAGGCAAGTGGAGACCTGTATGATATCTCCAGCTGTGGCAAAGTCAAAATAAACACAACCAAAACCTTCAGACACTGGTATGGAAATGGCCAGTGTGCCCAACGGGTATTGTGTTCCCACAGGGGTTGAAACTGAGCAAAAAAAGCGTCAGCAGGTCAGCAGGTTTCTGTGGGCCTTGGATGCGTGATGGACGTTTTACTCACTCGGTAGAACACAGGGCCAGCTAGCAGGATTCTATCAGCCTGGCAGCTAAAGATCGTGCAACACAGCACAAAACTCCTGCCTGGGGGGCAGTGGCTGAGAACTAAGCCGCCCCAGGACTAACTGGAAACAGAGAGCAGGAGGTGCCTTAGGCAGCTCTGGGGGTGGGAATTTAAGAGCTCATCTGCCCTCCCCAGCCTGGGTCCCCATGAAGGTAAGGCTGTGGTGACTGAGACAGCAGGCCGGCGCTGTCTGTTGGCTACTCCCGGGTTGCTAATGGCATCTTCTGGACCAAGGGAGAAGAAGGGGGACACGGAACAGGTAGGGACTGTGATTTTGTTGAGTCTGTGACAAGACAGAGTCACACAGCCCAGTCTGTCTCACAGCTCTCTATGAGGAGGCCAAGACTGAGCCCCTGCTTTTTCTCCACAGAGGGGTGCCACGGCAGGGGGCAGGGAAAGCTGGCAGAGGAGATGGGGAGACTTTGAAAATGTGGTTTTGGAAAACAGTGGCTTGGAAATGTGACCCCCACCCAGCTGAGATCACACAGAAGGTGAGAGAAATCAGAGTTGTTACCAAAGCTGTTAGGGTCAGAGCCTGGGCTCTGGCAGAACTAACAGGCCAGTCCCAGCCTAATCCTCAATAAGCAGTTGGACAGACAAGCAGGGTGAAAAGCAGAGAAAGATTTCTTCAATGTGGCCACATGGGGAAGAACAAAGAGGTCCCATGGGCCACCCCTCCACTTCCAGCTTCTTCTGTATCCTGATGGAGGTTTGGGTTAGGTTTGCATAGAGGGGAAGATTGCTAAGCAGTCCTGGCCACGTTGTGGTCCCACACACCGTCATATCTGTGCTCCAGTGTGATAGGTCATCAGAACTGTATAAAATCTCTTTTGGGGCTTCAGGGTCCCCCTCTGACTGACACCAGGCTTCAGTCTTTTCCTTCCTCCAGCCAGAGACTCCTGGGGAAATTCTAATTCCCGTGGGTACCATTGCTTCAGGAGGTAGGGGGATGGGGGATGCGGTGTCTCTGCAACAGCTTCATCCTTCCAGGATGGTTTACAGTCTGATTGCAGAGCCCTTCCCCTGCAGCCTCATAGAAAACGCTCTGGCTTTAAAGGATGCTGCCTGGAACACTGCTGAGTTCTGAGCTAGGGCACAGCCAAGGCCTGTTCTGTCCATGTGACCACAAATGATACAAAGGCAAGCAACATACCGAAGTAGCAACACCTGTGTCATCAGTAACAACACGGAAATCGATAAGTATGCAAGCCCAGAACTCACCACCAGCCCTCAGTCTGATACATAATGCCATGTGCCTTAAGAGGAAGAAGAACATGCATACTTGGAGACTTTGGAGAAGTGAACATTTTTACAGGGTAGACACTGACAGATAGCACCCTGCCAATGGCCAGTGGGAGCACTTGTGGTATTGTGATAGCATAAATGGCGCAGAGTCCAAGCTTTGCTTGTCTGTGGCTTGAGCCTTGGTCCTTTGTCCCTCTCTCAGATCTTAAGTACATTCTGTGTCAGAGACTGTTGGAAAAAATGGTAAAGAAATAGCCTCAGGAAGAGAACTCTTGGCCTTAGGTCTCCTTGGACCCTGGGACAAAAAGATTCAGAGTCTGTAGTGGCTAGTGTTGGGTGTCACCTTGACAGAATCTGGAGTCACCGGGAAATGGACCTCTGGGCACGCCATGGGAGATTACCTTGGTTAGGCTAATGAGGGAGAAGGCTGGGATACTGTGGTGACACTGTTGTCCTGGGCAGCACCCTGGCCTGTCTAAAAGGGAGGGACATGCTTGTTGCTCTCTGCCTCCTGATTACAGGTGCACTGTGACCAGCTCCCTCAACACCGCCCGACTTCCCTGCCATGACAGACTGTAATCTGGAGCCCTGAGCCAAGTCAATCCTTTCTCTTTTAAATAGCTTTTGCCAAGGCATTCTATCCCAGCAACAGAAAAGGAAACTAAGACACAAACATGGAACACAGTCTCAAGACTCTTTCCCACTGGGCCTCAAGAAGAAGACAGTGTTGCCTGTTAAAAGCTCTTCTGACAACCTCCATAGCTCCTCTCTCTCCATCACAATGATGGGCTTTGGAAAACTATCACAGATCTGGAAAATGACTTTAGCCAGTCATACTTGGTCTGCAGGAGATCACATGCTTGCCTTGGGTATCCCCAGTGACAGAGTGACTGTCTCCTTTTCTGCCCGCATGCCCATGATAGCACGTGGGTATAAAAGGACCTAGGAAGGAGTCTTCCGGCACAGCAGCACTGATATTCAGATCTGGGCATCAGGTAAACCCTCTACCATCTGAACTGCAACAACTAGCCTCCAGCTAGCCTCCAGCTAGCCTCCAGCTAGCCCGTGGGAACTAATTGTCAATTCTGAGGTCTCCCGTGAGCCTTGAGTAGTACAAGGTGGCCTCCAGCTCACCAGCCTTGGGAACTTGGACCCTTTGCCAGCACCTCCCCAGAAAAGCTAGTGCTCTCCTTAAAGCCACTCCCCTGGTTTGATGGCACCTAGAGGGGCAAAGACAAGCAAAGGGCCAGCAGGGTCCATGGCCAGGGCCTGGAATCTTCCTCTACGTGAGCATGACATTACCTTTGGTGTTCTAGGGGCCTCATCTGCAGATCATCTTTGGGGGTAAAGTCCAGACCGACACGACTAAGCACCTGTCACACTCTCCCAGACTTGCTCTTGGGACCTACCACTGACGCCTTCGTCGTCTGGGAGAGTGGATTGCTACACTTCTGTGAAGGGATAGGCCTGGGTCTCAAGGCTGGTCTTTACTCCCCCAGATCCAGGACCGGTATGGAGAGGGCCAGGGTGGTGAGGACATCAGAAGAGGAAGAAAGAAAGAGACGGGGAGACAGCAGGTGCTTTGAGAATGGAGTCTGGGGAGAAAGCATTTCAGGCAGCCAAGGGGAATGTCACAAACCTCCGTCCCCAAAGCCATTCACTTCCCTTCCCAGCCAAGGCTCGGACCAGGCCCACAAGGAGAGAACATTCGGTACGAATACTGAACTACTGGCATGACCCTAAAAATGGATGCCAGCTGTTGGCAACAGGGCTACTTAGAAAGCAAGGCTGGCAGGACTGGAAAAGAGCCCTGTGCTACAGAAATGGAAACTGGTGGGACAAAGACCTGCTCCTGTGTGACGAGGGTTTTGAGACAATGGCCTGTGTGACCACAGACAACACTGGTGAGCCCTGCCCTGGGAACAGAGTGCTGCAGAAGAGGCAGGCACGCAGAGAGCAGAACTTCTGTGGCCATGCCCAGCAGAGAATTTGTGGTGAAAGCAACATTGTCCTTTTCCTGCATTTTTGACCTTGCCTTGTCCCAGCAAGAGTCCTGGGAGCCACACAGATCAGTACCTTCTCCCTTCTTACGGTAAGAGGCTCCACTCAAGAGACCAGTCCCTCAGCAGGCCCACTGGGTTACATGTGGCTGGAGAGGAAGAGCTTCTGAGTGGGAGGGCGATACTATAGAGGAAGGAATTCTCCGTAGCTGAAAATGGCCATGGAGTGGAGGAGACTTGACTAAGAATAAGCTGAGCTGCGTGCTGTGTGGGTGCACACCTACTCATTGGCGTGCAAAAGAAGGTTGCTTGAGGGTGACCAGAAGCAAGGTAACTGAGGCTCATATCCTTGCTGTCTATGTCCCTGCCATGCCCCCCATCTCCCTACCCCCACCCCACCCCAGGATGTCCTGGGATGAATGCTTGTGCACATTTCCTCCAGCCACAACTGTCAGTCAAAGTAACATAAGTCCCCAATGCTCTAACCAAATCCAAACTCCGGAAAGTGTCCCTGCTGTCACCTACGGATGCTGAAGACCTTAAGTCTTGCTCAGGTGGTGTCAATTGATGGTGTAGACATTTTCACATCCTTGCTTATTCACGCAATGAAGTGCCGCCCCCGGCCTCCACTTGGTCTGAAGGGGAACACGACAAGGAGAAGGAAGTCAGAGAGAGTCAGGAGAGTCAAGCCACCTCAGCTCAACCCTTCAGCACCTGGGCCTTTGGATGATAGTTCAAGGCCAAACTCTCAGAGCCTGGTCTGGAAACCCTTTCCCTGGGTTGTGAGCCACCATGAAAGTCCCAAGACAGCACCCCTGCTGGGTTCTGTGAGCGAGGAAGCTCAGGGACGAGAAAGGCAAGGCAGGCAGAGGTGCATGCTTCATGCTTCTATCCATTGTCCAATCTCTTCATAAATGCTAAGGAAAAATTCATAAACTTCCTTTAACATTGAGTATCTGATTCAAAGTAGAGCTTTAAAAACTCTCCCCACACAAGGCCAGGGAGACCATGCAGGGGCAAGCTCCTGAAAGAAGTCCCATAGGTAGGCAGTGAAGCCTGTTGGAAGCCCTCCCTGGATGCGGAGAGAGTCAGGTGGAAGCGAAGCTATTTGGCCTCCAGTGTCTCTTCAGAGGGTGACAAGTCTCCACTGGGAAGCTCTGTGCATTCCAAGTTCAGTGTAGTGGTCCCTCATTAGCCATGAGGGTCTTCCTCAAGCCGTACGGGAAGGTGTGCGTAGGGTCTGTGTGCCTTTGATGAGGTTGTGGGATAATGATGGGTACCAGGATGCAGCTCTGAGTCCTTCCTTGATCAGCACTGTCCTTTGACCACACCCTCAGAGCTGATGTCCATGGGTACCCAGAGAAGTTCTGAAGGTTCACCTTGCCTTGGCTGCTAATGCTGATGGCAGCTGACAGTTCAGAGGAAGACACCAGTTACTCCGTGTGAACCAGGGAAGTCCTCTCCCTGGACAGTGACTGTTCCTTGGCCTCTGATGACTACCTCCCCTGCCCCCCCCAGACTTCTCTTGCTGATAGTCAGCCTGCTGTTTCTGCAGGTCCACATCTATAGCTTCAGGGGATGGTAGGTTGAAATTATTGGGGGGAAAGAATGGTGTATCAGTGTTGAGCACACGCAGACCTTTCCCCTTAATCTGCCACAGACTATATGACAAGACTAGTGTCTACTAGACATTAGGTGGTACACATTATCTAGTGATGCACTATTAGGTCTGAGCCCTCATGACCCAATCATATTTCAAAAGCCCAACCAGATGTCAATCAGCCTTTGGCACATGATTTGTGGGAATAACAGGTTCATCCAGCAATGGACTTGTGATTCACAGGCGTCACCCTGAAGTGGCAGAAAGCCTAATTAGAGGAACTAGGTTAGTGATGGCCTGCCCTTAAAGGAAATGCCTTGTTCCTAACCTTTTCTTGGTGTCTCTGCCTCCCAACTGACATGAGTGAGTGGCTGTATTCTGACATACTCTGTCCACCACGATGCTCTGCGTCACCACAGACAAAGCCCCAACAACAGAGTCAGCCAGTCACAGAACAAGACCTCAGACCTCAGACCAGCCACGGTCAGCCAACAAGACCTCAGAAGCCCGCCATCCTAAACTCTCAGTCTCGGACGTTTGTCACAGTATAGGACCACAGCACAGCCACCTTCCAGCGAACCATTTGAAAACCAGTCCACTCAAAGTGGATTGGACTGTCCCTCTCCAGCCAGCAGCAGCTGCACTCCTCCTGCCCCTGAACAGGACTCTGGATGGCCCCTGCACGACTTCTCCCTGCAGAGCTGCTGCTCCCGAGTTGTTTTCTGAAAAGACTGCTGTCTGTCTGTCTGATGTCAGTGAGGTGTCACCTGAAAACTGACCACAGCGGCTTTCCCACACTCCTCTTTCCCAGAACAAACACTAAGAAACGGAGAGGGGAGGGGATGCTCTCCCGGGCTGTGGAAAGGAAGCCTGGCCTCTGCGTTCAATTACACGTGTCTCTCCTATTCAGAGCGTGCCAAATGAGTAATGGAAAGAGAAAGAGTGCAGGGTGGAACCTTGGGGGGAGCTAAGGTGGGGCCCACGGTTTCTCGGTGGATAATGGTGGGATTTGGGTCGTGCAGCTTTTACAGAACACCATGATGTTGGAAAGTCGGTTGCTATTTTGGGACGTGGCTTTGCGGCCTGGCCTTCACTGTGGAGAACTATTTATATGCCTTGTGAGTATAATTCCAAAGCTTTGCCCAAGAACATTCTGGGCTTTGTTTCCCATTTGTTAGCATTTGATCAAAGGCTAATTCACCCTTAAGTTTGAAAACCCAGAGTGAAGATCCCACTTTAGGTCCCATCTGGGCAAATTTTGCCCATAGAGACAAATCTATTTGTTTACTTGCTTTGATGCTGGTACACTTTGAATTTCTGATGCTGATTTCTCTTGATGGGAAAGAGTCCACCCATCTTTCCCTTCTGGAAATGGAGGCAAACGACAAACAGAAAAGGCTTGGCAGTCTTTGCTTGTCTTGGACAGCAGGACGCAGTACCCAAGAGGTTGCTAATACTATAGCATTTTATTTTAGCTTAGAGAGAGAGAGAGAGAGTCTATGGTTTATGGGGGGAGGTGTCACATGTATTTGAGGGTGTGTGTATGAGTGCGCATGCATGTGAGACCAGAAGCAACTTACAGTATCATTTCTCAGGTGCTGTCTGCCTTCTTTTCCAGAGAGGATCTCTCACCGGCCTGTAACCTTCCATGTAAGGCAGAGCGGCTGTCTCGGGAGCCCCCAGGAATCCACCTGTCTCCACCTGGGATTACAAGCGTGGAACATCATGCCCGGCTTCTTTACAAGGGTTCTGGAGATTGAATTCAGGCCTTCATGCTTGTGTGATAAACACTTTAACAGCTGAGTTGTCTCCCCAGCCCTGGAACATAGTTACTAAAATTCGTGGTACTAGCAGTTAAAAGCAAAAGGAACATAAAATTAAATAAAATAAATATAAAATAAAAGAGATAGGCAGTGCACATAGCTAAAAATGACTCAACTGTTACCCATGTCTCATGCCAGAGCTGAAGGAGTCAGAGAGTGTCCATTCACCATGACCTTGTCCATGCCTACCCTTGACCAGGATTGATTATGAAGGAAACAGGACAGAGGTGACCTCCACAGGTACCTGCACTCATGTGCAAATACCCAAACATAAATACATGACCACATCCATACTTAAAAATAATAAAATTAGTCAGGTGTTGGTGGCGCACACCTTTAATCCCAGCACTTGGGAGGCAAAGGCAGGTGGATCTCTGTGAGTTCGAGGACAGCCTGGTCTACAGAGCAATTTCCAAGGCAGGCTCCAAAGCAACACAGAGAAACCCTATCTTTAAAAACCCAAATAATAATAATAATGCCCACTCTGAACTCTCCCAGATGTCCCTGCCTCTGGCTGTACTCTCCCAATATCTATAATAAACTTTCTCCTCCATCATAAAAGAAGGAAGAAGAAGAGGAGGAGGAGGAAGAGGAGGAGGAAGAGGAGGAGGAGGAGGAAGAGGAGGAGGAGGAGGAGGAGGAAGAAGAAGAAGAAGAAGAAGAAGAAGAAGAAGAAGAAGAAGAAGAAGAAGAAGAAGAAGAAGAAGAAGAAGAAAGTCATTATTGTAATAATAAACTGCCTTCCATAGCTCAGGCAATAATGCTTGGAGCACAGACCTCTCAATTCCAGGGGCTGGATGACCCACAAGTGAGTGTCTCAGGCCCTTTCCCAGTCCAACTGGCATTTGCCATCATGTGAATTAGCTGAGGGAGAGAGATGGAGAGACCACACGTATGGACGCCCAGAAGCCCAGAGAGCCCAGAAATGCCTCTGCACTTCCTGTGCTGAAAGGTCTTGGACAAGCTGCCCACAGCCCCAGCTCAGCAGCTCATCTATCAAGGCTCCAAGAAGCCATTTGGTGCCTATCAGTAGGCATGAATTCCAAGGCAGTGGAAAGACGGAGGGTTCTCACAGTGGCTTCCCACCAGGGTCCCAGCCATCAGTGCCACTTGCACTGATGTCAACTTGATGGATCCAATGTTCTGGGATTCCAGAAAAAGAGATATTTGAAAAACCAGAGCAGGCAACACATGGAGACAGCACCAAGTCCAAATGCCAGCGCCTTAGGCAAGACACCAGGAATGTGTGCTGGCTGACATCGTCCCTACCGTTCGTCATCTCCTCCCTCAACAAACAGATGTTTGGATGTAATTATCCACCACAGGACAGCCTCAGAGCAGAGCACCACAAAAGACGTGCAGCCATGACGGCTGGAGTAGCTGTCGGTGCCCATGGCTCATAGTTTCCCCATTTTACATTTATAGGTGGGAGAATTAAATCCAGGGCATAAGCTTCTTGCCCAGGTCACAGCTGACCAGGAACTTAACACCGGAAGCCTGTGTGAACTGGTCAGCTTTGTCTACAGTGAATTCCTGGCATGGGTTACCTGCTGACTAAAAAGGGCTATGTTCAGCTCTCAGTCCAAGCATGGCTGGAGATGGTGCATCATGGTGTGGAAGGTTAGATGCAGATGTGTCCACGTGGGTCTGAGGATAGCTGTGAATGTGGCGCCAAGCATCTGCAGATGGTAAGTTCATGCCGTAGCATCAAAATGCTGGACAGGACAACAACCCATCTTTTGGGGAACAGGGAGCCTACTGGTGGTGACTTGTCACTGAGCTGATTGGCTTCATGACCCTCTGACTGCCGTAGGGTCTACAGAGGCCCTTAAGGGGGTGAAAAAATGCCTGAGATACAACAGTTTCTATTGGGTACTTTCCCATTGCTGTAATAAAAACCAATTTAAGGATTTTTTGGTTCACAGTTCGAGGGGACAGTCCACTATGGAGGGGGAGGCATGACAGCAGGGGCATGAGGCGACTGGTCACAGCGCATCTGGTCAGGAAGCAAAGAAAAGAATGCTAAGGCCTCTGTTCCCCTGCTTTATTCTGTCTGGGACCCCAGGCCATGGGACGACACAGTCAACATTTGGGGTGGGTCTTCCTCAATAAGTCAAATCTAGATGCTCCCTCACAGATCTGGGTTTGTCTCCATGGTGATTCTAGACCCTGCCACGCTGACAGTATTAACCACTACACAGTGTCATTCCAAAGGGCCTCTCAGCCTTTCTCACCCACCGTATGCTGAAGGGAGGCCCCTCCAAGACACCTTTACCTGGCCTGCTCCAAGTCCTCCCAGGAAACAGGTGACCCATGGAGACACGAAGGAGCCACTTCTCATGATTGTGACCTGACCTTCCTTTTTAGGACAGGTGGCATCTGTGAGAAACCCATTGTGGTCAAAGAGACTACTACAGGGACAAGGTAGCCTTCCTGAGGTCTTGACTGGGAGGCAGGGGTGGGGACCATTGATCTCCCCTCCGTCCCCAGGTCCCTACTTCTCTCTTTGAAGACTTGGGAACAAAGACCCTATGTAAGTGACCAACCTGGCCTTTCCATACCCTTGACGCATCTGAATCCAATGCAGCCAGGCTGGGAGCAAGGGCCTCTGTTCTCTCTACCCATGCCCTTCCAGGGTGTGATGCTCAGTCTTCACCATTGACACGACTGGACCTAGAGTCACCATGGAGACAAGCTTCTAGGCATGTACCTGAGGGACTCTTGTGATTGGTTTGCTGAGACGGGGAGACCCATCCCCCTCCTTTCGGAGCTAAAAATTCCATAGATGCCTGTCTGTTCTTTTGCCTGTATCCTCTTCTGCCAAGACCATCCAGGGGCCTGGCCTAGAACCATCTGTGCAAAAAACTGCAGTGGACACCCTGTCTGTGCTCACCCGAGATGGGGACCACTCATGATTGACACCCTGTGCACACCCAAGGTGGGGACCACTCATGATTGACACCCTGTGCTCACCCGAGATGGGGACCACTCATGATTGACACCCTGTGCTCACCCAAGGTGGGGACCACTGAGCCAGTATATCAAGGCATCTGCTCTGATGAACACCCCGGGGCCCATGCTTGCAGCTCCTCTGTGCCAGGAATGTGACAACTTACATAAACTGACTCCCTGAGATGGTCAGTCTTCAAACACTACCCTTCTGACATATGGAAACTCTTGGGAGTGACTTTCATTTTCATGTGTCTGACTCTGTTAACCTGAGCTTCATTTGATGTGACCTCTGCCCCTGTTTTCCCAATCCCTGCCTGTTTCTTTGTTTTGCATTCACTTATTGCAATTGTGTCCTAATCGATTGTGTTCCACAGGGATGGTAGACCTTTTCCCCAACCGTGCCCTGATGGGTGGTGCATTTGTTCTTTGCGTGGATCACTTCTCAGTCCCTCCAGATATTCTTTTTCTACCTTCTGGTCTTGGCTAAAGGTCAACTCCTCACCCCAAGTCACATAGTCAAAGTCCAAGGTTGTACCTATAGAAGTCAAAGTGTCACAAATGCTCTGCTTGCTGTCTGTGCTTCTCTGTCAAAACCAGCTTCCCTTCCATGCTAGGCAAGAACTCTCTACCAGGTAGGTCCCCAGCTACCCAAGGCTTCCGGAAGCTGGAAGCAGCTGTCCCCTGGCAAGGCTGCAATCCCCATGGACCTGGCTACAGACCCGGCCTCTTCCTCCTTCCTGTTCTGGATCCCCAGCTCCAGGAAGACTGCCCTCTGAGTCCAAAGGTTCCTGGGAATGTCTCTTATTTCTGGCAGGTTGCTGAGTTTTCTGAAAAGATATCAGCTGTGTTGGTCTAGGGTCGCTGGTGGCTGTGCACCCTGCTGAGCAGAGTGTTCCCCAATGTTTACAGGAAATGTTGAGGGGTTTCTTGGGGGTCCTGAGATGTCCGCCCCACCATCACGTGTGTCTAGGAATCTGGGTGAGGCAAGCTGAAGATCAGTCATATAGATCGATGCTCCTGGCCAGAGCTGATGGCCTAGGCAGACAAACCAAGGGAGTGAATCTGCATAGGAGGGAGTGGCCAGGCCTGCTCCCACTGACCCGGAATGACAGCTTCCAAGGCTCCTGGGAGTCTCCACTCAAGGGTGCACTAGGAGCTGCCTGAGGCCAATGGGCAAAGTAGGATTTCAGCCAACACTTGCTGAGTGCCAAGTGGGACAGAGGACACCCAGCCAGGTCCAGGGGGAAGGGAGCTTGGTCTTGCACTGGAGAAAGGCACATGACAAGGAGAGTCCCTGCAGGAAGACAGGCCCAACCAGAGACTGCCTTGATGGTGGGGTTTTCTAGAGCCCCACTGAGCCTGGTCCAGTGTCTGCCAGACCTAGAGAGCAATACAGGAGACCAGCCCTGTCTTCCTGGACATCAGGAGAACGTGACAGCATACAACTATCTCCACACCAGGATGACAGCACAAAGGCCATCACCTCTCTATGAGCAGCAATAGGAAGTGTGAGTCTAACACACAGCTTAGGGGACTGTGGGAGCTCAACCTGGGGTCCCCCAGATGTGCAACACCGTCGGCTGCATTCGAAACCGCACCTCGGGGCCTGGGGATCCTCATACATGTGGCTGACCCACATGGATGTCCAGACTGGTCTTTCTGAGCAGCACACAGAAACAACACTCTCATCTGACCCATTGACTTGAGCCCTCTGTAGAGTCTGTCATGGACAAGAAGGGATCTATAAGGAAAACCAGTGTGCTCAGAGGAGGGGAAAACTGGATATTGGACAATGGAACCACGTCGAGCCTTCACCTACCCAGTTCCCTGCATCTCCCCAGGCCCTTCAGTCCCTTGGGGTTCTTTGCTCTCGGCAGTCTGATGCAGTAACCTTTCCCCAGAATTAAGCCATGTGCCACCGAGCTAGTAGAGAGGTCAACAGACTGGCAGTATCCCCATCTCTAGGGCACTGGGCATTCATTCTTCATCGTGATGTCATCTGGGCACATGCTACCAACATCATGAATGGCTTTGCTGAAAGTTATCTTGGGCTGCAGCCAAATAGACCAGAGTGCATGCTGGCAGACAAGTTCAGTGACCCAGCAGAAAGGGTTACAGACAAGAGCTTAGGCCCTACTTGAAGCTAAAACAGCATGTATCACTGACAACTTGAAACAAGGTCAGTTTAGAGACAGGACTCACAAAGGGATCTACCCACCATGTAGGGGTGTGAAAATCATGGAGTTCAAAGGGGTGGGGCACCTGATCTGCTTCCGTACCTCCTCAGTTACCCTTATCCATGTTCCTGTGGTGACCACCTGGGCCTCTCAACTAAAACACATGTGAGTTAAGATCCCTGGGCTGTAGCTAGGTGATGGCGGTGCATGCCTTTATTCCCAGCAGTCAGGAAACAGAGGTGATTGTCAGAAGTGGGATCATGAATTTCCACACAGAATGACAAAAGCTTAAAAGGGCTTTTACAAACAAAAAAATAGAGAGAAGCACGGCTTCTTGGAAGCAACATTTTTCTCATGTGTGTTCTGTTGTGCTAGAGACAAGCAGAGACTCTCGTGGCTCACGGCTCACTTAAGGGAGTCTTCCTGACTCAGCGTAAGCAAAAAAAAAAAAACAAAAAAAAACCCAAGGTTCTTTTAAGAGGCTCTGCTAACAACTGAATGGTGTGCATCTGGCAGAGGCAGTGACCACATCTCCAAGCCGGCACCATGCTGCTGGATGTCAGCATAGACTGAGGCGGTAAGATGGAGTCATGCTTATGCCTGCCATGTTGGAAAGCCAGCGGCTGTTTCTGCTTTAATTTTAGCAATGTTCTTTAGCCTATATAAGACACGTAGCCTATATAAGACAGTAAAGTCAAATTCAGATGAAGAGGTAGACTTGGGAGAGTAAAAGAAACAAGATATTGGAAAGAATAAAAATAAAGAAAGTAGCTGGGTGTAGTGGCACACGCCTTTAAGCCCAGCACTCCAGAGGCAGAAGCAGGTAGATTTCCAAAGAGATACCCTGTCTCAGAGAAAAAAATAAATAATACACTTGATTATAAATGCTGCTGAATTAATTCAACTTACATCTTTTGAAAATGCCTTGACTTCAATATTTAAGTATAAGGATATGTTACTTTAGAAAAGATATTTTATTTCTGTTTCCACAGAAAATGGAAAGCTGTGGATTCCTTCCAGGCTTCTGTGGTTTGATGAACCAAGACCCCCAGAAGCAGTGGCCCAAGTAATTCAACATCTAACACAGCTAAAATGATGCAACCTTACAAAAACAATGACTTAGCCAGGTTTCTGTGTTTTGTCATTATCTCCATGGTATGGACAGTGCTCCCTATCAGCAGGAAGCAGTTTGGAATGAGCAACGTCCAGATCCCCATATTGTTTATAAATCTTTGTTTTTATTTGAATGGGGTTGCTTATAATTGGTTAATGATCACAACCAATCTCTTTTTAAAGGTAAAAGGGGACTATGATATGGAAATGAATGTTTTGTATTGGTATGGTTTTTCATTTATTGATGCAAATTCAAGGTCAATTTTGTGATATGTATATTTCTCCTCTTGTTTAAGTATTATGTTTATACTGATTTTTAAAATGTAAAGCATAATTAAGTACAGATTATAGTCAGAATTTATAGTTAGGTTTTCTAGATATACAGAGGTTTATTTAAGATAGATAGATAGTCTTCGACCTTTCAAAGACCTTCAGAAAATGACATTTAAAATGGTTTAGGGTTTTTCTTGACAATGAGAAATGTCTGCTCCTAGCAGCACCAATTATGTCTGAGAGGAAGATGGGCATTGAAGAAACTTGTTATGGAGTTTGCTTTCAACGTGGTAAGATTAGCCATTTTGGCAAGATACTGCTCTTGCCTAGACTGCTTGACTGTTGCTGTATAATCTGGACATACAGGACCCACAGAAAAGTCACTACTGAATTTGGACAGTCTTAAAAGGTTCCTGCTTCATGGAAGAGTCTGCCAGAATTTCTGCAGGACACAGAAAAATGACTGACAGACTGCCAATGCAGGTGGACAGCTTGAAATTTCCTGCTTTGCTGAGAAGTCTTCCAGACACACTGTGGCCTATGGGCTGAAGATGAATGCCCCAACATTACAGAGCAATTTCTGGTGACTGTCCAGGTAGTGAGATGTCTCTGTCAATTCTTGTTTATGTATTTTCCTTCTGTGGTCTTTGATGGAGTTGAAGACAGATAGTTGAAGTTATAGTTTTCCTTAGTTATGATAAAAGATAAGTTACATATAAGACTTTAGACTCACAAAGATAAGATAGATGATATTTTCTTTAAATCTTGCTAAATGTTAATGGACTAAATATTTAACTATAGTTCTTACTTGATAACTGTTCTGATATATATAATTTGACTATGTTAAAGTTAAAACCTTTCTTTTATTCTAGACAGAAAAGAGGAGATGATGGGGAAGTCCTGTGTATATGTGGATAAAGCACTGTCGGCCAATAGGAAAGCAAAATAGGTAGGACTAGGAGTTGAGGAGGATTCTGGGAAAGAGAGACACAGGCAGACACCATGTAGGTCACCAGAGTAAGAAGTCCGGACCCTTTTCTCCAGTAAGAGAAATACTTAGATTAATAATTATGGGTTAAATACTTAAGTCAGAGCTAGCCAGTAAGAAACAAGCAAACAGCCAACAGCTTCATAATTAATATAATATCTTGTGTATTATTTGGGGACTGCAACTGTGGCAGGGCCCAGGCCCTGTGGCAGGGAAGGCAACACGTTACATAATGTTACACAGAGGCAGGCAGATCTCGGTGAGTTCAAGGCCAGCCTGGTCTACCAAGCAAGTTCCAAGACAGCCAGGGCTGTTACACAGAGAAACCCTGTCTCAAAATAAACAAACTATGGACTGTGTTCAACTCATGCTTGACTCTACACTCCAACACCTAGAAGAATATGACCACTGGGCATGGTTGTTTGGCTCTCTTTCCCCAATAATATCCACATCTGACCACGGGGAAACTCACACCTTGGCCCTTAGGCATCCCAAGCCCCCTCCACTCCTAGACTACAGCCATCAACGTTTCCAGCTTTCCCACGGACATCTTCTGAGCTATCCCCATTCCTTCACCGTCCAGCCTGGACACTTAGCTGGATAGAACTCTCCCAAACGCCTGAGACAAAATTAGTTCCCGTGGCAGTGAGTGTCCATCAAGACCAAACAGAACGCCTTTTCTGGCCGTCACAGAATGTTCCATGGTGCTCTGAGCACCCTAAGGGAAAAGCCTTAGGAGACCTGGAAAGACTGTAGTCCACTGGCCACCCGTGCTAAGGCCCCCAGGAGTCTGTGTCCACACCCCTGCCAGCCTTCCTTGAGTGCTATGGCCTCCACAAGGTGCACTGGGGAAGGGGCAGGCGGACTCACGCTTTTCAGCATGGAAACCCTGCCCAGCATCCGGAAGAAATAAATGTGATTCCTTCTCTTCCCATGTAAGTGTTCTCGCTTCTGTCATCAATATCAGGACACATCTTGTTCCTGTTTAGTTCAGGACGTATCTGGGAGGAACCTGTCACAGGCTCTGGACACAGGGGTTTACAGCCCCTCAGACAGAAATTTCAACGGAACCAGTAAGAACCAATGCACAAAGCACACTCTCTAAGTGCCAGGAACTCAGAGAAGAGCCGGGGTGAGGGTGTGGGGGGCGGGGCACCATGACAGTTGAGATAGAAACGGTTCTTCCTGGTAGAATAGGGCCAGATAAACCCTGAATTTCAAACACACATGTCTCAGACCCACGCTATTAGGTGCCTGACTCTGCATCCTGAGCAAAGAACCCTGGAGGCAAACCAGAGCTGGCCTCTCCCAGCACTCAATGTTTTTCCAGCTCTACCCTTCTAGGTCAGGTCCAATGGACAAAAAGTCCTATGCAGCATAGTCAGCTCCCCCAGCAGAGGTCCCAGACAAGCGAAGTACAGTCCTATACCTAAGGATGCCAGCAATAACCTTTTATTGTATATTTTGGGTGGTGGGCAGTCCCTCAGAGCGGGGGAAGCGTGTAGTAGGCAGGGCAGACTGCAATGTTCTTCGGACTAACAGTACCCAGTTGCATAATTAACCCAAGGAGAAAAGACATCACCTTCAAGGAACAAAGGTTCCCAGGGCTTCCGGTGCCAGACAAGCCACCCTGGATCCAAAGGTCCCATTGCCTCACCTGGGCACCAGTCACCTCATCCATGGTGGGGGCGCCTGGGCCCATTCTCCTCCCAGGTACTTGAGCCCTCTGAGCAGAGCCTAGTCATGCCAGAGATGAGTGTGAGGGACTCAGAGGGTAGAGAATTTCACTCAACTTTCTTGTACCTTGTCAAACATCTCAGTCCACAGTTGGAAAGACCCCACCTCAGCCCTGAGCTGGCTGGAAAGATCTCAAAGGCAGACAGGTGTCTGTCCAGTGTGCCAAGAAAGCAAGAGGAGAAAGGGCTGCAAGCTGTGTTTACAGGGAAGCAGGAGAGCAAGAGTAAACTGCAACCAGGCACGGAGATAAAAATAACAGTGGTACAGGAGGTCCTGCCAACAGGAGGCTGTGTTCACAGGGCCTAATCGCTTGGGAACCTGAGGCTGAGACCTAGGCTGAGGACACAGTGGTGCCCAGAGCCCTGGGCAGCCGTGGGGAGCTGGCTCCCTCCTGGCTGAGTGTTTCTCCGCCTCCGATCAGGCTCCTTGGCTCCCGAAAAAGTTCATCTGGGACACAGGATTCCTGCACTCTGCAGCCAGCCTTGTAAACAGCTCCCAGAACAGTGCTAAAGGATCACAAAGCAACATCTGGGAATGTTCCAAGCCGGGAGTCATCCCCAGCTGTGCGACCTTGAGTCAGTCACCTTGCTCTGGGAGCCTCCTTGGGCAGCACTTCCCAGGACGAGGGGGTGTGGAACGGCAGGGCTGGGGCCCCAAACACTGGGGCCCCTTGTGCTTCTGAGAGGATTGTTTACAGGGGGAGCCAGTTAATCTCCAGCTGCACCATTCAGAGCATCCCCACCGTGGTCTGGTGACCAGACAAAACGGGGTATCTGGGTGGGGTGACAAAACCACAGGCCAATACCAAGCACAGCTGGGGTCCAAGGTGGGAAACTGAGCCCATGGCTGTACTTTCTCCTCCCAGGTGACACCTCCATCATGGCCAAGGACTTAGCAGAGGTACCTTGCTCTGCAGCTTGCAGCCCAGAGTCCTTGTAAACCCACTCATTACTAACCAGAACAGGATTTCACCCATGGGTCTGTGCAACATCGTCTCTTAGCCAGAAAGCTAATGAGACCCTGCAGCTACTCCAGCGCAATCTCTCTCTCTCTCTCTCTCTCTCTCTCTCTCTCTCTCTCTCTCTCTCTCTCTCTCTATCTCTATCTGTCTCACACATTTTTATTTTTAAAAGTAATGCCTCAACACATATCAAAAAGTGTTAATCTCATATGCAACTCCCCTTTGGCTGCCTGAAGCTGAGAGACCTGTACTTCCATGCCACTAACTTATTTAATTACATTTTTATTATGGGGGGTGCAGGGGTGTGAAATGAATAGGACATGCTAGCGACGGGTTGCAAGTATAGAAACCAGAGGACAGCTTGCAGGAGTCAACTGTCTCCTGTCATCATATGGGGTCCCAGGCTTGAATTCAGGCTTCATAGCATGCACCTACATAGCATGCACCTACTAAGTGTCCCTCCACCTGTCCTAGACAGCCCTGTGCCATGAGCTCACTTGCAGGGTAACTCCATTCGAACTTCCTCCCACAAATCTTACAGGGCAGCTGAAATTTTTGATGTTTAAATGTTTTATGTGTTACGTTAAAATATTTTTAAATGTTCCTTTATGAGGCACAGACACAGGCAAGTCCATGATGACTCCTGGATATTCATCTTCCCTTATCGGTGCTGGTGTGGTCCAATAGGAAAGATGGACCAGAGGTGACTTCCCTGGGAGTCTGTCTGCCTCCAGGGACTCTAGGGCACACCCCTAGACCCTGAGATGGCCCACAGCAATCTTCAGATGCAGTTACAGCTGCAGGTTCATACGGGTGGTAGAAACACAGAACATTCTCATGCCAACTAGGGAAACGTGTCCTTCTGCTTTCTGTTGCTGTGCCTGAAGGCCGCTGACTGGGTGAGTTATAAAGAAAAGAAGCTGAGGGGTAGATGTAGCTCAGCTGGCAGAACGCTTTCCTTGAACGTGTGAAGCCTTTGGTTTGATCCCCAGTGCTGCATAGACTTGGTGTTTTGAGTTATGGAAGCTCAAGGTCCAGCCTTGGCCACAGAGTGAGTTCAAGGCCAGCCTGGCAAACATGCAACCTGTTTCACAAGTTGTTGTTTTTTAACTAAATAATAAAAAAATAAAGAGGTTACTTTGGTCTCATGGGTGTTGGGATGCAGGATCCTCAGTGGCTGGTGGTCTTGTTAGCAGAATGCCAAGGCAGCCAGCGCATCTCAGGGTGAAGGCAGGAAACCAGCATGTTAGTATCCCTCTGGTCTCTCACTATCTTTGTGAGAGGCCACCAGTATTCCAACACACGGTTCACTCTAATGTCTTTATGCAATATTAATCACTCCTAATGGCTGTCTCCAAGCCTCGCTGTCAGTCAGAGTTCCAGTCTTCTTACTACTCCCCCACAACAGGGACCAAACTCCAGCATGTGTTTCAGGGGAGCAACCTGCACCCACACACAGAGGACACGAAACTGCATTTCTCTAGGCAGACTAGGGAAGCCCTTGGCATCATCCTTTGGGGCTTCTCCATGCAACACCTTGTGAAGCGATCTGCATGGGCTCATGGGGACAGGAGAAGCTCCTGGGATAGTTCAGGACCCACAACGTGGCAGGGCAGGGAGTGGAAGTCAGCATTCCAGCAGGTGTGGCCTAGAAGGCAGCCTACAGCCAAAGATGCCTCTCTCTGAGCCAGCTCCTAGCGGATTATTTGCTGAGGGCTGACATTTGCTCTCTGCTGCCAGATCCAGGCTCCACAGCAAACAAGACGGGAGAACCTGAGAGCTGAACTTCTCCCCCACTGATGGCTGACATATGCAAGACTTTGCAGGATAGAGCCACCAGGTTTCTACTCAGAGCAGAACATGCTGTGTGCAGGCCGAACGCCCTTCACCTTGCCCGGCAATTCCTCAAGGCACGATGTTCCCACAGCACAGCCATTAGCAGGAACCAGGCACTGGCCATTCTTTTTGCCTTGTTTACTTGAAGTAATTTGCAACCCTAGGACAAAAAGAGCAATAAATATGGCAAGTGCCAGAGACAGAGGCTGTAAAAGGAATGCTTGTCCATAGTTATCCTCCCAGGAAATGCAAAGACTCCATCACCTTCCACTTTAAAACCGGCCCCCTATCAGATTCTTAAAGTGACAGGTGTCACATAGGACCAGGGGAAGAAGAGGAGCCAAGTCCAAAGACCACAGCCACCTTTGACTGTTGTCTTCATTACTTTGCTGGCTGGGTGAAGACAGTCTGGGGAAGATGGACAAAGCCAAGCTCTGGCTGTCACCCAGGTGCTTGAAGAACTTCATGCCCGAAGCAGAGGCCGGGAGGGCAAAACGGGAGGAGAACGGTGCTGGCAACACAGTGACAGGCGTATCCAGAAGGCTGTGAGAGACAAGGCCAGGCCACCATGGTTGGCTACCAGGACCTCCTCACAGCCCCTTCGCTGGTCTGAGGGTCACATTAGCATAGCGTTATGCTTCCTGTCCTCTTGTCCTTGGCCAGCTCTACTGGTCTTACTCTTTTGTCTCTCTTCTTTAACACAATAAAAGCACATATTTAATTGACAATATTTATTCAGAATGATCAACCCCGGGTCCTTGGCATTTCTATCCTTAAACATCATTACCTTTGGAGCCTTTGAGCTCCTGACGTTTAGTTCTTTGCACAATACACGAGAAGCTGTGTTAGGCCATTGTCCCGACCTGCTCTTCAGAGCGCTAGGACTTGTTCTCCAGGCTCTGTACCCCATCTCCCTTTCCCTCCAGCTTCCAGTGTCTACTATCCCCTGAGATCAACCTCTTGGGCTCCTGCATACATACACACATGCGTGCATCCAGTATCTGTCCCTGTGAGCCTGCCCTATATGACTTTAACATAATAGCCTCCAGCTATGCTGCTTCAAATTACAGAACAAGTTTTGCTCTTTATTAATGAATAAATATTCCGTTTTGTAGATCCCACATTTTTTTCTAGCTACTCATTGCTCCATGGACACTGTGGCTGAATCCATACCTTAGCTCCCCTGGGAAGCGTAGCAGTCAACATGGGTACCCAGGCCTCTCTCTGATAAGGAGATTTCATCGCCAATGGTGGCATACCCAGAAATGAGTTTGCTTGTGTCGTATGGGGCTTTAGCTTTTCAATGTTTGCATAACCTCCATGCTGTTCTCTATAATGGCTGCAGGGGTCTGCATTCCTACCAGCATCCCTGAAGCATTCTCCTGCACATACCTGTTCCCCACCCTCCCCTGTTCTGACTGGGGAGAGGTTCTCCTTGCTGTTTTCACAGCAAGCGTTTTTTGTTTGTTTCTCTCTCTCTTCCTCCCCCCTCCCATCCCTGTGTGTGTGTGTGTCTGTGTGGTGACTTTTGTTTATGATCTGATAAAGCTTGCCTGAAGATCAGAGTGTAAAGCTAGCCACACTAGTTAGCCATAGAGACCAGGCAGTGGTGGCGCACACCTTTAACCCCCAGCACTCAGGAGACAGAGGCAGAGGGATCTGTTCATTCAAGGCCACCCTGAGCTACACAAAATTGATGCAGTCTAAAAGAGAAACAGAGCTCACACAAAGGTGGTCTCAGCACTTGGGAATCCCACGCCTTCAGTCCCAGCACTAGAGGGGAATATAAGGTCGGAGGAGACAGGAGGTGAGTGAGTCTGAGGTTTGGTGGAGAGCGGTGCAGTCTGGAGATGCAGTCTGAGGCCGGAATCGCCTCTCTAGTGGCTGGCCGCTTTGTTTCTCTGATCTTCAGCTTTAACCCCAATATCTGCCTCCGGGTTTTTATTATTCAAGCTACATGACTATCTGTCTGTCTGTCTTTCTGTATGCCAGTGCCCATGGAGGCCAACAGTATTGGACCCCCTGGAGCTGGAGTTATAGGTATTTATGAACCATCTGGTGTGGATGTTGGGAACAGAGCTTGGGTCCTCTGGAAGAGCAGCAAGTGCTCTTCGTTGCTAAGCAATCTCTCTGGCCCTTTCTGCAGTCCCGCATTTCTCGGAAGACGACTGGCATTCCATATATTTTCACATAACCAGTAGGCTGTTTGTATTTCTTCTTTGAAGATGTATCGATTCAGTTACTTAGTTCATTATTTACTTGTTTATTTTAGTTAGCTTGCAAGATAATGCAAACTAACGGTTTTCATTATGACATTTTCATCTTTGTACACCTATGCCATTTTCCCATTCCTTAGTCAGCTCACTTTGGGTGGTTGTTGCTGTCTAATTTCCAAATGCATCTTGAGTCCCAATCTTTAGCCAGCTAGATAGCTGTCAAGTCTTACCCTTTATTCTGTGGATTTTCTCTTTCCCCTAGTGACCATTTTCTCCTCTATGCAAAGGCTTGCTAATCAGACATAATCTAGCTTGTCTGTTTTCCAGCTGCTTACGCATTTGTCATTAGAAGACACTAAGATCGAGATGTGGCCAGCTGGGAATAGAGAACAAGATGGTCGCTATGGTGTTTACTCTTGACTGTCAAGTTGAAGGGAATTAGAATCACCATGGAAACAAATCTCTGAGTGTGTCTATCTATGAGGGATTTTCTAGATTGAGTTAACTGAGGTGGGAAGACCCCTCCCCAGCGGTGACTAGCACCAACCCATGTGCTGGTCACAAACAGAATACAAAGCATCCAGCACCCTCTGCTTCCTGACTGTGGGTGTAATGTGACCTCACACTCCTGCTGCCACGCCTTCCTCGCCGTGATAGACTGTCACTCCAACTGTGAGCCAAAATGAAACGTTCCTTTCTTTTTTGTTTGTTTGTCTGTTTGTGTTTCGAGACAGGGTTTCTCTGTATACCTCTGGTTGTCCCAGAACTCGCTCTGTAGACCAGGCTGGCCTAGAACTCACAGAGATCCGCCTGCCTCTGCCTCCTGGGTGCTAGGATTAAAGGTATGTGCCGCCACCGCCCTTCCTTTCTTACTTTGCTTTTGTTGTGTATTTTCCTAATGAGAAAAGTAACCAGGATGGAAGCTGAGCAAAGCTCCTTCAGCCCCCAGCTCCCCAAGGACAGACACAGCAATTAGAATGCTTTCCACACAGCAAAACTGCTTTTGAAAAAGCCTAGGAAGCCAGGGGAGAGACCACAGTGCCTTGAACAGTCAGTCAGAGCCAGAGAGAACTAGATAAGCACATCCTTCAAGGAGAAGTGCCTACTCCTGGCTGAGAGTGCTCCCAGCCCCTGGAAAAATCCCTGGGTGGGTGCCAGGTCTGAAAAGAGGGTCTGGGCTATAGTGGAGGACACCTGCAACTGTCACTGTAGAAATAAAAGACTTTCAGTGATCTGACTAGCAAAGGGACAATGGGTGGGGTTCAGGGTCATAGGGCCCAGGCCTAACAAACTCATGCTTGCATCTGGCACTAGCCTTGGGGATCTTTTCATTTAGTACATGGAAGAGGCTCCTAGACACCCCAGTTCTAATCTTGTGTAAATGAGCAAGCCCTGTCTCAAAACCCACTGATAGAAACCACAGCATCAGGGACACGCCTCCCCAACACTCAGCCTCAGCAGATTCTGTCCTGGTACATGCATTTGTCCCATTGAGTTCCATGCCACTTGATAAAGGTGATACCTGACTTCCAGCCAGAGTCACACAGCTAGTGAGCTGTAGATCAAAAACTAAACCTTTCTCCTGGGAGGTTCCAGCAGCAGACACCACCTCCCCTGCCTGGGGCAGTCCCTACGTAGTGACTGCTGGTGTCATTCTGGTTCACAACCATGGTTTCATAGAGCAGCAGCCTATTTCCCCACCGCGAAAGGCACCTAGGAGTCTGGCTTTGACTAGGATCTACTGGGGTCCTATTGAGTTCCATTGAGTGTGCTGCTATAACAAAATACCTCAAGTTGGGGAACTTACAAACAACATTTGTGCCTCCCAGCTCTGGACCCTGCAAATCCAATATCAAGACACCATCAGGTTCCATATCTGGTGAGGGTTTCTCTCTGCTCCAATATTGTGCCTTGCTGCTGGGATGTCCGGAAGAGAAATACCATGTCTTCATAGGGCGAGAGAGATAGGGATCAGTAGTTTTAAATACCTAACAAGAAATCTGAGGTTTATTCTGACATATAATATGCAGATGTACTCCATTGTGGCACAGTGGTAAAAGCAGGAGGCATTGCAGGGAACAGGAAGTAGGGCTACCCAATAAGACCTTAAGGTCCACCCCCAGAACCCACTTCCTCCAGTGAGACTCCACCCCTTAAAGGTTCGACAGCCTTTCCAAAGAGCACACGAGTCTACAGGGGCAGTTCACATGCAGACCTTAACTGGAGAGAAAGGCAGAAAGTAAACCAAACTCCCTTCATCATGTCCTTAATAGACATCAGTCCCCATAAAAAGATACCAAATGTTCCCACCTCCCAGCATAGTTTACGGGGTATGTTTTCAATGTGTGAATTCAAAGCAGTGATTCTCAACCTGTGGGTCATGACCCCTTTGGGGGCCCCATGAGACCATCCTGCGTATCAGATATTTACATTATGATTCATAAGAGCGGCAAAACTAGTTATGAAGTAGCAACAAAGTAATTTTAGGTTGAAGGTCACCACACATGAGGAACTGTGTCAAAGGGTTGCAGCATTAGGAGGGTTGAGAACCACTGGTTTAAGATGCACATTTAAACTGCAACAGGCAGCCTCTTCTAGGAACAGCTGGCCTCTGAGAGGCTTTTAGGGTTACATCTGTGGCTCTCACAGCCCTGCAATCCCTTACATCCTGCTGTCCATCCTCACTCACAGAGCTGTACATGCTGCTGGTGGGATCCAAGCCGCTGCCAGGGCCCTCGTGCTGTGCAGAGGGGCTCTGAGGTGAGGTGGCCCCCTTGCCTTCATTACCTGCGTCTCCAGTGACATGCCGATGGTCCAGAGCGAAGCCTCGTGTGAGTCGGCAGCTCCTGGTTCACTCAGCACAGCGCCCTCCCTGCTTCTCCCACTCCCCACCTTCTGCACCTGCCTCTGTAGCTCCTTGTCCACACTGACAGCTTCTGCTCTGTGCCTTTGGAGAAGCAGCACACGCCCTGAGGACTGAGGACAGGCTAGAAACAAAGGGACTGCTGCATCTACTGCCTTTTGCTAAACAAAATCGGCCCCCTTCCCTTGTCTGCCACGCGAAAGAATCTCGGATGTCTGCTGTCTGTTGCTATAAGAAAATATCTCAGGTAGCTTACTTATAAGAAAGAAATCCATTTTTGGCTTACGGCTTTTGTTCCTGTCTATGGGGAGACTAGCCCAGTTGCTTCAGCCTATGTTAGGGACTTCACCATCAGGAAGTGGACATTCAAGAAAAGCTGTTCCTGTTGACACCAGAAAGCAAAAGAGGAACTGTGGAGATGGTTTGGTCAGTAACTCGACTGTCACACAACCCTGAGAACCTGAATTTGTATCCCCATCACCCATGCTAAAAGCCCAGTGCATCTACGTGAGTAGGCGGAGGCAGGAGGATCCCTAGGGCTTGTTGGCCAGCCAGTCTGGCTGAATCAGCAGGCTCCAGTGAGAAATCCTGTCTCAAAAGTTAGGTGGAGACTGGCATAATGGTGCCATGGATGGTTTAATCCCATCACTCAGGAGGCAGATGCAGGCAGATCTCTGAGATTCAAGGTCAATCTGGTCTCCACAGCAAGTTTTAGGACAGCCAAGACTACATGATGAGATGCTATTTCAATAAAAAATAGTTGGAAAGCAATTGAGGATGATGTCCCGTGTCAACCTCTGACGTCTACACACACACACACATGCATGCACATACACACATATACCATGCACACATACACCAAACATGCACGCACATGCATGCACATACACACACCAAGCATACACATACCCCCCCATACATGCACACACACATGCATGCACATACACCCACACCATGCATGCACACACACACACCATACATGCACACAAAAAGAAGAAGGAAAAAAGAGGCTGGGGTTTCATAATACCTTTGGAGGGCATGACCCCAGTGACCTAAAAACCTCCCATGAAACAACCCCTAAAGGGTCCACTGCCTCCACAGCACCACTATGGGAAATAAGTCTCTACCACACAAACCTCTGGGGGACAGTTAGGACCCAAACCACAGCATCCCCAGTCAGCCCAAGCTGACAGTCTGGTGACCTGGGAGCCGGGCACAGGTCCCTGGGCTTGGTCCGCTTCACCGTTCAGGTCCCACAGAGTTAGAAGTGAGTGATTTGCAGAAGTCCAGTGACAGAAAATGAGTTCTGATGGCTGAGTACCAGGCTGACACCCCACTTCCTGGAATCACTGCCTCACACTCCTGCTTAGAGAGAGCTGTTCCCTGAATTGCTCTGCTGCCATGATCATGAGTCCTGGAGCACTTTAATCTCGCCTCGGAGAGGAGCCTTCTCCTGTGCCTCTGTTCCCTTCTCCATGTTGCCTCTCACTGTTGCGGTCCTGTTGAACCTCACCTCTCTGCGAGTTTGCCTTTCGTGACAATGACATTCGAGGCAATTCCCTGTTCAAGGAAGAGCATATTGGGGCTACAGAGACAGTTCAGTGTTAAGATTGCTTGATGCTCTCTCCCAGAGGACCGGGTTTCAGTTCCCAGCTGCCAAACTGGGCAGCTAACAACTGCCTATAACTCCAGCTGCAAGGGATCTGACTCCCTCTTTTGTCCTACATGCACACATAATTAAAAATAGATCTTTAAAAGGAAGAAAAAAAGTCGGGCATGGTGTCGAATGCCTTTAATCCCAGCACTCGGGAGGCAGAGGCAGGAGTTCAAGACCAGCCTGGTCTACAAGAGCTAGTTCCAGGACAGGCTCCAAAGCTACACAGAAAAACCCTGTCTCAAAAAAAAAAAAAAAATAACAACAACCCTGATGGAGTGGGTGATACACATCTGAACTGTAAGGCCAGTACTAGGTAGGATGAGATATGAAGGTAGGGGGATCACATGGGAGCTCATGAGGGCTCCAGTCAGAAAATGGTCAGTGTGGGAAAATGAGAAAGACTGCCTCCGTATGTACACTGTGACACACACACACACACACACACACACTCACACACACTCACAAATAATAATAGTAACAATAATAAATCATTTATTAAAATTGAGGTCAATTCAAACTTCCACACAACAGGCTCATAAACCTCAACCCACAAGCTCTAAAGGCTAAAAACTGAACCATTAAAAAAAAAGGCAGTGCGTCCCACCTCCCTTCGAAGTGACAGAGTAAAGCCACATCAGTCACTTGGTACGTGAGCAGCTCAGCCAGTGGTTACAGGATTAGAGACCCACTTGGAGGAGGAAGAAGAAAGCATTACCATCCTTTCTTTAAGTGTTCCCATAACCGTCTGTGTGTGCTGCCTGGATTTCCAGACAGCCAGGCCTGGGCTCTTCCTGGATCTCACTGATCCACTTTCCCCACATCCAGGGGCTACAGAGCCAGGCAAATGCGTCTGTACCTCGTCACAGGAAGCCATGAGCAGCAACGACACTGAGAGCTGTACTCTAACCCGATTATATTACAAGAAAATTAGGCCAAGCTGCACACATCCGAGGAAAGAGGACCCGTCTATTCCATTTTTCCTCCCAGCCCCTTCCTTTCTCAGAATTCCAAGCTCTGGAAACACCAGAGCGTCCCTGGCAAGGTATAGATGAGGATCCTGTGGCCATGAGAGAAGCTCAGGCTGCTAAAGAGACCTGGTCTAGCCATCATTTATAGCTCAAGTAGCAACTCTGCAAAATGAGGACAATGTAACATTCCCCACACCTGCAAGATTACAGACTTGGAAATGAGTTAAGGAAATGTTTATTGGGGAGGGAAGGGGAAGGGGAGGGAGGGGAGGGGAGGAGAAGCAGGAAAGAGGAGGGAAGGGGAGAGAGAGGAGAAATTTCCAACGCAGGCAATCCCCATTGCACATGGTTTCAATTTCTGTTCTTTCAATGCGCTTGGTTTGCCAGAGTCCAAAAAGATCATAAGAAAAATTCCATGAACAATTTGTAAGTTTTTAAATGACTTTTATTATATAATACCACTAAAGCTTTTGGACAATATTGGTTACTGTTAATCTATTCTTTTCATGTCTCATTTCAAAATTAAACTTCATCTCAGGGATGTGTACAGAAGAAAACTCACCGTATACAAAGTCAGGTACTATCTGTGGCTTCAGGCATTCATTTCTTGGAATGCCACCCCCAACTCCTAGAATAAGGGGAATTGCTGTTTCTTTTAGGGGTGATTGCATTCCTGGAGACTTGACCAGAAGTACAACAGCCAAGCAACCCCATAGTAATGTTGAAATATCAGAGAGAGAAGAAACAGCCAGAGACAGAGGGACACAGAGAGAGAGGGGGCTACCAATTCCTCTTCCTGGGGCCATGTCCTTGGCTGCTGTCCCAGTTAGCTTTAACTGTCAATGTGACACAGTCTAGAGTCATCTTAGAAAAGAGTCTCAGTTGAGGCATGCCCTAGATTAGCGTTTCTTAACCTGTGGGCCGGGACCCCTTTGGGGTTGCATGTCAGATAGTCTGCATGTCAGATATCCTGCATATCAGATACTCACATTACAATTTGAAACAGTAGCAAAGTTACAGTTATGAAGTAGCAACAAAATAATTTTACGGTTGAGGGATCACCCCAACATGAGGAACTGTATTAAAGGGTTGCAACATTAGGAAGGTGGGCGTGTCAGGACCTACCATTCCCTGGGCGGGTGGTCCTGCATAAGGAAACTGGCTGATCGCGGACCAGCTTGTGCCAACAAACAGCATGCCCATGGTTTCTGCTGCTGTGAGCAAGTTCCCTGGTTAGGGCTGTTGCCTGCTATGACCTGTAATTGCAAACAGGCCTGCTACCAAGTTTTGCTTGATTTCCCTTCACGATGGACTGTGATCTGAAAGAATAGGGCAAATAGACCCTTTCTTCCCACAGTGTTTCAGCACAGCAACAGAACGAAACTAAAATAACTGCTGAGGTGCAACCAGCCCTGATGCTGGCCTAAGGCTTCCTTGCTGCCTTCCCTGCCACTTCTGTGGCCTGCCCCGAGTGCCTCCCCTCCAAGCCAATGCCCAAGCAGTCTATGCACGGTACAGGCAGAAGAGCCTCCCAGTCACTCCTTGAACCTGGCTGAATTCTGATGCTGAGGTTTTCATCTGCAGATCCTCCAAGGAAACACAGAATGCATGCATAGAGACCCTCGGGACCAACGCCCCAGGATGCAGGAGGTAAGATGCTTACAAGGATGGTGAGAGGAGAGGGTGCAGGATCAGGTAGGGAGCACCAGAGATTTACAGCACAGTACAGGTGGACTAGTCAGTGATAAGTGAGGGCAGCGAAGAGATGCTGGGGGAGCTGGAGACGGGGCTTAGTTCCGAAGAGTGCTTCCTGCTGTTACAGGAAACCTGGGTTTGGTTCCAAGAACCTATACAACCGCGTGTATCTCCAGCTCCGGGGAACACAGTACTCTTTTGGCCTCTGTGGGCACTACACTCTCAAGTACACACACACACACACACACACACACACACACACACACAATTAAAAATAAAGAGGACACTACTGCCTCTGGCCATACTGAGCCAAACGAACTGCCACAAACTGGCTTTTAAACAGCACCTGTGCCATTTCTTACAGTGCCATGGGTCAGGCAGGGAAGGCTTCCCAATGCAGGTCCTAGGGAAGACCAAGCTGTATGCCCAGCTGACTGAGCCTAGGCTCTGGAGAACTTGAGTTAGTACTCCACTGTATTATTGACAGGTTTGGGTTCCCTGTGTAGGTAGGAATGTGGTCCTCTTCACATTTCGAGCTGTCAGTCAGAATCCACCCATTCTCCTCCTTCTACCCTTGCTTCCTAGCTACCTTCATCTTCTAAACCAGCAATGATGGATATATCCTGCAGCATCCAGACTCCTACTCCCTCTCCCACTGCTAGATGACCTCTGCTTTTAGGGTGCATGTGACTGGATGTGACCCAGCAATAACATCTCCCTCCTTTCAGGGCCACTGGATGGTAACCCCGTCACACCTGTAAAGCCCTGTCATCTCCTGGAGAAGAACCGCAGAGCTGGCTCTCCATCAGAGGCTCATGACAGCTCCTCCTGGTGAGTGTCACCTGGGACGCCACCAAGGCACTGACAGTGTCACCTGTCAGATGAGCTGTCCCACAAAAGCAGCAGCTGCCCTTTCATCCCAGCTCGGAGAGCATTACTTGTCCCAGTAATGACAGGATTGGAGAAACAGACTCCTGGACTTCACCCTCTGGTGACATTTGCACAGAAACTTGCTCATCTCTGGAGCAGATTTCGTTGAATCTTTGGGCTCCTTGGTAGGGAGAGCCCTGCACGTGGCCTTCCCAGCCTGACACTGTTAGCCAGTAACAACAGTCTTGCTGGTTGACCCGTTGTCAGCCTGAGACACACAACCCCATGTCCAGAAGTGCCTATTCCTTGTGGGAAAGGGCCAGGAAGGCGGCCCACTCTGTTCTCCCAGCAACACCATGTTCTGTTCCCCTGAAGTTCTGAGACTCACTTGGCAACTGCAATACTGATTTTTTACCTGGCGCTGCTTCAGGCCAACACAGTCCTCTGTGTGCTTGTTGCCTCCTGCCTCTTGCAAGGGCTGCCTGAGGGGCAGCAGCTGAGAGACACCATCACCTCCCCTGGCGCAGCTCTCCATCTGCCCTCCCTTCCCCTGGCACAGCCCTCTAACTGCCACTCCTTCCCTGGGCCTAAGCCTCCATCTGCTGCTCCCCCAGCCTCCACCTGTCTCGGGCAGCTGTGCAGCCTCTGTCATGGGTGCTGTGATGTATTCCACCACTGCCTCTAGGCCAAGGCCTGGAAGCCTCCTCATCCTGGTCTTCTTCATGCCCAGCCCACCTCCTCTGAGCATCCTTCTGTGGCTGCTCTGACCTGGAGACTCCCGTTGCCCCGTGACCCAAGCAACCCTAAAAGCAGGGAGGAATCTGCATTCCCGGCAATTGAGGGAGAGGTAGGAAGGTGGGGGGGCGGGGCAGGAGTCGAGGAGACAGACTGAGCTCGCAGAGAGAGCACTTTCAGATGCCCCACCCTCCAGCCAATCCCCCACACCATGTCACCTGGCCATTGTTACCACAACCCCACTGCTCTGCCCAGAGCCCAACTCATAGGTCAGGGTCCCCGTCCTCAAGAGAGATTGTGGAGCAAGGGAAGCCACAGAGAAAGGGTGACTGTGAATCTCCACAGGAGGCCTTTGGCCGGGCGGGTCTGGAGTCCAGTCACAGTCCATCCAAGCACAGGTTGGACCTCCCTACGTGGGCGGGGCCTCACACACAAGGGGAGTCCTGGTGGGTCAGAGGACATGCTCAGGAACACCAAGAGAAAGGAGTAGACATGAGCAAGGGGCTGTGAGGGTGCCAGGCAGGGACCAGAGAGCTCCACAGAGCCAGACCAGCTCAGGGAGCAGCAGCAGCAGTGCCAGAGAAGCCTGGCAGCCTGTCAAGAGAGGAAGAGGGAGGGGCATGGGGGCTGAGATGGAGAAAAGAGAGGGAGGGGGAGGAAGGGAGGGCGGGAGGGAGGGGAGGGGGAGGGAGGTAGCAGCTCCTGGGAAAGCACAGGGCCACATTCTGGGAAGGGCTGGACTGTAGGGAAATCTGAAAACCAATAAATGGAAGATGATGCCCACAGCTCTAAAATGACAGGAATGTGAATGGTGACATATTTTTAGGTGACCTGCAGGAATCTCACACAATTAGCAACTGTGCGAGGGAAAAGGTCTCTCTGATGCTCTCACACTTCTCACTGCTTTCAACATGGTGCCTTCAAGGGGAGGTGAGACGGACAGGTGGGCCTGAGGACACTGAAGCCCGCCCAGACACTCCCTGTGCACATGGTCCAACCTGGCCAGGACTGACAGGGAGGCCGTGCCCAGTACGGAGCTAACAAAAGGCCACTGGCATTAATGCAAGCCCAGGTGCTGCAAGCAGGGGGAAAAATTATTTAAGATTATTTTAAACTCCGCTTCCCTGGCTGGCTGGATGCCAGGTGCCCCAAGGGTAGCCAACCTCCTCCTAGAATTCACACTCCTCCGGGTAGCCTTCACCCTTTCCTGGAGAGCTTTTTTGAACTGAGAGTGAAATCAGTTGGCAAGTCTTAGAAGATAAAAAATCAAGGCTTGAGTTCAACTTAAAAGCAGGGCAAGTTACAAAGGCCAAATGTAAATTTACTCTACCGGGCCAGATTTGGTGGCCGGCGCCCACTGTCCCGGCAGCCGACTTGACCACTCTTCCAGCTGCGTGGATATGAGACTTGCCATTTGAAATCACGCTTTCCTGTCCCCAGTCAAGTCGTAAGGTTCCCATGGGGCCTGCAGAAGGACAGTTTTCTTTGGACCATCTGAAGCGGCCTGTTACTGGAGCTGTTAGACTCAGAGCCTGGGTCCTGGCTGCCCCACCAAGCCAGGCCCCGCCACCTAGCTTCAGTTCACTAATTAAATCAACAAGTGATTGTGAAAAGGTGCAGTGGCCCCCTCCCTGTGGCCTGTCTTTGGGGTCCTGGTGTAAGCTCAATAGAGGCAAGAGGTATGCATAGCTAAGTGACCTGACCTGGGTGAGGTCCCACCTATCACCCAGCCATCTCTAGGCTCCAGTCTGTCCTGCAAGGTAGTCTGATAAGTTATCAGAGCTGTGTGAGATCTCTTCCTGGGAGGCAAGTCCTCCCCTGGCACTTGGGCTTCAGCCTCTCCCTGCCCCCAACATGGAAATCTTGGGGAAATTTTAATTCTTTGAGGTCCGATGTTTCAGTAGGCTGATGTCACAAGCAGCATCTCCCTTTAAAACGTCTTCTACCCTGTCAGAACAGCTACATACCCAAGTGCATAGTTCAGGGGGTTGATGTCCTAGGAAAGCAACAGAAAACCCCAAAGATCTTAATAAAAAATAAAAATAAAAAAGTTGTCCTCTGAGTGCCCTCAGAGCCTTGTTTGACTTGTCAATGGCCTTGCTTTTTGACTGAGAAATTCAGTTTTTGCTTCTCTTTCTCAGCTTGCTCTTTGGAAGCACCAAGAGCAATATATACTGTGCCACTGGGAATGTTTTAATAAAGTGCATGGTGCCAGGATTAAAGTCTTTAGAATTACAATAGATGGCGAAGATCCTTCTCCTCTGTAGACAACTGCTCTGTGGACAGGGCTGCCTGGCCCCCCAGAATTTCCCAGTTCTTCATTTTTTTCTATTGTTTTGCTCTTTTTTGTTTGTTTGTTTATCGTGTGTGTGTGTGTGTGTGTGTGTGTGTGTCTGTGTGTAGGAGACACACTTACAGAAGCCTGTAATCTCCTTCTACGATGTGGGTTATGGGATCAAACTCCCACATCAGGTCCTGAGACTTGGGGCAAGCACTCTGCCTGCTAAGATATCTCAACAGCCCAGTTCTGTATCCACCTTGTCTTTGGGAAGTGTGCCAGGGCAAATTTCACAGCAATCGCCTAGTGTTAAAACATGTTCTAAAAGGCCAGCATGGTTGACTTATACGGTTCTGCGACAGTACTACAAGTTTTAGATACTGGTTTTAGACACTCAGCAGAGGAGAGCATCGGATCCCCGAAGCTGGAGCTACAGGTGGCTGTAAGCTGCCTGAGCAGGCGTCACTAACCACTAAGCTATCTATCCAGCCCCAGCCACCTTTTCTTTTTGAGACATGGTCTCTTATTAAACCTGGATCTTGTTAGAGGCTAGGCTGACTGGCCAGCCAGATGCAGGGATCCTCCTGTCTCTGCCTCCCCAGTGCTGGGAGTATAAGCCCATAGTACCATGCTCAGGCTTTTAAACACAGCTTGTGGGGCTTGAAGTCTTTGTCTTCAACACTTTACTGACTGGGCCATATCCCCAGCCCCGGTGTCTGTCTTGTTTGGCAGACTGCAAGTGAATAAAACACTCAACAGCTGAATCATAGACTTGAATGCATCTTCTTCCCTGTGCTGGTTAGAGTCTTCAAAGTCACTCCTTGCAAGGGGTCTGCAAGAGACAGCCCTCTGAAAAGGAAAGTGACAAAAGCAGATACAGTGTGCTTATACGTCTGCAAGATGCATACCTCCCCCCTCCTCCAGGGAAACCCCAAGTGTGTCCATGCTGGGCTACAAGGTCTCTTAGTTAGTTTCTGCATTGTGCAAGTTTTCTCCAAATGGATTTGTAACTTATTTTTTATTTATTTGCTTTTAATTTTATTTATTTATTATTTTGGTTTTTCGGGACTGGGTTTCTCTGTGTAACAGCACTGGCTGTCCTGGAACTTGCTTTGTAGTCCAGGCTGTCTTCAAAATCACAGAGATTCGCCTGCCTCTGCCTCTTGAGTGCTGGGATTAAAAGGAATGTGCCACCACCTCCTGATGATGTAACTTTTAGAAATGCAAAAACATCTCTCATGAAAACAGGTGTCTTTCCAAAATCAACCTACAACCTACAAGCTGGGAGTGCCTGGGCACCCGGAAGCGTCACACAGCAGTTTGATGACAGCCCTGGAATCAAACTCTGCTCACCCGCTTGTTCTGTGGTTCTGAGCAGCCATTAGAGTAGTTGTGTGGATGTTCTCCTCTTCCTCGTGTCATTAGCTTTTAAGTAATTAACACTCATTCCGTGCGTTCTAAAGGCAGGGCATTGGGCTCAACACTCATGTTCCTCATCTGGACATATGTGTCCTGCTTAGCCCGTACCTGGGGTTTATCCATGCATATTCACCAATCTTCACTGTGAGTATGAAATGCAGTGTGTTTACAAGCACTGTGCGCATGGAGGCTTGGCATGTGATTCCGTTGGCAGAGTGCTCGCCTGAGTTACATCCCCAGTACTGCATAAAGTGAGGTATGGTGGCCCACATTTGTAGTTTCAGCACTTCTGAGGTGAAGGCAGCAGAACCAGAGGCTCAGGGTTATACTTAGCTACATAGTGAATTTGAAGCCAGGAACCTGCCCTAAATAACTACACACCATACAATGTACTTCCTGCCCTCTTAGTTCTTTATAGTATTAGCATGCATCTCTGAAGAAAAAGAGAAAAGAATTCAGCACAAATTTTGGCCACCCTCATCCCCTCCCACCCACTAGCCATTCAGACCTGCATTCCTTCTCTCCCCACCCCCACCCTACTCCCTACTGAAAATTCTTGTCTCCTAAAACTCTAACAGGTGGCCACAAAGTAAGGGCCAATCAGAGAAAGCCAAGTTTCCTGCCGGCTGCCAATTCAAATGTTCCACAGGGGTCTGCCAGCCTGCAGTGTGCTGCTGAGTTCACGCATTTCAGGGCACATTCTGGCGTAATTACACCCTTTGCAGCTCACTGTGGCAAGAAGTCATGTCTATCAGCTTGCAGGTCCACTCTGCAAGTCTCTCCCACCTTAGAAAAATTAGAGAAAACTCCATAGTGAAGCAGTAATGAGGTTAGGACACAGTGTGGCTGAGTTCTTTCACCAGAGTTGGTTTCCAGTAGAAAGGGAATGCTTCCCTTACCGGAAGTGTCATGCAGCTCCTCCAGTTTTCCTGCCGCCTCGTGCAGGCTTCCAGAATGTGGAGTTTTAAAAGTGGCACTCAACCAGCAAACCAGCCTCCCTAAGCACTGCTGGTAAATCGGCCGAATGGCCTTCTAAGAAAAACAGCACCCCTCCCCTCCCTTCCCCGAAGGCTCGCACGCTGCCGGGCAGCAAAGCTGACAGCAAGAATGCCCCACGTGGACTTCCCCTGACAAACCCAGGCTGCTTGAAACCCGCAGTGAAAGCCAGAGCACTAAGCTAACAGAAAAAGTCCTCTCACTGGGACGTGTCCCCCAGAGCCTTCTCAAAAGGTAATCTTGGCTCCCAAGCGTTTCTCCTCCGACTTTAAAAGGAATTGTGGGCAGCAGCAGCCCTCACTGAAGTGGGCAGAGGCACTCAGAATAGGAACTAGCAGATACCCACCCCACTCAGACTGGCTCACGCCTATTTATGTAGGTCTGTGCCTTCCAACTTCTGCTAAGATACTGCAACTTCCACCACGGCCGTGACAAAATGATGATTCACACTTAAAACGCAGTCGTTGGTGTCATATTTGATATTAATACTTTAGTAGCGCTGCTTTGCCAGAGCAATTAAAAGGAGAAAGTTCCTGCAAGCAAGAGCAGTCCACCCCCATCCACAGGCACCACCGAGGGCAGAGTTGCAGAAGGCAGCTCATTGTATTGGAAGGCGCAGGGCCTCCTGCAAGCTGTTCAGATAAGCAGCTGTCGGAGGCAAAGGGGGAGGGGCAAAGGGGGAGGGGCGAAACTGGAAGCAGAAGTCACTGTTATCGGATTGGATTGCGAGCCTTGAGCTCCTGCGCCGGGATGCCTTATCTCAAGTATGCTCCGGTCTTGCAAGTTTAAAATCTTCCTGAAAGGATAAAACAGTACTCCGGCCCTAAGTCCTCCCCCTTACTACCACCATTCCCTCCCCCACTGCCAGCCCCAAGAGGCTGTAATTTCTTGCCCAAACAGAAAGGTGGTCACAGGTGCCACAAGCTCCATCAACTACCAGAAACACCCTTTACCACCTCCCCCGAGATAGGAATCCCCTGCCCTCAATAAAAGGCGTAAAGTTTGTTTCAATAAGTTTATTGTGAAATTCAAAGCTTCCACGATAGCGTCCTTTAGAAAATGAAAGCATTGCCCGGGATCCCTTTTAGAAAGAGCGGTGCAGCCCGCGAAGTCGGGCTCGCTCCTGCAGCTGGCCGCTCCTGCAGCTGTACCAAGTCCAGGCCGCCTGCCTTGCCTTTTCCCCTCCTTTCACTGGAAGGCTGCTGAGTCACGCCTGCCTCACTAGTCGGTTCTTCCCGGCCCTGCGGCCAACGTCCCTGCCTAGGCCTTCCTGTGCTAGCAGCCTCTTTGGACACTGGCAGAGTCCTGGGCTCGGAACAAGGTGTCCCCGCCGCCTCCAGGCCCCCTTCTTGAGAGGCTGCGCTCCTCGCTCGCTCTCCAGGCAACACCGCCTGCCAGTCTCCATGCGCACTCGAGCGCACTCGGAGGGCCACTCCAGAGCCAGCAGCGCGCTAGAGCGTCACCAAGTCGATCAGACCAAAGTCCCTGCCGGGCTGTCACTCGGGAAGTGTAATGCTGGGCACCCAGTCGTTGAAGCTGCGGCTTTCCTCGCAGAACACGCTGAGTTTCTCCAAGGCAGGGTCCTTCCACGTGTCCTCATTAGGGTTCTGAATTAAAAAACACAGGGGTCAGCCAGGCTGGTCGACGGCCAAGATGGGTGGGGGAGACGTCTCGAGCGTGGGGGAGGCAGTAGCAGCACTCACCGAAATGAGGATGCAGTGCAGGTCTCCCGGCGCGCCCGCCTCGTCGTCTGCACCCACGATCGCCGCTAGCCTCTGCACATCACCCACGCGCACGATGTCAATGTCGTTCTCGCAGCAGAACGCCTGTATCAGCGTGAAATGGATCTGCAGCGCTATGTCGCCCTCGTCTTCTTCATCGGCAGCCAGCACGCAAAAGGTCACATTGTCAGGGTCCCTGCAGAGCAGATGGGAAGAACAAGGTCAGAGCCGATGCCACCCCCAGGTCTCCCAGCCGCGCCAAACCCAATCCCTGCACGCGGGGCCTGTAGATACTCACACATTCAGGACTTTGGCGGACTCGTAGACGCCAGCGGTCAGACAGCCCTGGCGCTGCGCCGACAGCAGAAGTTCGTGCAGCGCTTTCCCGGCGCCCTGCATCCTGTGAAAGAACAAGCACGGTGAGCGGGGACCAGCACGGGGACGCGGCGGAGATCCCAGCCCTGACCTCCAAGTCCCAGCTGGCTCCTTAGCCTAGACCTGCCTGGCGCCAGCATTCCTGCCTCCCCACTCCAACCTGGCGCCCACACACCCGGATCCCCAGTCCCGACTTGGCGCCCACACCTCTGGCACCCTAGTCATGATCTGGCGCCCTCATTCCCCATCACCTAGTCTCGCCCTGGCGCCTGCACCCCCCGGTTCCCTACTCCTGATCTGGAGCCCATAGCCCAGGCTCCCCAATCTGGTGCCAGAACCCCAGACTCTAGTTCTAGGAATGTATCGAATGCAGTTATTGTGGTCCCACAGCCTCGGCACCTCGCTGTCAGGCAGCGCGTGGCTCCCACCCCACAAACTTCCATCCTAGAAGATCCTGAAAAATCTCTACCCGACAAGTCCAACTCTCGCCATCCCAAAACCTACCTGTCTGTGCTTTCCGGAACTGTGTCCTGGCCACGGACTTCTTCCAGAGTCATTGTACGATCCAAGAACAGCAAGTTATCCAAAAGTGAAGAGTGTGGAGGGAACCGAGGGATCCCGAGCTCAGGTAAGGAACCCCAGAACCCGACCCGCGCGCCCACCACCAGCGAGTGCGCCGGGCTCCGCCGCGAGGGTCCTTTTATAGACCGGCCCGCGCGACGCCGCCAGCTGGCGGGAGGCTGCGCTCCCATTGGCCAGCGCCTGCTTTCTGATGCAAATGAGGCGGCAGGCCCGCGGCTCGTGCCAGAAGGCCACGTGGGGAGGGGTGCGGGGGATGACACAGCCTCAAATCTGCCGCTTTTGTCAGGGTGTTACCAGGCAGACTGGAGCCTGCAGATTTCATCTCGCCTTTCTTTTTTGTAAGTCCTTAAAAGGAAAAAGTTTAAAAAAAAGTTGTTTGCTAATATGATATTGGAATTTGTGAAATGCACGCTTGGAGACTGTAAAAAGCCTTTTTTGCATTTATTTTTATTGCGACCTTTCTAATTTTTTCTTATTTTCAATTTGAAGTTTATGGGACTGTTGCATTGAAACCGAAACTTGAAAGTCAAAGGTTTGCAACTGCAGCTAACACCAGGCCAAGGCCGCCACTAGAACTCAGGACTCAGCGCCTTTCAGGGTCGCGGCTGCAAGGTCTGCGCCGCCCTCCCCCACACCCCCGCCCCTGTCCCGTCCCGTCCCGTCCCCCACCCCTGCCCCTGGCAGATCGCTGTGGGGCGCGGGCAGCAGGGACCAGCAGATTGCTGCCGGCACACGCGGCTCGTTTGCATTTCTATACGGGGCGCACAAAAGAGGAGGTCTGGCGTGTGGCAGTTCGCAGTGGGGACAATCGACGCTTTCTCTTTCATAGCAACACTGTCCACCTGCCGCCGGGTGGGGTGGGCAGAGCCCCGCCGCGCACGGGGGTCGCGGGGTTGCCCGGCACGTGGGGGTCTGAGCCGCGTGCCGCTCCCCCGCCCCTGGGTGCGCACCTCTTAAACTTGCCCTGGCTGCTGGGATTCTGATGCACGCGTGCCCAGCCGCGGAGAGAGCAGTGAAGCACACAGGGCTACTACGACCGAAACTCTGAGGTTCCGGGGTTCAGACTCCTGGAGCACACGCTGTTCCACAACGCTTTTCCCAGGGCGCCGCCTACAGGCCGATCTAGAAAGTACCAGACTCCACCATCCACCCACCCCATACAGCCAGCCTCGCTCTGACCTCTCTGGGGTCTTGGCCCCGAGCACCCTGAGCACCGAGGCCCTGCGCAATATGCGAATTAATTGGATTCCGAGTAGAGCTTGCACGCAGCGCCCCGGGGTGGAGAGCAAAAGGAGCCTGCCACCCAGGCCTGATGGAATAAGAATCCGTCTGTCTGGTGAGACTCTGAAATATTTCAACTACTTAAAAATGTGCCTTTGAAAAGGTTCTTTTCTGGTAATGTAACAAATATGAAAGCGATCTTAGGAATTTCCTGAACTTGTCATTTGTCCCGCGAGACCTGCACACACCATGCTTACAGACTGCTCACCCGCAGAACACGAAACTGTGGGCGTCTGTATCTCTCGTGCGACACGGAAACGTGTTCTAGGGAACCCCTGGAGGTTCTCCTCTGCTGCTAGGAGACTGGCTAGGGCAAAGCGCGGACACGAAGTTTGCTAGCCTAAGGCAAAAATCACACTCACGCACGCATGCACACGCACACACATGCGCACACGCGCGCACACACGCGGGGCAATTTTCTTCTTTTTACTGGAGCGTTCTTCAGGTGGGTGGTGAATGTGTACATTCGGTGTTAACTTGTGAAGTCCTTTAAGGAAGTTTTCCTGCTGCACTGGGAGGCCAGGCAAGGGTTCGGTGTCTTGCGCCACCCGCAGGCTGCACCAAGAACTGCAGGTGCCGCGCTGTGGTTCCACAGAAGCATGCGTTTTGTTTGCAAGGTCTCTCAAACTCTCAAAGCCCCTTCCTGGCTATCTTGGTGGCATATAAAATGATGGGGAGCCCTGCGCGAATAGAATGTCTCTAAGTGATAAAAACTTAAATCGATGCTCTTTTCAAAGTTTTAACACTTCTTAACTCTCAGTTTCAGATCCCGAGGAAACGTCGGAAATAATAATCCATTTGATATCATAGCGCACACCCGCTCCCGCCATCCATAGCTAGAAAACTGCTCACTTGCCATGCTGCAGGAAACTCCCCCCAGCCCCTCCCCGACAGGAAGGCCGGTACAGGTTAGTGCATGCACGCTTAGGTACTAGCAGTTCCAGACCCCACCCCCAGCCAGTCTGGGCCAGAAGGGATGATTGACAAGCCCCTAAGCTAGTCTACTCCGCTGACATTTTAGAGTATTCGATTACAGGAAACCCTCCTTTCCGCCATAAGATACGGCCCCACACAGCTTTAATTAGGTAAGTCCTAGTGGTTCCAAAGTCCCCATCTAAATTAGGAAAGAAAGGTTTGCGGCCCAGCCGGAAGTCACAGTCAGTATTTCTGAGCTCGTAGTCTAAAGTAGCTACACTCTTACAAAGTCCCTAGACTTTAATAATGTAAGGGACAGTGAGTCTATTAAAGAGGAAGTCTCACATTTGCTTCACTTTTGAAACCCTCTGGAGGGTGGGGCTATAGCTGGACGGGTAGTGCTCGAAGTACCGCGAGGTCTGGTCTTTCAAACCATGCATAGAAGAGCACAGAGCTGGAGTTCAAGGTCGTCCTTGAACTAAGTAGTTAGCACTAGCCTGGTACACCTGAGGCCTGTCTCAAAATTGAAGTAAAATAAAAGCCTTAGGAGCACCTGGAATCCCAACTGCTTGCAAGACTGAGGCAGGAGGATTCCTGAGTCCCAGAGCTAAAGGTTAACCTGGCAAGCCAGAGTGACAATCCCCAATCCCAGTTTCTAAAATAAATAAGTAAATACCCTCTGCAGGTGGCTGTTTTATTAGCATATTCTCTTAGCGACTTCCGTGGCTTTGTCTGCTGGGGTGGGTATTGGTGGAAGCATGCCTCCTTTGCAGGAAGATGGACGCCGGGCCCTGGCTAATAATTTCTGGAAGGCATTCGCTCCCCTTTGCATTTCTCACGGTAAGCTTTTGGACTATGCACAGAGACTGACCTTAAACAGCAGTTGCATACCTCAGGATACCCGTGCCCAGGTCAGCGGGACCAGAGGCTGCCACTAAGGAACCCCGGGCCCGATGCAGGTAGAGTTCCTTTGGAGATCTTAGGAAAAGCCACATTCTTTGCCACCTTTTCAAAGTTGACAGCTTTCACAGAAAAATGTGGACTCTTGCTTTCTCTTGGTTAGTGGGAGGCCTGCAGCTTGTCCCCTAGGCTAGTAAGTGGCAGGAATTGGAGGGTACGGGGTGCTCTGACTGGGCCTGCATCTCTGGCTCACCCCACACTCACCAGGGACAACTGAGAACACTTGGCTCTGCAGATCGCTAGTGGATGAAACCTGCAATCTTTAAAACGGTTGCAAAAGGAACCACGTTCTTAAAGATGAGACCCAAGACACTTAGCATTGCTAGTGCCCAGGTTCTGTAGGACTGGGTCTCCCAGGGCAGTCGCAAAGCAGTCTCTTGGAGCAGTCTAGGTTAGCTCCATTCCAGAAAGTTCTGAGTTATTCTCAATGCTCCCACTCACCCTCAAGCCTTACCACCCCTCTCAGGACAGGGTAAGGAGGAGTCTTTATGCAAGACATAAACCTCAGTGGTAGCAGCATCCTGGCATTTAAAGGGTCCATCCCAACCAGTCCCCATGCTAAAAGCCACATACCCACCCCCTTTCCCGGGGTGAAATGCAGATCTAGGGGGGTGGGGGGCAGGAGGATTTCACCAGACAGCTGAAGCAGGAAACAGGAAACAGAGAGGGAAGCCTTTGCACAGTTAGCCGGACATCCGTGGTGAGAGCTTTCTGGAAGGTGCAATTATTCCTGGCTGTGCACTTGCAGAACATGGGGGTGACAGGAGCCAGGAAGAGCCTTGACTGTCGCAGGAGGTTTGCAAATCATTCCTGAACTCCTACCTTCCCTTTCAACAGTAAGAAAGGGTTGGGGGAGCAGCAGTCAGTCACAGCCCTAGTCAGGGACACAGAACAGTGCACCCTAGCTGAAGTGCCCGACCCCAAGCCACAGGCCTTCTGCCTCGGCGGCCTGACCAAGAAACAACCTGCCACCTCACAACTGAACTGTGTTGCCTACCCAACACTTCTGTCCTCTGTGCACCTCGAAGGATTTTCTTTTACTTTCTTTTTTTTCTCCTTTTTTTGGGGGGGGTGAGAGGTGGGGGTTGTTGTTGTTGTTGTTGTTGAATTAGTCTGAGGAGGAAGAAACATGACAGGCAAGCTACACACCCTGGCAGCTGCAGGGAAGAGGGAGGTGGGGAGGGGGAGGGAGAGCCATTCTTTTTCAATTAGAGACCAGGAAAGAAGACAGACTCAGCTGCGGTGGAAAACCCGAGCAGCTGCGTGGGGCAGGAGAGAGAGACAGAGAGAGACAGAGAGGGAGAGACAGAGGCAGAGAGACAGAGAGAGACAGAGACAGAGACAGACAGAGAGACAGAGAGAGACAGAGAGGGAGAGACAGAGACAGAGAGACAGAGACAGAGAGACAGAGACAGAGAGAGAGAGAGACAGAGAGAGAGAGAGAGAGAGAGAGAGACAGAGAGAGACAGAGAGAGACAGAGAGGGAGAGACAGAGACAGAGAGACAGAGACAGACAGAGACAGAGACAGACAGAGAGACAGAGAGAGACAGAGAGGGAGACACAGAGACAGAGAGACAGAGACAGACAGAGACAGACAGAGAGAGACAGAGAGGGAGAGACAGAGACAGAGAGACAGAGACAGAGAGGGAGAGACAGAGAGAGACAGAGAGGGAGAGACAGAGACAGACAGAGACAGAGTATGCCTGGAGCTGGAGTGTGAGGCTGGCTGGGGCCTGGAGCCTGGGTCTGGAAAGAAACGGTGGAGGGAAGCAAACAGTCTTTATTTGGAGCTCCTCCTGGAGGGTCTTCCAAGGTGACCGCAGGTCAATGCCCACCATTCACTAATCACACAGTCAGTTCACTTGCTGGAAGGTGTGTGGGAGAACGGGTGAGGGGCCTCTTCACATCATCCTAGTCACACCGTAAGTGCCACACCAGGCCGGCCTGCAGACCCCATGGACATTTGAGTTCTGGCAAAACGGTGGACGGTGTGCCAACACAGTGACAGCCGCTCTGAAAACTATCGCATCGCACGTATTAGTGACACAGCCATAGAAAACCCCAAGCTGCAAGCCTTCTGCTCTGGAAGATAAGCTAATAAAAACACGGGAGCCCATCAGGGTTCAGGAGAGCTGGGAAGATAGCTCAGTCTGTACAGTGCTTACTGCACAAGATCCAAGACTGGAGTTCAATCCCCAGAAGCCATGTAGAAAAGCAGGCTGTGACTGCCAGTGCTTTTAATCCCCGCACTGGGGAGGAACCATTAAGCCCAGCTTAATGGTAAGGACCAGACCATTGAAACTCTGTCTCAAAAAGCGAGATGGATGAGCTTCTAAGGAATGATGCCTGAGGCTGATCTCACTTTCACCTAACTCATGCCTGTGTGTCTACATACTTAAAACACACACATACATGCAAGACAACCAAGGCCCAAAGCTGTGTTCAGTGCTGTCCTCTCCGACCTCATGTGGAAACTGAGAGCCTGGTTTTGGAGTTTGGGGTTAGTTTACTTTTCTGTCCGCTGCAGTGCTGTGAATGCCTGAAGGCCTTGCACATGGTTTGCACGCCTTCCACCGCTGAGCTCCACCCCAGCCCAGAGCCTGACTGAAAGGGAGTGATCTCGTTGTGGACCTACGACGTCCACTTTTACGAAGCTCTCCCAAAGAAAGGCATTCAGAAATGCACCTGACAAGAAAAGGCACAGAGACCAAAAGAGGTGCTAGAGGAACTACAATGGCTCTTCTAGAACATTCCATGGCCCGATACCATCTTACCATACCCTACAGAAAGCAGCTGTGTGTGTGGCTGCTACTGCATAAACTGTAAAAATAGAAACAGTAGCTGCGTCTCGGAGTGGTGAGATGATTCACCATTGCTTATTTTCCTTGGCTTCGCTGCAGCTGAGCACCCCGTGGCTTGACTCCCTGTGATACAAACGAAAAACTCGAGTCTGATAACCTCAGGACCAGGTAGGCAAAGGCCTCACGCCCCCATTCAAGCCATTGTGCTTGGCGATTACAGACCATAAGGAGACAGATCACGAAGGCAGACATCTGTAGGATTTGGCTTCTAGGGACAACACTGAGCAGTGGGACCCCTGCTTCCTAGACTGTGTGATGGCCGTTTGGCACTGTTGTGTGTCCCCCGGCTGAGGGAGACTGACTTGAGAGGTTCCTCACACAATGTGCAGGGCCCACAGGCAACAGCTGGGACCCTGGGACATATCTTTTGCCATCAGAACAGAAGTCAAGCAGGTCTTCAGGCCAAATGCTGCACATGCCACAGCCAAGGGCACAATTAGCACTCAGTCCCTTGGAATGGAAACTTCACAGTCACCGTCGAAACTGTCTGGTGCCCACCCATGATTCCAGGACTTGGGAGGTGGAGGCAGGAGTTCAAAGGCATCCCACATAGCTAGATCTAAGCGTGCAGGGGCTACATGACACCCTGCCTCAAACAAACAGAAACCGTGTTCCTACCGTTTGCATAATAAACGGGAGAATTCTAAGACCATGCGGCTTAGGTATAATCAACCCATTTTTGAGATCCATGAGTGCCTCTTAATTGTTAGGTTTTATTCATTTGGCACAAAAATAGATAACTTTTGAGGGAATGAGTCTTATCACTATTACTATCTTATTTATTAGACTTTCATGGCACTTGCTGAGCACCAGGCACCATTGTAAGTGTCACTTAAACTTCACAGTGACCCCCGAGATTCTATAGATGAATAAACAGGAACAGAGAGATTAGTCACCTCCACAGGGGTCACCCAGCCATGTTAACATGCCATGCCATGTTCTGAATGCCCCTCTGCTGGCTGTGTGTTCCTGTTCATTATTCATAAGAAAGAGATGGAATTCTCAGTAAAGCATTTCCAAAGATCCTGTAGGTTTAGAACAAACTGTTTTGTTCATTAAGGACAGGTTCATCATGTACCTTCATTGCCTCAAATCGAGGGTGCCTGTCCAGGATGTGGTTACAAGGTGACCTCTTGTGGTTAAAGTGAGTATTACACCCATAGAGTGCAGCCCCTCTGAAATTTCCTGTGCACAGCCCCTTGACTGACGTGGCCAATGGGATCCATCATTTTCTGCTGTAACCAGTGACCCTGAGAGGGTAGGGAGATGGCTCTGTGCATAAAGGCTCTTGCCATGCATGCATGAGGACCGGAGTTTAAATCCATAGCGCTCACATCAAAATCCAGGCATGGTTACGTGTGTCAGTAACTACAGCATGGAGGTAGAGACCGAGATTGGAGGATTCTGGAAGCACACTGGCCAGTCACTCAAGCTTCAGGTTTCAGTGAGAGACCCTGTATCAAGGAAATCAGGCAGATAGTCAAGGAACAGGACACTCAGCTCTCTCTGGCCTCCTCAAGTACATGCATAAGCATGCTCACACGTGCACAGGTGAACACCACGAACAGACTTTCTTTTTAAAGCCAAGCATTCTGGGTGTAGAGGATGCTTCTTCAGGATCCTATGCAACAGGGTAGTAGAGTGCATGCAGTAATCCTAGGCACAGTGTATGCAGCAGTCCTGGGCACAGTGCAGAGCAATCCTGCTAGAGAGAACCAGGTAGCCTGTAGCCCTCTTCTCCTGACAAGACTAGCAATGCCCTGGGTCCCCTGCGGACTTTAGTTGACACTCATTACAGATTCACAGAAAATTCACATAGGACATACCTACAAAGGCACTATCCTCAGAAACAACCCAAGCCTACAGCCTTGGGGACCTTCCCCAAATAGCCTGGCCTAGGAGGTGTCCACTTGGAACAGGACATCCATCATGGCAGAGCTTATAGGTTGATGCCGTGCTCACCCGACCTCACCCCTCCTCATCCCACCTCTCTCATGGGTCCCTCTCCCCCATGTAGTCTTCCTTCTTCTCCCATCCTTCTTTCGTCATTATGGTGGCAAGAGCTACCCAGAGTTCTTTGGCTACAAAGGACTCCTCCCACTACGGCGGTGCCTGAGGACCTCTGCTATAGAGCAGCCCAGAGCTCAGCAACCTCAGCTTCCCTTCAGAGCTGAGCAGGAAGGCAGGACTTCAGCCCTGCCTACCCTGTGGAATCAACATCTACGCTTTAAAAAATGTTTATGTTAATTATACAGGATGACAGGTTTCACTGTAATGTTTTCTTTTTAACTATGTGTGTACATGTTATGACTCATATGAGCACAAGCGTGTGTACGTACAGATCTCATGTACCATAGCGCATAAGCAGAGGTCAGAAGACAGCCTTGGGTGACTATGCTAGTCTTCTGCCTTGACAGGGGCTCTTGCTGGCCACTGCATACACCAGGCTAGCCAGCCCAACAGTTTCTGGAGATCCTCTTGTTTCTATCTCTTGTCTCACTGTGAATACTAGGAAAACACACACACACACACACACACACACACATACACACACACACACACACACACGAGCAGTTTCATGGTCTAGGGATCCAAACTCAGGTCCTTACACTTGTGTGGCTAGAGCTTATCCACTGAAAAGTCTCTTCAGTCCTCCACTGTGATGTCCTCATGCATGTGTGTGATCACAGTGTCCCCATGACACCCTGACATTCTCACACATGTGTGTGATCACAGTGTCCCCATAACATCCTGACATTCTCACACATGTGTGTGATCACAGTGTCCCCATAACATCCTGACATTCTCACACATGTGTGTGATCACAGTCTCCCCATCCTGATATTCTCACACATGTGTGTGGTCACAATCTCCCCATAACACCCTGACATTCTCACACATGTGTGTGGTCACAATCTCCCCATAACACCCTGACATTCTCACACATGTGTGATCACAATCTCCCCATAACACCCTGACATTCTCACACATGTGTGTGGTCACAATCTCCCTCATAACACCCTGACATTCTCACACATGTGTGATCACAATCTCCCCATAACACCCTGACATTCTCACACATGTGTGATCACAATCTCCCCATAACACCCTGACATTCTCACACATGTGATCACAGTCTCCCCATAACACCCTGACATTCTCACACATGTGTGATCACAATCTCCCCATCCTGACATTCTCACACATGTGTGTGGTCACAATATCCCCATAACACCCTGACATTCTCACACATGTGTGTGATCACAATCTCTCTCCTAATGTCCTGACACTCTCACACATGTGTGTGATCACAATCTCTCTCCTAATGTCCTTATATTCTCACACATGTGTGTGATCACAATCTCCCCCCTAACATCTGGCCTTGACTTCCTACCTCTCTGGGGCATTCTCCCCCATATAGTCTTCTTTAAATTAGCATAGAAGTATTGGGTTTTCTTATGACATTTCCAAACATAATCTATTTTTATTGATCCCTCCCAAAAACTTCTTCTCCCTCACCTCAGATAATAAAACTGTAGTACATATACACAATGAAATTTTATTCATCCATAAAAAATGAATTTTTTGGGAAAGGGTTAGATCTGTAAATTATTATATTAAGTGGGGGTTGAACCTACCTTGCCTCCTCAGTGCTATGGAGTAGCCATCAGAGAAGATTCAGGTTCAAGCCAATAGAAAGTCTTTATTAGCCAGCTGGGGACTGCATTGGATGTTCTGGACCTGAGTGCGGTCCCTCAGTCTTCCTCAGGATGGGCTTCTAAGAACAAAACCACATCCTAGGTTGGCACACCTCAGTCAGCAAGAACAGTCAGCCAGAAGCAGAATTCAGAAGCAAGGTCAGTCCACTTAGGGACTTTCCCGGAAAGGTGGACTTGGATGAGTTAGGGTCTCTGCTTTCATGTTGGCTGGCAGTTCTCCCATCACGGCATCTGTTGTGTTGTGGGGGGGGGGGTGCCACAAACCCAGCAGAAAACACCTGCAGACGGCAAACATAAGAACAGGATGGTGGGGTAGGGACACGCGGCTGGAGTGAAGTCCCCGCTGGGCTGACCGGGTGACACCAACCACAGCTGGCAGGCACAGCGTGACCCGGGGGGCTGTGCTGGTACGTCACAGGGTTAGAATGTTGTGAGGCACTCAGGGAACGTCACCACGGGGCATCGGTAGATGTGGGGAAAGGTGAGACTCATTAAAGCCATGGCCACCTCTAAAGACATGGGGGGGGGCGCCAGCGAGCCCTTATCCATGGTGACAGCAGGGTGTGGGGACATTTAGATTTGAAGGTGCTGGAGATCAAATGCAGGGCCTCATGCAAGCTGGCCACACGCTCTATGCCTGGGCGACACCTCTAGCTTGAATTAACTTGTCACAGATCTCCATTAGGATGCAGCCTTGTTAGCCTCTCATGTGACTAGCAACGGTCTTGGAACACAGACCGTATCTCAGGACACTGAACAGTGAAGTGTAAGACCCAACAACACCTCAGACACACTGTGTGGCCCACCACCATGTCACCCAGGGGAGAAGGGGATCCCACAGGGCTGTGAGTGGTAAGACGACCCTCGGCCCCCTCATCCAGACTCCCTGTCTCATGCTTGCTTTAGCCTGGATCTCATCTCCAAATGCAGACGCATTTTCCTGCCTGCCCATCTGAGACGCGTAGCCATGGCTTCTGTTTCCCAGTCTCAGGACCTCCTTAGAAATCTACAGGCTGCTGGGAAACAATCACACTCCGGAAATTCCCCCCAGAGCCGTGCTTGTACAGTCTTATTTAGCAGGCACACACTGGTATGTTGTGAATCGTCTCGAGGACTTCCAGGTTCAGAACCACAGGGCACACTCGGGAGCCACGCATTTCACTCTCTGCAAAGCTGAAGTCATTTTTGAGAGTCCTCTTGCAACTCCACCATTTCTTGAAATCGACATCTTTGTAAGGGTCAGGGGCCTGCTGTAATGCAGACTATGCCTCTACTGGGTTAGGTGCCCTTGATGCCTTCCAAAGATCCACAGCTGAAGGCTTTATCACAAGCTTTGTGTATTATCTGGGAATAGTAGACTCTGCAGGATGTAGGACCTAGTGGGAGGAAGTTAGGTCATTGCTCATGTCCTGGGAGGGACCACTGGGACCCTTACACTTTCCCGTCTATCTCTTTGCTTCCTGACTTCCAGGAGTTAAGTGGCTCTGTCCCACCAGCTGCTACGGCCTGAAGTCCTGCCTCAAGCAGGGGTAAGACTGAGACCTGAACCCAGAAGCCAAAATAAGACTTTCCGGCTTTCAAGCTGCTGTTTTCCCAAGAATTTTGTCATAGTGACAGAAAGCTGACTAATAACATTGTCCCTCCAGGGGAAGTCCTGTACCCTTCCCAGTGGACTCAGGCGCACATTGGGTGTGGGTGTTTCTGGGCTCCCTGCCCCCCCACACGTGAACTCAGCAACCAAATCAAGAGGGACCCCCACACAATGGTGTCTTTGGTGCCTCCCGTCTCACTGGTACACTCTCCCAATGAAAAGCTCTGGCCGGGTGGTCTGCATGCTTCTCTAATGCGAAGCTGCTCCTTGCCCGCTGTGGCGCATGGCAGAGGATGGGTACAGCTCTTCACCCAGACAGGCGCTAGCTAGATGTCTCCTCTCACAGCTTCACTTATGCTCACACTACATCGGAGTCTGGCTACAATCTGCAGGGAGAGCTCAGGGTGCCACCAGAATGAGCGTGCTTCCCTGCAAGCCTTGGCCACAGATTGCGTGGTACATGAAGGTTCCGTGGAACAGCCTGCAGTCCTTGTGACAATCTGGGCTTTGTCTCATCCAGGGCAGAGATGTCAGCATGCCCCACCCCTGAGCAGAGCCACCAGCTACACAAAAACCTAGATCCTGATACCTGCCCTGACGTGAGCTTTTTGCGAAGGGAGACACAGCCATCCATGGCCTACAGCACCCTACCCTCCTTCCTCCACACACCCAGTGAGATTATCACTGTTTCCTGGCTAGGCAAGCTTCTCTACATGGTTCTTCTCCTCACCTTCCGGCACTCTCTACAGGTACCTGACATCACCCTCAGCTGACAGAGCAGGGAGAAGTCCTCGGTCCCTGACTCTGGGCACATCGATGAGCCCCCACGTGAAGCTGAGGCATCTGCAGAGAGGCTGTTTCCACCTTCGCTCTTCTGCCTGGACCCATGGTCTACAGAGCTGCCAATGGCGGGTGTGAGGCCCAGAGAGGCCTGATGCTCCCTCCAAGGGAGAAACACGGAGACAGGCTAAAAGAGCCGTGCTGGAGGGAAGAGCAGTGTGTGAGAAACTGCATGCTCCAGGGGCTGGCGAGGTGGCCCAGCTGGGCACTTGCCTTCCAAGCATGAAGATCTGGTCTCGCAATCCCAATTCTGCAGGCGCTGCAAACAGGAGGATCCCCGGGCATGCTGGCCGACCAGTCTAGCCTACTTCCAGTTCTAGACCAGTGGGACAGAGAGTCTGTGAAGAAGGGGGAGGAGAAAGCCTGAAGAACACTAAATTGGTCCTCAGACACCTACAGGCATGCATGTGCCCATGCATGCACACATGTATCCATACACGCAGAAGCACACACACACACAGAAAGAAAGAAAATGCAAACTTGGAGCACGCTGACCATGCCACAGGCTGCCCGAGGCTGTGTCCTCACCTAACACTGGAGGGAATCAATGTGAACAGTTGGGAGATGGCAGGTTACTTCCAAGACACAAGGTCACTCACTCCTGGACATGTTCCACGCCCACTTGATGGAAAGTTCTCCCACAACCACATAGAGCAGACAGACAGGATGCAAAAGTGGCCCCCTGGGTTCTGACCCAACCAGACTCAGCTGGGGACCCAGGGAGGGTCACAGACAAGCTCGTGTGGCGAGCGGTGAATAACTGAGGGCCTCCCATGCTGGGCTCATGTCTGCCTCCTTCTTCCCTTGAGCCTGTCTGTCACCCTCAGGAGGGCCCCACATACAGTGTGAGGCATGCAGGGACTGTGCTGGGGTCAGGTCACAAAATCAGCTTGAGCAGATGGGCCCAGCCAGCCAGGCAGGCAGCCAACACACAGCAGGGTCTGAATGGATGTGAGGCGCAGGCTTGTGTTGGGCCAGGGGGAGGAGCAAGCCTGCAGGGCACACAGATGGCCCCAGCCACACGCCCTTCCGAGGACGCATGCTCTGATGGAACTTTTATGGCTGGAAATGGGGCTGAACTGTGCAAAAGTAATGTCCTGACCCCCTAGCCAGCTGCTTTTGTGGCAGCCGCTCAGGTCACACAGAGGCAACAATCTAAGGCTGAGGCCAGCTGGCAGCTCCACGGTTGCCTGACCCCACCCGGGGCTGGCTAAGGTTCGCCGCCCCCCCCCCCAGATCTGCTAGTTGGGGGTGGGTATCTCGGGGTCCATGCATGTTAAAGACAAAGGCCCCTCTTGCACATCCTTGGTGGTTTCTTAAATCTACAAGGTTTTGATAGGAGGGAAGGGGTTCTTGCCCCCTCAGAAGCAGATGGTTCCTTTTGGAGGTGTGGGATTTGCGGGGCCCTCCGTGAGTTTGGTCTGAATATGCATGGACACAGTTGCTCACAAGAGCGCAAGCTCAGAATTCCAAGGGTGTTTCAGGAAGTGCTGATGTGGGCCTGAAGTCTGTGGACACACGGAGGCTGACCACACCTAACTGTCTATCCAAATCTCTATGGCCTGCACTTTCTGCTCAGCCACCAGCTTAATGAGCGTGACTCCAGGATCCAATCCAGGTTAGCAAATGGGACCACGAGGTAACAGAATACGATAAACGCCAGAGTGGGATCTGGGAAACTTGGACATTGGAGCAATGTGTTATTAAAAAATTCAAAGGATCTATAGAAGAGACAAGAAATAGATATTAGAGTCTAAATTCCCGGTAATTTTTGTAAAAGCTTGAAAATGCTACTGTAATACTTAACTTTAATTGCCAACTTGTCATGACCGAGAGTCATCCCGCTTCACAGGAAGCACTATACCAACCGCTCACCCCCTCCATGTGTCTTGATTCCCACCCTATCCCACAATCAAGGTTCTCCTGACAGAGGCGGGGGGGGGGACAGCCACCAGCTGTGGACACTGCCTCCTGCTTGGCTGAGAGGGATTTAAGCCACACAGAATGGGTCGGCACCACCTCTCTGGGAACGATACCTGCACCTTGAGTTTATCAGTGGGGCGGGGAGTGGGATCCGGCTTGAGGCTGAGTACAAAGCCTGAGTCACATGGCAGGCTGCATAGGATTGGCCCAGCTGCTGGGGGCGTGGCACATGAGCAGCGCTGCGCCACATCTGATCCTCTAGTGGCCGAAGAGTCCATGCCTGCACCCCTGAGCTCAGACAAAGCTGAAAGAGGAACACCCGTGGAGCGTCTCTGCAATAGGAACAGGTCTGCAGGGCTTTTCTTGTGTAAACTCAATTCTCATAAAGACTGGTTACGTGGCACTTCCGCTCACGTGGCACTTCCGCTTGTTCCATTTTTGCCCAGTGGAGAAACTGAGACAGCAGTTAGGAACTGGTCCACGGATCCTGATGTCCAACTGCAGAGTCTAGCGGAATCCCATGGGTATGTTGCCAACCCTCACCATCCCCAAGCTAGAACTGTCGAGCTGGGGAGATGGCCCAGTGGGTGCCTATCACCAAAGCATGAAGACACAAGCATAACCTCAAGCACCCTTGTGAAGGATCAGGCATGGTGGCGTGTGCTGGGGCGTGGAGACAGGAGGATTCTAGGAACCTTACAGCCAGCTAGCTAACTCAGCCAGAGCAGCAAGCACCAGGTTCAATGAGAGAAGATGGCCCCTCTGGCCTCTGCTAACATGTGTGTGTGAGCACAGCAGGTGGGGGTAGGGAAGAGGAGGGGAGGGGAAGAGGAGGGAAGGAGGAAGAGGGAAGAAGACAGAGGCCTAGAGAGACAGAGAAAGGTGGAACTATAACAGATGTGACTTGATGGTACCTAATTTCAGCGACTCTTTTGTATGAAATTGTCAAAAAAATTTTCCCCCAAGTCAAATGGAGAAAGTAAAATTTTAGGCACGCTCCTAGCTTAGGGCTGCTCCCTGAAAGCTAAGTGGGGGAAATGTTTTGAGAAACACATTGGATTTGAAGAGCAATGCTGTCAAAACTGAACACTCATGGGGCCACACTACCCTCTAGTGGTTGAATTAAACATTTACAGCTTTATTTTAGCTCAACACAGCAGAGCAAGACTAACCCAAAAGATGCAGGCTTCCTGACCATGTAAAGATGTTAAACGGGTACCTTAACAAAACTGGTCCAGTGAGCTTCCACCAAAATGTCAAGCTTGGTGTGATCGAATTTGCAATCCCAGTACTCTGGAGGCTGAGACAGGAGATTTGATGGCAGGCTGGGCTATGAGAAACACCCTACACACACACACACACACACACACACACACACACACACACACACACTTGAGGCCCAAAAGTAACTTTACAACATTTATTATCTATTGTTCTAGTGTTAATAAAAAGCTGAGACAGCAAGGAGAGCCTTGTCTTTGAGTGACCTCATTTTAGGTTTTTTTCGTGTACATGTGAGCATGTATGTGGGCACATGTGTGTGCGTGTGCAGGTGTTCGCATGCAGGTGTTCGCATGCCACAGAGCACATAGGAGAATTCTCTGGAGTGAGTTCTTTCCCGCTGTCTTGTTGGCTTGAGGAATGAAACTCAGGTTGTCAGGCCTACACACCATCTCACGGTGCCATATCCTCATTTTAATTAAAGACAAATAATATTTGGCCTACTGACAATATAATGTACTGTCTTCTGGAAAGCTTAGAAGACTTCTGGAAGTCATCTGGAAGATTAGAAGCTGGTGGCATAAAAGCATTGTGTATAATTATTTGAGGAGAAAATAATAATTGTGAGAGAATATAGTGGTGTAATTATGTTTCAAAAAGCACTGAAGAGGGGGTTGGAGAGATGGCTCAGTGATTAAGAGCACTGGCTGCTCTTCCAGAGGACCCAGGTTCAATTCCCAGCAGCCACATGGTGGCTCACAGCTGTCTGTAACTCCCAATTCCAGGGGATCTGACAGTGTCATACAGATATACATGCAGGCAAAACACCAATGTATATAAATTTAAGATAATAACTTTTTTTAAAAAGTACTGAAGAATCATCTTAAAATTCATATAATACGGTTGATGAGATGGTGATGGGGAATGTCTTTCTGGTGGCTGTGAATATGTGTTTCTCTTATCAGTTGATAAATAAATGCTGATTGACCAGTAGCCAGACAGAAAGTATTGGGGAGAGGCTACCAGACTAGGAGAATTCTGGGAAGAGGAGTGAAGAGAGGAGTTGAGCAGGAGATGCCATATAGCTGCCAAAGGAGTAACATGCCAGAGCATTATGGGTAAGCCACAGCCTCATACCAATACATAGTTTAATAGAAATGGGTTAATGGGTTAATGATCAAGAGAGAGCTAGCCAATAAGAAGCCTGAGCCACTGGCCAAACAGTTTATAATTAATATAAGCCTCTGTGTATTTATTTGGGACTAAAGGACCTTGGAATCTGGCGGGACAGAAACTTCATCAACAATGGCACCCAATGTAGGGCAAGATTTTCCACATAAAACCTGATTAAAAGCTTTAAAAGGGATTCTAAACACACACACACACACACACACACACACACACACACAAAACCAGAGGCAAGCATGGCTTCTCAGTAGCATTTTCTCAGGTGGGCTCTGTTTGCTAGAGGCAAGCAGAGGCTCAAGGCTCCTTTAAGAGAGGCTTTCTAAACTCAGCAAGCTGCAAAAACTTCACAGCTCTTTTAAGGGGCACTGCTACCAAACAAATGGTGTTTACAGTAGCTGGCCCCATGCTCCTTGGTGGTGGCATGGACTTAGAAACTCCGCAGAGTTGTGAAAATAAGCATGGTTCTCACCAGTAGTTCCACCATGCCATGAAGCTAGACTCTCAGAAAGCCAAGGAACAGAGTGGGGCCAGCCACCAATTTAATTTCAGTCATGCTGCTTAGCAAATTAAAGACTTGTGTGGTCAGAAAAAGATATAGTAAAGACAGATTCAGAGGGGGGAGGAACTTCTAAATGGTTTACAGTATATTTAAAAATATATGTAGGCTTGGGAAAGAAAAGGATAAAGTTCTTAAAAAAAGAAATAGAGTAGCTGTGTGTGTTGGCACACATCTTTAATCTCAGCACTTGGGAGGCAGAGGCAGGCAGATCTCTGTGATTTCAAGGCCGCACTGGTCTACAGAGCGAGTTTCAGGACAGCCAAAAATACAGAGAAATCCTGTCTTAAAAAACCAAAACATAAAAATAAAAAAAAAAACAGAGTAATAAAGAAAAGCCAGGCAAAGATGGAAAATACACAGAGAGTCTGGATCCTGTATGTTATTGTGTTGTCTTTGAAGTGTTTGACTGCTCAGGAAGGAGCAACAGTCGCTAAAAGACACTTGATTATAAATGCTGCTGGATTTTGAATATGCCTTGACTTCAAAATTTAAGTCTAAGGACATGTTACTTTGGAAAAGAGGCTCTGTTTTTGTTTCCACGGAAAATGAAAAGCTGTGGATTCCTTCCAGAGTAATATGAAGCAGTGTCCCAGGTGATCCAGCATCCAGGACAACTGGGACAACGCAGCCTTGCAAACTACTACAGCCAGGAGCTGGCCATGATTTTGGGTTTTCTCAGGATCCCCTTGGGACTGACAGAGCCCCCAAACAGCAGGAGGCAGTTTGGAGAAAACTACACCCACATTCCCAAATATTGTTTATAAATCTTTGTTTTCATTTAAATGGGGTTGGTTATAAATGATTAGTGATCACAGTCGATCTCTTTCTAAAAAAGAAAAGGGAATATGATATAAAAATGAATGCTTTACATTGATACGGATTTTAGTTTAAGATTTAAGGTCAATTTTGTTCTGTGTATATTACAACTCTTGTTTAGTTATTATGTTTATACAGCTCATTTAAAAATGTAATGTATGATTAAATGAAGATTATATATGGTCACCTGTAATAGTCAAAATGCATAGTTAAATTAGTTATGTTTTCTAGATATGTTAGTTAGGTTTTTCTAGATATGCAGAGATATATTTGAGATAGATAGATATTATTCAAACCTTTCAAAGACCCACAGAATATGGCCTTTAAAAATAGTTTATTAGGGTTTTTCATGATAATGAGACACAACTGCTCCTGGCAACACCAATTATGTCAAAGGGGAAGATGGGCATTGAAGAAGTTCCTTATGGAGTTTGCTTTCAATATGGTGAGACAACCCATTTGGGCAAGAAACTGCTCTTGCCTGGACTGTTTGACTATTGCTGTATAAACTGGACATGCAGGACCCACAGGAAAGTGACTGTTGAACTTGCCAAAACAAGATGGGACAGTCCTGCAGGGTTCCTGTTTCATGGAAGAGTCTGTCAGACATTCTGCAGGATACAGAGAAAAATAACTGAAAAACTGCCAAACAGGCAGGACAGTTTCAAATTTCCTGCTTCGCTGAAAACTCTGCCAGACACTCTAGGCCTGCAGGCTAAAGATGGATGCCCCAACATTACAGAAAAACTTTGGGTGACAGTCCAGGCAGTCAGATATATCTGTCATTTCTAGAGTTTGCAAAGTTGCTTATAATGCACTTCCTGTTTACTTAGGTAATATTATATCTTTCGAGGTCTGAGTTGAAGACAGATAGTTATGGTTATGGTATTCCTTAGATATAATAAAAGATAAGCTACATATGAAATTTTAGACTAAAAAAAGATAGGATAGATGATAGAACATTTTCTTTAAATTTTACCAAATGTTAATGAACTAAATATTGTTAAGTATAGTTCTTTGCTTGATAACTGCTTTTTTTTTAAAGTTAAGACTCTCAAACTCATCACTGAGAATCTTTCTTTTTTATTTTTTTATTTCATTTATTTATTGTGTATACAGCTTTCTGCCTACAGGCCAGCAGAGGGTACCAGATCTGATTCAAGGTGGTTGTGAGCCACCATGTGGTTGCTGGGAATTGAACTCAGGACCTCTGGAAGAACAGTCAATGCTCTTAACCGCTGAGCCATCTCTCCAGCCCCAATAACTGTTTTGTTATATATAATTTTACTATATTAAAGTTAAAAGCTTCCTTTTTATCTAGACGGAAAAGAGGAGATAATGAGGGATGTCCTTCTGTATGCTGTGAATATATGTTTCTCTTACTGGTTGATGAATAAATGCTAATTGGCCAGTAGCCAGGCAGGAAGTATGTGGGGGGGGGTGGAGGAGAGGTGAGCTACCAGACTAGGAGAATTCTGGGAAGAGGAACGCAGAGAGAAGTCGAGTGGGAGACACCATGTAGCTGCCAACCGAGTAGCATGCCAGAGCATTACAGTCAAGCCATAGCCTAGTGGAAATTCATAGTTTAATAGAAATGGGTTAATAATTAAGAAAGAGCTAGCCAGGAAGAAGCCTGAGCCATCTGTCAAACAGTTTAATGACTTATACAAACCTCGGTGTATTTATTTAGGACTAAAGGGCATCAGGACCTGCCGGAACAAAAAATCTGTCAGCAAGATGGCTCAGTGGTGGAGCTACAGCTGTTGAGCCTAGCAGCCTGGGTTCTATCCCTGGAACCCACACAGAAGGGAAGTGACTCCAGCAAACTGTCCTCTGACCTCATCTGACACAGGTGCACCCACACATAACATACTAGATAAAAAGTAACATATTTTTAAAACATTATTAAGATGTAGCAGGAAAACTGAACAGCAGCAACAAGAATGGATTCAACCCCTACTTAAAAGCAGAAAGGAAATCATTAAAGTATACTGAATGAGGTCCAGAAGAACGTATGAAGCAAGGCAGAGCTGAGTGACTCCCAGACGCCTCGCTTCTTCGGTCTACCTTACATGTTCAGCCCAGTTTCAATCACTCAGGGTTGCCTTTAGAATTTCCTGCTACTGTATTCCTGTGCATAGCCTCGGCACCTCAAGGTGCTGTGTGGTTTCCTGTGCTTTGCACCCTACAGAGCACATCGATTTGCTACTTGCCTTCTTGTGTACAAAATTTCCATGTCGGAGGCACATTCATGGGATTCTGCAGTGAACATACACCCTGGCTTATCCATTTGACCCCCAGGAAGTGTGTAAAACCCAGAAGTGGTGGCATACCTGGGCCCTGGGGTTCAGTGACCAGCCAGTCTAGCTAAGTGGGTGAGCCCCAGGTCCCAGCAAAAGACCTGGTCTCAAAACCTAGGGTTTTGTTTGTTTGTTTTGTTGTTGTTGTTGTTGTTGAAGACCCAGGCTGGCCTCGAACTCATGGGGATTCTCCTGCGTTAGCCTTCCAAGTGCTGGGATTGCAGGGGTGTTCCTCCATGTCCAGCTTGTCTCAGCTGTTTGTTACCGAGGCAGACTAACATACACAGAGGCTGGGAAATAGTTCTCTGCCAGTCACATGCCCCATGCTGTCCGTCTCCAAAGTTTCTTTTGCTTCGTGGTTAAAAGGGGGAGGGGCAATGCAGTCCATCGTGGTGGGGGAGTGACAGCGGGACTGTGAGGATGTGGTCCACACTGGGACTGTAGTCAGGAGGCAGAGAGCAGACGGGAACCAGGGCCAGGCTAGGAAACCTCAAGGCCCACCCCCAGAGACCCATTTTCTCCAGTGAGGCTCCAACCCTCTGAAGCAGCGGTTCTCAGCCTGTGGGTCTTGATTGAGGGGTGGAATGCCCCTTCCACAGGGGTCACCTGAGAGCATCTGCATATCAGGTATTTACAACATGACTCATAACAGTAGCAAAATTACAGCTAGGAAGTGGCAACGAAATAATTTTATGGTCGGGGGTCACCACAACACAAGGAACTGTGTTAAAGGGTCACAGCATTAGTAAGGTTGAGAGCCACTGGACTAAAGATCCCACAACTGGAATATGTATCTGTTGCTCATGTTGCTCATGCTGGTTGAAGGTCTTAAATTGTGTATGTTTTTACCTTCCCTTTTCCTGGAATATACTTGACATTTGTTATCATTGTATATAGTTTTTGCATCAGGCTTAAAACCTTCTTTAGGCCGGGTGTTGGTGGCACGCACCTTTAATCCCAGCAGATTTAATTGGGAGGCAGAGGCAGGAGGATCTCTGTGAGTTCGAGGCCAGCCTCCAAAACAATACAGAGAAACCCTGTCTTGAAAAACCAAAATAAAAAACCTCCTTTAGACTAAAAGGGGAATTGTAGTAGCATCTTGCCTTGCCAGTGAATTTGTGCTAGTGGCCACACCCCCTTTGGGCGTGGCTTCAGGTCCGGACATGGGAGGGGGGTACTTTCTTGGGTGAAGGAGAGCATCCGAAGGGCAGAGATGCATCTTCTGGAGCAGGAACGCCAGGGCGGCTCTTTACCATTATCTGTGTAAGTGCTCCCCAATAAAACACCGATTGATCGTTCATCTTGTGTCTAGTGAACTCGTTAATACCCTGCCTTCACACAACCTTCCAAATGGCACCAGCAGGTGAGGACAGAATGTTAAACACACAAGCTGGGGGGCGGGGTCCCATTCAAATCACTCGTTTATCTTGTTTTGTTTTAAGAAAAGAAGCGCAGGTTCTATTTAATTAATAAATTCTTCCTTCAAATACCCGCACATACCCACAGGAGGGTCCAGAAGAAAACATCTCTCTCTCAGCTAGCCTCCTGCCCTGGGAGAAGTCGATGTGACACCTGTTGTTAACTGCCCATATGCCTGTCTGTCTGGTATCCACAGGACTACCTCGTCTGCTGAATCACGGCACCTTGTGACCGGCCCTCCCACACCCTGCAGTCCATAGTGAGACAGTGGGGTGTCCTGAGGAGCTGGGTCGAGCCAAAAGCAATGCTCAGAGACCAGACTGAGTTAAAACCCCAAGGACACTGGCCTGACCCTGGGAGCCCTGGAGCCTCACGTCAGAGTCTTCCAGTCAGGTGGCAAACGTCTGGGGGAAAGGGGAACCAGTGCAGAAGTAGAAGGAAAATTCCATTCCTCACAGCAGCAAAAGCCTGTGTTTTCAAGGGCACTGGGAACAGAAGCCTCGGGCTCTGGGCAGAAGGGGCGGGGCTGGCTGGTCCCCGTTCCGACACACTACATCTTGGCATCTATCTAGACAGCCTCTAGAACAGACAGATGCCCCACCTACCCACCCACTCCAGCCCCCACGTAACTCCAAAGCTGTGGTCACAGTCACAGAGCAAAGTCCTGACAGAAAACTCCTTGAATGGCTGACAGGGAGAGAAGTCGTGTTCGGCTCATGCCCAGAAGGATGGCTGATGTTGAAAACACAGCTTCTCCCATTTTACACACTAACTGAAAGCGTTCTTCATTTCTGGGCGGGGGGAGTCTATGCCCATGTAAGTGTACACCCATGTGTGTACTCTGGAGCCCTGTGGAGACCAGAAGAGGGTGTTGGAGTCTGTGAGCCACCTGATATGGGAGCTGGGATCCCACCTCAGGTCTCAATGACTGAGCAGCCAACTCTCATAACTTCTAAACCACCAGCTCTCCAGACCAGGCTCTTTCACTGTGATCTTAATTTTTAATATTAACTCCCAGATCGTACACTATACATCACACTGTAAATGTATCTATATGTGCATATGTATCTATCTATATCCATATGTGTAGCTTAGAAATGGCTTCAAAGGGGCTAGGGGACAGCAGAGCTTAAGGGTTTCCCAGAAGTATAGCTGGAGAGGCAGAGAGAAGATACAGAGACTGACTTGAGGTTAGGTAATGGATCCTGCTGGAGAGTGGCTAGAGGCACAGCTGGGCTGGACAGCATCAAATGGAGCTGCAGATGCAGGGCATGGGACCGTGGAGGCCACCTGCAGGACCACAGGACCATAGAGGCAAGGAGAGGAGCAGGTCTAGATAAATAAGCAGACAGACAGGGTTTGGGTAGGCCATTCCAGGGGAGACCATGCTGTATGAATACCCAAAGACAGTCAGCGGGTTCTTGCCCTTGATACATACAGGTCAGTGGGTGCGGCTCCCACTGCAATGTTAGATGTCCTTCTCTATTTGGAATCCAGGTGAGGTTTTTTTATGTTATTGAGAGGTTTTTTTTATATTTTATTTTTAAATTTAAATTAGAAACAAGGTTGCTTCACATGTCAATCCCGGGTCCCTCTCTGTTTCCCTCCCACCAACCCCCACAATATCCCCTCATTTCCCCATGGAGGGTGAGGCCCTCCATGGGGGTGTCCGTAGTCTATCATTTCATCCAGGGCAGGGCCTAGACCCTCCCCCAAGAGTGCAGGGTGAGAATACATTTCTCATTGTTGGATGGGAGCCCAAAGTCCATTTGTATCCAGGTGAGGTTTTTATACTGTGTAGGGCTGGTGTGTGTGATACATTCCCAGGGTTATCTGATGTGGGCCTGTAGTGTGTGTGTGTGTGTGTGTGTGTCTGTCTGTCTGTCTGTCTGTGTGTCTGTGTCTGTGTGTGCATGTGTATGTGAGAGACAGAGAGATGAGTGTGTATGATATATATGTGTGATGTATATGTGATGTGTGTGTGTCTGTGGTGTGTGTGATGTTTGCATGTGATATGTGCATGTATGTGTGTGTGTGATGTGTATGTGTCTGTGGAGTGTATTCATGTGTGTGTGTTTGTGTGTGAGAGAGAGAGAGAGACAGAGACAGAGAGAGATAAGTGTGTGTGATATATGTGTGTGATGTATATGTGATGTGTGTGTCTGTCTGTGGTGTGTGTGATGTTTGCATGTGATGTGTGCACGCATGTGTGCGTGTGATGTGTATGTGTCTGTGGAGTGTATTCGTGTGTGTGTGTGTGTATGTGTGTGTGTGTGTGTGTGTGTGTTAGAGGGAATATGTGCGTGTGAATACAGGCATCACAGAAGCCAGAAAAGGGCATCTGACCTCCTGGAGCTGGAGTTACAGGCAGTCAGGAGCCTCCTGGCCATGAATATGTAATGTCATTGCTCAGGAAGCAATCCGTCCCCCAGCCCCTCCCTTTCACAGACCTCCACAGGCACCCTACTAAAAATGTTATGAGTATCTAAGTGTCAGGGTAACCTGGGAAGTGAGCTTACATCAAAGGGGGTGTTGATGGCTTGCTCCCCACCCCTTCCTGCCTCCTGCCTGGGAATCAAAGAGCCTGGATGTAGGCTTGTGCTGTGAGAGTATAGAACCATAACCCACCTCCGCCAAGTGGGCCCTGGTTCCTCCCTTCAGATGCTCTGCCATGCTGTGTGTTTCTGAGGCTCAGAGCCCCCACGCCATGCTGTTGTCTGGCCATAGTGTCAATGGCCCTTGTAATACATGTGGATCAGGTGGAGCAGCGGTGTTAGCTTACCTCCTCCAGAACAAGGAATGCAAAGGTCGAAGGTCATAATGGACAAAGGAGAAGAAAGTGTTCCCTGGGAAAAACTTCAGGGAAGTGAGAGTTTCTCTGGGGTCCCCTTGTTTTGTGCACTGAGAGCAATGTTTTTACTGGGAACTTTATCTAATAGCTTGCTTTAAGTAGCTCACATCTCCCCAGGAAGTAATAGTTCCCAAACTCAGGTTTCCTTGGACCTTCTCCATCTTTGCCTTGCTCTTCCCCAACCCCTAACTCAGGGGGAACCTGAAAGGTACATTTCCCAGAGTGGAGAGAGGTATGCTACATAGTAACTTCCTCCCAACTGAAAATTCCCTCAAGGGTGAAGGGGAAGGCTCGTGAGATCCAGAAAGAAAACAAATTTCACATGTCTAAGGACTATGAGAGTCAGGAGTACCCATCACCACAGTTATGGAGTAAGCAGTTGGCTGGGGGGAGTAGATCCTGTGTGGGCTCAGAATTCTCCCTGTCCTGCAGATCTGCCTCTGCTGCAGACAGCTCCGGGGCTGCAGCTCCCATGAATCATCACCCATGCTGAGGCAGGGTCTTCAGAGATGCAGCAACTCTTGAGTACTTTCTGCCCCGTAAGCAACCGCTAACCTGCACTCCTCTTAGTGAAAACAAATTACTTCACCAACTTGGACATAGGTCTGTCCTGGGCTCCCTGTTGGGATGAATGTGTACGTCTTGTAAATGTAAGTGTAAATGTGTATGCCATGTCTCCGTAGGGAAGTGTCACACTAGGTGTCATTCTTGCTGGTATTGGGCATCTAAGGATGCCCACTTTTCCTGTTGCCTAAACTCTCAGAACTCCCTTCAACATCTCATTAGGATCATAAAACAAAGCTGGCAGCTCCTCGGCTTAAAGCAACGGGCCAGTCCCTCCTGGACAGCTCTCAACTGTGTGTCAATCTAAGCCCTTACCCATGCGGTCATGCTGGATCTTAACTTTTTTTTTCTGAATCTCTACTCCAATTCCGATTTTTATTTTGCTTCTCTTCATTTTCCTTTCCTTCCCATCCCAGAGAAACTGTTGCGGTTTCTGAGACCAAAAGAGGCAGAGGTTACAATAATGCCTGGAGCTTGGTAACCCCAAAGACAGAAAGCACAGGCTGCTGACCTGTGCCTTCCTAGCTGAGGATCCCTGAGGTATGCTGTCCAACGGGACAACCCTGTGTGTGTGTGTGTGTGTGTGTGTGTGTGTGTGTGTGTGTGTGTGTGTACTTATGTGAATGTGTGATGTGTTTATGCGTGTTTGTGTTTATGTGTGTGTGCATGAGTATGTGTTTATATGCATGTTTGTGTGTGTATGAATATATATGTGTGTGTTTGTGTATGTGCCATCTGATGTGCATGTGTGTGCACCCACACACATATGTGTCTGTGCATATGTGTGTTGTGTGTGTGTGTGTGTGTAGAAGTGCGTGTATGAGCACGTGGATGTGTATATGTGGTTGCCCATGTGGGCACATATGGAGACCAGGGATCTTCATCAGGTGTCTTCTAGTATTGCTATATACTTTATTTTTTTAATTCATTTTATTTATGTGTACAGGTGCTTTGTGTGTGTATGTCTGGGCAGGCACCAACTGTGTACAGTGCCCACAGAGGCCAGAAGAGGGCGTCAGACGCCTGGAACTAGAGTCAGCAATGGCTGTGAGCCGTGCGGGTGTTGGGAATCAAACCTGGGTTATCTGGAAGATAACCCATCTCCCAGTGTTTTTTGAGACAAGGTCTCTCACCGAACCCAGATCTCAGCAGTTCTGCTAGGCTGCCAGCCCCTTGAATTCTCCTGCCTCCACCCTCCGGTTGCTGGGGTTACACACAATAGTGCCACTATGCAGGGCTTTTACATGGGTGCTGGAGATCCAAACTCGGGTCCTCATACATGCATGAAAACCCCTGTGCCCAACGAACTATCTCACCAGCGCCCCCCAGTTGAATTTAGTGTATTGCAGCGAATTCACTCTGATTACAGACTGACAAATAAAACGTCGGAGCATCCAGTGACTGACTGGTTTTTGCCTTCTTCAGCATCTGATTCCACTGGGTATTGGAGCCAGCACATACCAATGACGCAGTTATCAAATAATTATCAATTTCACGAGCTGATCATTAAACATGATTATTATCAAAAATCAAATTATTCAAACTTAGAATTAAGTCAATTATACTATAAACAAAGGTAAGTTGGGTCTAGAGAAACAGCTCAGAAATTAAAAGCACTTACTGCAGGCCGGGGAAATGGTGGCATATGACTTTAATTCCAGCACTTGGGAGACTGAGGCAGGTAGATATCTGTGAGTTCGAGGTCATCCTGGTCTACAAAGAGAGTTACAGGAAAACCAAGACTGTTACACAGAGAAACCCTGTCTCAAAAACAAACAAGCAAAAAGAGAACTCGCTGCTTTTCCAGAGGACCCAGGTTCAATTCCCAGAACCCACATGGCAGCTCACAACATCAGTAACTTCAATTCCAATTCCCTCTTCTGGTGTCCTGGGGTACCGAGCACACATGTGATGGGTAGGCATACATGCAGGCAAAGCACCAATACACATAAAATAAAAGAAATTAATTTTTAAAAGAGAATAAATGTGGGGGCCCAGGGATGGCTCAGTGGGTAAAGGTGCTGGCTGCCAAAACTGAGAACCTAGATTTGATCCCAGGGACCCACGACGTAGAAGGAGAGAACCCACTCCACAGACTGTCCACTGACCTCCACACGTGTGCTGTAGCATGTGTGCACCACCCCACATATATAAGCTAACAAATGAATATAATAAAACTTAAAGAACAGAGATAGTAGCTTCACCAATCAGCTTCCACATCCAGGCAATTATTAACAGCACCAGCACCACATGGATTCCCATCACCTGCCCATCTCTGTGATGTAAATCCTCCCGCTTGGTCTGAGCTGCAGTGTGGTGACACTGGGTGATGCTGGAATGTAGGGGCTCTGCCTCACACAGGAATCTCATCATCCAGAGCATCACTCCTGGGATACAGGTGAGTGTGCACCGACCAACATGGATGCTCGGCCACCCTGGTCCTCAGCAGCAGTGGTGCTCTTAACCTCTGAGCCACCTCTGTAGCCCCGGGTGGGGTGGGGGAGTTCTGGAAGTTTATTTTCTCTCCCCCTCACTCCCCGCTCCTTCCTCCCTTCCCTCCCTTCCTCTGTCCCTCGGTCTCACCTCGTAGCCCAGGCCAACCTAAAACTGACTTTGCTACTTTATCCAACTTTGACTTTTCTTCCTCATCTATAGTTAAAACTAAAAAAGATAAGGAGCCAGGGCTCCTCACACAGCCCCCCCACCCCAAGATGTGGGAGGGGTTAGGGTGGGTGCGTGGGGGAGGTTGTGGGGGAGGGGAGAGGGGGATAAAGTCTCTTCCTACATATTACCTGACTGCACTCATCTTCAAAGGGAGGAGGACCCTTCCTCGGTGCCCCACGAAGCCCAAGGGAGTTGAGGAATATGTCGATTGTAAGAAGCTATTAAAGCCGCCCTCGGCTGTCTAACGTCTGATGTTAATGAGATGTCATTACAGCAATGGAAGAGGAGGTGCCCAGATTCCCAGAGAAATCCTGATGACGCATGAAGCACCCCCTAACAAGGCAGCAGAAGCACACCAGTAACCCAGAAATCAGACTTGTGAAGTCAGACAGGAAATCCACTTGAAGGGAGTGAAAACAGGCAGGTGATCCGTCATCTGCCCGCCAGTGAGTCCTGACCTACGATCTCCGCAAATGCTCTGGAACTCGCCTGGCCCATGATGGCAAGGGATACTCTCTGCTGTGACTAAAAGGAAACAGTGGTGGGGGTGGGGGGGAAAGAACAAAAGATGGACAGGGAGGGAGAGAAGGAGTGAGGGAGGAAGAAAGGGGAGGGAGGAAGGAGGAGGGAAGATGAAGGGGTGGGAGGGGGAGAGGAAGAGAGAAAATGGGGAGAGGGAGAGAAAGGGAAGGAAAAGGAGGGGAGGAGGAGGGAAGGGGAGGAGGGAAGATGAAGGGGGGAGAGAGAGAAAATGGAGAGAGGGAGGGAAAGGGAAGGAAAAGGATGGAAGGGGAAGGGAAGGAGAGGAGGGAAGGGGGAGGAGGGGAGGGGAGGGAGGACCTGAGAAAAGGAGAGAAAGAACGGGAAGGTGAGACAGGAAGGAAGGAGAGGGGAGGTGTGGTAGTTTGACTGTAACTGCCCCCTTAAGCTCACAGGAAGTGGCACTATTGGGAGGTGTGGCCCTGTTGGAGGAAGTGCGTCACTGTGGGGCCAGGCTTTGAGGGCCACTCAAGCCATGCCCAGTATCTCAGTCCACTTCCTGTTGCCTCTGATGAAGATGTAGCCAGCACCGTATCTGCCCTCATGCTGCTGTGCTCCCTGCCACGATGATAATGGACCGAACCTTCGAAACTGCGAGAGAGCCACCCCAATTAAATGATTTCCTTTATAAGAGTTGCCGTGGTCATGGCGTCTCTGCACAGCAATAGTAATCCTAGGACAGGAGGGAAGGCAGACCAAGCAGATGGAAGGAAAAGGGGGGGGAGGGGAACAAGACAAAGACAAGGGGAGTCTCACGCAGCAGTCAAAGAGAGAGAGGAACAGGATAAATGAGCCCTCTACTGATCTCTGTAAGCTCGAGGCCAGCCTGGTCTACATAGCAAGTTCCAGGACAGCCAGGGCTACCTAGAGAGACCCTGTCTCAAAAAAAAAAAAAAAAAAAACACCCAATTCTTGCAAGAATAAACAACAGCAAAAACCACAAACAACGACCCTCTACCAAAGCCACCTAAACATGAGCAGGAGGCGAGTGGAGCCCACCGTGGAGTTGCTTGCACGTCATGCATCCAGGCAGACTGCTAGTCACCTTTCAGGGCCCTTTGCTGTAACATCCTGGTTCAGGGAGTCGCTAGAACCCCAGAGGATCAGTAGCTCCCAAGACTTCCCAGGTCCCCTGGCTCTGACCACTTTCTAGCCTCGACTGGGTGAGTCTTCACCTGCTGACAGCTTTGTGATGTTCTTGATGACTGTATTTTTAACTTTTCTGCTCTGCCAATTCTCCGGTCCAGGACAGTTCATATGAGCATCCCACCCTCCAACATTAAAATTGGAGCCTCTTTTTTTTTGTGAGACAAAGTCTCATGTAGCCCAGGCTAGCCTCAAACTGGCTGTGCACCCAAGTATGACCGTGAACTTCTGATCCTCCTGCATGTGTTATGCCCAGTCTCTGCAGTGCTGGGGATTAAACCCAGGGCTTGTGTTTGCTAGGCAAGCACTCCATCACCAGCCCCAGAAGCTATTTGTTTTAAATATAGAACAAATGACAAACAATGACTCATTCCTTCAGGCGTATACTTTGTGTAAGTAATGGCTGTGGTGCAGGCTTTCAGAGCCTGGCTGCACACACATTCATGGCCCTTTATTCCTTGGCAACAACTCCTCCATCAGGGAGAGGTCTGAGATCCCTACGACTTCCCTTAGAGCTCCCATCAGGAGGTCTTCTTGCTGGAAGTGCCATCGCTGATGGCTGAACACCGCCAGCCTGCTGCCGAAGTGTGCTCTGTGGTTCCTGGTTCTCAGTCCTGCAGGTCATGTTCCTCCCGCACAGCCCAGCTTCCTCTGGGGCCTAGACCTGTCACAAAGTCCCCTAGTCTAGTACTGGTTATTACTTGATATTGAGAAGAAGGACAGCCTGATCCACGCTACTGTCGTCTGCTGTGAAGTCTGGACAGCGGGCAGGCATGCTGCTGCTTTTGGAGAATTCAAAGCAGTGGGAGTGGACTGAGGGGGTGGACTGAGGGGGTGGACTGAGGGCATGGACTGAGGAAGTGGACTGAGGGGGTGGACTGAGGGGGTGGACTGAGGGGTGGACTGAGGAAGTGGACTGAGGGGGTGGACTGAGGGGGTGGACTGAGGAAGTGGACTGAGGGGGTGGACTGAGGGGTGGACTGAGGGCGTAGACTGAGGGCGTGGACTGAGGGGGTGGACTGAGGGGTGGACTGAGGGGTGGACTGAGGGGTGGACTGAGGGGTGGACTGAGGGGTGGACTGAGGGGTGGACTGAGGGGTGGACTGAGGGGGTGGACTGAGGGGGTGGACTGAGGGCGTGGACTGAGGAAGTGGACTGAGGGGGTGGACTGAGGGCATGGACTGAGGAAGTGGACTGAGGGGGTGGACTGAGGGCATGGACTGAGGAAGTGGACTGAGGGGGTGGACTGAGGGGTGGACTGAGGGCGTGGACTGAGGGCGTGGACTGAGGGGTGGACTGAGGGGTGGACTGAGGGCGTGGACTGAGGGGTGGACTGAGGGGGTGGACTGAGGGGGTGGACTGAGGGCGTGGACTGAGGGGGTGGACTGAGGGCGTGGACTGAGGGGGTGGACTGAGGGCGTGGACTGAGGGCGTGGACTGAGGGGTGGACTGAGGGCGTGGACTGAGGGGTGGACTGAGGGGTGGACTGAGGGCGTAGACTGAGGGCGTGGACTGAGGGGTGGACTGAGGGCGTGGACTGAGGCGTGGACTGAGGGCGTGGACTGAGGGGGTGGACTGAGGCGTGGACTGAGGGGTGGACTGAGGGGGTGGACTGAGGGCGTGGACTGAGGGCGTGGACTGAGGGGGTGGACTGAGGGCGTGGACTGAGGGGGTGGACTGAGGGGGTGGACTGAGGGCGTGGACTGAGGGGGTGGACTGAGGGGGTGGACTGAGGGCGTGGACTGAGGGGGTGGACTGAGGGCGTGGACTGAGGGGGTGGACTGAGGGCGTGGACTGAGGGCGTGGACTCAGGGCGTGGACTGAGGGGTGGACTGAGGGGGTGGACTGAGGGCGTGGACTGAGGGGGTGGACTGAGGGGGTGGACTGAGGGCGTGGACTGAGGGGGTGGACTGGTGGTGGCTCACAGCCTCCTTGCTCGTCTGAACCAGGCAGAGGCATTCTCCAGGGAGAAGAGACTTTTACAGAACATTTGGATGCAAGCAAGAGCTTCTATGGACATCCTGCCGATGACAGTGCCAGCCTCCTATGTCCTCTGCTTTCAGCCTCTTGTCTGTCCCCATTTTAACCTGTCTAGACTGGTGACTCAGCAGCTGTGGAAAGTTCCCATCTGGGCGGTATGGCCAGTCCATCACTGGCTCAACAGCTGTCACATGATCTCAGGGCTTGGTTGGCATAGTCTTCTCCTACTGCCTGTGAGGCTGACACTAGCATACAAGGATAGTACTACGAAGGATTCGTGCCCAGGCCCTCTTCCTCATGGAACAAAGGAGCTCATACATCCTTCTGGCCCAGCCACACCTTCTGCCTAGTCTTAATCAGGGAGGCTTTTTGTTGAATTGTTTCTGTTCTGCACAGTCATGGACATGCCTACAGGGCCTGCAGATACTGGGGCTGCAATTACCATACATAGCTATAATTTGAAAGAAGGGTACCAAACTCAAATCTGGGGTGTTCGCCATATTATCTCATGGTCAAGTACATGCTACACAGGTTTTGTGATTGTTGTAAATGACTTAATTCCTATCAAAAGAAACAGGTTCTGTGTTCAGAAAATGATCTCGAATGGGGCTGAGGAAGCCATTCAGTCAGTAAAGTACTTGTCTGGCAAACATGAGGACCTGAGTTCAGCTCTAGAGGCTACATATATATATATATATATATATATATATATATATATGTAGATAGATAGATAGATAGATAGATAGATAGATAGATAGATAGATAGATAAAATAGCCAGACATAGTAGTCTGCCCTTGCAATTCCAGTGTTGGAGTGGCTTGCCAGCCTATCCTAATCAGTAAGTCCCAGTGTCAGTGAGAAATCTGTCTCAAATACCAAGTAGATGGTTCCTGAGTTGTTCTTAAGCCTACACACACACACACACACACACACACACACCTATGAACATGCACACACATGAACACATAGACAAATGAACATGTGCACACACATACTTACACACATGTGAAATGCACGCATATAAACATGAACACACACGAACATGAACACACATGAAATGGATGGGGAAGCCTGAGATCTTGCTACCATGGATGATCGAGTCCAGAACTGGCAAGACCCTGAGACAGCAGCACATACAGTGACTCACAGTCCATGACTTTCTGCAGCCAGAGTTCAGTGCAGGCCAGTGACTGTTCCCGTCAAGTCCCTGTGGCTGTCTGTGAGAGGCCCTGTACTCACATTGGGCTGAAATTCACTAAGAAAGTCCCATGGTGTTCCAAAAATTACCCCCGTGGTTTCTACATCCAGAGAATTCTGAGGCTTTCTTGTCAATCACGGAGCTTGAGATTCAAGTGCAAAAATAGGCAGCCATACAGAATGCTCTTAGCAGCAGTTGGTGGGCAAGCCTGTTTGCATCTCGGACTTGGCTTGCTTCTATTTCAAGGACCAGGTGGAAATGTGTGCCTGAATTATCTTTTCTCTCGTCGTGTAAATGACATCATGGCTCAGAAACTTGTGTTCTTCTAGAAAGAGCAGGAATTGTATTCCACCCCCTCAGCATGCCGAATGCCATCTTAGGAAAAACTAGACCAGAGCGGCCATCTGAAAAGGCTTATTGTTATACACGGCCCAACCACATGTGTGTTTTCCTGGGTGTGAGCATACATTATGTGTTTCCCACAGGAGCCCTATACTGCTCTCTTGCCCTGAAGACAGGAAACAAAGGAGTGGATCCGAATCGGAGCTCTGTCCCACTGTGTGCAGAAGTACCTCTCAGCAGCATGTTCCTGGTTGGGGGTGTCACCAGTCACAGTCCCCAAACATGCTGCACTGAGCCAGCAAGGCCAGGACGTGGCCCTCCCTGCCGTGGAAGATGGCTGTCCCCACCAGGCCTGCACTGCTCCTGTTTGGCAACTTGCCTATGATGGTTGGCATCTCTTCAGGCTCTGCAGACCTTCCAGAAGCCTGGTCCAGCTTACCAGAGAGGCCCAGGCTCAGAACCTGTTTGTAGAAAGCCCTGTCCGTCTGCACCCGGGACTCCGTGAATCCATGCCTTGAGCTCTCCATCGGGTGCATCCTTCAGTGTCACTGTCACCGTCAGACATCTCCTGACACAGGGCTGGGGACCCCTTTCCCACCCCATGAGATCAGGAGCCCTGCAGTGTCTGGATCTCCCCTCGGACTGCAATTTTTATCTGCAGTTCTGTTTTCCAGCTGACAGACGACCTTCACTTAGTGAGAATGAGGCAAGGGTAGGAGCTAGAATGCCGGGAATTACTAAATAACAGAGCTAAAATCAAAGCAGACACAACTCTGAAACCAAAAAAACAAGGGAATTGAGGAGAGTGAGTATGGACCCTGTAGTCCCAGCTACCTTGGAGGCTGAGGCAGGAGGATCTCTTGAGCTAGGTTGTTTAAGACTAGCCTATGCACCGCAGTAAGACTCCTGATGGGGGACATACTTCAGTATGCTGTGAATATATGTTTCTCTTATTGGTTGATGAATAAATGCTGATTGGCTAGTAACCAGGCAGGAAGTATAGGTGGGGCTACCAGACTAGGAGAATTCTGGGAAGAGAAAAGCAGAGAGCCGCCAGAGAGATGCCATGTAGCCTCCAAAGAAGTAACATGCCAGAACATTATGGGTAAGTCATAGCCTGGTTTAATAGATATATAGTTCAATAGACATGGGTTAATAATTAAGAGAGAGCTAGCCAGTAAGTCTGAACCATCAGCCAAACAGTTTATAATTAATATAAACATCAGTGTGTTTATTTGGAATTGAACAGCTGTGGGACCAGGCAGGACAGAATTCTGTCTTCAAACTCCTGCCTTAAAAAAACGAAAAGAAAGAAAGAAAGAGACTGGGGGCCTGGGGGCCTGGGGAGGCTGGGGGGCTGGGGGGCTGGAGAGGCTGAGGGGCCTGGGGAGGCTGGGGGGCTGGGGAGACTGGGGGGCTGGGAGCCTGGGGAGACAGCTCGTCAGTTAAGGCACTTGTTGCTCTTCCAAAGGACCTGATGTCAGTTCCCATCATCTGTGTGGGGTGGCTCACAGCCTTCTGTAACACAAACTCCTAATGTCCTTTTGTTTGGGGCAGGCACCTGCACAAAGGTCTGTTTGTGTTTCTCTCTCTCTCTCTCTCTCTCTCTCTCTCTCTCTCTCTCTCACACACACACACACACACACACACACACACACGCATGCACGCACAAGCGTGCACGTTAAAAGAGAGGCTAGGGAGATGGTCCAGTTGTTGAAGAGCTTGCTGCTCAAGGATGAAGATCAGGGTTTGGATCCCCAGAGTTCTCATCAATGTCAAGTGGGCACGGTGACCCACCTTTAATTCTGACTTCAAAAGGTGGAGAATTAGCTGGCTAGAAAGACTAGCCATATCAGTGAGACCTGGGTTTGATTGGGAAACTCTGCCTCAAAGATTAAAAAGAAAGGAATGATGGGTGATTCCTGACATCACCTTGGTCCTCCACATGTGTGCACAGAGAGAATGTAAGTTCAGATCCAGTTGGCTTAGAGGTCGCATATTTTATAGGTAGATCCAAAGTGATAAAGCATGGGTAGGTACAGTATGCTGTTAGGACTCTCCCAATCCCCAGTCAAGTCATTTCCAAGGCCAGCTCTGCCCTCTTCTTCATAGGCTGTAGGGATTTCTCATTAAAGCCAGGCTGCCTTTCACGGATGGTGGGTTACAAGCTCTGATGTCATCAATTCCATCTCTCACCCAGCAATCTGCCACATGGCAGCTTCATTTTTCCCCCGTTTCGAAGTGTGGCTGACACCACTCCAGTACAAGGGCCACTGAGACCCTTTCCAACCCCCAGGGTTACATCAATCTTTCATCTCCATGACCTGAGAAAATTTTCTTATAAAGGTGCATTTGAGTTCATAATCTTGGATGTTCTATTCTAAGATCAACAGACATCACTGCTTTGGGCCTGAGGTAGGCAGCAGGTCATTGTAGCAGACCTGATACAGAAAAGCTGCTCACCTCATGGTCTGGAAGCAATAAGGAAGTGAGAACCTGGGCCCCTCAGTCCCTTCATAAGGGCATACCACCAATGGCCTGAAGACTTCCCATAAGCCTCTCCTCTTCCCTGCCATGGGGAAATTTCTATTACCCCGAATTGCAAGCCTTTAACACATGAGCCTTTGGGAGACACTTACCCAGACAATAACAATGGCCTCCTCAAGTGTACCCTCTGAGTATCATGCCCCCCAGACAATAACAATGGCCTCCTCAAGTGTACCCTCTGAGTATCATGCCCCCCAGACAATAACAATGGCCTCCTCAAGTGTACCCTCTGAGTATCATGCCCCCCAGACAATAACAATGGCCTCCTCAAGTGTACCCTCTGAGTATCATGCCCCCCAGACAATAACAATGGCCTCCTCAAGTGTACCCTCTGAGTATCATGCCCCAAGCACACCAATTAGAAAGAAGGGGGGGTCATATCCTGCCTCAGACGGCATCCTGTCATTACTGCTTTACAACTGCTGTGGCAACTGGGAAATTAAAGTGTATCTCCACGTTCTGGGCAGCAGCAATGCTTCCTGCCAACTTGTCAGGCGGGGCAGTTGGGGACAGACTCCAGGATGCTGATGACAGAGTCTATACAGCCTTTGCAACTAGAGAAAAGGCTGTGTTGTCTTGCTCTGTGGGGTCCTGGAATGAAGGTCAGCTGACGTCCACTAGGCAATGAGTGAGGACAGTGCTCAGGACTGGATGGACGGCTCTGGACACGTGTCTGTGCTGTGATGGTGGAATACTAGGCATGAAGGGGCAATTAGCCCAACACAGTATAACTCTGCTGTACCCACATGCACGTGATGAGAGACAGAGTCATCTCCTGGGGACCATAAAGCCTCTCTGGCCTAACCAGACCACTGACTAAGTGGTACTCTCAGGGAGGGAAAAAAAAAAAACATGGCCCAGAGATGAACTGGGTTAAACTTGGCTCTGCATAGTTACCCTTTGTATCCCCAGGAGGGGGAGGGGCTTCCCTCTGACAAGCTCAAGTTCCTTAGATAAAACAGCATGAAGTTTGCACAGAGCTTACACTCCTGTGTGCTTTAAAGCATTAAAGCATCTCCCGCTACTTATAACACCGATGAGCATTGCTGCGTACATAGTTCTTTTACCGCATTGTTTAGGGAACCATGGGAAGAGTCTGCACATGCTCAGTGTAGACACCTAGGAACAGTATAGACAGACCTTGTTAGACAAGATCTTCAGTGGCTGAACCTGGAAAGAAGGGCCTGTGTATACAGAAGGCCACCTGTTTGTCCACAGTGACCTCTCTGGCCCTGGCAATAGAAACAGCCTGGATTCCTGGGGTGGGGATGGCTCCCAGCTATGGTCTGAGATGTCCCAGGGGCTCCTAGAACTTTTCTTTGTCCCAGGAACTCCTAGTCCAATCTTGTTCTCTGCAGAAGAAAGTTAAGAGTCATTTGACACAAGGTGATTCTTTTGTTGTTACTTGGCATTTTGAGACAGACTCCCACTATGTAGCTTTAGCTGGCTTGGAACTCACTGTGTAGGTTAGACTAGACTGAAATTTGAGGTCATCTGCCTGTCTTGGCCTCTCAAGTATTGGGGTACAGGCATACATCATTGTGCCCATCTTACAGGAAGCTACTGTTTCGTTGTTTTTTTTTCTATGTGTGTATATGTCCTAATTAGCTTTAACTGTCAACTTGACAGAAACTAGAGTTGTTGTCTGAGAGTGAAGGGTTAGTCACACTGTTCTGTGGATGTGTCTTGGGGAATTGTCTTGTTGGTTAATTGATACAGGAAGATCCAGCCCACTGTGGGTGGTATCATTCTTTAGGCAGATGATCTGAACTTGTAAGAAAGCTGAGTAGAGCCCAATCAAAGAGCCAGCAAGGAAGAGGCATCCTCCATAGCGCTGCTGTATACCTGGCTGGGATGTAAGTTCCTGGTCAGAGGTAATGCTATGAGGAATAGGAAGCAAGGCTGACTTTAAGTTCCTGTTTGAGTTTCTTCAATGATTGATGGTGGTCTGGAACTGTAAGCCAATTAAAATCTGCTTTTGGGCAGAGTGTTTTTACTGTAGCAATAGAAAGAAAAGTAGTATGTATGTATGTGTGTATGTATGTATGTATATGTATGTGTGTGTATGAGCATATATATGAACACATATATATGAGCATACCCTGAAACCCATAGTCCTGCCTCCCCACTCTCTTTCCTACCCCTCCTGTTAATTATCCTTCCCCCACCCCTAGACAATTTGATCATATTTCCTGACAGTGAAGGACTTATTCTATGGGAAACCCAACCAAAGAGATGAACAGACCCAAGCCAAGCTCTCTGGGTCAACTTCTACAGTGCAGCAGGCTCCCAGGTCCCCCACACTGGTTGTGTTTCAAATCTATGAGACTCTACCTGCTCTTAGCCTGTGATCTGGAAGTAGCCACAAAGCAACTTGCTTCTGAGGAACAATAGGAAGCCACACAATGACCCACCTGGTCGCTTAGAAACAGAGTAATTACCCCTGTGGGGCAGCTTGCTTTCTAGCTATACCATTATGAAAAGCTTTTAAAGTCCACACATTTGCATGTATATATTTACATGCTACTTGGTTCCCCATGCTTGTGTCCTAGTAAACTCAACACACAACAGCATTCTGTGTTGAAAATGAAAATATGACCTCCTGGGTAACATGGCTCCGCATCCCCCAAGCCATTTCTTTCTTTCTCTCTTTTTAATTTTTATTTTTTGTTTGTTTTTCAAGACAGGGTTTCTCTGTAACTTTGGAGGCTGTCCTGGAACTAGCCCTTGTAGACCAGGCTGGCCTCAAACTCAAAGGCCTGCCTCTGCCTCCTGAGTGCTGGGATTAAAGGCGTGTGCCACCAATGCCTGGCTAACCCATTTCTTTTTTGTCGTTGTTTGTTTGTTTGTTTGTTTAAGACAGGATTTCTCTGTGTAGCCTTGGCTGTCCTGGAACTCACTCTGTAGATCAGGCTGGCATCAAACTCACAGAGATCCACCTGCCCCTGCCTCCCGAGTGCTGTGATTAAAATCGTGTACCACCACACCCGGCTTCTTTCTTAAACATGGTGTTGTAGATTAGGCAAGACCCTTAAGCATGCTAATGTGAAAGAGCATCCCTGGGAAGAGCAGCACCTTCCACTGAGCCTTTACAAGGTCAAGCCCAATTATCTGGAGCCATCGTTAGCCCCCTTGATAGCTGTTTTATTGCCCTGCTCTGTATATGTTAACATCATTGGGACCATTGGGAATGACATGTGAGCTAGACCTCTGGCTTTCCCTGTACATGAACACATACGAACACATACACACACACATACACCTGCATACATATAGGTGCACACATGAACGTGCACACACACACCACCAATCATCAGGTGCCAATACCTGCTCTGGAGAATTTTCTATTGCTATAAGAAAATGCCTGGGACTGGAAAGATGCCTCAGAGGTTAAGAGCATTGGCTGCTCTTGCGAAGGACCCCACCCAGTTCAGTTCTCAGAACTCACATGGTAACTCCGGTTCCAGGGAATTCAGCCCCCTCTCCTGGCCCCTGTGGGCAACGGGTACCCTTGCAGTACACTGACACACATGCAGGCAAAATCCTCATACACATGTAATGTAAATTAATAAATCTGAAAAAGAAAGAAAATGTCCGAGGCAAGGTTACGTACAAAAACAGAAGTTTACTTAGTCCCTGATTTTATACTTTTGGCTGTGAGCCTGCCCTGATGGCTGGGCCACCTCTCCAGTGACTTCGTCCCTGGTTTTGAATGCTCAGAGTCTGATATTGCCAGCCCCAGCTTCTCAGCCTCTGCTGAGACTCTTCTAGATGCATCGCACTGTGGTGGATGGTGTGGTGGGAGCGATGCCGCCTCAGACTTGCTGCTATGTAACTACTGGTTCTCAGAGGAACTAGCTGGGGTTCGAAGAAATTAACAAAGATATTTAGGGAAGCAGCCTGCTGAGTCCCATTCTACCGGGCTCCGCCTCTTAAAGGTACACTGCCTCTCAAATGGCCACGGAGGACCAATTTCTATCACGTGACCTCTTGGGAAACAAAGCAGAGCATCTCTCTCCTGAGGATTGAGTTGTCTGAGCCAGACTGCTCCAACCTTCTGTTCTCTGGCGGGGATGGAGGGGGGTGCATTTTGCAGCGTGCCTGTCCTTTCCTTGGTGGCATGGACAAAGGTCCCGCCCTCTCACCCTAGTCCTTCCTTTCCCAGGCTTCCCTTCAGGCACCTTCCAATAAACAGTAAGGCTGATGGTCTTCTGTGGACCTCAGCAAGATCTTCAACATCCTGAGGAGCGACTGTCACCATGGTGATAGGTCTGCATTAAGGAATACACATATGCTCTTGTTTGTGTAGGAAGAAAATACTGGCGAAAAGATTTGAAGATACGGCCCCCAGATAAAAAGCATGTGTTCAAGCAGGGCCTTCAAAGAGGTGCAGTTCCTCCCAAGGCCTCAAGGAGTCAGTGTGCAAGGTATTCGGGACCCTGAAATGTCTTTGGGGACAAAACCCCAAAAACCAAAACAAGGTCCTTCATTCATTTTGTGAACAACTCAGGCTGTCCCCTTAGTTATCACTAAGGGGCAAAAGACAGGAAAAAAGAAAGGACACACCCTCACACAGGTTGGCAACAGTCCCATACCAGTAAATGAACGCAAAAAGAAGGAAATGCAAGCACCGTAAGAAAAATAAAACCGTAAAACACCTAGGTTAGCCCCCAAAACAGAGTCAGCAAGATTGCACATTGCCTGCTGCCAATGCTGATGACCTGAGTTCAATCCCCAAGCCTCACAGAGTGGAATCCCATGCCCCCACGTCCTAATTACACCGGTGTGCGATGGCATGCATGTAAGAGCAAGCATGTACTCATGTGTGCACATACACACTAAATAAATAAACGAAAATGTAACTTAAAATTAACCCTACTGTTAAAGTTAAAGCAATACTTACTTGAAGTTCGTTTGTGAGGGAGACCTGTACCCCTGAACCCCATGCAGTAGCCTCACAAAGATCTCTGGACCTTGAGGATGGAATACAATAGAAGGGTATGGCCTATGGATGGGGCTTCCTGTCTGGGCCATAACAGCCTATGCTGAAGACCCGCGCTGTCTTTCCTGGGAAACGCATTTAAGCAAGGGCCCCTGTGCCCCTCCCTCATGGGCTTCATTCCCGTGCAGCTTTCCACTGCCTTCTTTATTTGGTGGGTGGAGTTATGTCTGCAACAAACAAAACAAAAGCAGTTTAGGCCAAGTATGGAGGCTCACACCTGCAGTCTCAGCACTCAGGAAGCTCGGCAGGAGACCTGAGCTGGTTGCCTGCTCAGACTGTATAGGAAGACCCTGTCTCAAAAGCCCTCTCCCCTCCCCCACCAGATACATTATAGGGTGGGATGACTATCAGCAATGATGAGTTTCATATTTCTAAACAAAAAAGTTTTAAATAATTATTTGCCGGGCAATAATGGTACATGCCTTTAATCCCAGCACTCAGGAGGCACAGACAGGCTGATCTCTGTGAGTTCGAGGCCAACCTGGTCTACAAAGTGAGTTCCAGAACAGCCAGGACTATTACATGGAGAAACCCTGTCTCGAAAATACCAAAAAAAATATTTATTTACTCTCTGTCTCTGTCTGTCTCTTTCTCTCTGTCTCTCTCTGTATCTGTGTATGTGTGTGTATACATCAATGCAGGTGCCGTAGGAGGACAAAGTTGTCAAATCTTTGCAGAGCCAGAGTTCCAGGCACTTGTGAGCCACAGGATGAAGATGCTGAGAATTAAACTACACATATCTGCAAGGGCAGCATATGCTGTTAGCTGCTGAACCATCCTTCCTCCCCCAAACAGAAGACATTTTAATGTTTCTGTCACAAAGAAATAATAAATGTTTAAGGTAATAAATATGCTGTGGACCCCGGTTTGATTATTGTTCAATGTATGTCCTGAATCAATATGTCATACAGTACCCTATAATTATGCACAATTGTATGTCAATCACTCCTCCACAAAACCAAGCAAACAAAACCAAGATAGCTAATACCATATTATATTACATTACATTAACGTCTTGGGGATGGGGAGAGAGCTTAGCCAGTGAGGAGCTCACTTCGCAGACATGGATACCTGGGTTTGGTGTCCAGATCCCTTATAAAGAGCTAGTGGTCATGACACACACTTGTAATATCAGCGTGGTGGAGATAGAGATAGGAGAGTTGCTGGGCTTTGGTCAGCAGCCTAGCCAAACTGACAAGCCCCAGGCCAATGAGAGACCCTGTCTCAAAAACCAAGGTGGACAGCCCCTGAAAATTGGTACCCATGGTTGATCTCTGGCCTGCACACACACACAGGCGCGCACACACACACAGGCGCACACACACACCTGATTGGCCACCCCTCAGCCCTAATGCCATTAGCACCTGGCTGTGGGACTCTTCAGACCTCTTCCTTTAATGAAGGAGGAACGGCAGCTTTCTGCACACAGGATGGGCTCCTAATGGGAGCCACTGCCCACATCAAATGCCTTCGAGAACAGTCTTTTCCTTCCAGTGCTGGTGAGTGGTGTCTGTAGCCTTCCAATCTGAGCTCAGAGTATTTGCGGTTGAAAAGAAAGGCTGGGGCTGGAGGTCATTCATTAAACATTGCTCTGCTGTAGAAAAAGAACATTTTGAGGGTGTGAGAATGCCCCTGCCCCATGTCTCACCATTGTTTCTGTGTTACCTATCATGGGCATGGGTGGAAAAAAAAACAGCGTTTTTTTTTCTGAATTCAATATTACATAAGAAGATTCCCTTATAGAATCCTGCAGGCCAAACCCCTGACCACACTCAGAGTGGCTGAAGCTCTTTCATCCTCTCTCTAGCTGAGAGAGTTTCCTCTGAGCTCTTGCAAGTGATGGATTGAACAGATTGTGACAACAGATGGGGAAAAATAACCATCTGATTGTGACACGATGCCAAGAAATAGAGACGATGAACAATAATTAGAAGCCATACTCAGCCAGAGCAGACAGTACCAAAATGGCAAGCATGGGCCTGGGGAGAGAGCTCAGCGAACGCTAGCGATGTAAGCATGAGAGTGTGAGTTCAGATTCCCAGCAAGCACCCGTGCAAAAGTGACTCCTGGAAATGTGAACCTGCAATCTCAGCTCTGGGGGCTGGGGTACCAAGGCAGGAGGATCCCTGGGGCTTGGTGGCCAGTCACTTAGCTCCATCATCATGTTCCAGGTCCAGTGTGAGGTTCTGTGTAAGAGAAAAGAAGCTAGAAGGTTTGGAGACATGGATAAGGTTCTTGCTGGTCAAGCATGAGGCCTGGATTTGGATTCCCAGCACCTGTTTAAAAGCTAGATATGATGGCATGTGCCTGTGATCCCTGCCCTGGGGGTTCAGGAGCAGAGACCAAAATGTTGCTGACCAGCCTCAAAAAATTAGGTGATTAAGACACTCGACACTGACCTCTGTCCTGTACAGTGCCTACATAGGCCCTGGCTTAGAGTTTCTATCCCTGTGATGAAACACCATGGCCAAAAGCAAGTTGGGGAGGAAAGGGTTTATTCTGCCTAGACTTCCACACTGCAGCCCATCACTGAAAGAAGTCAGGGCAGGAACTCAAACAGGGCAGGTACCTGGAGGCAGGAGCTCATGCAAAGGCCATGAGGGTGCTGTTTAACTGGCTTGCTTCCTCTGGCTTGCTCAACCTGCTTTCTTATAAAACGAGGACCATCAGTCCAGGGATGGCCCCACCTACAACAGGCTGGGCCCTCCCCCATTGATCACTAATTAAGAAAATGCCCCACAGGCTTTGTCTATGGTCCTGTCTTATAGAGATTCTTTTCTCAATTGAGGTTCCCTCCTCTCAGATGACTTTAATTTGTGTCAAGTTGACATAAAACTATCCATCATAGCTATTCACATAGAGAAAACACACACACACACTCACACACACACATACACACACTCACACACACTCACACACGCGCACACACTCACACACACATACACACACTCACACACACGCACACTCACACACACTCACACTCACACACTCACACACTCACAGACACACACTCACACACACGCACACACTCACACACTCACACACTCACACACACTCACACACATTCACACACACTCACAGACACACACTCACACACACTCATACACACACTCACACACTCACACACATACACACACTCACACACTCACACACACACTCACACTCACACACACGCACACTCATACACTCACACACACTCATACACTCACACACACATACACACTCACACACACGCACACACACTCACACACACTCACACACACGCACGCACACACACTCACACACACTCATACACTCACACACACACGAGTCACACACACATACACACACACTCATACACTCACACACACACACACACACACACACACACACACACACGAGTCACAGAGACAGCAATGAGCAGATGAGAAATGCCTGGCTGTGCTGTCTTGATGGGGACCAGGCAGAGGCGGGGCACCAGAGGTGTCTGCTGTACTGGAAACCTTTGTCCCTCCGAGGTTGTCTGCTCTAGTCACTGTCCATTCAGTGTGGTGGCTTTTAAATGATGGAATACAGTATCTAACCTGCGTGGCCTCTAGTAGGGGCTTACTTGGAAAATAGTACCTGTGGTCACCATTAGGAAGCCGAAGTGAGGTGACTGCCCCGGTGGCCTGTAAATGACTCCTTATAGTTGGGATTTTGACTGTTCCCTCAAAGGCCCACATCTTGAACACTTGGTTCCTATGATGCTACTGGTGGTGGTGGGATCCTTAGGAGGTGGAGTCTAGCGGGAGGAAGTTAGATCATTAGGTGTGGTGATTTGAATGAGGATGGACTCTGGGGGCCCATATAGTTGAATACTTGGTTCCCAGTTGGGGGAGTTGTTTGGGAAGGATTAGAAGATGTGGCCTCATTGGAGGAGGTGTGTCAGAGTGGCACTGGGGGTGGACTTTGAGGCTTCAAAAAGTCCACACCAGCCAGGTGGTGGCGGCGCATGCCTTTGATCCTAGCACTCGGGAGGCAGAGGTAGGTCGATCTCTGTGAGTTCCAGGCCAGCCTAATCTACAGAGCCAGTTCCAGGACAGCCTCCAAAGCTACAGAGAAACCCTGTCTTGAAAAAATAAAAATAAAAACCCACATTATTCCTAGTTAGTTTGCTCTCTCTCTGTCTCTGTCTCTCCCTCCCTCCCTCCCTCCCTCCCTCCCTCCCTCCCTCCCTCCCTCCCTCCCTCCCTCCCTCCCTCCCTCCCTCTCTCTCTCTCTCTCTCTGCCCCTTACTTGTGGATGAAGATGCCAGCTCTCAGCTACTGCCCCAGTGCCACGACTGCCTGCCTGCTGCCATGCCCCCACCCTATGTTGCCCGTGGAGATTCATTCCCTGCACTGTAAACCCCAAATAAATTCCTTCTCTAAGTTGCCTTGGCCATGCTGTCTTAGCACAGCAGCAATAGGAAAGTAACTAAGACATAGGGGGTGTGGTCTGAAAGCCACCTCCCATCTCTCTCTGCATGGGGTTTCTCTGAGGTGGGCAGGTCTCCTGCTCCTGCACAATACTGAGCAACCATGGACTAAAATCTCTGAAACCATGAACAAAAAAATAACCCTTGCATCCCTAGAAGTTATCTCAAACATTTCATCACAGTATCAGAACTCTGATGAACACCTTCTAAACTCTCAAAGATTAACAGGAAAGTCCTTGGTTGAGGTGCTTGTGGCCCTAAGAGTGAGCTGAGGAGGGAGAGGGGCTGAGATCACCCACTCAGAGCTGTGACATGGGAACACCAAGGACAAACAGAGGATGCCTCTCTTGGCTTGTCCGATCTTGGAGCCTGAGACACATCTTGCTAGAGTATGATTGAGGGTTACAATCAAATAAACAGACCTCCAGTTTCATCTGGCAGGTACACACCTTGAGTCATTAAGTAGTATTAGGAGTGTTTAATATAATTATAAACACAGGAACAAGGCCATCTATGTCATGTCTAAGGGACACACAGAAACCAAGAAAACAAACTGAAAAATTCTTATTTTAAGATCCCTGAACTCGGAGAGACACTTCTACTTGCCGTGCAAGCGTGAGGACCTGACTTCAGTCCCCAGAACCCATGTACAAAATAAATAAATAACCCTGGGCACAGCAGTGCACTTCAGTTCTGTCTTGGACTGGTGTTTGTGGGGATGCAGTCAGGACCAGCCAATCAGCCCCAGGTCTGCTCCTGAGTGGGGGTGTGCAGATTAGGGAGAGGCTAGCAGTAGACATTATAGGAAAGACGGAGACATAGGATAGTGTTAGGAGGGCAGTTTCAGTACATACTGAATGTGCCTCTGTTCATTCGTGCATCAATCTAAAGTAACCAACCAAAGATGGGGACAATGGCAGAAGACTTCTATTATCACGTATAAAGGGCAAACAGCAATTGCTTCCCTTAATCCTAAAGACATTCCGTATCTGCATGTACTACTTGGTCATCAGTGCTTCATGGCTGCAGGTATCGCCTAGACTTCAGGATGAGTGTAAACTTGCCTGGGCCCAAGTCTATTGTTATTTAGATAGGAGCCATTCACCACGGAGGCCAGGGCATCCTGTAGTTAGTTGTTAAGCTAATATCTTAAAGACAATAGGAGTGATTTTGAGCTCTCTGAACTCAGGGCAAGATAGAATGGACTTCCATATATGGGTTCTGACAATTCCCCCTTCTTAAATTAATAAAATAACACCTGTGCTTCTGCAACAGGGCAGATGGCTGTGCCTTCTTAGGTTATCTCCGTCATTCTGCCAGAGCTTACCCGTCCTTGGACCACACATTCGTGTGTGACGCGTCTTAGGTCCTGGAGGCAAGAAGATCTTACCTGTCCCAGACTATCAACCCCTGTAACAAAGGTTAGGGGGCAGTGCACAGCTCGATGCCATGCACCTCTGAGCCAGCTTTTCAATGAGAGTTCACGAGCAAGCTTGATAATGCTAAGCAACATATGCACTGTTACAGCTACAACAAGCTCCTGCGAAAGGAGAGAACAGATCAAGTTAAAGGGGCCGTTTGAAATTGGTGTGGGATGTCTCCAGTAACTTTGGCTCTATCAAAGTCTAAATCTGCCTTTCTAATCACATTGTGCCCAAAGACTCATAAACATCACATCAAATTCCTGTCAGAATGAGCTCTGACCACTTACACATCCATAAATCCTTACATAGCACAGCAAATGTCAATTACAAATGTCAATATTTCTAGTATGATTAGTAACAATAGACATACAAATTGACTGGGTTACAATTCTCATAATTCCAGCCGGGCGTTGGTGGCGCACGCCTTTAATCCCAGCACTTGGGAGGCAGAGGCAGGTGGATCTCTGTGAGTTTGAGGCTAGCCTGGTCTACAGAGTGAGTTCCAGGACAGCCTCCAAAACAATACAGAGAAACCCTGTCTCGAAAAAACCAAAGAAAAAAAAAAAAAACAATTCTCATAATTCCAATTCGATCAAAGGACAATAAAATGCTTTCATGACAGGTGGAGTATAAATAACTCCACTATTCTGAACTTTTTCCTTTTCCCTATCTAAATTCCAATGCTCTGCTGCTTGAAAAGTTCAAAAATAAGTTTGAGATATCACAGTTCTTTTTTTTTTTCCCGAGACAGGGTTTCTCTGTGGCTTTGGAGGCTTTCCTGGAACTAGCTCTTGTAGACCAGGCTGGTCTCGAACTCACAGAGATCTACCTGCTTCTGCTTCTCAAGTGCTGGGATTAAAGGTGTGTGCCACCATCGCCCAGCTAAGATATCACAGTTCTTGAATGTTAACTATAAAACTTTTGACCATGTCCTGTTCAAATACTGAAGAGGGGCTTTTGCCACACATCACATCCATAATAGTTTAATTGTTCTAAATGAGTCTTTTTTTTCCCCAAAGGTAAAAACTGGCAAAACGAGTTCTGTGTTTCAAAGTGTGGTGTGGATAAACTGTCATTCAGTCCTTGGTCAGCTCCAGGATGAGAACTCACAGGTCTGGGAAGTCGATGTAGCAGGCTTGTTGAGAAACTGGAAATCTCGAACCAACTATTTCCTTTCTTTCTTAGACTGTAAAATCGATGACATCAGGGGGTCAGGAACACAGGTTCGGCAGGTCTCACTGGCTTGGGCAGGCTCCCAAGGTCTTAGTCCGGTTTTCCTCTGCTCCACACATCTCACCAAAAAGTCTGGTAATCACCGAGCCTCGTTTTTTTCCTTCTAGAAAACACAAACATGCCCTCGACCCCATATTAGGACAGGAACAGGCCTTTCCATTGCCTGGCGCATGGATTTTTCCACTTGACTTGAGCGCAAGTTGCTCGAATTCTATCATGCCAGAATCTGTCTGAGACAGATTGCTTGCTGGCATCCACATTAAAAAAATTTAAATGAAGAGTGCATGATTTAATGTGACATGTGGAGACTGGGGGCACAACTCCCCTCTCCTTATTTTATGAAGTTGCGTTTTCAAGGATCTATGAGCACACTCTACGATTCCTTGTCCTTGAGGATTATAAGGAATACCCATTTTGTGATCAATTTTCCATTGAACACAAAATTGCTGAAATGCTTTACTTGTATATCCAGATCCATTGTCTGTTTTTATCACTTTTGGAACTCCCATGTAAGTGAAACATTTTAGACAGTGACTTATCACACGTTTAGTGGCTTCTCCGGTTTGTGCAGTGGCCCTTAAGAAGCCTGAATATGTATCAACTGTCATGTGTACATATTTTAATTTGCCAAATTCTGCAATATGAGTAATATCCATTTGCCATAAATGATTAGGAAGTGGGCCTGGAGAATTTATTCCTAAATTAGTTACAGGTAAATATTGTGGGCAGATATCACATTGCTTGACAATTTGACGAGCAGTCTCTCTAATTAAACCAAATTGCTTTCTTAGACTTCTACTATTTTGATGATGAAAGTTGTGTGACTGCTGAACTAATTCTACCTGGGATAAAACAGCCATTTTTGTTAATCTATCCGATGACTCGTTCCCTTCAGCCAGGAAGGTTTGAATGAGTTCATATATGACCACAAAGCTCTATGACTTTCTTTGATGAAGGGCACTCTGAATTTGCTCAAACAGTATTCCAACCTGGTCATTACTAGTTCTGATGTACAGAACTATCTCTATCACTTAAAGAGCCTTAAAGACATAATGACTATCAGTATACAAATTAAATGAATCATTCACAAGAAGCAGAAAAACCATTGCAACAGCTTGTAACTCAACTATCTGAACTGAAACTGGAGAAGTTTGTTCTACATATTCTTTGCCATCAGTAACATAGGCTGCTTTTCCATCAGAAGAACCATCAGTAAAAACTAACATAGCATTTTTTACAGGATTACTCCTTACAATTTTAGGGAATATAAAAGGATGCATTAGCACAAATTATAACAGTCTATGAGCTGGGAACTACCAATTTTCCCCAAAATTGAGCAAAAGCAAATGCCCATGAATCACTGTTTTGAAACAACCAATCAACTTGTTGTTTAGTATAAGGAACATGTATTACACTTGGTTCTCTGCCAAAATATATCCTAGACTCCATTCAGCATCTCTGTACCATACAAGCTACTGTTTCAAAATAAGGATTTAACACTTCAGCTGTGGTAACTGTTAAGTGCAACCATAACAATGCTCCCTTTGCCATAATACAGAAGTTGGACTGTGCTGCACGGGAAGAACATAAGCCTCCCATGGCTTTGTATTGTCAATATAGCGTGTCTGCTGATGCTGGATTGCATTCTCCAGCTGTAGGAGAACTTGTCTATCCTCTTTAGTTAGCTGTCTAGGTGAATTGGGATCACTACTTCTTTTAGAATATTACTTAAAGGTTTCAGATCACCAGTAGATGCTTTTAAAAAAGGACGTAACCATTGAATATTTCCCAATAACTTCTGAAAATCAAAGATCACAAGCTATCTTTTGTAATTTCTAATTTTTGAGGCTTAATTTTTTTAGTATATAACATATGTCCCAAATACTGGTAAGGCGGCTGTCTTTGTACCTTTTCAGGGGCAATTGCTAACCCTGCTCTGGCAAGGTTCTGCTGCAGATGTCCATATGCTGCAAGCAAAACCTCTTCACTCTTATGGGCAAGCAAGATATCATCCACAAAATGAACAATATAGACCTGCGTAAATTCATTCCTAATAATTTGTATAGCTTGAGCCACAAACTTCTGGCACAATGTTGCACTATTAGCCATGCCCTGGGGCAAGACCTTCCAGTGGTACCTCCTTATGGGTTCCTTACAATTAACTCATGGAACACTAAACGTGAGTCTATGACAGTCTTGAGGAGTCAAAGGGATGGTGTAAAAACAATCCTGTAAGTCTACAATGATCTTATAAGTATCCTTTGTTATAGCTGCGGAAACAGGCAACCCTGGCTGTAAAGCTCCCATTAACTGTGTGGTCTCATTAACCTTCCTCAAATCTTGTATCAGTCTCCATTCCCCGACTTCTTTTTAATCACAAAAATAGGAGAATTCCCTGGGGAATTATAAGACACAATATGACCACTCTCTAGCTATTCCTGAACTAACTGCTGAGCAGCTTGTATTTTTAATTCTGATAGAGGCCACTGATCTATCCATACTGATTCATCACTTTTCTATGCAATAGGTCTGTATGGAGTGCAGGTTTCTCAGTGACCTCTGCTAAAAACACCCTAATCCTGCTCTGGGATGTCTCTCAGTAGACAAGATAGGATCAGCTCTCCCCTCATTCTCCTTGCCTAGTCCTTGATTGGGCAACAATCCCTGCTGGAACATCTGATTAGTAACAACTGCATTGGGGCTATACAAATACAAGTCCCATACTCCCATTCAGGGCATAACATCTGGGCCCCACAAATTTACAGGTAAATGAGGAACAATGAATGTCTGAAAAGTCCTTTCATGACCTTCTTCATCCCTCCAAACAAGTTCATTGCTACTCTGTCAGGATTCTGAGTTGATCAATTTCTTTTTCTTTTTTTTTTTTTAAAGCAAGGTTTAATGATTATTCATCCAAACATAAGAGGAACCCCGTCTGGCTAGCAGCCCTTAGAGGGAGTGAAGTTCCCTGTCTCCTGCTAGGTTTTATTATTATTTTTATTTTTTTATATTTTATTTATTGTGTATACAGTCTTCTGCCTGCATGCCAGCGAAGGGCACCAGATCTCATTCAAGGTGGTTATGAGCCACCATGTGGTTGCTGGGAATTGAACTCAGGACCTCTGGAAGAAAACAGCCAGTGCTCTTAACCGCCGAGCCATCTCTCCAGCCCGAGTTGATCAATTTCTTGCAGCTGTGCAGTGGTCACCGTCTTTGGCCATGTTGAAGGCTATTGACTGGCTCTAATAACTGATCTGTCTGTGTCTATGTCTAGGAGACTGGAAAAGGCTCCGCTATTTATATACAAGGTGATTTCTGGGCGCTGTGACTGATGGCTTGTACCCAATAGGCGTCAGATGAACCAAACCCAGACTTTTCTCTCTTATCTCTCTTAACCTGGTTCTTCATTTTTACTTGGGAGTAAAATCAATTGAGCGAGTCTTTGGCCTGACTTTACCACTGAAATTCCATTTGGAGAATGAGTCATAACCTTTATTTCTCCATCAAAATCAGCATCAGTGACTCCAGAAGCAACAAAAGTTCCCTACATAGTTGTGCTACTTCTTCCTAATAGCAATCCTACCGTGCGACTTGGCAAAGGACCATAAACACCAGTGGGCAGTGCTAACATCCCCATCTCTGGAGTTAAAACCGCATTGGAGGTACCAAAGGTCCAGTCGGGCACCTCCTGCCATGGCTCTGCAGAGGTCCTGAACAGATTTCCCTTTGGGGGAAACTGCTGCTGAATGGCCCCATAGATTTGTCCCAGGGTCTGAAGTAGGTCCCCTAAGTAGTTTCCCTGCCAAGGATTCCCCTGGGCATCTTTCTTAGATTTATGTTCATTCACCCAGTACTTTCCCCTTCTGCATCACCACTCCTGGCTTTTTTAGTTTGTTTGTTTTTCGAGACAGGGTTTCTCTGTATTGTTTCGGAGGCTGTTCTGGAAGTCACTATGTAGACCAAGCTGGCCTCGAACTCACAGAGATCCGCCTGCCTCTGCCTCCCGAGTGCTAGGATTAAAGGTGTATGCCACCCACACCCGGTCACTCTTGGCTTTTTATGGGAATTCTGAGACTTGAATTTGGGTCCTTATGCTTGCAAGACAAGTGTTTTACTGATTGATCCATCTCCCCAGCTTGGCAGGTGGTGTTTTCATCAAAACATACCATTTCCCCTACTGCATCAAGGGAGTTAAAACCTGGCATTGCTCGAATGCCTCTGCTCACATGTGTGGAAAGTCTTGATTGAAGAGAAGCTATCTCAGAGATCATCCAGCACAGAGGGCAAGCAGAGACTGCAGATTCTGGCACTCCAGATTACCAGGCCCCCTTGCGCGTCACAGACAGAAGAGAAACCATAGGATGTGAGGATGACAACAAGGCCTTCCAATTACTTGCCCTCTTCAAATGATGTTGTAACCACAGGATTCAGATTTGCAGGCCCTCCTGGTCTCAGGCAGTGCCCTGTCTCCCCACAAAGGCTGCTGAATCCACCCACTGAGGCCACTCTGTGCTCCCACAGAGGGACTTAGCACATCCCTGGTCAGCCTCATTGGTTGTTTTTGCCCTGAAGCTTCCAGTGCATACATGCCACACTGGTGGGTGCCTCCTGTTATATGCTTGGAGTTTAGGAAAAAATAAAAATAAACATGCTAGTAGAAAGCCTGTATGGAAAGCTCAAATGGTTAGGTCCAAGCTCTTTCTAGAAGTTGCCAGGCGGTGTAGGATAACATCAGGGGTCATAGTCCCTCCTCTGTAAAAATGAGGGCAGCATAACCCTGCTCATGGTGTTTCTGTTGGACAACTGCAGCCTTGTATTGCTGGGGCAAGAGGTCAGCCTGGGAGCAGCATCTTCCCACCAGAAACAAGTGTGTGTGCATATGTGTGTGTGTACATATATGCATATAGCTTGTGGAGGCCAAGAGGACAACTTTGGTTTCATTCATCAGGTTCCTTCTGCCTCATTTTTGGAGACAGGGTCTCTCACAGGCCTGGAACTTGTCAAGTAGGCTAGGTTGGCCGGCCATCAAGCCCCCAAACACCTTCACAGTCCTGGGAATATAAACCTTTAAAAAAATGGGTTTTGGGGGGTTAACTGAACTATCACCCAGCTCTCAGTGGGATATTTTTTCAAAGATTTATTTTATTGTTTTATTGTGTGTGACGGGGGGGGAGGGAGGGCTCTCGGGAAGAGCCGAGAGGGCTCCTAACTGTTGAGACATCTCTCCCCCACCCACGCTGGATTTTTGATATTTTCTATAATAATCAAAATCTAAAGTATGGAGCAGGTCCTCTATTGAGATATGGAGTCAGACATGCCACTCTTTTTATTTTAATTGTTTTAACAAATATGCTTCCCTGTACTCTCTTGCTCCGTAGTATTTTCTGGCCATGCGAGATAGTTTCCCAGAGTGGTTGCATCATTTCGCACTCAAAGCAAAGACAGGTCTTAGCTGCTCCACATCCTTACCAATGCTGGAGGTTTAAATTTTAATTTAATATAGTTTTTGAGACCTAGTCTCACTCTGTAGCCAAGGCTGGCCTTGAACTAGTGGTGATTCTCCTCCCTCAGCCTCTCCACATGCTGAGATTACAGGCGTGAGCTGCTTAGTTTCGGATATCCTGATCTGTGAGTATGTTTCTGCTTTTTCTGTAACAGCATGGGAGACACCACCACAGTGTAATTAGCAGTTTTCTAATCATTTGCTGACATCCATTTTCCCCTTCCTCAATACAAGTGACTTTTATCTGGTCACATACTCACTCAGCTGGTGATGGGGTTGCCAGACTTTGTTCACTAGAAGAGTCTTGCAACACAGAGAGAATCTGAGCAGTCAACACAACACTGCCAGTTGTCTTGAGCAGGGAAGAACGAAGCAACCTCTAAACAGAATGAGAGCCAATTAGAGGAAAAGGGGAGAGAGTTATCGAGTCAGGAAGCATCCCTAGCAGTGGTGATCTCACTGCACCTGGGGAACCGTTGGACGTCGCTGAACCAGTAGATGTGGCATCAAAGAGTCCTGCTTGAGGGACAGTCACACAAATATCACGTGAGAAGTTAGAGATCAAAGATCCCCCTCCTTTAGCAAAACGTAACGAGGAGTTAGTTGGGTGTGGCTCTGAGTCTACAATTGTCTAGAGTGCACGAGGCCCTAGGGTCCACATAGGAAATGTCATCCCTGATCAGGTGATGTTGGCAGGAGTCATCCACATTGGATGGTTGAGTAGAAGAATTACAGTTAGCCAACACCCTCCCCCAAGTCTGAGGGAACTTGGCAGGAGAGGGTGCAGAAGGAACATAAAAGCCAGAGGGCAGGGAGGAGAGCTGTGAAAAGACATTCCCTGGACATAACACGGCCATCGCACTCAGGAAGTCCCTGCAGTTATAGCTTCTGGCACATGACCTGTACAAAACTAAGCTAACAAGCTCAGTCAGCATCCCAGCTGGTAGCACTAATTGGACTTGCTGGGTTTAAAAAAAAAGAGAGACAGACGGTGGTGGTACATGACTTTAATTCCAGCACCCAGGATGCAGAGGCAGGCAGATCTCTGTGAGTTTGAGGACAGCCTAGTCTACAGAGTTTCGGGGCAGTCAGAGCTGTTACATAGAGAAACCCTATATCAAACACACACACACACATACACACACAGAGAGAGAGAGAGAGAGAGGGAGAGAGAGACAGAGACAGAGAGACAGAGAGACAAAGACAGAGAGAGACAGAGAGAACATGAGGATGGGAGCTATCTAGGAGGAAGGGGGCAGTGATGGGTATGATTAAGACTGTATATGAAATTGTCAAAGAATAAACACATAGTCTTATAAGTTGGATATCTTTTCTATAACTTTTAACAGAGAGGAGGGTTTCTTCCTAGGATCCATGCAGACACAAAATCATATAGTCACATCTGTCGTATGTTTAATGTTTAATGTCAATCAGTGGGAATCATAGTGGTTTCCATATGTCAGTTACCACCAGACATGAATAGTGGGTAGTTTACTGTGACCTCAGAACAGTGACTTGCTGGTCCTATTGCTTCTGAGGAAGTGAAGAGACCACACTTAGCAACAATTGGAAAACTAGTTTTCTTTGAGCATTGGGATGTCTGCAGGCTTTACCTGACTAAAGAAACACCAAACATACCTCAGAGAAGAGAGAAAAACACCCAGAAGCAATTTTAGTCCAAGTTGGCATAAGCTCCAATGTGTGACGAGAGATGTCGGGGTGATATCCTAGCTGCTGAATAGAGTGGGAGACACTTAGCTCTGCTGGGATGTGTTGGGAGGAAGTGACAACAGTTGTCAGACAATAGGCAAAAACAATAATTGCAGGGAGGCCCCATGGCTCTGGCAGCTGATGGCAGCAGCAGGTCTCCTTGAAGGTCAAAAGAGGCAGGGGTAAGGTGACTTTTGCTAAGAGCCTTCTGTCTTGTCTCATCTTGGAAGTCACTCACTCAGTTCTGCGGTTTGCACTGGAGCAAGCAAGGCACAGCCCCTTTGGAAGATGACAAAGGACAGCTCTGCGACTGTGCCATTTGCTCAGGGACGTGGGAAGTACTGCAGTAAGAGTGTGCTGAAGGCTAGATTATAGCCCTGAAGCCCATTCAGAACTAACCTGACAGCCGGGAGGCAGGGAGCAGAAAACAAGCTTACCATCAACAGTAGCTCAGCAGGTCCCCTCTTATACCCTGCTGCAGGGGTAACTCTAAGAGTCCCAGTGCATGGGCTGTAGGGAAAGGGTCCTTCATGGCTTGGGGGAGGGGGAGGGGCAGGGGAGCATCTGGAGGCCTCAGAGGTGCCCCAGGGTTGATGGACACTTCGTTCAGAGAGGCTGTCCAGGAAAGGCTGATTCTGGGGGTGTGTGGGGACAAGGCAGGGACCTTGGAGGTAAAATAACTGAGATGGTGTCCCATCCTGCAGATCACATTCAAAAGACCTCTACTCAGGCACTGGGGAGACACAGTGCTTGCCTTAGGAGAAGAGAAACTGGGGTTCCACCCCCAGAACCCATGCTAAAACCATTTAACAAATCTGGTGTGGTTTATGTGCTTGTGATCCCAGGCTGGGGAAGCAGAGATAAGGGAATCCTTTGGGGCTCTTTGGGGCTCACCAGCTGGCCTACCTGGCCTACTCTGAAAGCTACAAGCCAGTAAGAGACCCAGTCTCAAACAACAACAAATACACATGGATGGTGCCTGAGGAATGACACTCAAGGTTGTCCTCTGCCTCCATATACAGGCATACCCACAGCTCCACAGCCACATTATCCCCTTCCCACACAGACACCTCATATTTTCTGAAGCAGATGTCAATCATTGCATGCAGTGGGGTAGCGGTGAGGAGTGGGGGTAGGGTTGGAAGCAGGGGACAGGCAGCACTTCTCTGTTCAGTGTGAGAACCCTGTTAACCATACTGACCCACTCTCCTGGGGTGGAAATCCCCCATTTGGTTGGCTGGACACAACCCTCAGCCAGCCTTAGGCACCTCCTGCTTCACCCTGTGAGGCAGAAGCCTGGAAGCCCAAGGCTCTGCACAGCTGCTCTGAGAATGGTTCAAGCCCAGTCTGTTGCGTGCCACTGAAGCTACCATATTTGAAAGTCTTCCTCATGTGAGGTTCAAATCTCATCTCTGGAGTTAGCTTGCTCCTCTGGACACAGAGGATGCCAATGTTCAGAAAGATGCAGAAAAATGTCTCATAGCCTCACCTAAGTGTCTAAGTGCTCAGTGTTTCTGGACAAACAATATGCTTGAAGTTAGTTAGAGGGGAGCGGAAGCTGGTTAGAGTAGATAAGATGCAGGCTTGGGTTCGTTCTGTGATCTTGCACATATATTCAAAAGGTGCAAAGATGAACTGTTTGGTTGGAGAGCTCACTCAGCAGAGTGGTCTCGCACAGGGTTGGGTTCCCAGCACCCATGCAGAGTAGTTCGCAAGCACCTGAAACGCTAACTCCAGGGGTCCCTTTGGGTCTCTGCAGGCGCTGCATGGATGTGGTGGACATAAAGACATGCAGGCAAAACACACACATGCATAACATAAAAACAAATCTCAAAAACCCGGAAATCTAACAGCAATAAAAAGACAGACTAGAATTGGGGGCTAGAGTCGTGGACTCCAGGACAAGCTCACAAGCGCACGGGGGTCTCTGCTGAGCTCCAGGCTGCCCTCTTTCCTCCAGCTGCAGCACCCTCTGGCAGGTTCCCTCCTGCACAGACAGCATGTGTGTCTGAGGGCAGGCTCCCGTGGGGGCAGTCAGATCACTCAGGCTCTCTCTCACTGGGTGCAAAGCCACTCTCTCGTTTAATTTGCACCCTTGTGTCTGGTTCTTCTGTTCATGATCCTACAGGGTCCTCCTGCTCTAGGCAATTGGCATCTTTATGGATCCCACTGAGTGTGTTGTACACAGGAATTTTCCAGGCTGGAGGCTTCTAGTGTGTCCCCCGCCCCACCCACCCTCAAGCGAGGGGGCAATAGTCCAGATGTGCACCTCCTGTGAAGAATAAAGGGGGGTCCCTTCCATCTCTGGAGCATTTCCATTTATGTGTGTGTCTACACCCTAGATGTATCTTCCTGGGATACAGGATGCTGTTAAATGAGCCTAGGACTAACCTGTTCCTGCTATGCTGTGACCCAGCCAGGACAAAGACAGGGGTGCACAGACACTCAGAACAGGAAGAGATTGGAGAGGCCTTCTCCTTTCTCCTTCCTTGTGATGGTTCCATCACTGAACTGGGGCACAGGCCTCTACAAGCTGTACCTGCTGTTCTCTCTCTGGCCATGTTCCTGCAGCACTCCCCAACGCTGTCCTCCTGTTTCTCTCATGGAGCAACAGAGAACTGAGGACCAGGGTCAACCTGGAAACAAAGAAAGAAATGAAGAATCAAGCTGATGTGAGTCACGATCCTGACAACCCACACTGCCCAGTCGGTTCTACTCTTTCCACCTATTGGAGGCTTGTTCTGCTCTCTGTGTCAGGCATAGAGAGGCAGGCAGATCCCAGAGAAGCTTCCTGACCTATCCTCCAGGAGGCACTGGGTTTTAATGCTGTCTGCTCCCTGCCCTCCCAATTGGACCAATCCTGCTGAAAGCCCCTAAGGGACTTCTGTAATTTGGGAAGACTGGTCCTGACTCTCATTTCTGGGGTACCTAGGACAGGTTCATTTAGGAACTGGGTTTCTTTTTGTGGGGACTGTGTCTCTGGGCAGCACTTCCCACCTGGCCAGTTACTGGGTGAACAAAGGGTCACTTCTCCTTCCAAGGGCAGAATAGGGCCTAGGCTGTGGATACAAAGTGTGTGTGTGTGTGTGTTGTGTTGTGTGTGTGTGTGTGTAGGTATATCTGTGTCATGAGGTCAAAACTTGCTGTTGTTCCTTGGGTGCTGTCCACTTAGTTTTCCGAGGCTGGGTCTTGTACTAGAATTTGGGACTGACTGAGACAAGCATGCTGGGGAGCGAGCAGAGCCCGCCCCCCCTCCCCTTCACTGGGGTTACAAGAGAACACCAAGATTTGGGGCTTTTTAATATGGATTCTGGGGCACCAACCTCATCAAACAGGTTAAGGACCTAGTAATGCCCCTAGCCTCTGTACCAACTTTGGGAGGCCAGAATTAGTTAGAAATGCATCTCACTGGGAGCTACATACAGGCACTCCTCAAGAGCCAGCACTGGTGGCCCCAGAGTCTGAGGTGCAGGAGACTTTGGGGACCTAGAGGGACAAGGTGGTGGGTCATTAAGAGACTAAAAGGAAGGGAAATCTTCTCTTCCCTCTCTTTTCTTTCAAGAGACCAGGCTAAGGTAGGAAAAAGCCTCTGCCCCAGGATCACGGGTAGGGCGGGGTGAGGGATGGAAGGAAGAGAAATAGAGAGGAAGAGGGAGGGGACAGGAGGGGAGACAGGAGAGGGAGTGGGGAAGGTGAAGACAGGGGCGGAGCGTGAGAGGGCAAGGAGGGAGGGAGGGAGAGAGGTTGGGGTGAGAGGAGGGAGGAGGAAGAAGGGGGGAGGGGCGAGGGGAGGGAAGAGACGAGAGGGGGAGGGGAGGAGGCGGGAAGGGAGGGAGAGGGGGTGGGGCCTGCGCGCTCGCCCCGCGCCCTCGGTCCCCACGCCGGCCTCCGCGCCCTCTCGTGCTGCGGCATCTCCGCGCTGCCCGGCCTCCCAGCAGCAACCTCCCCCTCGCCGTCGCCTGTCCTTGCTGCCACCATCGCTGCCGCCATTCTTGGCGCGGAGCTGGCCCCGCCGGGCCCCGCCGAGAGCCGCCGCTGGTCGGACGCGAGCTTCAGGTAAGCCACTGGGCCGGCGAGGGAGGAGCGCGCGCGGGGCTGGGCAGGTGCGTGGGGTGCCGGGAGCCCCCACAGTCAACCTAGGGAACCCTGTTAGAACCCCTCCTGCGACTCCTCGGGGCCCCCAGGACTCCTCCGAGCTTCCTCCCCAGATCCTCCCACACCGCTACGACCCGGTCTGCATTCCCACCTGGATGCCTCCGGACTCCCTCTGCGTTTGCATCCGGATCCTCCGGATCCCCTCTGATTCCCACCCCGATACCTCAGGCCCCCCTCTACGTTTCCGCCGCGTCTCCTGGACCCTCTCTGCAGTCTCCTCTCAGCCCGGATCCCTCCCCGGCCTCCTCTCCCCGGCTCCCGCCGGGCCCTGGCAGGCAGGTGGCTGCTCTGGAGCAAGGACGCTGGATGCACAGCCAATCGCGACTTGCCCGGCCAGGCCCTGCGCGCTGGGACCCCCGGGTGCTTGCCCTTTTGGGCCGCGCCTGCCAGGTCAGGCCCGGTGCCCCTAGCCGGGCTCCCAGCCCCGGCCTAACCGGCTTCTATTTCGGTCTCCCAGGCCTTGGCTTGGGTGCACCGGATGTGGCGCGGTGCACTCAGACAGGTGCGGCTCACAGGGCCGCTGCTGTAGGGTCGCCACCACCGGGCAGTGGGCGCTGCAAGGCTGTGGCTTCCTGGAAGATTCGGGCTACGTTATTCTAGAAACGCCCGGAACCACAAGCTTTAGCTGGGGCTGCACCTGTTGCTGGCGCCCGGTGATTTGCAGGGGATTGGTTCTGTTGGGGCTCTGCCAGTCACGGCGTGAAAAACAGAGCTGAACACGTTGCTGTCCTTTTTATTTATTCGGTTTAGCCTCTCTGAGGGTGAATGGGGAGTCTTGCTTCAAATGAAGCATGTGGTGGAAGGCCTGCCCCTACAGTCTGGGGCGTTTGCCACAAGAACTTGCCCTGCTTTTGTTTTGAAAACCTCACAGTGTTGAGGACAGCCCAGGCCCGTGGGTGGCCAACCCCTCGCTGGACTCAGGGCCTGTAGCCAGCCATCTGACCCTGCTGTAGGTCTACCAGGCGCTACCAAACGGAAGTCTCCCTGGGGGGGGCGAAGTGACACCAGCCTGTCATTTCATGTGTGCCCCTGGTGTCCAGCTTGTCTCCTGGCTGCCCAGGCTGGGTTATTTGGGAATGTTTACAGTGTCCCAGAAGCAGGCAGCCGTGGGTAGTGGTGGGGGAAAGATCCCCATAGCGACTATAATGGCCTGATTGTCACTTTGACCGTTGCTGTCTGTGCGAATCATGTCAGAGCGATCATCTGTTGAGAAGTAGGAAGTATAGAACGATGAGCGATGCTTGTGTGGGCTTGGCGTGTCCTTCCAGACCTTAAGACTCAGATGTCTGGCTGGTCCACACAGCAAGTAAAACAAAGAGACAACAGCATGTTGCCTGTACCAGTTGCAACTCTTCCAAGGATCCCTTTCTTGCTCGGTGTTGTGAGACCCGAATCCAGGGCTGCTTTCCTGTAAGGGGCTTGTTTGAGTCTGTCCTTCGAAATGGAGCCGTGAAGTCCCTCTGCCTACAGACTCCAGGGACTCCTGGCTGTCACATAGTCTGCCCTACGGAGACTCCTCTCTAGTGACTGGAGTCTTGGCAGGTGGTAGCCTGAGCTGGACTGAAGGTTGAGGTGTGTGTTTTGAGCCATGCTGCCTCAGGGGTCCGGTGGGTCTGGGGCAGGGCAGTGTTTCAGGTGACATCATCCACTTGTGGACAGTTGCTCCTCTCTGGGTTGCTCTTTATGGGTGGTGTCCAAAGATACCTTCCCCACCCCAAGCATGGCGTGTGGCAGGCCAGTGCTATGGGCATGTGTTCTAATGGACAGCGCAATCAATAATGCATCTCAGATCAATGGTTTTCTCCAGCCATTTGAGGTGCTTCTGGAGGGAGCCTGCCCTGGGAGGGCTGGGGGCCCAATTTCCTTCATCTTGAATCTTTTATTGTATGGGGCGAGCCTGAAGCCAGCACTCCTGGGCTGGGACCTCCATTACCCCCTCCAGGGCATCCCCAATGTACCTGTGTTAACTGTGCCATGTCCTAGAAGGGAATTTGGAATTTGCTTCCTGACTGTTGCCATTTAAAGCCAACTGCTCCCACATGGTTAGAATTTGCAGGGGTCAGAGGACCCTTGGAAAAGGTGCCCCCTCTGATTCCCTCAGGCTCCCTGTCCCCCTTGTCTCCCAGCATGAACAGGCTGATTGCCCAAGGTGGTCTTGGGAAAGAGCAGCTGCTAGCAGTTGCCAGCAGGGGGCAGTCCCCCTCCCTTTCTACCTCCTTCCTACTTAAGATGGGGAGGGGGCTCTCACTCTGTATCCCAGGTTGGTCTATGGCCTGATCCCCTGTTTCAGCCTCCTGAGTGCTGGGGTCGCTGGTCACCCAGTTCACTTCCAGTGGTGACAATTCCAGATGGTGGAGGTACTGGCGAGATTTACTGAGACCGAGGGCAGGGTCCTTTTTGTCCCCTTGGCTAAGAGCCATCCTGAGTTTGGCAGCTGTAGTATGGGCAGCCTGCCTCTGACATTTCAGTTGAAGATGTTGCTGTCCCTGGGGTGGCTCAGGGTGTGGCCCAGATCTACACAGGTCAGGCAAGGGAGAGGTTTGTTGGACCTCAGTGCGACTGTCTTGCCCAGAGATGCAGAAAGAAGCGGTACTATTCAGGAGACACGGTTAACCTGGCCTGTCAAGGGGTGAGCTGCTGGACCTCCCCCAGAGCAGACACCAAGGGAGAGAGCCTTGGGAAGAGCCGAAGGCTGGTTTGCTCTTGGGCACTTGCTTTCCAGCTGTGCCCCTGCTGAGTCCCTTTGCACTCACCTGGGATGCTGAACCATTGCACATCTGTTGCAGACCTTGGTCGGGTCGGCAGCCCACCCTGCTTACTGTAGGCTCCTGTTGTTTGGTTTAGACTCTCATTTACTGCCCAGGCGAGCCCTGATTGCAGCTCTCCTCTGAATGCTTCCGGGGGCATTTCCCAAAGCCTCTGACTGGAGTCCCTGCCGGAGCTAGGTGGTGAGACAGATATGTTCAGAGTGACAGTGGGGTGAGGGGCTTCTTTATCACCACGGCGGGGGTTTTTGTTATCATGAGGGCACAGGACACTAAAGGGTGCTTGGGATCTGCCTCAGATCAGGGTTATGGTGTCTGTTGGGGTCAGGTTAGGGTCTGGGTGAGGGTCCCTGGATTCGCTACTCTTTTCTGGCCTCTCGGTGTGTACTGTTGAAAGTACTCAATAATTAAAAGTTAGTAGTCCCCGAGGGCCATGTTGATTGTTTACATGAAGAAGCTGCTTGAGGATTTACTTGAAACTTCAGCCTTCAGAGCAGTGCATTGAATGGTCCTGTTTACACAAGTAGGCACTTAGGAGCCGAAGTGGTCTCCTGTGTGTGTACAGAGTGCGCATGTGTGTCTGTGTGTCTGTTGCCCATATGTTGTGTCGGTAATGGTCCATTTCTGACCTGGTCTCATGGACCCGAGCCTGGCACTGTCCTTAGCTGGGGGACACAGTCCTAAGTGGGGCCGGGAAGCTGCAGTTAGTGGTAGTGTGGGGGTGGGGCCTGAACGTACAAAATGTGTGTGAGTGTGTGGCGGAAGTCAGCGTGGAAGTGTGTGATGTTTGTGTGAGGGTATCGGATTGACAGGGTAAAGATGGAAGTCTGTGTGTGTGGATGGTGTGTGTGGAGGGTATGTGGATGGGTGCCCTGCGTGGATGGTCACGGGAAACGCGAAGGTATGAGTACGTGTGAGGGCGTGTGTGGTGGAAGTGTGAGCATGTGTGCAAACCTGTAGTGAACACTGGTAGTGTGGAAGCCTCTTCCTTCTCTCTGGCCCCTTTGCGTTGCCAGCATCATTGCTCTGGTGCCTGGGGCCACTTTTGACTAAAATGGGGGGTGGCTGAGCAGTCCTGAGATGCGGAGTCCGTCTGGTAAGTGATGACTGCCAGGTCCCCAGGAGGCACCCAGGATACGCTGCGTGGGCACTCTGGGAAAAGGAAGGCTGGCAGCACCGGTGGGGTGGAATTGGTAGTGAGAGTTCTTTGTGATGCTTGGAATTGTGTGCAGTGTAAGCCTTATGAATTATTTACTTCTGGAACTTTCCATTCGATGTTTTTGGACTGTGATTGACTGGATCATTGAACCTTCCAGAAGAAAAAGGTGCAGGATGAGCTGTTCTGTTGTACTCAGTGTGTCTCCGCTTCAGCTTTTTGATGCCGAGGAGCGCTTTATTAGCTGTGGTACCGTGGGTGGTTTGCTCGTCTCTTGGTGGATGTTTGGATTGTCTCCTGTGGAAGGGTTAGGGGCTAACACTTCGCAACAGAAGGGCAGATCGATAGCAGAACACAAGGTGGCAGAAGCACATGGAGAGACACCTGGCATGGTCGTCAGTCAGAGGAAGAAACAAGCCAAGGCCACCATGGGGCCCACCTTGTACCGCACGAGAATGGCTTTGATAAAAGTGGTTCGGGGATAGCAACTGTTGGTGAGGACGCAGAAAAAGTGGGTCCCTGGGACATGGTTGGTGAGGGGAAAGATGGTGGCTGCTGTTTGAGGAAGCAGTGTGGATGGTTTTCGGAAAGTTGAACACACTGAACCAAATTTCCTGTGATCTGGCAATTCTATGCCCACACCTAAATGAACTGGAAATAGGAACTAAACCAAAGCTTCACACAGTTTATAGCACTGTTCACAAGACGCCAAGGGTGGAAACAGCCCACCTGTCCCTCTGCGAATGAAGTGGGTAAGGCAGATGTGGAACGTGCACACAGAATATTAGCCAGCCATGGGAAGATTGGACCACCTCTATGTGTTGTAATTCAGGTGAACCCTGAAACACACTAAGTGAAAGTAGCCACGGTTAAGGCAATGTGAGCCATGATTCTTGTGTGTAAAATGTTAGTACAGGCCAAGTCATAGGATCAGAGACACATCATCAGTCACCCAGGCAGCGGAGATGGAGTGGAAGCAGCTCCTTGATTGCTGCATGGGGCTTCTCGTTTTTCATTTTGTTCTTTTTTTGTTGTTTGTTTGTTTGTTTTATGAGACAGGGTTTCTCTGTATTGTTTTGGAGGCTGTCTGTCCAGCCTGGCCTCGAACTCACAGAGATCCGCCTGCTTCTGCCTCTTGAGTGCTGGGATTAAAGGCGTGCACCACCACCACCCGGCTTTCTCGTTTTCTTTTTTGTTTTTGTCAGTGCTGTAGATTGGACCCCCATGCCCCGTTTTTATGCTAGGCAAGCATTCTGCCAACCATTAAGTTGCATCCCTGTTTTCAAGCTTTCATTTCAAGGCAACAAAAACAGCATAGTAGCTGATGCTAGTTGTGTGATACTTTTAAACCTGGAGGTGGTGGTGCACACCTCTAATCCCAGAGCCCAAGAGGCAGAATCAGGCAGATCTCTGTGAGTTGTAGGCCAGGCTGATCTACAGAATGAGATCCAGGACAGGACACCTAGGACTACACAGGGAAACGGCTGTCTCAGAAAAACAAAAGCAAGCAAACAAAACAGAAACAAAGAAAGCAGTGGAAACTACTATGAGGACCATTCCTGAGTAAAGGCGCTAGGGAGTTGTAGCAGCTGACTGATAGCTGGGATGGCTACAAATGACTAACAGGAGGGTAGTGTATACAGTGTGGATACACTGGACAAAGCAGTGTGCCCCCCCCCATCAGCCAGCACACAGCATGACCTTGATGAGTCATTTACTCTGGAATTTTCCATTTAGTATTTCTAGACTCTGGTTGAAGGTGGGTAACTGAAACTGTGGTAAGCCACAGATAAGAGAGAGTTCTATATTGCTATGTTTAATATTTGTAGCACACTTCATGGGGCAGATGTTTTTGTGGGATTATTATCAATTTTTTTCTTCAAAGTTTGGATTTATTAGTGAAGCCATCAGAGCCTGAGGTTTTCTTCTTGGTGAGGCTTTTAATTATGAAATTGATTTCTTACTAAGACTCTTAAGATTGTTTCTGCTAGGTTGGGTTCCGATTATTTGAATGATTTACTGTGGTAAATCATGAGTACAGTACGGTTCACCCAGTGCAAAGTTCCATTCTGGAACTTTCAGTAAATGCTTATGGGTTGGTTTGATAGGAAATGGCCCCGAAAGGGAGGAACACTCTCAGAAGGTGTGGCCTTGTTGGAGTAGGTGTGGTCTTGTTGGAGGAAGTGTGTCAATGTGGAGGCGGGCTTTGGGGTTTTTTTTGCTCAAGCAACAGTAAGTGTGGCACTCAGTTCATTTCCTGTTGTCTGTGGATCAAGATGTAGTATCTCAGCTTCTCCAGCACTATGTCTGCCTGCACACCTCCATGTCCCACCATGATGATAATGGGCTAAGCTTCTGAAACTGTAAGGCAGCCCCTTTAAATGTTTTCCTTCATAAGAGCTTCGTGGTCATAGTGTCTCTTCACAGCAATAGAACCCCGACTAACACAGCCTATCGGGGACTCATCACCCGAGTTCTGGAATTTCATAATCTTTCTTGGGCATCCTTGAAGTCAGATCACACCAGTGCTGGCCACCAGGGTTCGTTTTCTGTTCTTGTAGTGGTTTCCAGGGTGTCAGGTGAGCATAACTGACAGCTTGTAGTGTGGAGTCTGGCTCTTGTCACTCCTTCACTTATTTAAGCAGTAACTAGGGTGCTTGGGGTCATGTGTAAGAATGGCCATTGGGGTTGGCTCTCTGTGTAAAAGCACTTGTAAACGCGATGACCTGAGTTCCATCCCTGGAACCCAAGGGGGGAGGAGAATTGATTCTTGTTCTGCCATGACCTCCACATACATGTGCACCATAGCACATGTGTGGGTGCATGCACACACACACAAACATATACAAACACAGACACACACATGTATACACACACAGAGAGAGACACACACAGACATTCACACAGATACACACACAGAAACACACAGAGACATAAACAGGCACACACATAGAGACACACAAACACATACACAGACACACACAAATAAAACTTTCTTTAAAGACCCTGTACTTCCGAGCATTGACTTAAGGTGGGAGCAAGAATGATCCTGTGGTTCATGGTGGCTTTTGTGGGTGACACCGCCAGTGCTTTTTTCTCATTCTGTGGAGTCCCCGCCTCACCTGCAAACCTGGCCCAGCTCTTTCCCAGGCTTTACAGCTGAAGACCTTGAAGACAGACACCATAGGAAACTTATTCTTGAGGTCCATCAGCCAGGAAGTAGAGAAACTGAGCTTTTGGCTGGGATGAGTGACTTGAGTCCCCAAGTGCAAGCATTCGTGTGTAGTGTCATTCCTAAGTTCCCAGGAACCTTTGTTTTGAGACAGAGTCTCTTACTGACCATGGGGCTTGCCAGATTAGACCAGGCTGACTGGCTAGCAAGCCCGAGGGATCCATCTGGCTCCACCAGGGCTAGGTTTACAAGCAGGTGCTGTCATGCCTGACTTTTAACATGGGTTCTTGGGACTGAAGTCCAGTCTTTGTGTTCACAAGGTAAGCACTTTCCAACCATCTCTCCAGCCTCCTTCATTGCATTTTATTTTAAAAAATGTTTTCACCCAGTGTTGAAAACCACTGCCTCCATCGGACTTGTGGACAGCATTCTGCATAGTCAGCATGCTTACGCTGGGTACAGTGCTGTCAGCATGCATACACTGCATACAGTGCTGTCAGCATGCATACACTGCTTACAGTGCTCTCAGCATGCACACACTGTTTACAGTGCTCTCAGCATGCACACACTGCTTACAGTGCTGTCAGCATGCATACACTGAGTACAGTGCTGTCAGCATGCATACACTGCTTACAGTGCTGTCAGCATGCATACACTGCATACAGTGCTGTCAGCATGCATACACTGCTTACAGTGCTCTCAGCATGCACACACTGTTTACAGTGCTCTCAGCATGCACACACTGCGTACAGTGCTGTCAGCATGCATACACTGCGTACAGTGCGCTCAGCATGCACACACTGCGTACAGTGCTGTCAGCATGCATACACTGCGTACAGTGCTCTCAGCATGCATACACTGCGTACAGTGCTGTCAGCATGCATACACTGCGTACAGTGCTCTCAGCATGCATACACTGTGTACAGTGCTATCAGCATGCATACACTGCTTACAGTGCTGTCAGCATGCATACACTGCGTACAGTGCTGTCAGCATGCATACACTGCGTACAGTGCTGTCAGCATGCATACACTGCGTACAGTGCTCTCAGCATGCACACACTGTTTACAGTGCTCTCAGCATGCACACACTGCGTACAGTGCTGTCAGCATGCATACACTGCGTACAGTGCTCTCAGCATGTACACACTGCTTACAGTGCTGTCAGCATGCATACACTGCATACAGTGCTCTCAGCATGTACACACTGCTTACAGTGCTGTCAGCATGCATACACTGCATACAGTGCTGTCAACATGCATACAGTGCTGTCAGCATGCATACACTGCGTACAGTGCTGTCAGCATGCATACACTGCGTACAGTGCTCTCAGCATGTACACACTGCTTACAGTGCTGTCAGCATGCATACACTGAGTACAGTGCTGTCAGCATGCATACACTGCTTACAGTGCTCTCAGCATGCACACACTGTTTACAGTGCTGTCAGCATGCATACACTGCGTACAGTGCTGTCAGCATGCATACACTGCTTACAGTGCTCTCAGCATGCATACACTGCTTACAGTGCTCTCAGCATGCATACACTGCGTACAGTGCTATCAGCATGCATACACTGCTTACAGTGCTATCAGCATGCATACACTGCTTACAGTGCTGTCAGCATGCATACACTGCGTACAGTGCTGTGAGCATGCATACACTGTGTACAGTGCTCTCGGCATGCATACAATGCGTATAGTGCTCTCGGCATGCATACACTGCGTACAGTGCTGTCGGCATGCATACACTGCGTTCAGTGCTGTCAGCATGCATACACTGCGTACAGTGCTGTCAGCTTGCATACGTTGCATACAGTACTCTGATTTCTACAGTGACCCACTGTGACTAAGCTCCTTCATCCTGGTTTTTCTCCGTACCTCAGGTACCTCAGATGCTTAGAGCCTCCAGCAGTGTCTGAGCTATGCAGACTTGGGCTTGGACCACACTCCAGAAACTGGGTCACAGCATAGCTCTAAGCAGGCGGAATTGGATCTCTGTGTTTGAAAACCCAGGGCAGCCAGCGGCTTGGGTTTCAAGTGTGGAATCTGGAGAAATCACTAGCTCCCTCCTGCTGTCCCCGTGAGCCCCTCTCTTTGTCTGTCATGTCTGGAAGGAAAAGATCATCCATCCCCAGGGCATTGTCAGCCTGGCTTGCTTTCCCCCAGCCGGGCCCAACCAGGGAGGTGGTCAGAGCCCACCTTTAAAGTAGATACCCGTGGTGGAAGAGTCCGCGGGGAGTCACAGATTCCCATTTATATACAAGTAACCGCTTGTGACTCTGTGAGCTGGCGGGCATGGATTTTATTTCAGCCGGAAGAAACTGTCATGTAAAATGAGCAGAGTCATTTCTGTGAGAGCTTGGGAGGCTCTGCCCAGACATCTCACTGTGAAAATGATAGGAACTCAGGCTGGTGAGGTAGCTCACTTAGCAGGAAGACATGAGTTTGATCCCTAGAACCTACATTAAAAAAAAAAAAGGATTTCCCTGGACAAGGGGTGGATATAGGTGGCCCTGGGTCTTGCTAGCCAGACAGTTTGCCTAATAGATAGTCCCAGGTCCCAGTGAGATTCTTTGTCTCAAGAAACAATCTGAACAGTCTGGCCGTTAAGTCAACCAGGACAAGGTACTTCCTACCAAGCCCGATGACCTGAGTTCCATCCCTAGGATCCACATGGTAGAAGGAGAGAACCAACTTCCAAAAGATGTCTTCTGGCTTCTACACAGTGATAAATAAATTGTAGTATAAAATTTTAATTAAAAGATGGAGACTGAGGAATGACACCCAATGTTGACCTTTAAACCCTCTCTCTGCCCCAACACACACACACACACACACACACACACACACACACACACACACACACACACACACACAGAGGAAAATGTTGGGGCACAGAGGACTTGGATGTATGTGCTCCCCTATTTCAGAGGGGAGCCAGCAGAGACTCTGTTGCCATCTTTGGATTAAATGCTGACATCACCTGGGTGTTTCTGCCTGCATCATTTGGGCCTGGACTCTTCTGAAACATTTTCTCACACTTACGTTATAGCTGCTAAAGATGGAGAGAGGCTTTTCATTCAGCAGCCTGGGGTGAATGGTGTCACTGGTGCCACCCTCCTCTATGCAGTGGGCTGAGGGCCTCTTTGTTGCTCCAGGACACAGAGCATGGCTGCTGCCACACAAGGCATTTTGTAGTAGCTTTGACCATGGGTCCTAAGCGGGAGGGTGCTTCCTCATAGAGGTGAGCTGCAATGTTGGGGACCAGGTTTTCCAGGTGCAGAGGTGTTACAGGCATTTGCTACTTACTGAGTCTGGCCTTTCACATGGGTGCTGCCACGCAAGGCATTTTGTAGTAGCTTTGACCATGGGTCCTAAGCGGGAGGGTGCTTCCTCATAGAGGTGAGCTGCAATGTTGGGGACCAGGTCTTCCAGGTGCAGAGGGGTTACAGGCATTTGCTACTTACTGAGTCTGGTCTTTCACATGGGTGCTGGGGTGTCTAAACTAGGCCCTCATGCTTGATCTTCAAGCATTTTACAAAATGAGCCATCTCTCCAGCCCCTTTGCAGGTTGGCTCATAAAAGAAACCGCTTGTTCATGGAGCTGCCATGAAGGGCAGATTGTATCGTGAAGACCTTGACCGTATGGTTGTCCTCTGCAGAGTGCCTGCGTGTGGATGGTCCTCGGCCTCTCCTTTGTATTCTTGTCCCAGGGGAACGGCAAGCACCAGGCACATGTTGCCTGCAAACAAACAGTGATACTTGCTGATCACTATGGCTGACATAGCCTATGGGAGACATGGTCCCTGATCTGGTTCTTGCTGCCCCCTCAAGCCATTGGACCCATAGGCTCTCCTAGCTTTACAGTGAGTCCCCTGGCTCTGCATCAAAGTTAGTGTCCTAACTTCCTGTCCCATCTTGGAACCTAAGGATAGCTTAGCAGGTAAGAGCCCCTGCTGCTCTTGCCTAGGACCAGAGTTCTGTTCCTCGCACCCCACATTGGGTGGCTCACAACCACCTGTAACTCCAGTTCCAGGGTATTTGACACCCTCTTCTGGCCTTGGAGGGTACCCACACACGATGTGCACATACCCACACACATACACATAGTTAATTAAAAACCAAAAATAAAACCTTAGAAAAGGGGCAGGGCAGCACTAGGTCATGGAAACCCTGTTGCTGATGTCTGCCTCAGCCTCTGTATTTGTCTTCTCTTCTTCTCCTTTCTCCACCCAGGAGAGGTTTGGAGAATTTGTCCCCGGGGTGCAGCCAGGTGAGTACTGCCAACCCCTGGGCCCTTCTAAAAGCAGAGTTCATTTGGGATCACTTTACTATATACAGTTTTGGAGGTTGGGTCTTCATGTGTGTAACCAAAACTAGTCTCCTGCCTCTGCCTCCGGAGAGGTGGGATCACAAGTATGTGTCGCTGTACCCTGCTATGAATTTCAGATCCTGTGGCATACCGAATGTGTCCACAGGGCATCTGTCTGTCTGTTTCATTTAGTTGAGTATACAAAGAGTTTTCTCTCACCTTGCTGTCCCATATAAATTGGGACCCTTAACCCAAAAAATCTGAAGTACCCCAACTTCTGGAACTTAGTGTCAGCATGACAGCACAGTCAGAAAATTCCACAGCATAAAACCCAAGTATGTGCATGGGATTCAACTGTGTTGTTGAAGTTACCCTCAGGCTGTGTGTTTAAACTGCATTTTTTTTGTGTTCAGATGTGGTTCCATCCACAAGATAATCTCATTACGGACGTACAGTGTTCCACAATAGGAAGACTATCTGAAATTTGAAGCAAGCTCCAAGCGCGCGCGCGCGCATGTGTGTGTGTGTGTGTGTGTGCGTGCGTGCGTGCGCGCGTGCGTGTGTGTGTGTGTGTGTAAACACGAATCATCTTCAAAGTTTCCTTTCCCCAGGTGCCATCCATCTTGAATTTTGAGCTTGAGTCTTCCTAAGTCCCCTCTCCCCACCAGGGAGAGACTGTTTGGATTGGTGAGGGTGACTCCATGGCACAGCTGCTGTCTACCTGTGTCCTAGCCTTGCCCAGTGTCTTAGTCTCTCCCTGTTGTGCTAAAATCCTCCAACAAAAGCAGCTTAAAAGAGAACTGGTTTATTTTAGCTAACAGTTCAAAGCGTAGTTCGTTAGGTGAGAAAGTTAAGGCGGAGAGCGTCAAGGAGCTGGTCCCACCCTATCCACAGTCAGAATGGAGAGTGATGGCTGCTTGTCAGTGCTCCATTCACTGCCTCTGTTTTATACAGTCCAGGGAATGTCCCCCACCCCCAAGGAGATGGTCTTTCCACCTCAGTTAGTGTAATCAAGATAGCCCCTCCCCCCAGCCCCCGTCATGCCCAGAGATCTGTCTCCTGTGGTCAGCCTGACAACACGGACCATCTCACGCCCTGGTTCTTGATTCTCGACCAGTTAGTGCTCTTGCCACACGGAGTGGTGACGTGTGGGATGGACGTGCAAGGAAGTGCCTTACCCAGCCTTGGTGACTGAGGCCAAAGTAGAGGCAGTGGCTCCCCAGGAAGAGGAAAAGGTGTCGGGGTGGGTGGTAGGTGCTGTGGCTGAGCCGGCTGGGTGGGAGTGCGGGGTGTGAACACACAGGAGACCCTCCCCGGGCCGTGAACACACAGAGGACCCTCCCCGGGCTGTGGGGTGTGAGCACACAGAGGACCCTCCCCGGGCTGTGGGGTGTGAACACACAGAGGACCCTCCCCAGGCCGCGGAGAAAGTAACTAGGTTTGCATCATGCCGAATATTATTTTGCCCCGTGCATTGGGACCTCCCTGGACACTGACCTCAAAGGTAATGTGCTTTTTCCTCTAAGAGGCTCTCGTGACCGCCCTGACATAACATCCCAACTGAAGGGTTTGTGATACGGGTCATTGCTTTTCCTAGTTCTTGCAGGCAGGGGCAAGGTGTGAGCAGGGCAGCCATCTGTCCTGTCTGTCATTGTCATGTGGCCTCAGATATCACTGGCTGACGAGCAAGTCACTGCGGTCTACTCCTCGTCACCTCTTCTGTGTCTCTTTTTGTGTATAGTAAGTGTACTTGTCTGGCCGTAAGAGACACGGGTGGCCATTTTGAGATCTTCCACTGAGGCACATAGGCAGAGACCCTTTGGACAAGTAAGGTCTCAGCCACGTGAGATGGTGGGCCTTCATCCTTTTAGCCTCCTGCAGCAGGAGAAGAGGCCGAGCGACCTACTTGCTGGGGCTGGACTTCAGCCGGGTGACCTGGGAGGTGGGGACAGGGCCTGGCACCCGCACTGGCGGGCAGTCGCCCACCCTGGGACGCGTTCCAGTGGAGCTTTATCTGCAGGAAAATGGAAACCACAGCTCGTCTTGCGCGAGTGGAAAGCTGTGGAAACAAAGGAATGGCGGAGCTTCAGTGGGGAAACAGGAAGGGAGTCTTCTGTCTGCTCGGGGTCGGTTCTTCTCCCTGTTGACGGGGTCCCCGCAGAAGCCCCCGTGCAACCTGCAGTGCGAGCAGGAAGTGAGGGTGCTGACTCACTTTCCTTTATTTTAATGGCGTTTTTATTGTTTAGAAAAGGGAGGGAGAAAGCAAAGAGTTTCCTCCCTGATATGGGTCCTTGCCATTAACAGCTTGCTTTTCTGACATTTTTCACCCCATTTGCTGCTGTTCTCAGATGTGAGTGTTTGCTCCCGATGCAGGCTCACGCGCGCACACACATCCCCAGACCCTTGGTCAAGCTGTAGCGGTCTCCATTCTCTTTGCTCGTTGGTGTGCTACAGGTGTGTATGTTCTATGTCATGCTGGGCAGCTGCACCCAGTCCTTAGGGGGCCACGTGTCCCTGGGTTGCATGCTCCACATCTGTTAGCTCTCGGTGGGTGTCTGTCCAATCTGCTACTTCCCTGACTTTTGCTTGGTGCATTTTGCTCTTCAGGCATTGCTCAGCTTGGGTGACTCCTCAGAGTGGTAGAGCCCCCTAAAGTGGCGTCTGTGGAGTGGTGGGCATTCCTGTGCCTGCCTGTTTGTGGGCATGTGTGTGTATCAGTGTGTGCATGGGTATGCATGTGGGTACCCGCTTCCCGCTTCCGTGTGTGTGAGCATGTGCACACAGGTTTGTGGACCAGCGTGTGCATGCAAGTGTGTGTGCATCCACGTGAGCACCTGTTTGCACATGTACACACTTGTATGTGCACGCACGCGGGTGCACAGAAAGCTGAAGTCTGCACTCTGGATGCTTTCCTGCATTTAGCAGACTGTGCTCATTAGGAGGATCCTGGAACTCATTTGCTAGAAGTCTGTTGTTGGCTCAGAGCTAAAATCCACCCTCCCCATTCTCCAGGGCTTCTGGGCCCATCTAGAGTGATAGAGGATGCAGGAGTATTCAACTTCACACCACACATCAAGGGTGAGTTTCTCTGGGATCAGCTGTTCAGCTCTCTTGTCTCTGGTCACATTGGCTGAGTGACCCAGCCAGATGCTGTGGATTGCTCCTAGCCATTTCCTCTCACAGGGGACTGTCCTCTCTGTTCATGGGGACTTGCCTACATACTCAAGCTCTGCTCCAAAAAGGGTCCATAGTCTTGGGGGCTTGGGCCCTGGGCCTGAGTAGGGTTAAAGGCACAGGTGGATGTCCTGCCCAGGTCATGGAGGGATCTTGCTCAGGGAGGAGGAAGCAGGAGTTGGTGTGCTCTGACCCAGGAGCAGGTAGAGCTCCGCATTCATCCCCTAAGTCACCAGACCACCACAGCATGGCAGCTGGCGCGGTTACCTTTGGGCTCCTGTAGACTAAGCCTCACGCTGGCTGACTGTACGCTTCGCTGGGACAGTCCCTTCATGCCTCATGTTTGGGGGCCGGTACCTGCCTCCAGTACCGAGCAACTCCTTCGGTGGTGCCGCTTTAAGTGACTCTTTTGTCCTTCCCCAGACACAACTTTATTTTCCTGACCAGTGTGTTAGGGCTGCAACGCACCAGGAGCTTTTAGCAGAGAGCCGCTGAGCCTCCTGGCTGTTCCATTTCCTTCTTTCAGGGGGAAAATGTTTATGTAGGTTACAGTGCTTCCTCCCTGTTGGGAGCTGCTGAACTTAGCCTCCCTGCTCCCTGGCATGCTCGTATCTGACCTTTATACTGGATGGTTCATCCAACCATAAATAATCCCTTTGAAACAGAGAGCCTGGTGTGCTGGCATCTGCAGAGGCTTGGAGAGGAGCTGCCAGGAAAACAGAGGGCTGAGAGCAGAGTGGGGCTCAGGGTGCCAGGACTGATGGAGGAGGGGCTTCTGTCTCCTTTCCCTGCAGGCCTGATTCAGGGTGATAATGAATGAGCCAGTGGGTGGGTGGAGCCGGTTGGTGGAGCCCATCTTGGGGGCTGGTGGGTGGGGTGGGGGGCACAGGGACGGGGGACGAACGCAGTGTTATCGGAGTGGAGAGCGAGGAGGCACCTGGGCCTCAGTACCAGGGCTGTGAACAGGTGGCTCACAGCACCAGGCTTTTGCTCATGGAGTGGAGTCAGTGTGTGTCCTGTGTCTTTCCTGAGTCAGGCTCACAGACAGTGCCACAGAACCTTGGGGTCTGGGAGGCAGGCCTGCCCGTCCCCACAGGCATCTTAGGGTACAGGCCTCAGGATTGCCTGTTTCCCGGTCTCCAGGGCTTCCTGCCAAGCCTCAATTTAGCTGTTTCTCAGGAAGCCAGGTCTTTCCGGGTAGCCTGGGATTGAGGTTTGTGGCTAGTCCATCTTCTGCATGAAGTTCTGAGAAGCTGGCAGGACCATTGGGGACATCCTGCATCTTAACCCAACGGTTTCCTCAGGTACACCTAGTGACATTGGGTTGTTAGTGTGACAGAATCACTGACCACAGTGCCCCACCCTCAGGTTCTGAAGCAAGGGCCATTGTTCTTAGACTTGCTGACCGATACTTTCAAAGGCAGGACCCCACCATTGACTTACAACAGAACCCCCAGCTTTAACCCTGACTTGGCTTCTCACTGAAGGAAGATTTACCCACAAGTATGTGACAGTTAGGGGACAATCCCATCTCACCATTGTTCAAGGGTCAGGGGAGGCCTGAGAGCCATGACTTGACAAAATATACATGCCTGAGCCTTTGCCTTGGACTAGGATGCTCTGGGAATTGTCTAACATGAAGATACCACATGCAGCCACTTGAGAAAGCCGTGTATGGTTTCTGAAGCTCGTTGGCTTCCGTGGGCAGCTTCAGTGTGTCTGATCTTGAAAAAAGAAAAACTACTTAAAATGTAGTTTATGGACATATCTACCAGATTCTTCCATTCCTGCATGCAGAGGAAGATGGCTGATGACCGGGGCCGTGGAAGAGCAAGTCTGTTTATGTTTATGTGTACTGTGTAATCTTGCAGATGCTCTTATTTGGATTAAAATGCAAGTGATTGCTGAACCCAACCTCGGTTGAAGCTAAGGCTCCTCGGGGCTGACGTGCCTGTAAGTGCAGAGCAGTGATGCTTCAGGCTGTAAGTGCAGAGCAGTGATGCTTCAGGCTGTAAGTGCAGAGCAGTGATGCTTCAGGCTGTAAGTGCAGAGCAGTGATGCTTCAGGCTGTAAGTGCAGAGCAGTGATGCTTCAGGCTGTAAGTGCAGAGCAGTGATGCTTCAGGCTGTAAGTGCAGAGCAGTGATGCTTCAGGCTGAGTTTATCCCCAAGGCTTATTGGTACCAGGCGTCTAGAAGCTGCGCTCTGCATCTGGACGTGGTTGGAGTGAGGTTTCTTGGCAACCAGGAGTGGAGGGGCAAGTTGTGTTCAGGACCTGGTGCCCATGTGTCAGCAATGTGGCTTGGGCCTTGGGACCGAGGCCATCTTCCCATCTCTGTGAAACCCTGAGTAATTACTGTGGTACCCAGAGGAGCCTGAGTAAGAGGATCCCCCTCTCCTTTCTTCTCTCTCTCCCCCATCTGTCCCTTCCTCTCCCCTCCTTCCCTCCTTCCTTTCCTTTGTGTGTGTTGTGCATGTGTGTGTTTGTGTGTACTCACATGTGTGTGCGTGCATGTGCGTGCGTGTTGTGCATGTGTGTGTATGCGTGTACTCACGTGTGTGTGCGTGCATGTGTGTGAGTGTGTGTGCACGTGGAGGCCTGATGTTGAATCAGGCATCATTCTGGATTGCTCTTCCACCTTCCTTGTTGAGGCAAGGTCTCTCAACCAGACTCCATCTCAGGGGATGCCGTCTCTGCCTTCTGAAGTTGAAATTACAAGTGGGCGTCTATGCCCATCCAGCATTTATATGGGCTTGTGGGCCTTGGGTCTGTGTTTTGTAACCAGAAGATGGGTCTGTACTCCCTGCATTCATTTCTTTTTAAGATCATAGTCAGCTCAGGAAATATTACCACCGGTTGCACTTTCTGAAGGGGATATGGTTGAACCTACCGATGGACGGCTGAACCCACTCAGAGTACTGAACTGTATACTTTCAGCTTGTTTGCTGTACATATGCACCTTCTGCAGAGTTTAAGTATAAATTAGGCACAGTAAGAGTCACAGCAAGCTTGTCTGTGGGTCACATCTACAGTACCAGCTACTCGGGAGGATCAGATGGGTGGACTGCAATTTCAGGACTCTAATGCAAGTGCATGTGTGCTACACTAGCTCACAATCTCTCTCTGTCTCTCTCATACACACTCTGTCACACACACATTCTCTCTCTCTCTCACACACACACACCACAGTCTCTCTCTGTCTCTCTCATACACACACATTCTCACACACATTCTCTCTCTCTCACACACACACACCACAATCTCTCTCTGTCTCTCTCATACACACACATTCTCACACACATTTTCTCTCTCTCTCTCTCACACACACACATTCTCTCTCATACACACATTCTCTCTCTCTCTCTCTCTCTCTCACACACACACACACATACACACACGCGTGCGTGTGCGCGCAGAAAGATCTCACTGCACGGTCGATCTGAGCAATCTTAGCCTATCTTATTTCTTTCCTTAGGTTGAAAACACACAGCATTTCTGTTCAAAGAAACACCGCCTGGGTCTTAAGAGAGGCACTTCCTGGGGCCTCTCTTCCAAGATCCACAACCCCCTCCTCTTGTGTTCTAGAGTCATAGTAAATAAAATAGGGGTTACTGGAACTCAAGCCCTGTGATGCCGAGGCAGCCAGCCTGATGATTGGGACAGCTATTGCGTGGATAGCATACACACGGGATACACCGGGCAAGAGGATGGCTCACAGCCCATCAGCATGGGGCAAGGTTGTGAAAGATTTTTCTCATGCTACGAAGAACAGTATGCAGTTACCAACTTAGAGCAGGTCCTGTGGATATTTTTGAACCATGATTGATGGTAGGTAACTGAAACGGTAAGATTAAGCTTTGGGTGACAGGGTATTGTGTGGCCAAGAATGTGAGCTGCACACCCAGGCCCAGAATGTGTCGTATTACACTCTGGTTCTCTTTCTTTCTGGGAGGTAGAAGGCATGGATTCTTGAAACTCCAAAGGAATAAGTGGGTTGCCCTGAGACTTTATATTGCAACATGTGGTCTTCCGCCAGCCGTCACCATTTGTTGCGGGATTCCCGCCTGGGTCCCGTCGCCACTTTACCCCCCAAATAACACACAGGATGGTATATTAATTATGAAACTGTTGGCCGTTTGATTTCTTATCAGCTAGCCCTGGCTTAATTATTAACCCATAACTGCTAATCTAAGTATTTCCACGTGATCTCTTACCGGAGAAAGGGTCCAGACCTCTTCTGTGTCCTACATTGTGACTCCTGTCTCTCCTTCCCAAAATCCTCCTCGACTCCTAGCCCCACCTATCTTGCTTCCCTATTGGCCAACAGTGCTTTAACCAAAGAGAGACATATTTACAGAATGTCATCTCCCATCAATATATAATTTTGTAAATTTTTATTTTGGTGTAGTGTGCTTGTATATGTGTATGCTCACATGTGTGTAGGCTTGTGTGTATGAGGATACATGTGCACATATGGAAGCCTGAGGATGTTTTTGTTACAGATTGAAACCCAGTCTCTTCATTGAATGGAACTTGCCATTTGTCTATTCTGGCTAGGCTCCCGGGATCCCCCATCTCCACATCCCCCAACTTTTATCACTTTTATGTGGGTGCAGGAATCTGAAGTCCCATCCTTGTGCCTTCAAGGCAGGTGCTTTCCTGGATGAGCCATCTCCCCAGCCCTAAAAGAGTTGTTTCCTTGCTGTGGCAAGTATGTATAGCGAAGCTTCCCATCTTACTTGTAAGTAGATGGCTTGGTCACATATCACCTATGACCATCACTACCGCCACTCCTCGCCTTCCACTGCGTGTCTTCTGAAGATCAGATTCATGCCATCGGGCGTGGGAGGCAAGCAACCTTGCCTGCCGAGCTCTTTGACCATCTCCGGGAGGTGTGGCTTTAACAACAACATTACAGGGCCTAAGGAAATGGCTCAGTGGGTAAAATGCTTGCTCCATGAGCATGGGGACCTGAGTTTGTATCCAGGTGTGGCAGTACGCACCTGCAGTCCTAACTCTGTGTGGGGACAGGAAGACTTGGAGGACTCTGGCCAGTTTGTCTAGCCAGTTGGTGAGAGACCTTGTCTAAAAACCAAACGAAAATAAATGAGTGAATAAATACAGATCTGGTGAGATGACTCAGGGGGGAAAACACCACGCAAGCCTGATGAGCCGAGTTCAATTCTCAAAACTCACACACCTGTAATCCCAGCACTTCTATGGCAAGATGGACTGTGGAGACAAGGGGATTGCTGGCATGCTGCATGGACCACATAGTGGGAGAGAAACAACTCGAGAGGCTCCGCCCCAAGAGGTAAAGGGGGAGACCTCCATGTGGGAGCTGTGATGGGTGTGTATCCCCCTCAATAGTAGACGAGCCATAGACGAGCCTAATGCTGACCTATGTCTCCACACATGTGCATATGGGCACGAGTACACATATATACAGGTACATGTGCCACACGCACACATACATATACACACAAACTTTTTTGTTAGAAAAGATCCAAGATAAGATTTTATTACAGTTTATTCATATGTTTATTTTCAAGGGTACCAATTTGTTTTGTCCTGGTGACGTTTACAGCACCAAAAATAAACACAATTTTAAGGTGTATCTATCAAGTAAGTGTAGTTTATTTATTCTTTTTCACTGTTTTCCTTTCTTTTTGAAGTGAATAAGCAGGAAATGATGGTTTTGCTGTCAAGATAATGTCAGCCATATCGATGAGGCTGTCTGTATCTTGGGTGAATCTGTGTTACTTTCAGTTACTGAAGCCAGGCATTTCATGCTTATAGTTGTTTACAGCCTTCCCTTTTGGTGTCTGTGGGGTCTGTGGTGGTGACTCCTCCCTTTTGACTGATGGTGAGCATTGGGCAGTTGTTCGCACATTGTAGACTTTAGTTCTAGCGAAGTTATCACCTGCCTCATGCCCAGGGGACCATCTCCTTGGTCTCCTCTCCAAGGACTAGTCAGTGGTGTGTGTTAGGATGAACACCAAGGCTCTACAGCCCTGGTGGCAGGTGGTGGCAGGACTAACCAATTAATGCACAGCACCCCAGTGACCTGCGCATCCTCACTGTCTCCAGAAGGGCCAGCTTGCCTCCTGGAAGCAGTCCCAGGGGGATAACTGAGTTGGCTTCATGCACAGTGAGAGGAAACTTGTAGGTGAGAGAGTAGATGAGATTGTCACTCCCCTGTGAGTGCTCTCCAGGTGACCGTGCCAGGGTGCAGATGCGTTTATGTTGTGTCTATTCCACAAAAGCTGCTTGTTAGCCTGCTTGAAAGTGTAGACAAGCCCACCAAGCGGAGTGAGGCAGGGGAGGAAGTCAGAGAATCATAGGGCTGGGAGTTAGAAGCTGAATCAGACTGAAAAAAAAAATCAAAATCAAAATTGCCTACGGAAATAGTGCTGGCCTTCCTATGGACATCTCAAGCAATCATTTTGAAAACAGCCAGCAAAGGGGCTGGGGGTGTGGCTCAGGCGGTAGAGAGCTTGCCTAACAAGCACGAGGTGCTGGGTTTCATCCCCAGCACTGTGTAAACGGGTGTGGTGGTGCACACCTGTAATCCTAGGACGGTGGAGGTGAAGGCGTGGAGTTTTCAGTCACCTTCAACTGTGTGGTGAGTGTGAGGCCAGTCTCTCTATTTTTGTTGTTGTTTGTTTTCCTTGACAAGGTTTCTCTGAGTAGCTTTGGAGCCTATCCTGGCATTTGCTCTGTAGACCAGGCTGGCCTCGAACTCACAGAGATCCGCATGCCTCTGCCTCCCAAGTGCTGGAATTAAAGGCATGAGCCGCAAACGCCCATCAGGCCATTCTGTCTTAATCGCGGCAAAATAACCAGCTGTACCAACTCAGACCAGAAAGCTGGTAGCCTTTCATGTGCCTGTGTTAGCATGCCTCTGCCATCCCTACACATAAGAAAATCCTTAAGGTTTTTGAACTAGCTCATACACTTTAAGTTAAGTTTAAAACTTAGTGTAGGGACTGGAGAGATGACTTAGCAGTTAAGAGCACTGGCTGTTGTTTCAGAGGACCCAGGTTCTATTCCAACATCCACATGGTGGCTCACAACTTTCTGTAACTCCAGGGGATCCAGTGCCCTCTTCTGGCTTCCTCAGGTACTAGGCATGCACATGGTACACACACACACACACACACACACACACACACACACACACACACAGAGAGAGAGAGAGAGGCAAAACATTCACATGCATAAAATAATAAAATGATTTTTAAAAACTTATATTTGATTAAACTTTAAGTCTTAACTGCAAAATTTATATATGTGTGTATGTATATTTATACCATATATAAATATGAACATGATATGTATATATATCTATCTATTATGTATATATAGTATGTATAACCATTGCAAAGATACCTGTGTGACTCTAAGTGCCAGAGCTCAACTCTGGCTCGTGTACTATGCCTTATCTCTAGTTAATACATTTGTTGACTTTGCCATGTGACTCACCCTGGAATTCTTTCTGTGGTGGTAGTCTAGTCCAGGGGGTCCTGAGGGTGAGCCTCCTCAGGCTGTGCTTGGCAGCTCTGGCTGTGTCCCCACAGTACCTCTGTCCTTCGTTTCTGCTAAGTGAAGAGGATCAGCTCTGTCCTTCTGAAGGGCACGTTGTCCCCTTTTCCTTGTTTGGATGATGAAAGTTGTAGATTTTGGTTCTTACCCTGCCCTGATACACTGGAGCATCTCAGGTAAGGGAAAAGCCCTCCCCCGCCTTTCTTAGTAATCCCTCAGGCAAGTAATTTTGCTTCATTTAATTACAAAAATCTGTGTCATGCTGGGCTTTTGGACGGGGAATGACTTTTAAGGAATAAAGAGAAAGAAGGTTGGGTCTGGACAGATGGCTCCACAGTTAAGTGTGCTGCTTGCTCTTGCAGAGGCCTGGAGTTAGGTTTCCAGCACCCAGATGCCAGCTCACAACAGCCTGTAACTCCAGTTCTTCTGACCTCTGTGAGTTCTAGCACACACATGGTACACGTACATGCACTTAAAATAAATATCGTTAAAGGAGAGACAGGAAGTTTTTGAAAACGGAGAGGGTTTGGAAATCCCCATCACAAAGGGAAGCATGGGCCCGTGGGGACCCCAGACTGTGTATGATATGGTGCCAAGTTGAAGTGATGATGAGTTATGGGACAGGCAGGCCGAAGACAGTGACTGTCCTGGCCTGTGAAAGAAAGGCCTCCGTGCCTACTGTGCCTTGCTGTTCAGCCTCAGGCTGTCCTCAGCCTTCTGCAGTTGTGTGGTGCCACTTTGTATTGTTGTGACTGTGCAAGTGTGTGGCATGGCATCAACCTTCTGCCTAGATGAGGACATTGCAGAGGACATGAGCTCCAGCTCTGTCCCAGTTGCTTGACAGCTCATGGCAGCTAGAAGGCTAACGTCTATGATCATACTTAGATAAGGGTTTCTAAGAACAGTGTCTTTCCTCCTGTCATAAGTAACCAGTGGTTTTTGTTTGTGGAGGCAAAGTCCAGATTGGTCCCCAAATATAGCTATGCACACAGATACATTATATGCGTACATTTTATGTTAAAGCAGCAGTGGCCCAGACTCTGAAGAGGTGGCTGAGTCAGTGGTTAAAGCTCTTGCTGTGTAAGTATGAGGACCTGGACTTGGATCCTCAAGACCCAAGTAAATGCCCAATGAGATGGTGGCTTGCCTGTAGTTCTACACATGGACGGTGGAGATAGGGGATCCCTAAAGCAGGCTGGTTAGGAAGTGCTATATTGATGAGTTCTGGGTTTGATCGAGAGACCTTGCCTCAGTGAGAGTACTGGAGGGTGATTCCCGACCTAAACCTTTGGCTTCGGCAAGCACAAGCACACTCTTGCAAAGCACACACGCAGATGGAAAACGAAGGAGTAAAGGACATGGAAGTCAGCATCTCCACCAGGTGACTTGCACCAGTGTGCTCCTTTGTCCATCCGTGCCTGAGGGGATGCGGTGGGTTCTGGAACCATCCACTGAACTCGCAGATGCTCAGATCTTTTCCTACGGCGGCGTGTGTGGTGCTTACATGCAGCCGTGAGCATCCTTCCGTGCATCAGTAACCTCTAGATGCCTCGCCATTCCGAGATAACGTATGCGCCACGCCAGAGGGTACATGGAATGGGGGAAATGACAAGGGGCACGGACTGTGTCTGTAGAACTCCGTTTTCTGAATTATGTGGAACCCATGTGTTCAGAGGTCCACCATGAGTCTGAATTGCAGGCACTGAGGGACCAGGAGCTCTAAGGATGCTATCTAGTAGACATCGCATTGCATTTTGTCTCTCTGGGCTCTGGGGGTATCGCTGAGCCACCTTGGCTCTGCAGTGTTGGGCAGTTAGGGCATGAAGGTGCTACAGCAGGGTAGTGCTGGGGGCAGGTACTCAGGTCCACACGTGGTTGCCAGGAAGGAGGCAGAAGTGGTGCTGATCTAGAATGGGGTTCCGCTTATGGAAACTTCCGCCCCCGCAACCAGGGGAACCCCAGCTAACCTTCATGCGTGGCTAACATCTGGAAAGATTAATTCAGTTTCTCTCCAGGAGTCTGGTAACATTTTAGTTTTTGCTCTGATGGCTTGTGAAAGAGTAACAAAGTCCTTCTAGGGCCTGTCCCCTGGAGCTTGGGACTTAAAAGACTCTGGTTATATAGTAACAGGAGTGCTTGCTGTATCCTCCAAGAAGGTTGTGTAACTGGTGTCTGCTTCACATTCGCGTTCAGGATATGACCATACATGTGGATGTCCAGTCCTCATTCTCGCCATATGTATGGGCATTGCATGCTGGGTACTGACTGTGGGGGGGCAGTGGGAGGGCCCTGGAGGATGCCCATGATGACAAGACACCCTCTCGAACACAGCTGGTGTTGCCAGTTGAGTCCCACCGTACTAAGACATAGCACGTGTTCTGGGCAGTGGCGACCCTCACTGAGGTACTGAGTGGGCTCGTGGGTACTTGCACACCTGTGAGGGCAGCTGTGCACGTGCTCTTGTGATCTGTGAGTGTGTTAGTGTCTGAACGTGTGCACGCCTCGCCTCTAGCAGAAGCTGTTGTAGGTGTGATGTCAGGGCAGCAGACTGGGACTTCCTGTAGCCCTGTGGTAGCTTAGGGAAGGGCAGGCCCTGGGTAGCTCTGGCCTGTTTCCCTGTCCCAGGCCTTTAGAGTTGTTTTGTCAGCCCTGAAGAGAACCTAGATTGACAGAAATGAAAATGAACTTGAAATGAAAATGAAAGGTGAACTCAGATGTTTTCCTAGTCTTTTGTTTGAAGTAGGAAGTGTGTGTGTGTGTGTGTGTGTGTGTGTGTGTGTGTTCGTGTGCACTTATGTGTGCAGGTATATGTGTGTTCGCATTAGGTACATGAAGGCCAGGCCATAACCTTGACTTATTCTTCAGATGCCCCCTACTTTTTTAAGGCCTCTCACTGGCCCGGAACTTGCTGATTCGTCACCCTGGGTTCTCCTGAGTCTGGCCCTGCAGTGCTGGTTTAAAGCATGCATTACTTCCCGTTTTTCTTACATGGCTTCTGGGGGATTGAACTCAGGTCCTCATGCTTGCAAGGCAAGCGCTTTACCAGCTGAGCCATTTCCTCAGCCCCTGAATCAGGAAATAGTTTTGAACTTCCTGTTTGCCCATTGGCACATGCCCCTGACACTGACACAGGCTGGGGAACCCCACAGCCATATGGGGCACTGTTAAGAGTCAGCTCATGACGGAAAGAGCCTCCGCTCTGGTACGATTCTCAGGTCTTCCATTCCTGCTGTCACGGGCCTGGCTAATTCTTCACTCTTGCTTTCCTGCACAACTGCTTCCTCTGCCTCCCCAGAAATGCAGGGGCCATTCCTAACTCTCCTTTTATTCATAGATTTCCCCACCCCAAACCATCCCCTCTGCCTCCAGAACCCCAGCATTGTGTCCCCCTCCTTTCTCCTAGCTTCTGACTTTGGAATAAGTAATGTTTAAGTGGGTGCGAGATCAAGGGGCACCTGTGTGCAGATCTGTAAGTCATAGACCACTGACACCAACACAGACAACCCTCCGTGGATGAACACACGTGGCTCCTGGACAGCAGAGAGACAACCGATGGGAAGAGCCAATCTGTGTCCACTGGAAGTTTATCCCGATACCCTTACTTCCTATGGCTTCTGGTTGTTGAGATGAAATTTACATAACATAATGGGATGATGTACAGAGCCATTCTGACACCGTGCTCTGCAGCTTGGGAGTTATTGAAGCTCCCAGAAAGTCCCCTCCTAACCAAACCAGTTTAATGAACTTCTAGAGAGAGTTGTTACACCCCATCACAGCCTTCTGAATTTGTTTAGTAATTCCCTTGTCATCCAGGAACTATTTTGGCCCCAGGACCATCTTGTAATACTTATGATGTCCAGGGCATCCTAGTTTCCACTAATATGCTACTCTGCCAGGGGTGACTAAAACCTATTAGAGATTTATTCTGGCACTCTTGGTATGGCGACCTGGTATCCTCAAGAGTGCTAAGTCATTCTTGCCCCTGATTAGTTGTATGATTGTGTTGCTGTGTAGTGCCTTTGGTTTGTACATGTTCAAATAAAAAGCAAGGATCTGAGTATTGAGCTTGGTGGCGCATGGCTTGCTTCGTGTGCTCAGGAGGCTGGGCCTCATCCCCTGCTCCGCAAGGAAGGTAAATGAGAGCAATACCAAATGAGGCTAGTGAGGAGTGGGCGGGTGGAGGTCCTGCAGGGGTGTGGACTCTGCGGGGAAGAGCTAGGTGTGGTGTCAGAATGAACAGGGCCAGGAGTGGCTTGAGGACCATGGGATCTAAGTACAGAGGGAAGCCAGTCCAAGGTTTGGTTCCAGGGTCTGTTGTGATTAACAGCTCACCTGGGGATACCAAGTCATGTAATGTGTACTCTTCCCGCCAGCTGCCTAGGTCCCGCAGCTGTCTCAGCCCCCAAATAAGTCACGAAACACTATAGTGATTATAAAGCTTGCTTGGTTTCTTACTGGCTAGCTCTGACTTAATTGTTAACCCATAACTGCTAATCTGAGTATTTCCACGTGGTTTTCTCTTACTGGAGAAAGGGTCGGACCTCTTACTCCTCTGGTGTCCTACATTGTGACTGACTGTGCCTCTGTTTGCCAGAATCCTCCTCCACTCCTAGTCCCACCTATCTTATTTCCCTGTTGGTCAACAGTGCTGTATTTAATCAACAAATAAGACAACATATACACAGAAGGACTTCCCGAGTCATCTCCTCTTTTCTGTCTAAATAAAAAGAAAGGTTTTGACTTTAACATCGTGATCTCTCCCTACAAAGCCAGACCTGGGGGCCTTTGTGCTTGGCCTTGACTGTTTAGACTGGCATCCCGAGTCTTGATATCAGGAAGAGGCTTCCTTGCAGTGGCCTTTCTAGAGCCCAGCATATGTGATATGTTATTTTTGATTTATTAAAGCTTGCCTGAGGATTCAGAAAGCAAAGTCAGCCTCAAACTATCGAGATCAGGCAGTGGTGATACACACCTTTAATCCCAGGACTCCAGATTAAGAGGTAGATGGATCTCTGTTAGTTCAAGGCCACGCTGAGCTACACAAAATATATCCAGTCCTAAAGAGAAACAGCTCACACAAAGATAACCTCAGCAGTTGGGATCATATGCCTTTAATCCCAGGAGTCATGAGAGGTATTTAAGACAGGAACAGGGTCTCAGAGCTGGCATTCATTCTCCAGCCCTACTTCAGACAGGAAGACAACAGTCTCAGGAGTCTCTAGTCACACTGAGAAGACCATAGCAGAATGAGTGACTCTGAGGACCAGTGAAGTCGGGAGCAGTCTGAGGATCGTCTCTTTGGTCTGAGCTGAGGGAGAGGTAAGAACTAGTGGTTGGCTACTTTGCTTTTCTGACCTTCCGCATGAAGCTTGAACCCCAATATCAGTCTCTGGTTCTTTTTTTTCTTCATGTTACAAGCATAGGTTCCTACCCATCGTTGTCATTGTTCTGCAGGAGCTCAGGGTTTATGTGAAGCCAATTTAGTCACAGTTGTCACTTTTATAATGTTGGAGGCTTGTTGGCCTGGACTGTCCATTCACCCAGGGGTTTTCTCTGAGCTGGTCAGTGGCAAAGAGAGTCCTGTCAGAGAGAGAGTGCTCCAATCCACAGGAGGCTTGGGGTGGGACACCCATTGGTGCCAGGGCCTCTTGGGGGTGTTAGTAGCACGGACTCCCCATTGACATTCTGGAGTTGCTAATAGTACATCTCTCCTGGAATTACCTTCTTGGCTTTGTGTCGATGCATCTACTCATGATGTGTTTGATGATGCAGGCTGGCCCCCCACGAGAAACACTTCAGCGAGTGGTCACTGAACTTTCCACATGCTGGTCCCTGGAAGAGCAGCTTCCGGGTGTGGCCCCAGAGGCCGTCAGCAACACAGGCCTGGAATCCATTAGGAATGTACTTTCCTGTGTTCCCCTCAGCTCTGCAGGACCAGGGTTCCCACTGGGGCCCAAGAGCTTGGTTTTCACTCGCCCATGGCAGTTTCGCTATGTGCAAACCACTGGCATGTCAGCATGGGCCTCTTCCTCTTGTTAAAGCCACTAGTGTCATCGTGGAGCTCATGCCCACGTGACCTCACCTAATTACCTCGCAAAGCCCTGTCTCCAAATACCAGCAACACAGGAGTGTAGAGATTGAGTTTCACCCTCTTCATAATGACACAGTAGCAGCCAGATTTCAACACATGGATTTGGGAGGTGTTCTTCCAACAGCAGCAGGATGTATGTCAGAAAATTCCAAACCCTGGCCAGGTGGCTGTTGTTCCTTCTCCCTACTGGGTTGGGAGTTCCCTGAGCCAGCCCCATCTCTGCCTGGACTGGGTCACTCAGCTCCCACCTGGAAGAGACAATGGCATCTTGTTTACTCCTTGTGTGGTTAATGATACTGAACGTCCACCATCTCTGATGTGCCCTCTGCAGTTTCATGCTCTGGTTGGGGACATTGGGGATCCCAGGAGTCCCTAGGGAAGGTGGCCTTAGCATTTTCTGCCTGCTGCTTCTATGCTTCCTTTTGTGTATTACATGGAAAAGCTCTTTCTGCTTTGCTTATTAAAAAACAAAACAAGGGGTTGAGGATTTGGCTCAGTGGTGGAACGCTTGCCTAGCAAGTTCAAGGCCCTGGGTTCAGTCCTCAATCCGAAACAAACAAAAAACAAAACCCCACAAATTCTGGTATTCTGGTTTCTTCCTTCTCTATCTTCTGCTTAAAAAGGTTGGCTGTGTATCAACACCAACATTTCTTAGTGTGTAGTTCTAGCTTGGGGGCTGGATTGCAAGTGTGCTAAAATGTCATTCTTTTAAACCGCTTTTAAAACGTTTGTTTGTGTATTCGTGCACTGCAGCATACGTGAAGAAGTCAGAGGACAGCTTATGAGAGTCAGTTTTCTCTTTCCATTGTGTGGGTACCAGGAATCAAACACAGATTGTCATGTTTGGGGGCAAGCACCTTTACCTACCAAGCTATCTCATTTGCCCTAAAATGTCATTTCTTATGGTGACTGGGTTATCCTTCACAGCCTGTGGTCTCCTGCCCCTCGCCACACACAAGTTCTTAGTTTGTGCTGTGGAGACTGCTGCCCTGGTTCCTGGCTAGCGCAGAGGGAGTAAGTCAGGGAGAGGCAGATACTGCCTCCACCCTTCCTGTTCCCGGTGGGCGTTGTCCTGAGTGCTCACCTGGCAGATGTGCTGCACTCAGTGACAGGCTTCTCTCTGGGACAGTGAGTGCCCTAGCAGCAGCAGAGTCTCCTGTGTGTGTGTGTGCGCGCGTGTGTGTGTGTGTCTGTGTCTGTGTGTCTGTGTGTGTCTCTATGTTTGTATCCCTTTCTGTCTGTCTGACTTGCTCACTCACTTTGGTTCTGCTAAAATACCTCCTTTTTTTTTTTTTTTTTGTTTTTTCGAGACAGGGTTTCTCTTAGTAGCTTTGGAACCTATCCTGGCACTCGATCTGTAGACCAGGCTGGCCTCAAACTCAGAGATCCGCCTGCCTCTGCCTCCCGAGTGCTGGGATTAAAGGCGTGCGCCACCAACTCCTGGCTAAGATACCTCTTTTCCCAATTCTTGTTTCAGACTCTGTTAACACCACTGGAACACAGCCAGGTTCTGCATGCTGACATGTCTGACAATACTGGTCCCTAGGTGAGTAACAAAACCCACCCGTCAAGGAAGAGTCCCCTTGGGAGGTGACCCCATGAGTCAGCAGTTGGTTCTGGTCTGTACTTGGCCCTTCGGGGTGATCAGAGAATCAAGAAAAGTCTATGGAAACGGAGGCCTTCCTGCAAAGGGGTCACGGTCTGGGTGAGGGATGTGACTTTAGTGGCATTGAAGGCCCCATGGGGATGGAGGGGAAAGGATGACAGCAAGGGGCTCTGGGTGAAGCCCATTTGAACTATGAATTCCTCACTTGTCCTGTTGTGACTCAATGCCTAACAGAAGCAGCTTAAGGAAGGAAGGGTTCCTTTTGGCTCAGTTTAAGGATAAAGACTACTGTGGCCGGTAAGGAGTGGCACAGGCTCCCGAGGCAGCCGGTTGAGTTGCATCTGTCAGTCTTCTGGAAGCATCTGTAATGCTCATCTTGCTTTCTTCTTTTTATCCATTCTAGAGCCCCAGCCCATGGGATAGAACAACCCACATTTAGGGCAGGTCTTCCAACCTGAGTTAAAGCTCTCTGGAAACACCCTCACAGACACATGTGTTTCCATGTGACTCCAAAGCCAGTCAGCTGACAGCGATAGCCACTGTCAAAGCACCTGGGTCAGCACCAACTTCCGACTTCCAGGCGAGACAGGAGGAAGCTGGGGTTGAGCCCCGGCATGACATACTCTTACCCATCCCTCTAAAAATTCCCCTGGGGATTTTGGGTTCAGGAGTATGCACTTGGTCTTTGAAGGTGGCCTGTGCCCCTCTTTAGGGAACTTCCAGGGCTGCTGGCCCTGCTTCTTTGCTGTTGTCCCAGACACTGCTTGAGCCTGGGAGTCTTTGGAGGCGGCACTCGGATGGGGGCTGGGAGGGCGATGTGCCGGCCTTGGCTCACTACACTAAGGATGATGGACAGTAGGGGCTCTCTGCGTTTGCCTGGTGCTCAGAAGGTACATGGAACACACTGCATGTGCTTGTGTGGCAGCGATGCCACCCTGGGTCAGCAGTCACAGGTGATGGTGAGGCACAGTATGCTGAAGGCAATGCACCTGGCCATTTTCTCAGGGGCGTCTCCAGCCGTGTCTGTAATCCCCTCCAAACACTGTGACGGGGCACCCACCTCCCAGAGCTGCTTGGCCTTATTGTGCCAACCCCACCCCAGGCCCCAAGTACCGGCCACTCCCAGAGCTGAGGGGAGAGACAGCCATTGCAGACCCCATACCAAAGGTTCCGGCCAAAGGTGTGTAAGAGCGCACCTGCATTTGGTGGGCTTGCCAGGCATGGCTTTGTCATCATAGCTGCGTTTGGGGGCTTGCCAGGCATGGCTTTTGTCATCATAGCTGTCATAGCTCCAGTGTCCGAGTCGTGTCTAGAAGCCCGGTTGGTTGGCCAGCCGTTAGCACAGCACTCTAGCTGGTGGCTCAGAGACTCTCCAAGCCTTAGCGCTCACATCATGGATACAGTAGTCTGCTTATCTGCAGCTTCGCTGTGTGCGTGTTTTGTTCCCTGACGTCAGCAAGGAGAGAGGACAGTGCTGTGAAGCGTTTGGTGAGCCAGAGGAGAGGGCTCACACTTGAGCTCTCTGCTGTTCAATCCTATTATTAGCTACTGCTGCAATCTCAGTGTGTCTAATTTTTAGAAAGAAACTCTGCGCTAGGTTTCTGTGGGCTTGAAAAAGCCATGGTGTGTGTTCATGGTGTCAGTCACCCAGCAAAGGTCTTGGAGGGTAGCGCCCCCACTCCCCTATCCCAGAATAAGGGGAATGCTGTAGTTTGCATATAAAAGGCTGTGTAGAAAGGAAATACTTAGGAATATTAAGCTGTATACTGTAGAATTTGCATTGAGGTGGAAACTAAAATAACTTTTCAGGGTCTTTCCCAGTGTGAAGTGTCCCATACAAGCAGCTTCGCCTTTGGTGGGTCCTCAGAGTGGGGACAAAGCAGGCATTGTCCTTACTGTTGCCCCTGAGGGCCCGTCTCTATGACGCCATGGTAGAAATCTAGCCAAGAATCTAAGAGTGGCCTCTGGGAGAAACTGGTGTCCAGGCAGGGAAGGCAGCAGCCTGGAGGTTCCACGAGGTCTGGCTAACAAGCATGGTTTGGTGGTGCTTGGGTGCCCCTCGTGTCTGTTGGGAATATCAAGCATATGACAGGGCAAATGTCAGGATTAGGGACAGGCCCTGCTTGGTGGCAATTTACAGGGCTATGTCTCACCTCAGTTCCGTTCTTCGAGCCCTCCTCTTGCCTTTGAATGTGTTGACAGGGACACATAGTATGGAAGGGAAATGCTTTTGACTTTTGTTGCACCTTTAAGGCTGCCCGAGCTTTAAAAATTCATCTTTGTCACAGTTCTGTAGTCTTTCTTGTGTATTGTTTGTTTTCTTAGCTGATTTTTCTATTGTTGTTGTTGTTTGAGACAGTGTCTCACTATGTAGCTCTGGCTGTCCCAGAACTCACTTTGTAGACCAGGCTGGTCTGGAACTCATAGAGATCTGCCTGCCTCTGTGTCCCATGTACTGGGACTGAAGGTGTGTGCCACTATGCTCAGCTTCATCTTTCTTTTTTTTTTTTTTAAGATGAGTTTATTATTATATTTATGTGTTTGCATGGGTGCTTGCTACGTGTGTGCAGGGCCTGGCTGCATCTTTCTTGTGTTTATTTAGTATATTGATATGTTTGCGTTTGTATGGATGCGTGGCACATGTGTGCAGGTGCTCAGGAGGCCAGAAGAGGGTGTGAATCCCCCGGACCTGGGTTTACAGGTGGTTGTGAGCAGCCTGCTGTGGGTGTTGGGAACTGGATTCCTGTTCTCTGCAAGAGCAAGAAGTATTTGTAGCCTCCAAGCTCTCCATAGTCTCTCCAGCCCCAGCTGTGAGGCCTTTGTGTGCACACGGTTGCACTGTTCAAGTGTGCCCAGCCTTGGAGTAGGCTCAGCTGAGTGTACCTGTCCCCTAAGTGTGCCTAGTACTCAAGTGTGCTACCCTTGAGTGTGCTTATCTGCCTCGGGACCCACAACTTATGTGTAGCAGGCTGGCCTTATTTTTAGTAAATGTCTAAAATACAAGCTTTGAGCAGGGCCAGTATAGATTTAATTAAATGATACTAAAACGGGAGATAATTACTTCCATGTGTTTCATGGAGCCTGAGGGTCTCCCTGGTCCTGTGGGTGCAGCCCTGGGAAGCTAGAATAACGCCCAGGCCCTTCCCCTTGGGCATCCAGAGTCTAGTAGGTGCCGATCCAAAAGCTCAGAGACCCATTAGTATACAGAACTCTTGCCTGTGCGGCATCAGCCAGACGTTATGCCCACAGTGTAGAACACCAGCAGGCACCGTATGAGAAATATGAAAGACGGCAGGTCCTCCTGTGGCTCTGACGTGACAGATGTGGAAGTTTAGTACTGTCTGGCCACTTCAAACCCAGAGGGCCAGCCCTGACCTGGGACTCTGCCATTGGCCACAGCAAAGTATCCAATTATAGTGACTGGGAGCATGCGTGCCCTCAGCACAGTGGGAGCCAAACATTCAGATTAGCAGCTGTGTGTGGGCCGCATTGCTCTCCTGTGCTTTAAATCACATTGCCCAGTCCTGAAAGTGAGCACTATGCCTGACCCAGGTGCTGGAGTGTGGCTGTTCAAAGCCAGAGCCTGCTTGGAAGATTCAGTACCCAGAAGGGATTAGGTGTGCCCCTTTCTGAAGTATGTTAAGTACATATTACAAGGTCGTATTGTGCATGTTTGTGCCTTGCATCAAGTGAAATAGATTATTAGGAAGCGTTTGCTCTTCTAATGTGGCCATCCATGCAATTGCAATAGCGCATGCCATCACCTGTGTGTGTTAAGCAGCGTGATCTAGACTTCTGTGACGGCCCCGGGCTTGAGTTTACTCTGATCCTGCAGGTGCTGGGCCAGTGGTAAGTGCTGCCGTTCCTGGGTTTCTAAGGAAAGTTCCCTAGCAGCCTCCCGGGGGTGCTCCAGAGGGCCACCATACTGACCGTGTCTCTCTTGAGGCATCAGTCCTGCCTTGCCTGCGGTGAGCCCTTATCCTGAAGGCCCAGCACTGTGCAGGCTTCCTTTGCCCTTGAGTTCCGTCGGGGGTAAAGCTGCAGTGTGCGTGTTTGTAGCTGATTGCCCACATCGTGGCCATGTCCGGAATGCATTGGTGGCCTGCTCTGCCTGAATGCCACGTTCGTGAAGAGCCCTATGTCTTTGTGGGAGGAGAGCCACCTTGTAAATACCTGTCAGTCCCGCCCATTACCATGTGACTTGCTTTGGCAGCCTGAGTGGAGGGGCTGATGCCTGTGCAGCTGTGGGGACCGGGCACAGTCCTAGGAAAATACCCTAGGCACTCCTCCCACATCTGGCCAGGCTATTAATACCCCACAAAGGGCCCCTTTTTCCCAGCGGGGAGCCCGCACGCGGTGATGCCGTCAGGCACATGAGCAGAGCCTTGTGGAGAGAGGAGCCTTTCTGGATGCACCGTTGAGTTCCCATCCACAAGTCTGGGCCTAGCAGTTTTCTGCCTGCCGTTCTGCAGTTTGTGGATGCTGGTTCCCAGAGGGCAGAAGGAACTGTTGGCCCCAGGCAGCCCGTTGCAGAGAGGCTGATCCTTCTCCGCTGTTTCTATTCACGCTACGTTGGAAGGGTTCTCTGTAGCCTATGGTGTCCAGGCACCAAACGGGGCCTCAGTAGATGGCAAATGTCAAACTCCTGGGGAAGACAGACCCCCTGGTGGGATGGCTAAGGTCAGGTGGGAGAAGACATGGCGCATGGGTCCCTAGAGAGACCTGACATGTTGGAGAGAGGGGCTGCAGGACAGGCTGTGTCTCATCTCTCCATGTGTAGGGCTGGTCCCCAGGGACCCCCCCCCCCGCTCCTGCTGAGTCCTTCTGGATCTCTGAACTGGATATAATGGGTTTGGAGTTGGATGAGGAGCCCACTCCAGATAACCTGTGCCTGCTGCCTTCCTCCTCCCGCAGCCTCGTGTTTCTAAGTCACGGCCGCCGTGATCCCTAGATGGTGTGTGCTTGACTGAAGCAGGGGCACTGCTCATTTGTGCAGCAGATGCAGACCCTTGAGCTGTAGACTGGCATGCTCTCTTCCCCTGAGCACCCGGGAGGCCTGGTGTGTCAATCGTGCAGGTGGTGCAGGCTGTGGTCAGTGCGGGACGCACACCCAAAGACCCACGTTGAGCATGGTGTTCTTTGCTCTCAGGAACATTACTTCCTCGGGGCTGTCAGGCTCTGACCCTAGTGCCTCGCCTCGTTAACGTGGTCCTGTGTGAATAGCCCCCATGGATGCGAGCAGACTGAGGGTCTTTTGCGTGGAGAGTTCCTGTGGGCTTAGCTGGGAGCATTGGAATGCAGTCACGGGTGTCCTCGTAGGAGAGCCAGAGGAGTCAGGATGCTGCGAAGAGATGGCTGAGGGGAGATGAGGTGGGCTGTCAGGATGGGCTTGCCTGCCTGGGCCCGTGGTGCCTAATGTTCTGTCACACGTCACTCTGCGTGTCTGGAGGGCGTTCTGATTTTTTTTCCTTTGTGTGTATGTGTTTATGTGTGTGAATGTGAGCGCATACATGCCAGGACATGGTTGTGCCACACATGTTAGTGGTGGTCCCAAGACAACCTCAGGTGGGGGTCTTTTTGCCTTCCACTTTATTTGAAGCAGAGTCTCTTACATCATTATTTTGTTTTCCTTTGTGTGTGCCAGACTCACCAACTCTTGATCTCGGGATTCTCCTGTATCTACCTCCCATCTCCCTGTAGGACAGTGGTTCTCACCCTGTGGATCATGACTGACCCCTTTGGAGACTGAATGGCTCTTTCACAGGGGTTGGGAACAGATGCTTACATTATGATTCATAACAGTAGCAAAATTACAGTTCTGAAGCAGCAACGAAATAATGTTACGGTTGGGGGTCACCACAACACGGGGAACTGAACTAAAGGGTCGCAGCGTTAGGAAGGTTGAGAAATACTGCTGTAGGAGAATTGGAGTTGTGGATAGATGCTACTTCATTTAGCTTTTAGGTTTATGTGGGTTTTGGGGACCCAAACCCGGAGCCTCCTCCCGGTGTAGCAAGCACCTTCCCCAGCCAGCCATCTCCCCAGCCCTAGATGGGGCTCTGATGAGATTATTGTTTTAATACAAGGACTCGGTAAATCAGAAGCCCTTCCTCATCTGGGTGGTCTTAGCAGGGAGGAAATGCCTGCAGATTGCACGGGAGCTAAGGGGTTTCCAGTTGCAGATTAGAGACCGAAGCCTCTTTAATGACAGGGTCAGCCCCTCCCCGTGAATGTCTTTCTCTGTACACATCCTGCCAGTTCTGCTCTTGGAAGAACCGGGAGTCCCACAAGCAAGGACCCTTGCACCACCAGACACAGGAAGAGCCTCAATGAAATTCTTAGGGGGTCTAACAGGGTCCTTGACTTTGACCCAGTGGCATTGGCGTAAGACTTCTAGCCTCCAGAGATATGGGAGAGCTAATTCCTGTTGTGTCAAGCCTCTGGCCTTCAGTAATTGGTGAGAGCAGCCCCAGGAAAACAGGAAGTCAGAATAAACAGCCCTTCCACAGATACCCTCAGCTGCACCAGACCTGTCATTGAGAGGCCGTGACCTCCGGGCGGGGCACTGCTGGGTCACAGGGTGTGTGGCTCTTGACTTTGGTAGAACTTGCCGGCCTAGTTTGTGAAAGCTCCCAGCTGTTGGTCTTGGTAGTGGAGGGCCCTGTTCCCAGTTCTCTCCCTCTGCTGAGGCCAGTGTCTGCTGGAGAGTGATGCTGTGGTCACACTGCCTGTCCCGAGCCCTGGTGAGTGGTTCGAGCCTCGGGTCCTGTGACTCCCAGCTTGCTACCCCTTCTGCTGGGTTGTGCGAGTCTTGCTCATCAGCAGGGCTGAGTGTTCTAGGTACTTCTGCTTTGGAACGCTGATTCCCAGCTCTTAAAAAAAACTGAAACACTGATTTTTTTCCCTATTTTTCCTCATTTATCTGTCCTGTTTGTGTGTGGAGGCGGGGAGTGGGGGTACACACTTACCAAGGCGCATTTGTGGAGATCAGAGGTCAGCTTGAGACAGTCAGTTTTCTCCTACATTGTGGACTCTGGAGACGGAACTCCTGTTAGGCTTCTCTGCAAGCACCTTTGCCAGCTGAGCCGTCTTGCTTATTCCCAATTCTGTCTTTTGCTGGCTGCTTTTATGAGTGTCTCATTTGCCAGTCAGGTGAAAGTATTGTGTGTGTGTGTGTGTACACATGTGTACCATGGCGTGTGTGTGTGTGTGTGTGTGTGTGTATACATATGTACCGTGGCATGTATTGTGTGTGTATACACATGTGTACCATGGCGTGTGTGTGTATACATGTGTACCATGGCATGTATTGTGTGTGTATACACATGTGTACCATGGCGCACGTGCATGTGTGTGTACACATTTATACCATGGTGTGTGTGTGTGTGTGGGTGTGTGTGTGGGTGTGTGTACACATTTATACCATGGTGTGTGTGTGTACACATGTGTACCATGGTGTGTGTGTGTGTGTACACATGTGTACCACGGCTTGGGTGGATGACGAAGGACACTTGCTGGACTCAGTTCTCTGCTTCTACTGTGTGGGATTGAACTCGGGTTGTCAGGCTTGGTGTTGGGTGTCTTTACCCACAAAGCCATCTCTGGTCCTAAAAGGTGTTTTGGGGGAGGAAGGGGCCCAGCCTCAGGTCCTTAACACTGTGCTAGTACTAGGCAACAGTCATGTTTTTTTACCCGTGATTTGAACTTCAGCTTAGTGGCTTCTTAATGTTCTTCATAGTAGGACATTCCGCTGAACCCCAGTGGCCTGCTCGCCTTTTCACACCCGGAGTCACATTGGTGACAGTTCTCTGGAGAGTGCTGACAGCCGTGAAGGGGTCCTCTCCCTGTGCTCTGCACACGCTCTTTCAGCCCAGTGATGAGAGAAGAGTCCTCTAACGCACGGATGGCTCGTGCTCCCTCTGCAGCGGACGGTCAGGATGCTCAGCAGCTGTGCTGAGGGCTGTGGAGCAGAGTGGGGAAAGCCAGGGAGAAGGGAACGGTCGCAGCGCTCTCTCTGTGTTCCCGGTGACTTGGAGAAGCCTGCGAAACTAGAACTGAGGACGTAGCTCAGGAGAGGAAAGCTTCCTAGTGTGTGTGAAGCCCTGGGTAGCTTTGATCTCCTGCTCTGCAGAAAGCTAAGCATGGTGGTGCACCTCTGTAATCTCAGGAGGCTTGGTAGTTCAGGGTCATCTTTGGGGCCAGCTTGGGCTCAATGAGATCCTGTTTCAAAGTCAGACATGAAGAACAAAAACCCAGATACGAAATTAGTGAAGTCAGAGTGTTAGGCAGTGGGCACCATGTGGAAGACAGCCTGTGGTGGGCATGGCAGTAAAGGGGGCAGCATCTGTGTTGGGGGTTGTCCTCCTCCTGGGTTTCCTTTAGGTATGTGTGGCTGACCCTGTCCAGGATGGGTGAGGGCATCCGTGGGGTGGAGTGTGTGCACCAACGGTGGGTTGGAGGATTCGTGAGGGTTGTTCTCTGCCCACATCCACACATAGAGGTGTGTGTGTCACCGTGTTCCAGTTTGTGTGCCTGGCCTTGAACTGCCAGGCTTGGGTCTCCTGAGTATTGTCCCTCTGGTGGCTGGTGCCCCGTGGCTTCTGAAAACCCTCTGTGTTGCTGAGCTGGCTAGGCCCCACCCTTGCTGGGAGCATGATGAGGTCAGGCCCGCATTTGCCTGTGTGTGACCCAGCCGCACCCGAGCTGTGGGTGGAGATGGGGAGTGTTGCAGGTGCTTGACCCCACACAGGACTGACAACCGGGGCCCCCAGCTCCAAGGCAGCGTGGGGTGAAGTTGGCCAAGGTGTCAGTGGGCTGAGTCTGTCTAACTATTTGCTGGTCCTAGGCAGGCAGGCCCTTCTCAGTCTGTGGCTACTTCATGGTAGCAGCGATGTGGCTGGGTCCTGACTCTGCTGTGTAGGGACGAACACTGTCTTCCTGACACCCAGCATCCTGCAGGAACAGGAACCGTGACATTGCTTCAAGGTCAGTGGGTGACGGCTGGGTCTAAGGTGGACAGAGGGGCAGGTGGATGGGGCGATAGGCCTTGTTGAGGGCAGGTGGCCCGAGTGTCTGGATGTCCTAACAAGATCCCGTGGGTCTAGTGGGCACCAGGGCACTCCTGCTTACACTTTTCTTTCAAAGCGCCTCCACAGCCTGGAGCACAGACATCCATCTCTTTCCAGGGCTTCTCGTTTTTTTTATGGGCTCTGCCCTGGGGCAGGAGTAGGGTTGGGCTCCAGCTGTCACCTGGAGTTTCCCAGGGGGCCCATTGGGGAGCAGGTGGGTCTTCTAGACTGTGAGTCATGGTCTAGGGAGAAGCAGCTTCCTGGGGTAGAGGAAGTGACTGGGCAGGTGACATAGGGCTGCCTGCCTGCTCTTGCGCCTGTGTCTTGGGTGCTCGTGGGGTTGAGTTTTTCTGCACTGAAAGGCTGTCTTTTCAGAGCTTCCCATGAACAGCAGAGTGGGCAGCTGGCCCCAGCTGCACGTGAGCTTCGTCTCTGTGTGGAGCTTTCGGATCTCCTCCCTTTCTGCTGAGCATCTCAGCTCTGTGACGCTTTGCCATCTCCTGGTTTCCTCATTCTTTGTGTGCTCTTGTGACATAAGGGGCCAGCTCCACACTGTGCTTGCAGAGATGCCTGCCTTGAGATCAGGTGAGAAGGCCAGTGAGACTAGGCTAGGGTGTTCCCCTGGCCTTCATGGTTGTCCGAGACCCTCGTATTGCTCTACCGACTGGCCTTGACTCAGGCATCGGCATTGCAAGGTTTCTTGGGTCTGAGAGTATGACCTGGCCCCTGGGAAAGGAGGAGCCCAGGTCTTTGGGTATTATGGTTGGAAGGGAGACACAGCCTCCTTCATAGACTTGCTGGGTGTTGATGCACGCCATGCTCTGTGTGGGATACTGGTGTGGTAAATACATAATGGCATCGGGAGAAGCCCTTTAAAGGAGGCTGGGGGCAGGGCTGAGGGGGACTATCAGTTTTGTCACAGACATTCCTGCACCTGTGCTGTGACTCTCCTCATGGTCACTCTAGAGGAGGGTGGACACACTCCTGTTGCTCAGGTTGCTGGCCCCTCATCCGTAGTGACTGCTCCCTCGCTTTCCTCCGAGGCTGCCATGTAATGATAGATCAGAAGCAAAGCCATTGCACTGTTGGGAGGAGATGTAAGAGGTGAGTCGCTGAGTGGCCAGGCACCAGGCAGCCCCGGTCCTAGAAGAAGGCACTGTGACCCAGCGCTCTGCTTGGGGCCCTCAGAGCCCTAAGGAGGAGCTGCAGAGCAGGAGATCTCTGCCCTCTTTCTCTTTCCTGTTCTTGGGAACATCCTGACATGTCATTTGGACATGACTTACCGCACGCCTCAGCTGAGGCCTGGCTTTTACAGCCATCCATCATGCCAGAAGCCAGGCCCTGCAGAGCCACCACTGATGCTGTTTGCTGCTCAGAGTTGCAGCTTGCCCGCTGATACAAAGGAGAGCATGCCCAGCTGCTCAGAGTTGCAGCTTTCTGGCTGACACGAAGGAGAGCATGCCCAGATGAGTGCTGCGTGTGTGTGTGTGTGTGTGTGTGTGTGTGTGTGTGTGTGTGTGTGTGTGTGTGTGGAGGGAGAGGGGACTACTGGTGAGGCTGCTTTGGTTTGAAGCATTTCTTTAAGTATGGCAGCGGGCGGGGTTGGTTGAGCCACATGTACCAGGTAAGGGTTTATGAAGTGGTTACTCATATTGTTCTATTATTAAGTAAAACTCGGGAGCAGATATTGGGGTAAAAACCTGATTGATCAGAGAAGTGGCAAAGTGAGCTCCTCTCTTTCCTCAATCCAAAAGGGCTTCTAATCTTTCTAAGCCCCTCCCTACTACTTCCCATGTCTCGCTATATGTCCTGGGTCCTCTGAAACCTCTATGGCTAATTCTGGTCAGCTAGTAGCTAGCTGTGCCTTCTGATTCGAGGTAAACTTTTTTGACAGTCTCGGGAGTGTCAGAGTGCGATCAGAATATCCTCCAACAGGTTGAGGCTTGACTGGCACTGACTGGTTGCTGAGGAAGCAGTTTGCTATGGGAGGTGGCTGTTGTTCTTAGAAGGCCTTGCTGTTGTGAGTGGCTGGCTAGGGCAGCAGGCTGCTGATCAGGCGAGACAACTTTGGGAGCTTGCACCTGGCAAATCTCCACGTCGTCACTTTGGGGAAACACTGCAGAGCAGAAAAGCCATAGGGTGATTGTGGGCTGGGCTGACCCCTGCTGGCCCAGGTCTCCACTCAGGATCAACTCCAGTCCTCTGGCCAAGCCAGCTCATCTGCAGCGCCCAAGTAGGACTGACCGTCATGTGTCACACCCAGGCACACATCTTACATACACCCCGAGGCATGGTCCCATGTTTTGCCCCCTGCTTGCAGATATGGTGTAGTATCTGACACCAGCAGGTTCTAGGGAGTTTGTGCAGGTGGGTGTGAGCAGGAGGGAGTGTGAGTAGGACGGAGTGTGTGTGTGTGGTGTGAGTAGGAGGAGTGTGTGCGTGTGGTGTGAGCAGGTAGGTGTGCATGGTACTGGGGAGGGAGGCTCCTTTTCAGATGGGGACATTTCTCCAGAAGTCCTGGCTGCTGTACAAGCAGAAAGCCCGACGGAGACAGCTGAAGTAGAGAGTCAGCCAGTGATAGGGTGTTGGCGAGAAATGGATCAGGCAGCCAACTGTACTATTCTGAGATACAGAGCTGAGATTTTAATCTGAAGGAAGCAGAGAGATGTTGGTCGATGTTCTGTTTATTCTTTTTATTACATTTGTAATAAAAGTACGTGTATGCACACATGTGTGTGCGCGTGCGCACGCGCGTGTGTGTGTGTGTGTGTGTTGCGTGCGTGCGTGCGTCTATATTTAGTCAAATGGAGGCCAGATGCTGCCTTTGGCTAGACTAACTGGCCAGTGAATTCCTGGGATCCCCCTATTTCTGTCCCTCAAGTGCTGAGGTTATATGCATTGCCACCTGCTTGACTCTTGTACATGGGAGCTTGGGACCCCAACTTGGGTCCTTTTGATTATGTAGCAAGCACTAAGTCACCTCCCAAGTCCCCGAAGGTGTCTTCTTTTTCAAATAAACATTAGTCAGAGCTGGATTTTAGAGATAGCTGTGCAGCTACACTGTGGAGGAGTGGGGGGAAATATGTGTGGCGTGACGGTGCAGAGCAGGGTACAGGGATAATAGAGGGTGGTTACCAGTCAGCTGTCTGGGGGCCCTGTGCTCTTCTCAGAAATTGAGTAGCTGTGGATTGACAGCCCACACCTTCCAGTGTGAAGGCGTGTGTATTTTCAGATTCTTGTTTGTAGCTCTCAGTCCTGAGAGCTAGAGGCAGTTTGCTCGTGATACCAGAGGCTGGAGGTGTGTGGCTGCGGGCGCTCAGGTTGGAAGCTTATGACTCTGGACTTCAGCAGGCAGTGGCTGGCACTGGGCAGATAGTGTGACCCTTGCGTCTTAGCAGATGGTAGCAGCAGCCGTTGCAAACCAGTGCTGGAGTCCCCGTGCCTTGGGTTCTGGGACCTGTGGCTCCTACCAGTGTCGTTACCCTGAAACCTAGCGATTCTAGGACCTGGTAGCTCTTGGATCCTTGTGAGCAGGGCCTACACGCCCTCATCTTTGGCTCTCTGCAGCTCTCTCTGGGCTGCGTGAGGTGGCATGCAACTTTATCCTAGCACACCCTTGGGAGGCTGGGGCAGGTCGATCTCTGTGAGTTTGAGACCAGCCTGACCTACACTGAGTTTCATGTCAGGCAGCACTAAACAGTGACACCCATCTCAAAAGAGAAAATGCCCTTCCTGTACTTTACTGTCTTTTGTCTTCTTTGTTGCTGGCCACTCAACTCTTTAGCCCCCCCCCTCCCGTGTGTGTGTGTGTGTGTGTGTGTGTGTGTGTGTGTGTGTGTGTGTGTGTGTGTGTGTGTATTTATGTGTGTAGTTGTTGGTTTTTTTTTTCTCTTTGCTCCTAGGGGGCCCTTCATCCAGTTCCCAAACAAATACATAGAGACTTACTCTTACCTTAGCTTTAGCTTGGCTTGTTTCTTGCCAGTTTTTCTTAACTTGTATTATCCCGTTTCTCTTTAAGTATGTTTTGCCTCTAGGCTTTTTACCTTTCTTTACTCTATATACCTTACTTTTCTTCTTACTCCGTGGCTGGTTGTGTGGCTGTGTGGCTGGTCCCTGGTGTCCTCCTCTCCTTCTCTTCCTCCTCTCATTTATTCTCTCGGCCTACCAGCCCTACCTATTTCTCTCTCCTGTCTTACTGTTGGCTGTTCAGCTTTTTATTAGGTCAATCGGGTGTTTTAGACAGGCAAAGTAACACAGCTTTACAGAGTTGTTTTTTGTTTTGTTTTGTTTTGTTTTGTTGTTGTTGTTTTGTTTTTTTTCGAGACAGGGTTTCTCTGTAGTGTTTTGGAGCCTGTCCTGGACCAGGCTTGGTCTCGAACTCACAGAGATCCACCTGCCTCTGCCTCCCGAGTGCTGGGATTAAAGGTGTGCGCCACCACCGCCTGGCTCCAGAGTTTTTTTTTTTTTAATGCAACATAAAAGAATACAACACATCTTTGCATTAGTAAACAAATGTTCTACAGCATAGATGAATACAACACATCTTAAACTCTATTCCGCGACAGCATGTGTGCGTGTCATGCATGTAGACACCAAAGTGCAGCCTGATGTGCTGGTCCTCATCGTCCACCTTGTTTGAGACGGGGCCTCCTTCTCACTTCCTTCTGTGTACACTAGGCTGGCGGGCCAGTGACTTCTTGGGATTAGGGGTTAGCCTGTCTCTGCCTCCCCTCTCACTGTAGGAGTGCTGGAATTACAGCCTCACACGGATGTGCCCAGATGAGCGTGGCTTGTGAGGGCCACCGAGCCGTCTCCCCGGCCCCTTCGGGCACTGTCTCTCTGCTATGGCTTTTGCTGGTAGCACCGCCACCGCCACCGCCACCGCTGTTGCTGCTCCATTGTCTCCTCTTGGTGCTGCCAGCTCAGCTTACACAGCTTGTGATAAAAATCTGAAGTAGGCAAAAACCATCGAAAGAGGCCTTTCGTTGGGCCCAAGCCTTTCGTCTCGACACCAGAGGACGGCGCAGGAAAGAGTAACTTGAAAAATGAACCAAACAGTCTGGTTACATGGCCAGGAGCAGTGTATGGCGGGGGTGTTTGTGCCAGCCACAGGCTCCGTGCCGGCCTTCTGGGAGGGTGTGCCCCCTCTGGTCCAAGTGAGGATATCTGTTTGATAATCTGGAGACCGCCTAGGCTGTGTTACTCTGAGTGCTGCAATTCCACCAAGCGCTCGCTGTCCGAGTGGCTATGACTGGAGTGTGTCTTCAACCGTGGTTGAGTGTCCTCCGCAGCCGCTGGAGTGTCCTCAGGGTGACCAGGGAGTGTCTAGAATGGCCTGGCTGACGTGAGGGCATCCTAGCTGTTTCTTGGGCCTGTGGTTCCCTGTGCAACACCTGTCATGTGCCTACTCCTGGCGATTTTAATCGCTTACAGGCAGCGTTGGAAGGGTGTTTACAGTAAAATCGTAGGATAAGCCCAACACAGGACTCAAAACTCTAGTATTGTGTAGCAGTACTTAATCATATATTCAGTTATGTGTAATTGTGCTTAACTTTTCTTCCCTAGTTCACCAGGGAAAGAGATGTGTGGGGCATGAGAAACCAGGATAACAGTGAGGTTGTCCCTGGTGAGTATGGATAGAGGTGCCTTAGCTGGATAGCTCCCAGGACGCGGGGGGTGCAGAGGGAGGATGCTAACATGCTTTTAGTTATGCTGTCCCCTTCTGGGTGAGCCAGATCAGGCTGACCTCAGGTGCCCCAGGCCTGCCACTTCCTCAGCTGGTGGCAACCCGATGAGGGTGACCCCCAGGAGCCCCGCTGATGTAGATGTATTATGTGGCATGCTCTTGGACCAGACGGAGTGGGTTAAGGATCGTGAGTGGCGCGGAAATTTGGTGAGCTTGGTCATGGACCAGGCAGTTTTAATTTGGCCTCAGCCTATACAGTAAACTCCTCGCTAGCTGTTTTCTTTTTTTTAGGTTTTGCTTTGTTCTAAGAAAAACACACATAATTTTGAAAATAGACGCCCACTCTTGCAGATTGAGGCACTGTTTTGTGGGGTTTGGGTTGGCAGCGGAGGCCTTCACTGTTTGCTGAGCTGGTACCTCCGAGACAGCCAAACTGAGTTCTGCATATTCAGGGATGTGGGCGGTTGCTCGCAGGTGTTGGGAAGCATGGGCCTCTGTGCTAATTAAAAGTCTTCAAGTTTTTTTATGTCGTCACTAATCTCAGAAGAAATACTTGGCTGTGGATGAGATGTTCTGAAACATTACTGTCGAGGTGCCTGGGTCACCCTTGCTCTCAGGTCTGGCTCAGGGTCGTATAAGACCAGGTAAGGGGAGCAGGTTTAAGGGATCCAGCATGTCTGTTCCTCCGGAGGGTCTCAGCCCCGCACTCCAATGACTGGGGGTGGGAAAAACCTTGAGGCTGTGGGTGATTGATTAAAAAAACAAAAAGTGTTTCCCTTAGGTCAAGAAGGTGGCCCTTGGCTGTGCCTGGTAGACAGTGGCCTGCATAGCGTGGGTGCTGGGCAGGGTTAGTCCCCTCTCTTCAGGTCTAACCCCCAGTCTCTAAGGCCCTTTCTCCTTCCTTAGCTTGCCCCATGCCCTGAGTCAGCCCATGTAGGAAAACAATCAGTTCCACATTGTAGAACAGCCCCGCTATTTACAAGGCAGAGAATGGGGACAGGCTTGTCCCACGACCTGAAGAGAAGGCTCACCACAGAGCCTTGTCCCACTGCTGAAGGGTGCCTTGTTGTAACAAGAGTGAACCCGGCCGCCCTGCAGCACGTCCCCCTCACCCCATCCCAGAGTGTACACCCAACTCATGACAGAGACCCTATGGTCAGGACAGATGTCTCAGGCAGGTCCAGAGGAGTCCTGAGTGCCCATCCTGCTAGCAGCCAGGGACACAGTGGCTGGCACGGGGCTGGGAGCCCAGCTGCAGAAAGGTATGCAGGGTTAGTAATGGGGCTTGATGTCGCTTCTGGCCTTTGCAAACGGCTTGGGGCTAAGTGGGGTATCCTGAGAGTGTTCCTTCCTTCCAGGAGCCCAGATGGCTGGTGCCTGGGAATGGAGGAAAGGGGACTTAGGCAGAGGGTGGACGCTTAGTCTGAGCCCACGGCTGTCCCGTACCTTGAAGGCAGTGGGCATGGCCTGGCTGGTTGGTGCTACCTGGCCTGCGGCTCACCCTGGGTCCTTCTTGGGGGTAGCTAGTTGCCATCCACACGTGCTGATGCTGTCTGGGCTCACCCTCTTCTGTGCTGTTTGAATTCATTTATCTCAGGTTTCTGTCTCACATAGACTCTGTGGGGAAGGAGTGGTGGCCTAGGGCTGCTGGCTTGCTGCCTGTGGGTGTGGCCCTGGCAGGGACTTGCCTAGCCCCAGAGCCCAGGGAAGGACACCCTCTATATGAGCTTCAGCAGAGCCACAGATGTGGCTGCTGTGTAGGACAGTGACACAGCTGGCGTGCCCTCATGTCACTGGGGGCTGTAAACCTAAGGGGTGTGTGTGTGTGTGAGAGAGAGAGAGAGAGAGAGAGAGAGAGAGAGAGAGAGAGAGAGAGAGAGAGAGAGAGAGAGGACTGGGGTGTGTGTTGTCCTAAGGATGGAGACAGGGAGGGGCCAAAAAAAAAAAAGTACAAGCCAGGACTAAATGACTGTCTGCTCTGGGGCTTCCGGGACTGAAACCTTGGAACCAGAGCCCAGAGATTGGGGTCTTCCAGTGGCGTAGTGACTTCTAAAGCCAGACCGTTTGGTCTTTGTGTTCCTGCAACTTCCCATGTTCTCCAGGGTCCCGAGGCTCTTACTCAGTCCGCAGTCATTGCTTATACCCCTGGGCCTGCCCCTTCTCTACCTGACTCTAGTGGAGTTCCTGTGGACCACATGCTGTGGCAGGTATGCTGGGACGTGTCCTCCAGTGACCCTGGTGAACACTGCTGACTCAGGCACCGGTAGTGTGGACTTCCCCTTACTGAAATACCAGTCTGTTGCTTCCCAGCAGGAACAGGCTTCACCTGAAACATCAGCTAACATGTAGTGCCCACTGTGGGCATCCTCCTGAAGGCTGGCAGCTGTCTGTGAGACAAGATGTCGTCTGTGTCCTCAGCCCTATGTTAGCTAGCCCTCTCCTTTCCATCCTCCCTCGTTGGGTCCCAGGAAGTCCATGGGTGAACATTCGGGGCCATAGTCCACAGCCCTGGTCTCCCTGAATTCCAGAAGAAATCAGAAGACAGACGCTGGCAAAGGACAAAGACTAATATACAGTCTGGCCTAATTGGAGAGAGAAGGAGGCTGTGGGCAGCTTACGATTTCTAGAAACCGTGAGAGAAAGACCAGGAGATCTGCAGACTGAGCTGTGGGAGCGCTTAAGGGGCTTTCCTTCAGTGGGGTCCGGGGCAGCTCACACAGGTTGCTTGCCTTGGTCTTAGCTGGTGGGGCTGCTATTCACATATTCCTTTTACAAGTTAGCCAGTTGACAGACACTTGTTTACTTATTTGTCTTTTTAGTGATTTTATCAAGTAACACGTTCCCTATGGCATTGGTATACATCCTTAGTTTGGGCTGATACCCCCCCACCTTATTCTTCCTGCCCCTCCCCCAGTGTTCCCCTTTCTGCTTCCAAATGACAAACATACCAGCACCATCCCCTCCTCTCCTTTCTCATTTGAAGCCTGTTCTTCCCGTCTCATGGGCCCTCTTCTCCTTTCCTGGCCTCTCCCCGCACACACTTCTAGTTAAATATTTAACAGTTAGAAGCTAGGATCTGCTTGTGAGAAGTACGGAGAGGGTTTTTGTTTGTTTGTTTGTTTTTAGGTTTGGCTCAGGGAGAAAGGGTAGACATTCCATCCCAGTGATTCCCGTTTATGGAAGAGAAAAGTGAGTTTTATGGGACGGCAAGAGGAAAAGTCCTACCTGTTCTGGGTCCCCAGAGTTCCTTCCTTTGTTGGATGTTGGGTGCAGGTTCTTCTTCGGAGGTCAGCTTCAAGCTGGCTCGTGCTGGACTGCCAAACACACTCATTTACCTAATGAAAGGAAACCATCGAATGGGCGGGCCACCAGTGTCTTCTGTCGCCAGGGCTCTAGCCCCTTCTCTCAGTTTTGGATTTTAGTGATAGGTGTGCTATTCTGGGGATCTGCAGGGGGCTGAATAATGTCCCTCAAGGCATCCACCACTCACATGCGACTGTTAGGTGACTGTTAGGGGGCCTATCATGATCTGGTGTGGGGCCTTGAGGTGGGGAGACTGTCCTTGATAATTTGAGTGATCCAGAATGTAATCATCAGGATACTGCTGGGGGGCTCACTGCTTCACGGGGGTACCCCACTTTCCAGGCCCTGCTCCCTGGTGCCTGTGAAGTAAACAAGTAAAAGACAGATCTAGAGGAGACAGGCAGACCGGCTGACTTCAATATCCTCCTGCGTATCGGTGCCTCTCAGAAAAGAACTCAGACTCCAGAGAAGCAGACTCAGGCTCAGATCTATTTAAATAAACGGTGATAAATCACAGAGAAGGCATTAGACAAAAGAGGGTGTGGTGGGAGTGTGGGTTGTGCCACAGTGACCTAGAAATGTGGCAGAGGAGAGTCCGTGTCTACCAGCCTCATCTCCTTTCTTCCTGGTATGGGGTAGACAGTACCTGTACAAATGAAAATTGATGTCATGTCACTTGGCCCAGCTTTTGTTACTGGAGCAATTAGAATTAGAGCTTGGGGCCTGGCAGTCTCAACAAGCCAGGCTGCCTGTCCTCAATAAGCCAACAACAACAACAAAATAATGGTGAAAAGCAGAAAAAGGAGATTGACTCAATGTGATCACACTGAGAAGAGGAACAAAGAGGTTTGGTGGGAACACGCCCACCACATACACACCAGGACCGTCTCCAGGGTCCTGAGCGGTCTGCAAAGCTAGGCAGTCCTGGTCGTATGTGGTCCCAGCCATCGACGACTAACCATTGTCTCAGCTCTGGTCCCTCCCGCAAGGTGTTCTGACACCTTGCGGGTGTGGGCCTGTATGAGATCTTTTCCTTGGGGTTGAATTCCTCTGGCTGGTCCAGGCTTCTGGCATGTCCTCCCAGCATGAGATTCTTGGGGAAATCCCAGTTTCCTGGGGTCCACAGTTTCAGTGGTCTGATAGCCAAAGCAAGGGGCACAGGGGTCTCTTTAGAATATCTTCATTCCTGCCAGAACTGGGCGGAGTCCTCACTGCCTTCAGATCTCAGCAGTGCTGGTGACAGAGCCCTAGTTGGCCTGGGACACTGGGATCCCATTTGCTGACTGTGGCGATGGAGGAAGGTCCCTGCTTGCGGGCAGCCTAAAAGCTGGGGGAAGCCCAGTGGTGCAGCCAGGAGCCTAGGCAACCTTGAGATTTCAGCCAGCCCTCTGCATGCCAGCCCTCTGCATGCCAGCCCTCTACAGATGTTCTGTAATGTGTCTGTGTTGTTTCAAACCAGTGAGTTTGGAGTCTGTCTCAACAGCTGCCCCAGGGAGGCATCCATGCCCGCTAAGATGCCTTTGAGAGACGGATGAGGCCAATGATGGCGCTGCTGAGCGGGGATGCAGGAGCTCTGTCTGTGCCAGTGTTGGAGTTCACAGGGCATGAGCTCGCCCACCTGCTGGAACTTGCAATGGCCCTGTGGACCACAGGTGCTGCAGGTCTCAGCTGGAGACAACACAGAGGGACTGGACAGATGCCATCTTCCTTGGTCCTTACAGGTGAGATGTAAGGACCAGGAAGGTGGCTTATGTGTCCTCAGGCCTGGGGAGGGTCAGCACAGTGGGGAGTGTGATGCCATTACCAGACCTCAGTGTCCCCAAAGGGAGCTTCGTATGCCGTGCGTATCAGGAGTCTCAGCTACTCAGGAAACTAAGGCAGGAGAATCATTTGAGCCCAGTGGTTCAGGGCCATCTTGGACAACAGAGCAAGACCCTTACCCTGCGTCTCAAACTAGACAAAACAAATGAAAAAGTTAGTCTATATTGGTCAGCTGAGGAAGGCCACAGAACAAGTCCCTCTTTGTTAGCACTGCCTGAGCCCCAGGGAGGGACGTGCCGGGGTGTGCCCCTTGAGTGAGTCTACTATCTGTTTAGAACTAGGCAAGCAGCCACAGACTCTGGGCCGGCAGAGCAGAGAGGTCAGCGTGAACAGAGCTTAAAACAAAACATTTTCCTGGTGCTTCTGTGGGGTGTGCCCAGGAAGTGGAGCCAGTCAGCAAGGTGAGCTTGTAGAGGCTTAGTGGCCTGTCTGCCCCTCTGTGTTCTCTGGGTGGCAGTGGTTTCTGCTTAAGGTGTCATGGACACACCGCACGGGCAGGAATGTGATTCCCTGGCCCTCTTCTCAAAGTGTCTTCAATACTCATGCTGGTCTGGTGAGCATCGGTCCTGTGGACTGGTCCTAAGCCCAAAGTGATGCCACTGCTGGCCTCTCTGCACCCAAGCACTTGCTTCTATGGCCTCCCAGCCTCTCCTGGCCACCTCTGTGTCAGCTCTCTGGCCACAGACTGGCTCGCTCTAGTGCTTGGAGAAGATTCTGTTTTTTCATTGCTGTCAAGAGACACTATGACCTAGGCAAGTTATAAAAGAACATTTAATTGGGGGCTTGTAGATGTGGCACAGGAGCAGTCACTGAGAGCTCACATCTTATCCAAAAGTTGGGCCTGGAGTGGGCTTTTGAAACCTCAAAGCCTACGCCAATGACACACCTCCTCCAACAAGGCCATACTTCATAATCCTTCCCAAAGTGGTGCCACCAACTAGGGACCAATATTTAAATATAGGAGCTTATGGGGGCTGTTCTCATTCGCACCACCACACCTTGGCTGCCACTCGAGTTGCTGGAGTTGAAGCATCTTTTCAGCTTGCATGTTTGCAAGAGACTGAGCACGATGGCCAACGTGAGCTTTCGGGTTCACTTGTGACCTGGCCTCGTGGCCAGTGGACCCTTTCCGTTGTGGATGGTCTTAGATGGGGTGTCATAGTCATCATTCTTTTTCTTTTTGTGACAAAGGGACTCAGTGTGGCCTGGGCTGCCCCTTAGCTCTTGCTCCTCCCGTGTCTACTGTCAAGAGTGCTGAGTTTAACGGGTGTAGAACACCGTGTCTGGTTTATACAGTGCTGCCAATGGAGCTACATCTCCGAGCCCTCGTCTTCTTTTTATTGAGATAGGGTCTTGCTGTGTTGCCTAGACTGGCTTGAGAGATCCTTCCGCCTCAGCCTCTGACCAGCCAGGACTGGAGGTGCGTGCTGAATGGAGAGAGAGAGAGACAGAGACAGAGACACAGAGAGAGACAGAGACACAGAGAGAGACAGAGACAGAGACAGAGAGACAGAGAGAGAGAGAGAGACAGAGAGAGAGAGAGACAGAGAGAGAGAGAGAGAGAGACAGAGAGAGAGAGAAAGCCCTTGACTTGAACTTCTCTGAAAGTGAGTGACGGACCTAAGTCAGTGAAGTGGTCACAAGTGAAGGCACGTGTCTAGGCGGCCAGCATTTGCTGTCACTGCTTGTGGGTTTCCGTCTCTGTCACCTGGAGTGGTCCCTCCCTGGAGTGGGGTGCAGACCAGCCGGGCCTCTGTGTCAGCACCGAGAGGCCAACTCTGCTCCCTGGTGCGTGTGGCGGTTGGGTAGAACCACTCTTCCTGGCCCCTGCTCCCCCACGCTGGCTGCACACCACCCCACACGTCTCCTCTCTGTGGACCTTTTGCTTTCCCCTTCTAGAGATAGGAGATATTTGGGTGAGCAGGAGCTGCTAGGAGTTGTCAGGACCTGGATTCCTTTGGGCCCCCAAAATACCTCTTCCTGTCTTCAATTGGTTCCTGGGGCGTGGGGGTGGGGTCCCCACTCATTGTAGATGAAACAAAGTGTTCTAAGGAAAATTGATTGTTTTGGTTTTTGAAGATCTCTCTCCCTCCCTCTCCCTCCCTCCCTCCCTCCCTCCCTCCTCCCCTCCCTCTCTCCCTCCTTCCCTCCCTCCCCCCCCCTCTCTTTCTCTCTCTCTCTCTCTCTGCGTGGGTGCGTGCGTGCGTGCGTGTGTGTGTGTGTGTGTGTGTGTGAGAGAGAGAGAGAGAGAGAGAGAGAGACTATATGCCATGTGTAGGTGAGTGCCTGTGGACACTGGAACTTGTTGAATCACCCTGGTGCTGGAATTACAGGCAGTTAGTTGACTTGCACAATGTTGGTGCTTGGAACTGGGTCCCCTGCAAGAGCAGCAGGTACTTTTAACCACCGAGTCATCTTTTCCGGTTGGAGAGCTGGTTTTTAAGTTGTTTCCCCTTCAGGCATGTCTAGACTTGGGACATCATATACAATGTTGTCATATGTGGAATTTGTGCCCAAGAACCACAAGACTAGTAAACTAAGTAAAATCTAATAGTGTTCTAAGTGAGCTTACAGGTTTTTTTGTTTGTTTGTTTGTTTGTTTGTTTTGAAATGGGATCTCACTGTGTAGTCTTAGCTGGTCTAGAACTAACTCACTTTGTAGACCAGACTGACCTTGAACTCACATAGATTTTCCTGTCTCTGCCTCCCAAGTGCTAGGGAGCTTATGGATTTTTATTGGGCCACATTCATCGCTAATCCTGGACCACATGTGGCTCAGAAGATGAATCAAATTTCCACCAATACTCTATTTCAATAACCTCACTGCAACTCAGACCCCTTTGGAGGCTGGCTCTGTACCAGGTAAAGGACGCTAAGCAGGGCCCAGTTGCAGCTGTTGCAAGTAGTCTAACTGTGGCTCTGGCTCAGAGTGTGGGTGTGGAGGGAGATAGCGGACCGCAGAGCACAGTGTGCAGATGATGGAACAGGTCAGGGCTGAGCAGCGTAGCTGTGAAGATGGTGGTAAGTCTCTGGAGGTACACCTGAGTGTGCACCGGGACTTTGGCGTTCGGAGGGCGCCGATCTCAGTTTGGGTGAGGCTGTCTCTCTAAAGGTGTCAGGAATGCCTGGTGGGGAAACCGAGGCAAGACGTGTCAGGAGAGAGGATGCAGAGGTGGAGAACGTCTGTGGTTAGAAGCAGTGCACACGGGCCAGTGCTGGCAGAAGACCCCAGCCACATATGTAGAAGACCCCAGAAGAGTGCAAAGAGCGTGCCTAAAAGACCCCTGAAATCCTACCTTCCATCATTGAATTCAGGTGACAACATCCAGGTCAGCCTAGGCACTACCCGTGTGGGACCCTCGGAGGCAGGAGCTGCCGCGCCCTCCAGATGTGTGTTTGTGTGGAGCTGCCTGTCCCAGGCTCCGGGCTCCATCCTTGGGACTGTGGTTGTAGCCAGTAGCCCTGACTTAAGTGCTCTCCTGCTGCTTTGTCTTTAACACTGTATTGCGTTCCTACTTGCTGAGAACCGCCGACATGCCTGGCTTGTGCTGCCTGCGTCGCACACCCTGCTGTTATTACTTACTTAGCCCTTCCTGATGGGCAAGCATATGTTAGGAGGATAATTTTTGCTTAGAAGCCACTTGGAGATAAATATCTCCAAGCTGGCATTCCCCTTGGACTCGAGGGATGGCACAGGCCAAGGGCTTGCTGGTTGGGGCAATGTTGCTTAAAAAAAAAAACAAACTTCCTCTCCTTGCGAAATTTTGTGATGCACTCACTCCCTGTGCTGAAATCCCCTTCCCGTGACTGAACAATATATTCCCTGAACCTTGTGTCACCCCCTCCCCCTCCCGGAAGGCTGGCCAGCCCGCAGCTTGTGATTTTTCCCACCTTTCATTTGTAGAGCTCAGTTCTGTTTTGCCTTGAGACAGGCAAGCCTGCAACGATCGAGCTACCTATGGAAAATTCACTGTGTGGAACCTGCCCATCCCCACTCGCGCCTCGTCTCCTTGGGGTTGATAATGTGAATATAGTGAACACCCATGAGTAGCGTAAGGAGTAAGGACAGACCCAGTGCTTTTCTGCATGTGTATTTGCATGAGTGCGTGCTCACATGTGTGTAGGCACACTTAAGGATGCATGCATGGTTGTGCAAGTGTGAGAGCCTGAGCCCATACCTAGGGTCTGCTTCCGTTGGACCTCCACGTGCAGTTTTTTCACATGGGCTCTTCGGACTCCTCAGACTTGCAAGGCAAGCGCTTTGCCCCCTGATCTTTCTCCCTGAGCCCCGACTTTCTGTGCCCTTAGCCACATGGATGCCTGACAGCTCTGTCACACTGGGAGCCCCTTGTGGTTCCAAGAGTAGAGCCCCTCCCTCTTGCACAGCTGCCTCTGGTCTGCATTTGGGGCCTTACGTTCTCTGCCACCTGCATTCTTCTGCCTACGGACACAGGAAGAAGATGGAATGGGCCTGGTGGATACATGTGAGGAGGCTTCCTTGATGTCTCATCCCAGTCATTGGCGTGGAAGCACCTGGAATGTTCTGGGCCTCCGGAGTGGTCACTGAGCTCAGTTAGGGATAAATCATTGTCTTGAGGCAGGGATGAAGCTCCAGGGCCTCCTGTCATCTGTATATGCGGCCTAACTTATCTTGGTGAAAGAATGTTCTAGAACCTTGGCTTTTCTAGCTGCTGGGATTTCTGAGGTTTGATGCGCCAGACTTGGCGCGAGGCAGCTCTGCATATCTGCCCAGCGTTCTTTTCCCATACTTAGGGCTGAGCCCATCGCCTTCCTGTGCCCCAGAGAGATGCAGCAGTGGGCCACACCACCCTGTAACAGCTGTGCTGCCGGAAGACGAGGGTGCGTTGGTGTCTGGTGCCAGTAACTCCCCAGCTCCCCCATGCTCCCTGTGAGTGGCCCACCAAGCTTCACAGTCTGAATCATCTGGGCACGGACACAGCACAGAACAGAGATCTGTCACCTGCTCTGACATTCCTGGCTGCCTCACCAGACTAGAGGTATGCAGGGCCAGGGTCTAAAATTCAACCCAGAGTTCCAGGCCCTGGGACCCTGTACGGGGATCTAGGCTGCCAGGAGTAGAGGGGCTCTCGTTAGAGGGACAGTGAGGCTTGGGTCCTGCTTTTCTGCTTGGGGTGTGCAGAGCCATCTCTGATTTATGCGTCTAACGATAGGGAGTCCCTCCTGGCTCCATTTCCTACTGCAAGATCAGTTCCTCGGTCCTGCTGGCCGCCTCAGGGGCACCGTGAGCGCAGTTCTGATGGGGCCATCTTTCTAGATCGTTTTCCATCTCCACTGACTTCATGTCTGTGACAAATGCAGGCCATGGCCTTACTTAAAGTTGTTTCTTGATGCTTGTGGTTCGCTAGAGCAGCTGTTCTGAACCTGAGAACCACAGGTCTAGAGGAAGTCAAGAAGGAATAACTCCTGTGAGTGGCTCGAGAGACTGGATAAAGTAAGCTTGAGGATCTTTCGTAATCTGTGGATCATAGTGAACCTGGAGGGCTGGCGTTTTTTTGGCCCGGCCGCGGCGTGGTGCGCGCCTGGCTGGGCAGGTGGAGGGCCCTCCTTTTTGAAGGCGTAGGCTTCCTCTCCAGTTCTGACACCTGCTGAGCGGGAGGTCAATGCAATATGGAATATATGTATTTACATACAAGCTGAGGGGACAGAAAGCGTGGCAGGCTTCCTGAGGAGAAGAGAGCTTCCTTTTCTCTTTCACTTCCTTTTATCCTCACCTGTGCTGAATTGCCCTATCTCCGCCCTTATGGGCGTGAAGAGTTTTGTGGGCTCACCCCTACAAGCCTCTAGAGTGTTCTTCCATGTAGTGTTCTTGTGTGTGTGTGTGCACGTGTGCATGCGCATGCGTGTGCGCGTACCATGCACATGCATGTACAAGCTTCACATGTGTCAGAGGACTTGACTCAGGCACCCTTACTTGCTGAGTCTTCTCGACAGCCTGTTACATCTTGCCTGAGGGCCATTTGGTATCTGGAGACTAGAGATCTTGGCTGTAAACATGACTGACAGTTGCACCATAACTGCCTTGGGATCCCTGGCGCCCTCGTCTCGAGAAAAGCACTCCAGGACTTCGCAACACTTTCCTCTTCCTCATGCCGTGCACGAGGTTGCCTTGTCTCACCGCTAACACTCTGGTGATCTGTCTGCTCATCCACAGCGCCGTGTGCTGAGTGTCAATAAAATGTTGGCTGCTTTGCCACTGTGGTTAAGAAGCAGAAACATTGAACTGGGCAAGGCGGCACAGGCATTTAACCCAGCATTAGAGAGGCAGAGGTAGGCAGATCTCTGAATTTGAGGCTAGCTTGGTCTACAGAGGGAGTTCCAAGAGAGCCAGGGTTACACAGAGAAAGCCTGTCTCAAAAAGCAAAACAAACAAAAACAGAAAGAGGAGGAGGAGGAGGAGGAGGAGGAGGAGGAGGAGGAGGAGGAGGAGGAGGAGGAGGAGGAGGAGGAGGAGGAGACATGCTCTGTCCTGAGGCCGAGGCAGGAAGGAGGATGGCTTTGTGTTTAGGACTTTGAGCCCAGGCCGGATGACACAGTAAAAACCCAGCTCAAGACAAGACAAAAAGTTAATAAAACCTTAAGATGCAGTGAAGTGTGAAGTATGAGGTATGGTTTGGGGGTCTCTGGAGGGAGGCAGGGATCCTCAGTTGGTCAAGGTGACTGACACATGGTGTGACAGTGGACAGTTAGACTGGAGACCCTGATCAAACTCAGAGAGCTTGAACTTGCTGGGGGTTATGGCAGCCCCTCCCTCGGGTGTGCCTCATCCCTAGGAAGGAGTCAGGAGATAACCGCCCACTGACCCAGCTCCCTCTGTCTAGTGAATCTTGATTATGACCCTTGTCAAGCTGGCCTGATCTTGTCATTTCCATCTCTGAGGAATTGCTGGAGATGAAAGCAGTTTGCTAGGACATCATTTAGTGGTTTGAGGACTAAGAAAATAAATCCCAGTTGGCCATGGCCCCGTCCTCTCATCCCATGTGTGTCCATCCATCACCTATGCATGGAATGGGGCTGAGAACCAACAGCAGAGCCAGGAGGAGCCCCACAGCCCACAGCCCTGGACAAGGCCAGAGATCTGGGGGTTCTGCTCTATTTAACACCTTACTGGGCTCTACCTAGCCTGTGCTTGCCACTGAGAGTAGTGGGCGTCCTGGAGTTTAAGATACGCCGCCCAGATCTATGATCATTGCAGAACGAAGTGGCTCAAAACCGTTGTTACGAATGGGAAAGTACGCCGCCCAGATCTATGATCATTACAGAACGAAGTGGCTCAAAACCGTTGTTACGAATGGGAAGAGAGCTTAGACAGGGTCCCATGTACTTGAACTTGCTATGAAGCTAAGGATATCCTTGAACTTCTAATCTGCTTGCCTTTGCCTCCACAGCTAGGATTATAGCCATGCACCCACCACCAAACCCAGTTGCAAACAGTGCTGGGTATAGCCTTAAACTTCACACGTGCTAGGCAAGCATTCCAGCATCTGAACTGATACAGCTTCCTTCCGCCCTGACCCTTAACATGCTTCAGGCACTCTTAAAGCAGATGCAGCTCCTCTCTGCTCTTTTTGTGTTGCCGAGACATCTCAGGGAGGCCTTTGTGACAGGCTGCATTTCACCGGTAAGAGCGCCACCCAGTTAATGCTCACCAGCTGGGTCTTCAATGGGTGCCGTGCTCAGGATTAAATTCCTCACAATAGGCTGACCTCACATCCTCAAACCACAGGTGAGGCAGTGATCGTCCGAGGCAACTGTTATTTGTCAGCTCATGTCTGAAGGGAGAAACGGGCCTAGAGAGACCCAGTGACTTCCTAAGACCAGCGTGAAGGAGCCAGACTCTGAGCTGGTTGTTGTGACCTGATCCCATTACTTCTCCTGGGAATGTGGGGCCACCCCAGCTACTGCCCTAGAGAGGAGAGAAAAGCAGCCAGCCTTTTCCTTCTGAACATGGGAAGCCTTTCTCTCCTCTCCCCTCATCCTGCCAGCCGCCAGCAGGTGCTCTGTTGAGGAGGTTAAGAGTGCTTTCGTGTGCCCAGGCAGGGGGATATCGTGGTAGGCTGGCTGGGGTGAGAGAACTAATTATATCTCGTGTGGTTTCGTGTTGAGGAAGCAGAAGGAAACGGTCTGAGTACATGGTGAACACACGCTGGAGCTGGGGTCTGAACTGCTGCAGTAGCCACAAGCAGGTTGTGACTTGAATTTGGGTCTGACTGGGGTCAGAGCCTGGGCAGGGTCATGGGAACCTTGGTGGGCAAGAAATGGGTACAGGCAGCGAGTGCAACTGTCAGAGGCCAGTGTGAGAGGAACACAGAAAACTCTAATGACCCAGGACACACTGTCATCCTTGCCCTGCCACAGAGGTGACGAGGTCTGGTCAGGCCGTATGGAGCAAGCAGCCCTGGCTGCTCCTTCATGCACGAAGTGGCAAGCATGTAGAATGCCTCCCAGAGGAGAGTCTTTCCACTTCATAGTTCTAGGCCTTTTCAGAATATAGTGTATGAAAAAAACATATCTAGGCCTTCACGTCGGCCTCTAAACCTCTCTCATATTGCAAATCCCTTCCTTTGTCCCCCTGACTTGTTTCCTGTCCTGACCCTAGGACCCTCTCACTACCCCTGTGACAGGAGAGACCATTTGAGTGAGTCACCCAGTATCATTTGCAGAATCCCACCGGGAGTGACTTAGGTGGCCTAGGACTCAACAAGCTAGGGTCTGTGTGGGCTAGGCTCAGCCTGGCCTGCCCCTGAACCCTGCAGGTCCCTCCCACAGCCAGCCTCCAGCTGTCCACAGCGTGTGGGTTGTCCCTCTGGCTCTGGTGGCATGGAGTCACTGGGCTCAGGGAGTCTCCTGGAGGGCTCTGTCCCTGCTGTTAGTGGACATCCTAGGGAAGGCTGGTCCCAGTCCACAGTGGCCATGTTTCTGTGTAGCTTTAAAACTACCGTGAAAGGTAAGAGGGGCTGAGGTTGGCTCTGAGGTGGATGGCTAGTGGGAGCCGTTCTCTGGGTTCTGTCCCAGCACTCCCTAAAACCAACCAAACAAGACAGGGGTGAGCACCATTTAATTCTTGCGAATATGTTGTCTGTTTTTTCCCCCTTGGTTTCCTTAGGAAGACGAAAAGGATACAAATCTGAAATTAGGGTGGATGAGATGTCTCAGCTGGTGTTTGCTTCCCTCCTCAGTTACCTGCATTGGATCTGAGGAGAGAACCAACTCCTACAAGTTGTTCTTGAACTTCCATACATGCTGTGTGAGAGTGTGCCCATACATACACACATAAACTAAATAAAAAGTGGTAACTGGAGTTTTAAAAAATCTGAAAAGAATAAGGGTTATACTTGTTTTGTTTTTGAGCGTGGATCTCTGTCATGTAGTCCAGGCTGGCCTTGAATTCACTCTGCAGCCCAGGTGGATCTTGAATTCCTGACCGTCCAGCCTCTGTCTCCTGGTGTTGGGGTTACGGGCTTGCACCACCATGCCCAGTTCATACTGTCTGTACAGAGCTAGGGATAGAACCCGGGGCCATCTGCATGCTAGACAAGCTTTCTTTTTTTTCTTTTTTTTTTTTTTTTTGGTTTTTACGAGACAGGGTTTCTCTGTGTTGTTTTGGAGGCTATCGGTCCAGCCCGGCCTCGAACTCACAGAGATCCGCCTGCCTCTGCCTCCAGAGTGCTGGGATTAAAGGCGTGCGCCACCACCGCCCGGCTGCTAGACAAGCTTTCTAACTGAGCCTGGCGACTGTTTTTCCAATGTATGGACTCTGCTCTCTGTCTCAGGACAGTATGTGCTTACGTGGCTCATGTGAGTCACAAGTGGCAGTGGTGCCTGCATGTGGTGACATGCACCTCAGATCTCAGCTGGGGGAGGCTGGGGCAGGAAGAGCATACGTTTGAAGTTAGTCTGGGCAGCATAGCAACAGCACGACCAAAATCAATTGTTTTTATATTTATACATTTTTATTTCATGTGCATTGGTGGGTTGCTTGCTTATACGTCTGTGTGAGGGTGTCGGATCCCCTGGCACTTGGGCCACAGACAGTTGTAAACTTCCATGTGGTTGCTGGGAATTGAACCCAGGTCATCTGGAAGAGTAGTCAGTGCTCTAAATCTCTGAGCCATCTCTCCGATAGGGTTTTCTTTCTTTCCTTCTTTCTTTTCTTCTTTCTTTCTCTCTTTCCTTCTTTCTTTCCTTCTGTCCTTGCTTCCTTCTTTCTTTTCTTTCTTTCTCTTTCTTTTTTGAGAAGGAAAAAGAAAGAAAAGAGAAGTGGTGTGTGGTGAGGCCAGTGCCAGCGGCTCACACTGTATTTCCCCTTTGTGGCTACCCAGCACCTCACTTCCTTTGCAGTGTACAAGCCGCCTAGGTCCTGGGTAGAAAGGTCATTGCCTGGGGCCATAAGTTTAAGCAGGAATGTGTGTTCAGTGTCTGGAAGCCAGGCTGAGCATGAGGTTGGAGGACCCAGGGGCTTGACTCTTGGTTTCTCATTACTTCCAGAGCAGTCTTCCTGAAGATTCCTTTCTGTAAGTGCCAAGAACGACTCCAGAGAACCACGGTACAGGTAAATCATTTTGTGTACAATTTGTATGCCCAGGTTAGCAACTGATACCTTCTAGAAGCCTCCATCAGATCTAATGGACTGTTGGGTACCTTGTAGCCAAGATTGAGACATAGCTGCCATCCCTCGGGGCAGCATGGGTTTTGATGTGAGACACTGATGCCCCTGGATGGCCTTCCCTTCCCTTTCTCCATGTTCTCCTCCAACTCCCATCCCTTCTGGGTTGTGGCTGCTAATGGCATGATGGCCCTGCGCTCCCATGTGTGTTTTCCTTCTCTTCAGGAGCGTAGGAACGACATGTGTCCATGGCCCTGTGTGTGTTTGAGATTGTCTGTGTGCCTGTATCTCCCACATGACTATGCTTGCCTGTGTGTGTGTGATTGTGAGTGTGTGTCCTGTGTCAGTTGTGTCTTTGTATGTTGACCAGGACTTCCTCTCAACATGGTGTGGGCCACAGCATCCATACTGGCCTTTACCTTTCTGCCATGGCAAGGCACAGCACCAGAAGAGGGCACTCTACCCAGGATTTGTGGTACATTTTAATTGGACAGAGCTTAAGAGAAAAAAACAGAATAATGTGTAAAGTCCATCATCCCTCATCCTTGGTGCACAATGACACAGCAGCGGCTTTGCTTCCCCCACAGAGACGGCCTGGCAGGACTGTGGTGGGGAGGGAGGCCCTCACTGGAAGTGAGGAGGCCATTGTACACACACACACACACACACACACACACACACACACACACACCACAGATATCTGGGTACATTGGGGCAGGGACCTTACTTATGTGTGTCCAGGCACGTCGCATGCATGCCATGGCTTGCCAGTGGAGGTCAGAGGATAACTTTCAAAATTGGTTCTCTCTCTCCACCCCGGGTACCAGCGATCGAACTTGGGTCGTCAGGCTTGCATGGCAAGCGCCTTAACTGAGTCACCTCACTGGCCTGAGAGCTCGTCCTATGAATTCTAAGTTGGCACTGGGGTCCGACCATTATTTGTTGCTACTGCTGCTTCTCTTCCTTCTTCCTCTTCCTCCTTTTGATCACGTGTCTTTGGATTTTGTTGGTCTCTGAAATGTTTCTCAGGTTCCTTAGATATGAGGAATTTAAAAGTACAGGCAATTTCATGCACCAGGTGGTACATTAAATAGTAAGAGCCCTGGTTCCCCCCACCCCCAAGTACCAGCCCCAGAGGAAAGTGTCTGTCTCTGAGTGCAGACCGACACTTCCTCTCAGCAGTATGGGCCATCACATCACCTTCCTCCGAGGGCAGTGGAGGTATACAACAATATGGCCCAGACACACCACACCCGCCCTGGTCTCTGACTGTGCAGTGTATTCCTGCGTGCCCCCGCTGGCCTGCTCCAGTCAAGGAGCCCATAGCTGTTTCTGCAGTCCAAACAATGTAGTGAGTTTCTGTCCTCACTGATTACAGTGCTGCCTCCCAAAGCCACCAGGGAATGGAGTGTGCCATGGCTTAATTTCTGTTCTCTCCCATCCTGATATTCTTTGTCCTCCAACATCAGCAACACCGGCTGGTGGAGACTCAGGGACACTGTGTGGTATTTGATTTTACAGAGGAGTTGGGCACCATGGTATCATTTGTGCAGCTAGAAAATTTGCATTCTTAATGTTTCTTTTATAAGAAAGAAACATTAAAAATGCAAATGAGGTGCTCTGTAACATCTCTAACGGGAATGTCCTTTCTCTCTTTGGGGACTAAAGCACCACTGTCCATGACCTCCTGAGTAAGTACTGTCTGCTAGTGTATCTGCTACTGGCCTCCCCAACCTGGGTTTTGATATTAATTGGCTCTCAGTTGTAAGCGGTACAACTGTCTCAGTTCTGCTGGCTGCAGCCCAGAAATGAGCCACTGCAGATCAATGTCTGGTGACAGCTCTCTCCTGACTGCCCATCGTGCTTTCCTGTGGGCATCTTAGGAGGGTCATCCTTGAAAAGGCCTCACCTGCCTCCCATCACCAGTCACTCTGGCACTGGGGACTCCACACAGGAATTTATGGTGTCACGGTAACATTTGTGGTAGCAGCTGAAGGCTTCCCAGGACCTGATGTCTGGGGCTGGCCACCACTCTCAGTATAGACCTGCACTGTCTCTGGGATCCAGGACCAGTAACCTGGAGCCCTGGGGGATAGTAAGAGCCATTGCGAGGCCAGGCTTGTATTTCTTCAAATGAAAGCCGGTGGGGCCCCAGGAGGTGACAGAATGCCACCCTCCATGCCACAAAGCCGGTAGAAAGAGATGGTGTTGTTAGGTTCTACCTGAAGTTTAAGCCACATCATACCAATAGCATGCATTTGCCTGGGTCTCTGCAAATGGTCACTGGTCTCCCCATAGAGTCCCACTCCATTCCTGGCTCTACCTGCCTCCTTAGGGCATACCCTGTCACTACCGCTGTCCAGTAGGCACTGTGGCCGTCACTCCCTGTGTCCTGCCTTGCATGCTGGCTTCCCATCCAGCACAGCACCCACCCACCTAGTGCTCAGGCTTGGGGCATGAGCTGGGATAAGAGCCCATTTGAGGCACTGTCTGAATCTTGCTGCCCCTATGGATTGAGGTTGAGTGCTGACCTAGATGGTGATGCCCAGCGCTCCCACTAACTGTGCCTTGCCAGTGTTACTACAGTAGAGCTGGAGACCTTGGCTCTGGGGATATGCTCTGGGGCCTGGGGACACCAGAGCTGGGACAACAGCTTTGTGTCTGGCAGCCACTCAGGAGCTCCTGGACCCCTTCTGGAACTCTCAAGGGACAGGTCCTCTATAATTGAGTGTTCAGACTAGTAACATCAGCGTCTCTGAGGTACCAGCATTGTGGGGGTGGGGTGCCTGGCTACTGGCTGGCAGGGAGTGGTTGGAAGGCCACACCCAGCTGGGAGGGAAGGTGCAGCTAGGTAATCCTCTGTCCTGAGTAGCCAGAGTTTCATCTTCACGTCTGAGCAAATGAGCAGATAGGAAGTAGACAGAGCAGGCTTCCGGCCAGGACAGTCTGCCTTACCACAGTCATTCAAGATCCCCTGTTGTGTTTTGTGGGGTGCCCAGGAGGATGCTTAAAAGTCTGTGTAGCATCTTGCTCCCATGAGAGCACCTAGTGGTATCTCCTCTGTGATCTGTCTCCAGTACCAGGTCCCAGGAAGAAGCCTTAAGTCTAAGATGCAGTACACACACACACACACACACACACACACACACACACACACACACACACACAGGAATGCATGCACACACCTAGGTGCATATCTGTAGACGCATGCACATACAGACATATAGACATACATGTTTGCGCACATCTGCACATACAGATTTGTGTGCAAATGTATATGCATGCATTTATGTGCATGTTACATACAGAGATACACATTTAACTTGGCATTTGCAGGTGCGGTCATGTATGTGAGTGTATACATGGGTAAACATATGTCCTTGGTTGACATGATTTACACAGGCTCACATGCACAGTGCATGCACTTAGGCACGAACATGCACACACAATGCTTTCAAGGTCATTAGCGACCTCAGGCTTGAGCTGGGTATGTACCCCTCTTTGACCTGGCCCTGTCTGAAGGTTGTTCCTGTTTTCCATTGCAGCCCTTGCTGAGATTTCTGGGGTTCCCTGGAGGTGGAGAGTTGCCCTCCGGCAGCTCAGGCAGGCTGGAGGGAGGGACTGCAGCTCTTTCTCCTGGGTTTCCAGTAGGCAAGTACTCCCTCTCAGCATGGTAAATGGGGTCTTCGTGACCCTGCCTTTAATGGCAAGCCAGGCCCTCTTCTGAAAGCAGGAGAGTAACAATTCATAGTCACTGCAGACAACAGGAGGGCCTCAGCTGTCAGTGGGAGGCCCCAGCTTCCCCTGAGGGAAAGGTGTTGCATCCATTTGTTTAAATTTAAACACAGAGAGCAAGGTCCTGAACTTGGCATTCAAGGATGATTGTGGAGCTGTTCCTGGAAGGCACTGTGGCAGCCTGTCTGTGTGGGAGTGGCAGGCGCTTTGTTTAAAGTGAGTTTTAAATTACACCAGTGAGTAGCATAGAGAAAAAAGGAAAAAAAAATCAAACCCAGCAGCCCTCCTCCTCCCCTTCCTTCTCTGCTCCAGACCACTGGGATCCCTGGGGCTTGTTTTTAAGAGCAGCAGGGTCTAGGCAAGGCTATTGCCCTCTAGTGTCTGCCTGCGAAATAACTGTGCTCTGCGTTGGGTCTGCAGGGTAGGGGCTGCGACTGTAGTGGGCATGGCTTTGCTGAGCATGCTCTGTGCTTCTATAAGCAGTGTCAGGGTCAGCCAGGGTGGAGATGTTGGAGGGCCCCGGTGAGCTCCCTCCCCCCAACACTGTCTTTTCAGCTAGTCAAGGTTGGCAGAGGAAGTTGCTGCTGGCTGCCACAGAAGACGGGAAGACAGTGTTGGGTCCCCTGGAACTGGAGTTTAGATGGCTGAGAGCTGCCATGTGGGTGCTGACAGTGCTCTTAACTGCTGAGCCATCTCTCCAGCCCTAGCTGGTGGATTTTTATAAAGCTTATATCCAAGGGCAGCCCTGGCCAGTCTGACTAACTACCTGGGGGCAGTGAGGAGTTTCCATTGTTTCAGCCACTTGGTATTTTCCTTAAAATTTGTCTTAGCGTGTGTCCTGGCTTTCCCATTCCAGGCACTGTGTTGGGGTACAAGCTGAGGCTCCTGTTCTCTGCCCCTTTTCTTGCACCTCTGTACCCCACAGTGTGTTATCACACACACGCGCGCGCACACACACACACACACACACACTCCTTTGGTGACTGAGGTTGCACACCGGGCCATGGCAGCATATTGATTACATTTCCACTACAGACCAGTCTCTTCCCTGGGACTCTAAGTGCTCCATTTTGAATGTGTCTGGTAATAATTCATTCTTTGACTGCAGGAGAATGCAGGTGCAGCAGCGTCTTAGGATCCAGCCTCCGAGACTTCCCACTTTGCAGATCATAGAATGAGATCCTTATTCTTAGGTTCATAGAATGTCTGTTAGACCTCCAGACATCAACTCTGAGTTCCAGGTAGCAACATGAAGACGAGCTTAGGATCCAAACGCTATTGTTGGCCAATCTCGTGGGATTGCTTCTAGTAATTTCCACTTACATGTCTTTGGCTAGAACCAGGGAAGCTCAGAAATGTGTTGAACTGGGTGTTCTGCCCACCTAGGAAAGCTCAGGATCCTGTCACCTAGAATGAAGCTGGAAGCCACAGAGGCAGGGAGGTGGTCAGGCTGGGAGGAAGGCCAGGGGTAGGGTGGGGGAGAAGGCTGCTGAGCTTGGGGAAGGGTAGATGGATGGGGAAGGGGGTGGTCAGGCTGGGAGGAAGTGGGGGGAAGGCTGCTGAGCTTGGGGAGGGGTAGATGGATGGGGAAGGGGGTGGTCAGGCTGGGAGGAAGTAGGGGGAAGGCTGCTGAGCTTGGGGAGGGGTAGATGGATGGGGAAGAAGGTGTCTCCAAGAGAGGCTTGCAGGTTGGGTGTCCATACTTTTCCAGTGAATGGGCTGGAGGTGGTGTGAGCGTGTTTCTAGTGGCCAGTGCCTTCCTGGGTCTCCCATCCATTGTGTCTTGCTGAGGGGAGGGGAGGGGAGGGGAGGGGAAGGTTTCATCCTGGGGATGTGTGTGTCCTGTGACACTCACAGCTCTGGGAAGGAGGAGGTTGGGGTTTTGAACCCCTGTACTGCTGCTGCTGCTGCTGAAGGTGAGCTTCAGGAAGACCCTTCATCATCCTGTCCAATGTGTACATTTATGTGTTTCCCAGCTAGATGGGTCTGTCTCTTTGCGGTGTCTGTGCACTGCCTTTTTTGTTGGGGTGGAGCGTCCTAACAAGCGGCATGTGTGTCCCTCGGCTCCCAGGTTGAGGACACTGTGTCGGGTCTGGTATGGGCCAAAGCCCTTCCGTTGGCCCCTTGTTCTGGGCTGTGCATAGGATCTGTGTGTCACAGTTCACAGGCGGGCACATTCCTTCTTTGTGTCTCGTCGTCCCTCCCCCAACCCCCGTTTCCAGGATTGTATACAAACTTAAGCAAGTACCCTGCCACTGAGCACTTAGTTAATTAATTAAATTCTGAGCTAGAGCCTCACTGTGTAACCTTGGCAGTCCTGGAACTCACTGTGTAGACAGAGACCTGGGATTAAAGTCCTGTGCCACCATATCTGGTACCCCTGTGTTTGTGTGTTTGTCTGTCTATTTGAGACAGGGTTTCCGCTTATAGCTCTGGCTGGCCTGGAACTCACTATGTAGACTAAACTGGCAGTGAACTCAGAGATCCCCCTGCCTCTGCCTATGATTCAAGGCCTGCACCTCCACCTTTTGTTTTCAGAACTGCCTTCCCCCCTTTCTTCTTTCCGTTTGTATTTTTAATTTTATTTCAGTCCTGGTTTTAATGTAGCCCAGCCTGGCTTCACACTGTGTAACTAAGGTGGTCCTGGACTTCCCTTCTGCCCCCCCCCCCCCCCCCCCCGTGCATCGCCGCGCTGGGAAGCGCTGGGGAGTGGACTCAGGGCTGTGTCGTTATGGGCAAACACTCCAACAAAGGAGATGCCCAGCCCTGAAGGAATGTCCTTGTAAACATTTTGAGGTGGACAGAGTGGCATGCATGCCCTTGACTGCTGTCAACCTCATCTGTTGTCACCATCATCTGCTTCATCAGGAGAGCTCTGAGGAGGGAAAAGCATTGTCCTGTGCCACCTGATCCTCACAGCTAGAAATGTGTGCTTACACATCAGAGGGCTTCCTGCCTGTCACAGCCCCCTTGCTCTGGCCATCTCCAGTTTCTGCAAAGCACAGGGCCTTGTGGGCTTAGACCTCAGGCATCTGCCGAAGCTCTGTGCCCAGAGGCTGCACGAGGTCAGGGTGGCGTTGCTGTCCTGGCTTTCAGCCCTTTTATCAGCAATGTGGACACTCAGCATTGCAGGGAATTTGACCCTGGCTTTAGGATTCCCATAGTTTGGACCCCAGCAACCCACATCTCCATTCCACACTGTGGCAGGGGAATGGGCTCTTGCCAGGCGGGATGGCCTGTCGACTTGCCGAGCAGAACCCAGAGTTTGTAATTGTCTGGGTCACCACTGTCCGTTTCCCATCCACGGCCTCCGTTCTTCCCTTCCTTCCATTGGATGAGGGTAGGAGTCGCTCCTTGGTGCTGGGCGGCTGTGAATCTGTAAGGTAGGGCTGGGGCCGGTCCTGTGACGCCACTCCCTGTCGGGAGTCACCCTTTACGGGTCACCCGCAACTGCTTTTGAGCTAGCAACAGTCACTTTAGGAAAAGATCAGCTGCACTGGCCTAGAATATTCCACCCCTTGCAGGAAGGAGGGGTTCAGGCTATCCTGGCTTTAGGAAGCTTCTAAACGTATTGGGACAGAGGCCGGCCAGCCTGTCAGGCTGCACTTGAGGACAGGACATACTGGAGAGAGATGCAGGAGAGGCTGACCCCACCCTCCGTGGGAGGCAGGGAGGCCTGGCAGGGGGCAGATGCTGTGCCAGCACTGAGTCCACATCTGGGGACTGTTGTGCTCGTTCATCTCCTGTTGGTCACTCTCAAAAGTGAGGCCTTCCTGTGCAGCAGGGCAGCTGGTGCGTCAGAGCGCTGGGCTCTGGGGGTCAGGGTCAGCAGGCTCAGAGACGGGGGTCCTGGTGTGTGCTGGGCCTCAGGCCTAGCTGAGGCAAGTGAGAACCGTGTCAGGCTCGAGAGCCCCATGGCCACAATTCCACCAAACAGCAAAGCCGGGCTTTGTGTTTCTTGTTGGGACAAATCAGAGTTAATTGCTACTCTCCAGAGAGGCAGGAAGAGCTCAGATGGCCTCCTAGGCTGGCTGTGTGTCCTCTGTGGAGGCCAGCTACTCCTGCAAAATGAGGCCCTGAGGGCGCATTTCCGTGGGTCTAAAGGTTAGCGTGTGTGCTTACCTGTTACCCTACTGCATGTATGTGGCCACGTGTTTGCGTACACTTATGGCCTTGTGCACTTTTCTGGGTCATCCCACACATGTGCAACTCTTGGATGTATTCTGCGGCATGAACCTTGTCGCCACAGCCTTCTGATGCCTGGTAATTTTCAGGGTTAGCATGTCAGAAATTGGGAAGTAAGCCCTCCCCGGAACTGAAACCTGGCTTGTTCCTTTCACTTGTGGCTTATCACTGTCCCTCTAGCCGGTTATCTCATAATCCACCTTGGTAGGTCCTTCTTGGTGTACGTAGCCTTGTTGTGTCTCTCTGCAGGATCTGCCTGTCTGGCGGCACCACAAATCCTGGATGCCCTCCACGTCCCTCAGCAGGAAGATTCAGATAGGATAGGCACCTGGAAGAGATGGAGGGACCAAGAACCATCTGGAGCTGTTGTGACCTGTAGCCTTCCTTTCCTTCTTTTGCAGGTTGGGAGGGAGCACCGGCAGCCTTTGGCATGAGGTGGTGAAGGAGGCCACCGCTAATCTGACATGTGGGGACTCGGGGACCCCGCCACTCATGGACTCCGGTCTGTGCTGCTGGCCCCAGCCCTGGGCCTCTGAGAAGTCCCTGCTGCCACAGCACAGCAGCCCCCCGCCATCTATGTGTGCTCACTGCTGAAGGACTCGGTGGCCCTCCCCATGAGGATGTGTGCCCCCATCAGGGGGCTCTTCTTGGCCCTGATGGTCGTGTTGGGGACAGTGGTGGCGTATGCACCTGTGCCTCGGATCACCTGGGAGCATGGAGGTGCGTTTTAAAGCTGGGAGTGTCAGTGGTTCTGGAGAGCGTGGAGGCGCATGCTCTGTGGGGTCAGTCAGGGCAGGCGTAAGTTGCCACGATGGCCGGAGGATGTTGTGCGAGCCTGGTGGCTGCTTCAGGCCCCGCAGCAGGTACCAAGCTTTGGTCAGGGTGCTGATGTGGCCTCAGCAGCTCACAATTGAAGGGCTGCTTACTAGAAGCCAGGCACTTACTTGGGCTGCACTGCTGAGCTTATACCTCAGCCTCAGAGGTCTCCAGGTCAGACTTCCAGGATGGGGCGCACAGGTTCACAGCAACCCAGGGTGTCGACAGTGTGAAGACATAGGGTCAGAAAGCAAAGTGTAAGGAAGCCCAGCTCCGAAGCTACCTGGGCACGAGGGAAGACTTGCTTCTAGGCAAGTCTAGAACACTTACCGATGCCAGCTCATGATGCCAAGCTAGGCGCCCAGTACTTACTTGGAACCCCACACTCAGGAGGCGGAGGCAGGAGGGTGTGAGTTCAAGGCCAGCCTGGGCCACATAGTGAGACACGAAGAAACAGTACTGCTCATGTCCCTCCTGTGTTGCTATGTCCCTAAAGTTTCTGCAGGTACAAAAAGAGTGTCACTTCTCCCTGGAAGTTAGTGGTAATGACTGGATATTGTTTAAGTGAGAGACGTGTGCACCCCTTTTGACTTTTTAAAGGGGCTGATGGGGAAAGAACATGGGTCCTGCACATACTGGGCAAATGCTATATGGCTGAGCTACATCCTCAGCCCTAGTACTGGATTTTTGTTGTTGAGGGCTTGAAGTAGGGCATTTATTTCCTGAGTGGGAAGGTCCTGAACTGTTATATTCTTTCTGAATCCAAAGTGGATGGTTGAAGACATATTAAAGGGGTGGAGGGTAGACCAGGTATCTGGTCTGTAATGTGCTGGAAGCCCCCAGTATGAGGGGGTTGGAACTCAACGGTACTAGGGGGCAGAGGGGGGGATGCCAGGGTTATAGCGTAGGGATGCGTGCCAGCCTCCAGGCTCCAGCCGTGGGCCAGCTCCTCTCATGTTTGGTGGATGCACTGAGGTCATCTGGGGTCCCGTACTCCATGCTGGCTGGAGCAGTTAACGCAGTGGGCCTTGTGTCAAGTCCGCTGCTGACACCGAGGTGAGACAGGGCGCGTGCAGGCTAAGCACTGATTCCTTGGCCTTTGTTTTCCTTCCCTCCTCTGCGCCCTCAGGCGTAGGTCTGGTGCAGTTCCGAGAGCCGGGCATCTTTAACTATTCTGCCTTGCTGATGAGCGAGGACCAAGACACTCTGTATGTGGGGGCCCGGGAAGCTGTCTTCGCATTGAATGCACTGAACATCTCTGAGAAGCAACATGAGGTAGGTACTGCCCCCCAAGCCCAAATGGGGTCCCCACTTCTATACAGATCTGCTTAGGACTCCACCAGCAAGCTCACCCATCCTAGAAAAGTCTAGGCCGTTTCTGTGTCAATCATTTCTGTGCTTCAAATCGTTTGTGTTGAATAGTACCCTACACAGTGGCCTTTAAAAGGGCGAGAGTCACAGGGTCTGAAAATGACTAAAATTCATTATATACATGTATTGAGAAAGGGCAGAAGATATGACTCAGCAGGTAAGACACATGCTGTCAAGCCTGATGACCTGAGTTAACCCCCTGGACACGAGTGGTAGAAAGAACCAACTACCACATGGTCCTCCAGAGGGCCCAAGTTCAATTTCCAGTTCCCAAATGACAGCTAACAACTGTCTGTGGCTGCAAGATCCGACACCCTCACATAGACATACATGAAAAACACCAATGCAAAAACAAAAACAAACAAAAAAAGAATCGGGCGGTGGTGGCGCACACCTTTAATCCTGGCACTTGGGAGGCAGAGGCAGGTGTATCTCTGTGAGTTTGAGGCCAGCCTGATCTACAAAGGGAGTTCCAGGACAGTCAGAGCTGTTACACAGAGAAACCCTGTCTCCAGAATACAAAAGAACAGATGAAAGTCCCCACTTTTGGGTATAATTAAGTTGGTTACAGTACACAACCTTGAGTATCTTTCCTCGGGTGCCCGTCCACTTTTAAAGTTGTATTGTGTTGAGACGTGGTCCCTCGACTGGTCTGAAGCTTGTCCAGTAGGCTGGCAGTCAGCAAGCCACAGGGACACTCATGTCTCTGCCTCCCCGGTGTTGGAATTCCAGTGTATGGTGCCACACCTGGCCTTTTCACAGGGATGCTAGGCATCAAATTCAGGTCCTTGTATTTAGCTACAGGCACCTCCCCCTGAGCCATCTCTGCACCCTCTGCTGCTCTTTTGTAGCAAGTCTGTCTGAAGGCCGTTATCCTGCTAGTTTGGGGAGCGTGGTCACAGAATATGAGGAAGCCCTGGGGGTGACTCTGGTCTCAGCATCTGCCTGCTCCGGGACCTCTTCCTACTCAGGCATTATACTGGCTGCGAACCTGCTGAGTTGTGTAGTGTGCCTCCTGTTGGTCTGTTTTACCCCAGTCTTCCTTTGCAGAGGAGGCTGCTGTGAACTGGGCTCTCATGCGTTCCTCCCTCACAGGTGTATTGGAAGGTCTCTGAAGACAAAAAGGCCAAGTGTGCAGAGAAGGGGAAATCAAAGCAGGTAAGTGTGGGTTACAAAGAACCCGCACGCACATTTCTTAGCTATCTGGACTTGGGTTCTCTCAAGGACCAGGGCTTTTCTCTGCATGCCCACTGGGCATCATGTGATTCTGCTGGGCTCAGTCCTGCGGTCTCAACATATCTGAACTGGTGCTCTCAGAGCAAGTCATCAGCATTGGAGAAGCTTTTTCCAATGGCCTGGCATTGTGACTACAGAAGCTAATTTCTGCTGCCCACTTGTACCTGATGTGAAATTGGCCACACACACACACACACACACACACACACACACACACGCACGCACGCACGCACGCACGCACGCACGCACGCACGCGCACACACACACACTTCTAGGCTCCCCTGCAGTCACTGAGGCCCAAGAAGTTACAGGGTTTGGTTGGCTGTTTTGTTTGGTTTAGGGGATTGGAGTTTTCTGTTTTCATACATCAGTGTGGTGCCAAGTCAGGGAGACTAGACTTGTATCCCCTTTCTCAGGAGCTCTGTGTACCCTCCTGTGCCCAACCTAGTGCCCTTCAGACGTCTCAGATGTTCTTAGACCACAAGGGTCAGGTTGTCTCTGGTGGTCATGATGGCTGAGTGACGGCAGACAGTTGTTGACTGACTTCAAAACAAAGGTTAAAAAAACAATAACCCACTAATTTTTTTTAACTTCTTTGGTTTAATGCTGACTGAGCACTGTCACTGCCATACTGTCGCTAACTGGTGGACAGGCATTATGATCCTGCAGGCAATCTGTGTAGCTGAGGGAGCTGACGTCATGGGGACCCACAGTGAACTTGGTAGTGAGTCCTTCTCTGAATGACTCCCCATCCATCTGAAAACAGTTGTTGCAAAAAAGAAAAAGAAACAACTTTACCGATTTGAGATAATTTCAGGCTACAGTTCATATAATCTGAGCACTGCTCTCCTAAAATAGCACGTGGGTTCCATGTCATCTTTGCTTTCCTACTTGGCCCTCCTCAGGGATGCACAGCTGACTGTACTCTCGAGTCTAGCCTTTCTCTCAGACTCTACTAGTCGCTATTTCTAGTTCCATGCTGGCGGGAGTGTAGGGTGGGTCCCCAGGAGAACAGAAAGAGTCTGTATATTGTCTGCTTTGGTGATATGGGCACCACAATGAATGGTGTGTTTAGCAAGGGTAAATACATTGCCATCTGTTGTGGGTACCCCAGTATAATTTGAGGCCGGCTCTTGTTTGGTCTTGGCTTTGTTTGGTCACTAGATACTGGCTGAGCATCTATTAGAGACAGAGCTAAAGTTTTGCCTGGCACCTGAACTGCCCGTGGACCACAGAGCCTGGCTCTCTGGGCATAGCCAGACCAGCCCAAGGAGAGAAGGGGACAGGGCAGTGGGTGACTGGCCTTCACCATGGACATGAGGGTTCTCTGGTGGCTGCCTGCTGACTGTGTGTGTGTTTCCCTTGCAGACAGAGTGCCTCAACTACATCCGAGTGCTACAGCCACTCAGCACCACCTCCCTCTACGTGTGCGGGACCAATGCATTCCAGCCCACCTGTGACCACCTGGTAAGGCCACGTGTGACCACCTGGTAAGGCCACCTGTGACCACCTGGTAAGGCCACAGCACATCCCTTTATCAGTGCTCACACGCCAGCCTGGCCAGTGATTAAAGCAGAGCCAGGCTCCCCATCCTTTCTGCAAGCCCTGCGGACCGAGAACTACACAGGCAGACTTCCTACAGCAAGCAGCCCTCAGCCCTGGTCCTCTTGCCTGTGTGTTCCAGAGGATAATCTACAGTAGCCATACTTTCAGTTTGGGATGAGGGAATGGTTTAAGTACATGGCAAGACATTGAAAAAGAATAATTACCAAGAGGTAGGTAGATAATCAAAATATCACACTGGGTGCTCAAAAAGCCCAGCAGACATCAAGGAAGTCTCATTAAGGCAGTCTGTTGGAGTTCCCAGTAGACAGCAGTGTCCACTTGGACGAGGCTTCTGAATAAAGGAACAAATGACAGCAGAGATGACATCATCAGGCCAGGAGCTAACACACTGAGGAAGTCGAGGCAGTCAGCTGGAGCCGTCTCCATGGCCGAGCTTGTGGCTCCCCCGCTACTTTTATGGCATGAGATAAAAAAATACTAACCTCTGTGGCAAATGGTTCACCTTCCAGCTGTTCTCAAGGGCACAGTGTTCTTACTCTCAGGCTCTTTGCTGTTTTCTCCTCCCTGTCGCAGAGTTAGAGGGCAGCCATCCCCAGACATGAGGCCTTGGAGGACACTTGGTGAAAAACGTGCTTGGGTCTGAAATGCGGGAGGTGTGGCCTTGCTTCCAGGGCCAGCTTCTCTGTGCACTCGAACGACATGTGAGACAGTTCATAAACATAATGTATGTTACAAATCACTCACTTTTGCCCTTGAGGCGACTAAATACTTAAGGTAGGAAGGGCTTACCTTGGTTCTCTCTTTAAGAGTGTAGAAGGCACCTCAGACAAGAAGTAGGGATGCCCCCCCAGAAACCCACTTCCTCTGGTAGGTCTCACTTCTTCAACCTCCCCCAGATACCGCCACCTGGAAACAAACCCATGAGCCCATGGGAGACATTTCACAAATAAACCATAGCAAATAAGAAACGTACGCTATGGTTTTCCTCTCTTGACTGGGCATAGGTCCAAAATCTACACTGGATGCCCAAACCTTGGCTCTTACCAAACCTTATATTGTGTATCTGATGACCATACGGCTCAGCGTTCAAGGAAGGGTAGCATGTGCCGTGTGGGTCTGCTGAATATGGGTGAGTGACTCCCTGGCAGGGCGGGGCGGGGCGGGGCGGGGAGGCAGGAGACTTAGTTCATCGCTCTGCTGCAGTTGGCTGCAGACGACTGGAACCACGGATGGGGGAGACTCCAGAAATGAAAAGCTCTATTCACCTAAACCCTCAATTAGCTGAAATTTAAAACCTTCCCAGTTATAGTTCAGTTAGAGGCTAGGCATGTAGCTAGCTGGCTTTCAAGAGATGCTGGGTTTTGATCTCCAGCACCATACATATACTTATGTAAACACCCACCACATGCATATCCACCATATATACCTCCCTCCCTCCCTCTCCCTCCCTCTCTCTCTCTCTCTCTCTCTCTCTCTCTCTCTCTCTCTCTCTCTCTCTCTCTCTCTCTCTGTGTGTGTGTGTGTCTCTGTCTCTCTCGCTCTCTCACACTCTCATACACACACACACAGTTGGAGATCTAACCAGTCAAAACACAGACTCACTGGAAATTCACTTAGGCAGCTAGGTGTAGAGAGTCAAACCAGAAATCCCCAGCACTTTGCGGAGGCTCCTGAATATGAGGTCAGCCTAGATTACAAGATAAAGCTCAAAAGACTCTCTCAAAAGAAAAAAATCAAGAGAGAAATAAGAAACCGAATACTTGTATAGCTGTTTTGGGTGAGAGCCACTGCACAGGTTTACCCAGCCAACTATGTTCTCTGATGCAAACAAAATTGGAGCTCTCTTTCTCTCTCTCTCTCTCTCTCTCTCTCTCTCTCTCTCTCTCTCTCTCTCTCTCTCTCTCTCTCTCTCTGTGTGTGTGTGTGTGTGTGTGTTCGTTCTCTATGTATGGTGTATATGCATGAGGTGGGTGTTCTGGGATGTAAAGGCTCTTGGTCCTCAGGATAGACATCTTAAGTAGAAAACCAGGAAAGCAATCCAACGGGAGGAGGAAAAGAAGAGAGTGGTGTCGTAGAGGCGTTTTTACCTTGGCACCTCCTCACTAAACCCTGATTGGTGTAGTTGGAAGCCTAAGGACGGTTGCTTACACTCCAGAGCAGTACCTGGGCATGAAGTATGGGGATAGAGTGCTTGGTTTAAAACTAGACTAGGAAACTTGTGAAACTTTTAATTAAAAAGGTAAACAACTCAGACCTGCAGCAGAGTCCATCCCTGTGCTCCATTTGTACATCTGGGCCACACTGTGTGTTACGTGTCATTTTGTGCGTGTGATTGGTCGTGCACATTTGTAATTGTGCGAGCGCGTGTGCACTTGATGAAGTATAGGCCTTTTTGCAAGCCTCTTTTAAGAATGGGGACATCTGGCTGGGCAGTGGTTGTTACAATACAGCACGAGGGACAAACTCAACATGTAGACAGAGCTCAGTCAGAGCTTGCTGGGAAGTTTTATTGGGGGAGGGAAGGGAGTGGGGAGAGAGACCTGCCTTTCTCCTCCTGAGGAGTGGCAGAAAAGAGCAGGAATGGGCGGCGCTTGTCTCTTAAAGGGGCCTTTTGTGCCTGCCTGCGTACAGACTGTAGTGACACAGCAGTCACAGGACCCTCAGCTGGCCCGGGTACTGCCTGAGTGCCTCCTGCCAGGTGACAGAGGGCAGGACAGCATAATGCTTGAGTCCTAACAAAGTGACACATGCCTTTAATTCCAGCACTGGGGAGGCAGAGGCAGGTGGATGTGTGAGTTTGAAGCCAGCCTGGACTAGACAGAGTTCCAAGACAGCTAGGGCTACAGCTAGAGAAACTCTGTCTCGGAAAAAAAAATAGGGACATTTTCCTGCACAACTGATGTCATCTTTTTAGCTAAGAAAGCACAGCGATTGCCAGTGCCCTCCATTTTCCTTCCCTGTGCAGTAGCTGAAAGCAGGCATAGCCCCAGGGGCCGCCAGGCATCCCTGTGAGGCGTGATGACAAATGTGTCTTATCAGCCGGGCCACACTGTCACCCTAGCTCACGCTTCCCAGCCTGACCAGTGACCTTCATTGTTTTCACTGGCCTGTTGGTCACCGCAGCCATTCTTACACTGTGAGGCCCTGTGTGCTTGCTGGCCTGTGGCTTCCAGCCAGCTGTTTCTGGCAGGGCCGGTAGCTCCTGACTGGGGACAGCTCTGCTCCTCAGCCTCTCCAGTTAAGTGTACAAGTGCCGGCCCACTTTGAGTATCCCAACACTCCTGGAGGCTGGCAGGTGGCCCCGTGAGGAGGCTCGTGTCTCTCAACTCTTTGGCCGGTATTTTCCATCTGCCATACTCTTATGTGTCTGTAAGCCTGTTGTATGTTCAGAAGTGGAAATACCTCATCATCATTTTGTGCCCCCCCCCAGTTTGTCATTGTCATTCAACTGTGTCTCATTTTTCCCTATATGAGAACGTTCTGATTCATTTTGCATTAATGTCTGGATGTATCTGTTTTTCCCTTACATGGTGTCCTGCTTCTTGCTTGTTTTATACGTTGACAGAAGCCAGAGTTACCTGAGAAGAGGGAACTATGGTAGGGAAGATGCCTCCCCAAGACTGGCCTGTAGGCAATCTTCGGGGTGTCTTCTTGTTAGTGACCCATGCGGGAGGGCCCAGACCACTTTGGGGGTAAGAGAAAGCAGGCCCAGCAAGCCATGAGCAGCAAGCCAGGAAGCAGCCTTCCTCCACAGCCTCTGCTTCTTGAGTTCCTGCCTTGACTTCCCTGACCGGTGGGCTGTAAACTGTGGGCTGAAATAAACCAGGCCCTCCCCAAGGCGCTTTGGCCAAGGTGTTTGTCACAGCAGTGGAAAGCCAAGACACAGGAAAGAGGTTTCCTTGTCAGGTGGGGAGAGATGGCCTCAAGGTTTTGTGACTGACTGACTGCCATGAGCACACTGCCAGAAACAAGGACAAACGTCAAACACTCTGTCTTTCCAAAGTGTCAGACTTTATTCAGTAACAATAAATTCTCAAGGGTTAGTGGCCCTAGTAACATCAGTTTGCCGTATAATCTCACTCATCTTGGTGATCTGGCCGAGGCAAATGCAGCCTGTTTTATTCCAATCTTTTGTTTGTTTGAGACAGGGTTTCTCTGTGTAGCCCTACCCTGGAACTTTCTTTGTAGACCAGGCTGACCTCTAACTTAAAGAGATCCACTTGCCTCTGCCTCTTGAGTGCTGGGATTAAACTCATGCACCACCACTACCTGCTTTTATTTGAATCCTAATTAGTAATGTTAGCTGTCATATTCCACAGCACATATATAAATATGGCATATACATGGCTATAGAGTGAATACAGGTTGAAGAGGCTGAGGTGTCAGAATGGGCTCAGGGTCTGTGCTGATTTCGTATGAGACCAGTGCTGGGCAAGAGCTGCTGCAGCCAAGTGTTTGAGAGCGCGGCTGTGGAGACCAGCTCCGAGGTGCACACCAGGTATCAGTCGATACTGTGGTGTGGGGCCATCCACCCCAGTGTTAGATGTCCATTGCTTTCTGGGCCCAGATGAGGAAGTTACACCTTCTCCTTGGTCTGTTAATTCCCAGGCCTGCTTTCCCAGGCATCCTTAACGTAGCCATGTGTCCAGACACTCTCCACTTCCTCTTTGGTTATCAGTTGTTTGGGGTGGATGGAGTGGTTTATAGGTCCACCCAGGGTCCTACTCATCCCTTTTCCTAAAGTGGGATGAAAATTGCAAAATGGAGTCTCCCAGGGCAAGGCACAGACAGCCTGGAAAGCACTGTTTTATATGATGTGGGGCAGCTCAGAGCACAGCTAACCTGACCCCGGTATGGCCCATGTTGTGTAGTGAGCTTGGTTTCGCCTTTAGTGATCAGAGTGGGTCTTCCTGGGGCTGCTGGTACTGCATGAACAGAGGAGTCTGTGGTTTTGGTTTGGTTTGCGTTGCCCATTTCTTGGGTAGTGTGGTTGAGGCAAGCTGAGACCGTGATCCTGCATGTCCCCGGCTCTGTCATACACTTGAGGTGTACGTCAGGTGTCACTGCTCCCAGGGCAGGGCCCACTTGCTCCACACTTTTTTTGGTCTTACCAAACTAAGAGATCCGTAGCATTAAATGATGCAAGAACATGTCCTTAGCACCCAAAGGTCAGGTGTTTTCTTTTTCTTCCGTTGTAGAACTTGACATCCTTCAAGTTTCTGGGAAAAAATGAAGATGGCAAAGGAAGGTGCCCTTTCGACCCTGCCCATAGCTACACGTCCATCATGGTTGGTGAGTCCTGCCTCTGGGGCTCCTTCACTCTGTGTTTATGGTGGCGTATGATGTTCCCATCTGGGACACTTGGCTCTTCCCTCAGGCCTGTCTTCCTTGGCTTCATTTTGACACTAGCTCCTTTCACAGAAGGTGAGAATCCCACTGCACAGACCCCTCAGTAAGAGCTTTTGAGTTCATCATTCAGAGGGAAACTCGGGCCCCACTGCAGCAAAACATGGCTCTGTCAGTGATTGCACACACCCCGGGGTGCTCCTGGGGCTGCGTGCCTCCTGCACCCCGGCGTGCTCCTGGGGCTGTGTTCCTCGTGCTGTAGTCTTGCACATCTGACATAAGTGGGCACATGCTGTGGTGCAGACAGTCCATCCTGGGATCTCTCAGCCAGCGAGAAGGTTCCGTCTTCACCATCAGTGTACAGTATCCAGTGAACTTTGAGATACTCAGTGCTGTATTACAAAACAGGCATCGTGTGAGATGACGCTTCTGTGCAGTTGTAGGCCAAGGTACATGTCCACAGTGAGTTTAAAGTAGGGGAGGCTGAGCCATGCTGCCTGGCACTGTAGGTACCTAAGCATCTCTTATGACTTAAAGTGCTGTCTACTTAGGATGGCTTTCCAGAGTGTCAAACACTAAGGAGTGTCTGTTTTAGCTGTGGGAATTCTCGTTTGTGATTAGCTATTACCCTGTAATATAGAAAAACACAATTAAAGCTGATGACTGTGATTGCTCTGGTAAAAGAAAAGATGTTGATGTAGAAAGCAGGAATGCATATTACAAAAGTCACGGAGGCCCCCCTTTCTCCAAGGAATTAGTGAGGGTGTAAATAGTAAATAGATTGCGGTGGTGTGGTATGGTAAGATACCCTGCTGGAGGTGGAAGCGTGAGGCTTGCTTTTAGGTCAGCCTGGGATGATGTCAAGATCTTTTTTTTTTTTTTTTTTTTTTTTGGTTTTTCGAGACAGGTTTTCTCTGTATTGTTTTGGAGGCTGTCCTGGAGCTCGCTCTGTAAACCAGGCTGGCCTGGAACTCACAGAGATCCGCCTGCCTCTGCCTCCCGAGTGCTGGGATTAAAGGCGTGCGCCACCAACGCCCGGCATGATATTGAGATCTTGTGTTACACAGTTGTCCCCAGCCTCCATCACAGGCAGAAGGGCTGACTGGATTCCCCCTCTCTACTCCGTTTCCACCACTGCAGGGGGAGAGCTCTACTCCGGGACATCGTATAATTTCTTGGGCAGCGAACCCATCATCTCTCGGAACTCTTCCCACAGTCCCCTGAGGACAGAGTATGCCATCCCGTGGCTGAATGGTGAGAAGTGTGTGCTGCTAGCCTCGTGGATGTTCCGTTTCAACTTTCCTTTGGCTGTCCACAAACCATGGGGACGGGGCGGGGCTGTGGCTCATGTCAGATACTAGGTAGACATGGGGTTTGGGGTGTGGTGCGGTTTCTGGTGTTATCTGAAGGATGGAGTCTCTGGGGTCTTGTTTAAGTTTACCCTCTGGCTCTGCAGAGCAGCTGCCAGTGAGGACGCCCCACCTGGCCTCACCCCTGTGGCACCATCGGTGACCTCCTCAGAGGGAGGCAGGCATCATCTAGGCCTGGAGTGTACCGGTGTGACGTGTGCACACTGTAGATGCCCTCAAAGGGAAGCCTCCAGTCCCCAAGGCTGCACTGGCCAGCCTGGGACACCATGGAGAGCAGGTAGAGAGGTGCCAAGGTGGCTCTGTATACAGGGACGGTCCTGTGATGTCACTCTGCAGAGCCTAGCTTCGTCTTTGCGGATGTGATCCAGAAAAACCCAGATGGCACAGAGGGTGGTGACGATGAGGTCTACTTCTTCTTCACGGAGGTGTCTGTGGAGTACGAGTTTGTTTTCAAGTTGATGATCCCACGAGTCTCCAGGGTGTGCAAGGTGAGTGCTTCCTCCCCGTCCCCACCCCCTGGGCAGACGCTGCCATTCCAGGATTCCTGTCTCTGGAACTGCAGGAGTAGCCTTCGGATGGAAATCCTTGTAATAAGGCTTAATGTACAGTTGAGGCACAGTAAGAGACTAAGCAATGACTAGTGATTGAAGCGATAGAGCTGTGTGGGTGGCTTCTCTCTTAAGACTTAAGATTAGAAAATGGTGCCGTGGTTAAAATGCTTGCCACAAAAGCAGAAGGGTTCTGATCTCCAGAACCCATGTAAATGCTGGGTGGACCCCCTGGAATTCCAGCCTGGAGCAAGCCTGCTGGAGGGGTTACCCTCGTCCTCAAGCTCCGAGTTTGATTTAGAGACCTCGTCTCAAAGAATAAGGTGGAGGATTTCTAATGTCACCCTCAGGCCTCCAAATGCACCCACACATGAGCACCCGTACAGAGGCGCCCCACACACATACGCATGAAGGAAAAAAGCTGACGGGGGAAGAGTCAAATCGAGCATTAACACTTTCGGTGCCTGATTAATGAGGGGTAACTGAAATAGCAGGAAGCATGACCAGCCCTGGGTCATGTGCAGCTCATAACTGTCTCTCAGTCGTTGGCTCACTGAAGAGGGTTAAAGTGCCCTAGAACTTTATCTAGAATAGGCCAGGCAGAGGGGAAGTGAGAGGGTCTCTCAGATGTACAACCCCATGTTCCCCCGATATGACCTACAGGGTCCAGGTCTGTGATTAGGAAGGAGGCCACCCATCACTAGTGTAACTCTTATGTGCTCCTTCATGGGTCACAGCTCGGAAAGCCACAGGAACCGAGGCCAGTGGCACTGGTGTGACACTCAGGGTGACGATGCGGTTGTTTTGGTTGTCATTGCATGTGGCTGCCTCTTTTTGTATTCTGTGATGAAATTGTCTACAGCAGAGGGCTGGCCTGGTGGGTGGGGCGTATGGACTGACTGACTGCTCGTGTGGCTGGCCGTCTGTGCTGCCCCTGCCACACATTGTCTCTGGCATTCCAGGGGGACCAGGGCGGCCTTCGGACTTTGCAAAAGAAGTGGACCTCCTTCCTAAAAGCCAGGCTGATCTGTTCCAGGCCAGACAGTGGCCTGGTCTTCAACATACTGCAGGATGTCTTCGTGCTGAGGTCCCCAGGCCTCAGGGAGCCTGTGTTCTATGCAGTCTTCACCCCACAGCTGTGAGTTCGTCCCCTTGACAGTTGCGGCCTGCCCACCCCGATGACCTGCCGCCCTCCTGACACTCCCGGCTTCCTCTCCACAGGAACAACGTGGGTCTGTCAGCGGTTTGCGCCTACACACTGGCCACGGTGGAGGCGGTCTTCTCCCGCGGAAAATACATGCAGAGTGCTACGGTGGAGCAGTCTCACACCAAGTGGGTGCGCTACAATGGCCCGGTGCCCACTCCCCGGCCTGGAGCCGTAAGTAGGGTCCCGGGCTCGGGGCTTGTCTTCCCCTTGGGCCCCAAGCATGAGACCACAGGTCCCAGGGCCTCCTTGCAGCAGGTTGCATGGCAACAGTAGTCTCCACACTGGGCTGAGCGCTGCAGGACCTGGGGGTGACGAGGGAAGCTTCCTGTTCCTTTTCTGGTTTCAGCACATGCTGCCCAAATGAGCGTTTGCCGCCGGCCTGGGCTCTTTTTTTTGAGAAACTGACATTGCACAATGAGAGGCTCGCTCCATTTTCCATTTCCTACAAAGAAACCTCGTTTGTCAGCAAGGCCAAAGCTGTTTCCTGAGGCAGCCTGTCCATTAGGCAAGGGTCGTCTCAGTCTGTCCTCTGGAATATAGTAAATTTAAAGTAAAGGGAAGCCGGGCAGTGGTGGCACACGCCTTTAATTCCAGCGCTTGGGAGGCAGAGGCAGGCGGATCTCTGAGTTCAAGATCAGCCTTGTCTTTAAGAGCTAGTTCCAGGACAGCCTCCAAAACTACAGAGAACCCTGCCTTGAAACCTCACTCCCCCCCCAAAAAAAATTATAAAGTAAAAGAAATTCTAGGCTTGCCTACACATTGCCGCCATGTGGTGACAGGGTGTGTGGGTGACTTTTGGATAGTGCCCTGTCTGGCTCCTGACACTCTCCCCAAAAACAGCTTCTCTGTGGGTGTCTAGCCTGTACCCACTAGTTATTCTGTGTTCAGTGAAATATGGCTAGGGAGCTGGGACCAAAAAAACAAAATCTTTCCATTCTGTGTGTGTGTGTGTGTGTGTGTGTGTGTGTGTGCGCGTGTGCATGTGCTCACATGTGCCTGTTAAACAGTATTTATGCTTTCTTCTCATAGGAAAGCTGTGAAGAGTCTTTTTTTTTTTTTTTTTTTTTTTTTTTTTTTTGGTTTTTTCGAGACAGGGTTTCTCTGTGGCTTTGGAGGCTGTCCTGGAACTCACTCTTGTAGACCAGGCTGGCCTCGAACTCACAGAGATCCGCCTGCCTCTATCTCCCAAGTGCTGGGATTAAAGGCGTGCGCCACCAACGCCCGGCGTGAAGAGTCTTTTTTAATTTTATATTTTCGGTTGTGAGCCTAGCCTTTAACGGCTGAGCCATCTCTCCAGCCCTTTTTTAATTTTAGAAGTTTGCTTTTGTCATTGCGACTGATCCTAAGACAATTATGCCATGTGGCTGTGCTTTAAAGCCACGGCTTCTGTCTCATGGGAGGTCACCTCAGCCCCTGTTCCTCTTTGGAGAAGTGTGATGGTGCCCCTCCAGGGCTGCTGACGTGGCCTCTCTTCTGTGCTCCGTTGAAGCTGAGTGGGTATCTTACCACGGTGTTTTCACCCCGCAGTGTATCGACAGCGAGGCTCGGGCAGCCAACTACACCAGCTCTTTGAATCTCCCGGACAAAACACTGCAGTTTGTGAAAGACCACCCTTTGATGGACGACTCTGTGACCCCGATAGACAACAGACCCAAGCTAATCAAAAAAGACGTGAACTACACCCAGATAGCGGTAGATAGGACCCAGGCCCTGGATGGGACCTTCTACGATGTCATGTTTCTCAGCACAGGTGGGTTCCTTGGTAAGACTGGGAAAGTCACTTGGTCATTTATGTGCAGATCTGGTATCTTCAGGTGCCCGAGAGGTTTGTGACAGCATGAAGGGATTTCTAAGACATCACTGCACCTGGGATTCTGAGACTTTGGCTATCATCGGCCGGCACCTAGGGCGCTTGCAGGCAAGTCCTGGCAGAATAAAGTAATCCCTGCTGTCATGGGACTGGCCTGGTATTTTCCTCATTGGTAGTGGAAGACCCTGCCCCCTTCTAAGAGGAACCAGGCTCTGTCCCTCCCTGATCAGTCTTAGGAAGCACAACTCAGGGACAAGTCTTCTGGGATGGGGGTGGAGAGTTGGAGCTTGGCAGCTGCCAGAGCCCCAGGGGCCACTTTCCAGATGAACATTTTGCTTTCGTTTGTCCGCCTGGACTCCTAACCTCACCTGGAGGGCCAGTGGAGTGCAACAGCCGCCTTCCAGTGAAAGTGACTCAGGTATCCGGATGTGACCTTGTTGGGGAAGGTCGTTGGAATCCACCTTGGGGCCAGGGTGGCGCTTTCTGAGAAAACTGGAGTTCTTGTAACTTGAACTCGTAATTATTTTGCCAAGCACTCCTCTATGTCTAAACAAAGGCACCCTCGTTAAGGGAATGACTTGAGAGCCGGGCGTTGGTGGCGCACGCCTTTAATCCCAGCACTCGGGAGGCAGAGGCAGGCAGATCTCTGTGAGTTCGAGGCTAGCCTGGTCTACAAGAGCTAGTTCCAGGACAGCCTCCAAAGCCACAGAGAAACCCTGTCTCGAAAAAAGCCAAAAAAAAAAAAAAAAAAAAAAAAGGAATGACTTGAGTGTGCAGAAGTCTGAGTGGTTCCCATCAAGGTGGAGTCTCTCCTAGTTTTCCCTGACCAAAAGCAACTTAAAGGAAGAAGGTTTATTTGGCTGATATTGTAGGTCATACTCCGTCGTTAAAATCGGGCAGGAACTTCAGGGCTAGTTCACATCACATTTATAGTCAGGAGCACAATGAATGCACCCATGCGTCCTGCTTACTGGGTTGCATATGCTTAGCTAGCTTACTTCGCTTACATAGTCAAGGACCACCTGTCATGGGGGTGGTGCCATCCACAGCAGGTGTGGCCTCCCCATGTCAGTCAGTAATCAAGACAGCCCTCCACAGATACTGCTACAAGCCAGACTGATCTAGGCAATTCCTCTGCTGAGGCTCTTTCCAGGGGATTCTAGGTTGCAATAAGTTGACCCTTAACACTAGCCAGGGTGACATCCTTGGCATTTCCCTCCTTGCTGACCTGGGTTTTAACCTTGCAGACCGGGGAGCTCTGCACAAAGCTGTCACTCTTGGGAAAGAGGTGCACATTGTCGAAGAGACCCAACTCTTCCAGGATTCTGAGCCAGTCCAAACTCTGCTGCTGTTATCAAAGAAGGTAATGTGGTCTGCAGGCAGCCCGCCCTGGTGGGTGTCTCGCCTGGTAGCTTCTCTGTGATTAGGACGGGCTAGGAAGGCTTCTCAAGGTTTGGTGCCTCTGGCCCGGATGAGCTGACCTTTGGACTGTCACAGCATCCTTCCACAGGATCTATAGCTTGGGAAGGAGGCATAGCAGAGCCAAGGAGGTTGAATATATTAAACCCACTAGAGCAGGTGGCTGGCACTTCGGGGTAGTCACTAACCTGCGGAAATACATCCGTGTGCCTGGAACCTGACAGACAGTAGACTGTGCTGGTGGAACGTGATACTGTTGCTAATTTGTAGTAAGAAGTAGCAGGTCACCCTGTAGAGCTCCTACCACCTCCATACTGAGCTTCTGGAAGACTTTGCAGGTAAAGTCTTAGTCTAAGGTGCTCAGCTTTGTACTGTGGCCCCCACGAACCATAGAAACACATAGGCGGGGCTGGAGAGATGGCTCAGTGGTTAAGAACACTGGCTGTGCTTCCAGGGGACCTGGGTTCAATTCCAGCACCCATATGGCAGCTCATAACTGTTTGTTACTCTAGTTCTAGGGGATCTGAAACCTTCACACAGACATATATGCAGCCAAAATACAAATGCACATGAAATAGACATAAATAATTAAAAAAAATACCACATATGTGACCAAAGCAGCCTTTGAAAGCCAAGCTATGCATTGCCTAAAGTTTTCATAGATCATAAAATACTAATTTTAAACTGTATTTTCAAGCAATTAAAAATGTAAAGCTCCACTGGGTATAGCAGTGCATTTCTTTAATTCTAGCATTCTGGAGGCAGAGGCAGGTGGAGCTCTGTGAGTTCAAGGTCAGCCTGATCTGCATAGTATGTTCCAAGACAGGCAGGGCTATATAGAGAGATCCTGTCTCAAAAATAAATAAATATTTTTTACAGTCCCTGAGAAGGGTGTGGTGCTTCACACCTGTCCCAGGCCTTGGGAGGTAGAGACAGGAGATTCAAGAGTTCAAGGCTAGCCTTAGCCACATTGCAAAGTCAAGGCTGGCCAAGGGAGACCGCACTACAAAAATAAAAAGAGGTGTAAAGTCCTTTGCTGGTGCACTGGATAGACATGGCCTGGGTACTAGATGTAGTCCACTGGCTGGAACTTGCCATTCCTCGTCCAGAAGGACAAGGTGGCCTGGGAAGGGGGGCCACCACATTTTACAGCTAGGTTAGGGAGTGGGGTCGAGAATGTGAGGTGTCCCCAGATATCTGCTGTGCTGTGTGTTGCTATGTGACTCACCCATCGCTGTGTGCTCCTCGTAAGGAGATCTCTGTGTGTGTTTGTAAGCTTTCCGTTGATGTGACTGCTGTGAGGACATGTGAGCCTCCTAAGTGCCAAAGCCTGGGTTTGCGCAGCACAGGACCCAGGGAAAAGCAGGAGCAGGACCAGCATCTCCCTGCTAACAGATGCCACCTGCCCTGCTTCATGCCCTCTGGCCGAACGTGCTCTCCTCTCCTTGCCAGGACTCTGATGTGACCCACTGAGAGCCAGGTCCTGGACCACCCTTTTGCCTTGAGGTGCCAGTGCTAACTTCTTGCCTGTCTTGTCTTTGATGCCTGACTCTGACACAGCTGAACTCTGCGGCCTTGTGTTGCCTTTCCCTGGGGGGGGGGTGCACATCTGTGTGCTCCATATTTATGATGCAGTCCACTTTAGGGAGCTAGCCACTGCAGATTCCAAGGGACCGTCAATCACGTACCTGTGTGCTGAACTTCTGCCAGCACCAGGTGGGCTCCTGGACCTGGCCTGCAGCCAGTGACATGACATGTCCCCATCCTGGAAGTCAGCCTGGCAGGTACTGAGCTCTGTGTGGCTAACTGGAGCAGTGTGGCTGATGATGTGGCTCTTCCATCACAGATACAAGCAAGCAGAAAGCACACGACAGTGTCTGCTGCTGGGTGAATTTGCTGGCTTTCTGTTTGTTCTTTGCACAAACAGACAGGTGTTGACAGGTGTGGTCACTCTGGCACGCTGGATTCAGAAGTGAATGATCAGGATATGTCTTTATCACTGGTGCCTACTTTCTTGCACAAGGCAGGACTGGCATTTGAAGAGCAGTAGGGGGTCACCTACAGTGACTCCAGGAGAGCATTGGGGTGTCAAGTTGGGAGTGGGAGGCAGCTGGAGAAGACTGTCGTGAGGTTTTTCTCAAGACGTGAATACAAGTCTCTTCACCCCAGGTCCGGCACCATGGACAGACTTGTCTAGCTCAGTGAGCTAGAGTTTGGGGGAGTTGCCTACCCGGTATGAATGAGGGATTGTTTACAGGAGTGTGGGTGACTCAGAGGCAGCTGCATCAACAAGCAGCCTACTCCAACGTAAGTGACACTCACAAAAGCTGCATCCAGGGAGCTCCCTGCACAGCTGGCAGGGAGCTCAGCAGGTCAGAGTCTCCTCTGGTCAGCGGTCAGTTAGTGCTTATGTAGCCTTGGGGAAGGGGGACTTGTGGATCTTACAACTTTTTGAGCTGAAGTCTCCTTTAGTTTCTGAGGCTCGCGAGCCTTCCTGTACCCTCAGGGAGTGTTTCAGTCAGGGGAAATAGGGTTAAAATTGCCTTTTCTCAGGAGAGAGGCTGATACAGAAATATAATGCACTCAGCCCAAAGTCCAGCCCCAGATATGGAAGGGTGGCATCAGTTTCCATGCCCTGTAGCTCCTCGCGTGGTATTTGAATTCTCCTGGGACACAGTACACCTGCCTGCATTTTCGTACAAGATTTCTGTCTTAGCTTGCTTTTCTGTTGCTGTGATAATCGACTTTGACCAAAAGCAACTTGGAGAGGAAAGTTTTGTTTCAGCTTACACTCCTATCAGAGGGAAGCCGGGACAGGGACTGGAGGCAGGAATTGAGGCAGAAACCATGGAGGAAACTGCTTACTGACTTGCCCTCTGGCTTCTGTTTCGCAACTACCTTATAAAGCCCAGGACCATCTGCCTGAGGGCGGCATTACCCACAGAGGGCTGAACCTGCCTACATTACTTAGCAAATAAGAAAATGGCCCACAGACATGTCCACAGGCCAATCTGATATAAGCAATTTCTCAACTCCAGGTGTGTGGAGTTGGCAATAAAGCTAATCAGGACACTGTTGCTTAGGTCTTGGTGGTCAGGCCTCGTGGCCTGTTCTGAGCCGAGTAACCTTCACTCCATGCAGGGTTTGAATGCACCGTGCCTTTCCCAGAGTCGGTAGAGAAGCCGGCAGCCCCGCCGGTGCCTCCTTACTTACACTGGCTGTTTGTCTCCCGTCCGCAGGGGAAGAAGTTTGTCTATGCTGGCTCCAACTCGGGTGTGGTCCAGGCTCCCTTGGCATTCTGCGGGCAGCACAGCAGCTGTGAGGACTGCGTGCTGGCACGGGACCCCTACTGCGCCTGGAGCCCAGCCGCCAAGGCCTGTGTTTCCTTGCACGAGGCAGTGGGCTCCAGCAGGTATGAGTGCAGATGGGACTGAGTGCAGATGGGACTGAGTGCAGATGGGACTGTGTGCAGATGGGACTGAGTGCAGATGGGACTGTGTGCCCCGTGCCCCGTGCCCAAGCTGGAGAGTAATGTGTGCCTGTTTTCTTACAGGGGCTGGATTCAGGAGATGAGTGGCGACACGTCCCTGTGCCTGGGTGAGTGGCTCTCCTTTGCTTTCCTGATCAGGGTGCCGAAGTTCCTGGTGTTTCCATTCCGCGGTGTTCGTGTGCGTTTTCCTTTCCTTCCTCCTGTCTGAACACAGGTCGAGTGGCTTGCAGCAGACCTGTGACCAATCCAGAGACAGTTCTCTGAGCCGCACAGGGGGTATCGGGTCACTGGGAAGCATGCCCCATCCCACACCAGGCTCTTCTGTCTGCTTAGCCGGGCTCTTTGAGCTAATGTGAAGGAAGGAGCCCTTGGGTATGGCTGAGCAGCCCAAACCTAAAAACAGTGATTTGGGAACATTGTGGTACAGCGTCATGGTTCAGGGAGACAAGCTTACACTAGAAAGGGTAGTCTCATATGTAAAATACCGTTTAAAGTATTTTAAGGCTAGGGAGATGGCTCAGTTTGTAGGGCTTGACTTTGATCCCCAGAATCCATGTAAGACAGCTGGGCATGGTGGTTCAGACTTGTGATCCCAGCCCTAAGGAGGCCGAGACAGGTGGCTCCCTGGAACTTGTGGCCCCAGACAGCCTAGCTGACTCAGCAAGTACCAGACAAATGAGAGACCCCGTCTCAAAAAAAAAAAAAAAAAAACAGGAAGGTAACTGTCACCTGAGGGATAAATGACACTCAGTAGATTTCTGGACTCTATGTATAAACACACATTTGCACACAGAAAATTGCATGAAATTCCCTTCAGGCTATATGTGTGAAATCTTATGTTTAGATTTTGGTTCCCTTCCAAAGATAGCCATCTAGTTTTATATATGCAAATATCCCCAACCCCCAAACTTTTTCCATCTCTGGTATTTCAGACAAAAGGCACAGCTTTAATTAGTTCCTGTCCTCTTGGGGGGTCCCACTGCCGATGGCTGTGCCAGGGACAGACACAGAATCTCGCGGGGATTCCGGTCTGCCTTCCCAGCACGTGAGGACAGACGGGCCCCAGCCCTGTGCCCCCTTCTCTCCCCAGCCATGCCATAGTAAAAGACATGTAAAAAGAAGGTCCCTGGCTGCTAGCTGGCCTGCCTCAGCCGTTAGCAGAACATCTGGCAGCTGACCCTCGGGGCCACTGCAGGCGGAGGAGCTGACCAGTACACAGCCCTCCAGCCTGCTGAGCTTTCTCCAGGGACAGGGTGAGAACGGGATTCCTCAGAGCTGGCACCGAATTCTTCATTTCTGGGGGCTGCTGTCGGGTCACCGATGTCTTTATCTTGGTCCTGAAGATTCCATCTGGCTCCAGCGGGTGAACCGCTCGTGTCTTCCTGTGGGTATTAACCTATTTTTGAGAGCGATTGAGTAATCAGACAAAGGAGTTGTTGACGTTGAGCACATTTATTTTGATGTTCCAGATAAGAGTAAAGAAAGTTTCCATGAGCATTCCTTCAAGCACGGTGGCATAGCAGAACTCAAATGCTTCCAAAAGTCCAACCTGGCCCGGGTGGTGTGGAAGTTCCAGAACGGCGAGTTGAAGGCTTTGAGTCCCAAGTATGGCTTTGTGGGCAGGAAGCACCTGCTCATCTTCAACCTGTCAGAGGGAGACAGTGGCGTGTACCAGTGCCTGTCGGAAGAGAGGGTGAGGAATAAGACGGTCTCCCAGCTGCTGGCCAAGCATGTCCTGGAAGTGAAGGTGGTTCCTCGGACCCCCACATCACCTGCCTCGCAGGCTGTTCAGACAGAAGGTAGTAGGATCACTTCCAAAATGCCGGTGGCATCTACCCAGGGGTCCTCTCCTCCTACCCCTGCTCTGTGGGCAACCTCCTCCAGAGCTGCCACCCCACCTCCCAAGTCCCCCTCCACCGGCACGTCCTGTGAACCAAAGATGGTCATCAACACGGTCCCCCAGCTCCACTCAGAGAAGACGGTGTATCTCAAGTCCAGTGACAACCGCCTGCTCATGTCTCTGCTACTCTTCATCTTTGTCCTCTTCCTCTGCCTCTTTTCCTACAACTGCTACATGGGCTACTTGCCCGGACAGTGCTTAAAATTCCGCTCAGCCCTGCTGCTTGGGAAGAAGAAGCCCAAGTCAGATTTCTCTGACCTGGAACAGAGTGTGAAGGAGACGCTGGTGGAGCCTGCGAGCTTCTCACAGCAGAATGGCGACCAGCCCAAGCCAGCCCTGGACACGGGCTATGAAACCGAGCAAGACACCATCACCAGCAAAGTGCCCACAGATCGCGAGGACTCCCAGCGCATCGATGAACTCTCTGCCAGGGACAAACCGTTTGATGTCAAGTGTGAACTGAAGTTTGCAGATTCGGATGCTGACGGGGACTGACTGAAGCCCGTGTGTCCCAGCCCGTGTCCCACAGTCTTCGTGGAGAGTGTTGTGTTGAGCCCATTCAGTAGCCGAGTCTTGTCATCGTACGCAGCCTCCGTCCTTTGTCTCTTTTCTCTTGGGTTGAGTCTGTGACTTGTTCCTCTTTGTCCTTTTGGGAAACAAATATCTATTCCAGTCTCAAATCCTGCAGTCGCCGGAGCGCTTATTTAAGATGTACCTGAGCCCTTTGTGTCCTGGGGGAGTGACGGCCACCTCTGCGGGCTGAGAAGAACGGCCCTTCCTCTTCCCCTTCTCGTAGAACCACTGAAAGATAATTTAATTCCAGATTGGAAAGGACCTTTTAGTTTATCAGATTGGTAACGTATCACCCGCTGTCCAGATTGGCACGGACTCTTTCTTTCACTTATTTTTTAGGATTTTTGCGCTGGTTATGTTGATGTCTTAGGTCATTTTTTTAACTACCGAAGGAGATGTTTTAATATTCATGAGAAGATGTGCGTTTTCTAGATTTTTGTTATATATTGAGATAAAATATGGCTTATGTCGCTTAAGATTCTCAGGGATAGACTTATTTTTGCTAACTGCATTCTTTCCTGCTGTTAGGAATGTAGGCCTAAAACTGTCTCGTGAACTCGCTCACCCTTCTTATTTTGGTGGGTTTTTTTGTTTGTTTGTTTGTTTTTGTCTTTTAATCTCACTCATTTTGAAGGAGGTACCATTTTCCAAGGCTTGCTTTCCGTACTTTTCTTTCTTTTTCCCACCATACATCTACAAGGTGGGTGTTGAGCGAGGGCAGGTGGCCCAGTGGCTCTGGGTGGCAGTTGAGCTGGTCCTGTGAAGGGAGGAAGGTGTACACCCCGATGGCCCTGCTGCTTCTCGGAACCCGCTGCCCTAACGGATGGCGCCTTCATGAGGACAGCTTTGGTTCTGATCACTTCCTGTCTCTCCTCCATTGCATCCCACATCAATGCCCATGGACTTCCACCGTGAGTGTCCACGCAAGACGGAAATGGGTTGGGTAGTAGGCTCCCAGCCCCGGACAGTGACCACAACGTCCCGTGTGGGCGGCCGCTGCTACAGCCTGACTCCTGCCAGTGTCTTTCAGGACGTTAATGGGTGGTACGATTCTAACATTTGTTTCTCACTTATTGTCTGTGGAGCACTCATTCCATGTAGAGAGTGATGAACTCTGGATTCCCCGTGCCGTGTAGACACCCATCTTCAGCATGACATGATCTCACCATTCGATGTAAACATTTGTGTTTATAAGATTTAATTTGTTTTTATTTTTCTACTTGGAACTGTATATATTTGAAAAGTACCCAAATAAACCAGAGAAGCTTTATCGTTGACTCAGCCGGCCTTTCCTTAGCGGAGGCCGTGTAGGCCTCCTGTCCCCGTGTGACGGCCCTGGGTGGGGGTCGGCCCTGGGTGGGGGTCGGCCCTGGGTGCTTTCCTTTTCTCATTCCGTGTGTCTGTCTCTTGCTTTGCCTTCTCCAGCTTGGGACTTGTTCTGATGACTTCTTCCTCAGTGCCTTCTTTTCTGTCCTCTGTCTCACAGCCTCATCTCCTAAGTCCTTCCCTCCTCCTGGCTCCTCCTCTCTGTCCTGTCTGGGCCCTGACTCGTCTTCTCCCAGAAGCCCCTGGCCAGCCTTGGCCTCAGGGCCCAACAACCGTAAGCGGGTTACTTTGCTGCCACCCTTCCTGAGTGACCAGGCACAGCAGGTGCAGGCGCTGGGGACCTTCTACCTCTTCTGCCAGGCCACAGGTGAGTCAGGGCCTAAGTGTCCATGGCTGTCCCCTTACTCTGCCCTTACTGTTCACTGCTTTTCTCGTGTTCCCTGAGGCTCAGCTATCTTCGCTTTTGGCCCCATTGATCCTGAGATGAACTGTCTACAGTGCGAAGCTGTTGCTAGGCTGCAGCAGGGGTCATCCAGGTGTTAGATCTTTTGGACTTTGTAGGCCGCTGTGCTGTAGAAGCAGCTCTAGGTGTGGCTTGGGCATTGTTGGATATCAGGAACCTGAACCTATGGGACAGCCAAGAGCCAGATGTGGCCTACAGCCCACGGGTGTGCTAACCTGGACTACGGAGGGAATTCAAGTCCAGCCTGGGCAACTTTGTGAGACCCTGTCTCGGAATTTTAAAATAGGAGTAGGGATAGCATGGTAGAATGTGCGACTAGCGTGTACAAGGCCCTAGTGGTGGCATAACTAAGTAAGTACATAGATAAAGCATAAAACCATAGGGTGGGGGTCTCTCCCTATGCTGTAGAATACAGCACAGGACATGCACTCTGAAAAGATGTTAGTTTACCAACACCATGCTTTAGCTCAGGCACACGCAGAGCCCCCCTCTATCTGTGGGCTTTGGCTTTTGTGCCGAGGTGAGGAATGGTGCTGATTGCAAGAAAAAGCAAACCTGGTTTATCTGTTTTTCAAGACAGGGTTTCTCTGTATTGTTTTGGAGGCTGTTGTCCTGACTGTAGACGAAGCTGGCCTCGAGCTCACAGAGATCCACCTGCCTCTGCCTCCCAAGTGCTGGGATTAAAGGCCTGTGCCACCAACGCCCTGCATTAAAATTGCTTTTTTATTAAAGCTAGGGCTGGAGAGATGGCTCAGAGGTTAAGAGCACTGGCTGCTCTTTCATAGGTCCTGAGTTCAATTCCCACCAACCACATGGTGGCTCACAACCATCTGCAATGAGATCTGGTGCCCTCTTCTGGCCTGTAGGCACACATGCAGGCAGAATACTGTATACATAATAAATAAATTTTTAAAAAATTTTCAAAGCTATGGAGAACTTGAAAGTGCCGCTGGTGTTGTTAGCTCTAGGATTCTGGGGCCTGTGTCCTCTGCTGTGTCTGCAACATGCCATGGGCAGCTGGTGGCCCCATAGAAGCTGTAGCTGACGTAGAGGACAGATGTTGCTGTGGATCTGAGTGCTGTGACGTCATCAGTGGAGATGACGGCTGATTGATTGGTTCTCCTATTTGAGTTGAGGTCTTATTCTGTGGCTGCCCAGGCTGCCCCTGAACTCCTGGGCTCCAATAGTGCCCCTGATTCGGCCTCTCAAATCCCTGGGCCTCCTGGTGTAGGCGGTTACGTCCAGTAGTCCTGCTCTTGTGCTTGGTACCGTGGACCGAGCCTTCGTGTAGACACCTGCTTGTTCTTCAGTAAGGTACTTCAAGGTTCATTGTTTATTTGTGTGTGTGTGTGTGTGTGTGCGCGCGCGCGTGTGCATGAGAGGGTGCATGAAGGGAGCCAGAAGAGATGCCCTGGATCTGGGGTCACGTATGGTTGTATGTCACCTAATGCCAATGCTGGCCATGACTTTGGGGCCTCTGCAAGAGCAGCAAGTACTCTTTAACTACTGAGCCATTTCTGTAACCCTTCAGCTGGGTATTTTAGCCTCAGGTAGCCAGTGGAAAATCCCATGTCTCCAACAGGCTTGTGTCTTGGGCAGTCGTATAGCTCTTCATGGGTACTCTCAAGGGAGCTGGAGAAGCTCAGGCTTGGGTCCATCCAAAGTGGCAAAGGACCCGGGGCCCCGTTCCTGGGAGACAGGCAGCCTGTGGCCAAAAGCATCACGTTTTGGAGATGTTTCTCAGGTATTTGTTACTATTAGCAAGGATTTCAATGACATGGGTCCCCAGGCTTGGGAGAGAGTAAATGACCGGGGCCTTGAGGAAGACAGGCTTCGCTGTTAAATACACAGAAACCACACCAGGCATCTCAACACAGGGACTCTGAAGCAGGGAGTCATTTCCTCATGTGATAGGAAGGCTAGGCGTGAGAAGGAAGGTGGGCTTCTCCAAAGACAGAGCTGTAGGAAGCCACCAGCCCGGGCAGCAGGGCAATGAAACTGTGTTAACTCACATTGCCAGGCCTCTGAGCTCTCAGGCTGGACCTGCATGACCTGCACCTACCCCTGCCAGCAACACCACAGCCCTTACCGCTTCTGGCAGCTACCATACGAGGCTGGAGACATGTTCTTCATACACTTGGATCAGCCTTCTCCCAGGCAGATGTAAAGGAACACTAGAGGCCAGGGACCGAGGAAACACAGCTGGGGACCATGAGGACCAGAAGGGTGCGGAGTGGGGGCGGGAACTGAAAAGGGAGGAGTGTGTTCCTCTCCCAGCCCCTCGGAATGAATTGGGCAAGGGCTAGGGAGGTAGCTCAGTGGTTAAAGTGTTTGCTGTGAAAGCTTAAGTACTGGGGATGACTCCAGAAGCCATCTAAATGCTGGTTAGGCATGGTGACCCACCTGTAATTCCAACCTCAGTGGAGACGGGAACCCCAGAGCACGCTGGCTGGCAAGACTAGCCAGGTAAGCCTTGTTCTGGGTTTGATTGAGAGACCCTGTCTAGGAATAAGATGGAGAAGTGAAGATGATTCCTGATAAGCCAAGCCTCCACATACACGTACACACACGTACACCCGTACAACAACGTGTGTGTGTGTGTGTGTGTGTGTGTGTGTGTGTGTGTGTGTGTGTGTGTGTGTGTGTGTGTCTTGAGCAGATGGGGTACCAAATCCCCCTCCCTTATCCTCTTCCTCCTGTCATAACAAACTGACCACATCTGGGGTTTTTGTTTTCTACCCTGTCCTCCACTGAGGCAAGGCAGCTCGGGAAGGCATTGCAAGCTTTGGCTGGTTATGGCCAGGTGGGCTTTGGTGCTGTGGACATGCAGGGGCCTCTGCTGTCCCTGAGCAAGTGGCAGGGTTGGGCCTAGGTCTGCAGACAGAAGCAGAGGCTCAGAGGCTCCTGTGGCTTTGAACTGAACTCCCTGCAACTTTTCTACAAGACGCTGTGTATGTTCGGGTTCTGTCTGTGGCGTCTGCTGAGGAGGCAGAGGCAGCTGTCCCAGGTGAGACTGCAGTTGACTCTCCCAGTCCTCATCCTAGAGCCCAGAGCAGGGTGGGGCAGGTCGGGAACCATGATCTGGGTTTTTCTCCTTCCTAAAAGCAGCTGTTTGCATGATGATTGCTGTAAGCGGCTTGGGACAGGCTGATTAAAGGCCTGACAAGCCATTTTTAGAATATGAAACTTAAAGAGAGGGTACACAGGGAATTTCAGGTCCTTGGCTTGTGTCCTGGTGCCCACACTGGCTCTGCTGGTGACCCCAAGCTATCTTGGGGAGCCTCCCCCCCCCCCAGAGGGTTGATCGGAAGTCAGCTAGCTAGGCTTGCACTCAGGACCCGTCTGCCCACCCCGCTCCCACCCAGGCAGGGCCTCCATGTCATCTGGGTTGGATGAGTGTTCACCGGGGTCTGAGAGGTGTTGACACACCCCTGCTGAAGGAAGTGAGATGACCAGGGCAGGTAGCATCGGGAGCACCAGAGCTGCCCCAAGCACGGAAAGTCAAGCTGCCCACAGCCTAGAGCTTGCAGGACCTCTATTTTAGTGCCAGGAAAGGCAGCAGGACCTGGCACGACCTTCCTCGAGCCTTTGTATCTGAGTCTGTGCAGACCAGCACAGCACTGAGCTCCCTGTGCACACCCAGCCAGGTGCCGCAGGGACTGGAGCTACTGTATTACCCCACGTTGCACTGAAGTCACTTCCCAGGTGTCCTGATATGACTGGTACATTCATGTTTATTCTATTCTGCTGCCAGTTACCATAGGTTGGCACATGTACACCGCATACCACACCATATACACTCCATACACACAACACATATGCTATGCCACACCACACACCCCACATACACCACACTGCACATATACACATATACCACATTCATCATACCACATGTCCCACACATTCCCAACGCCATATATACTACACTACATATACCACACCCCATCGGCGGCACCACATATACCAGTAGTATATACATATACTACATCCCATCTGCTGCACTACATCACACTCATACCACATAAACCACACCATACATACAGCCACACCAATACCACATCACACATGACACACCATACATTCCACTTAAGCCACACCACAGACACTACACCATACATACCATGCACATACCCCACGCCACATGCCAAAGTACACATACACCTACATACTACTCCCTCAGTCCATAAACACCAAATACGTCACACAAAGACCATATACGCCACACAGCACACATACCAGATAGGACACACACACCACATGGCACACAGCAACATAGAACACCGATGCCACAAATCACACACCCCGTAAAGCACCAGTCCACGCCATGTGCACATTCCTACAGCAGTCACTCCAGACACAAAAGCATACCCAGCACACACATGGCCTGAGCCCACCCTGACCTAAGACAGTAACTTCAGCTCCTTCACTCATGGCACAAGCAAATTGCTTTTACCAAGCAAGGCCCCAGTTGCATGTTGGGGTCCCTCCAGCTGGCCCGTTAGCGGCTAGAGCTTTGGGGCTCCCTGAGACTGTGGAAACTTCTTCTCTGGGACTCCTGGGGTCTGGGCAGCTGCAGGCTCTGGGCTGACAGGGGCTCTTTGGGCTCCTCTCTGTCCCTTCCCTGCCCACCAGTGCTGAAGAGTACTCATGGAGACCTCTGTGAGCAGCCAGGTGGGTGGGGCTGGAGGAGATGGAGTGTCTTCCTTTCTCAAGGAGGGTAGGGCACACAGAAAGTCCCCCCATCCAGTATCCATGACCTTTTAAGAGCATCCTCAGCCATTGGGCCTCTTCCTGGTTCTGGTCCTTCAGGGGGTGGTAAAGATCACATGAACCTTGCCCTGAGACTCAGGACTGGGTGCCTAGTAATACTTCCTGGAGTGTGCTCAGGGTCAGGCTGCCCGCTGCTTCAGTTCACTAATTCACCCTAATGATGGAAGCCGAGAGCATCATCCGTGGCTTTGAGCAGTAGGCTTTGGTCCCCTAGGGTCCAGAACCCAGCATACTCATTACGGGGGTGTGTTCCAGGTCCACAGTCCTAAGAAACCATTGTTGGTGGCTAAATTGTCACCTCTCAAGATCCCCAGGTGCAGTCCTGACCACCTGCATGATGAGGTGTCTGGGGACAGTGACTCAGGGCCAGGGAAAGAGGCTGACACACTTCCTGCCGACTTGATCTTAAGCCTCCCTCACAGGTAACAGACATGCTTGTACTTGATCTTGGCTCCAGGCTAACAAGGGCCAAACAAGATGCCGTCTGAACTTGCAGTACACACTGCTTAACAGTGTGTGTACTAATGTGATATGGCTGCTGGGGGAACCCATGAAATCTGAGGCTACTGTGTGAAGGAAGGTATGCTTAAAGCCCCACGCTGCTAAACTGTCCTAGGTCGTTTGGAAAGGATACTCTGGAGCTGAGGGAAGCTTTGAAAGAGCCTTTGTGGCTCGAGTAGGGGCTTTGGGAGAGTGGACAGTCCACGGGGACCGGTGGGTCAATGAGGTCTCTACCAGAATCCCTCCCGGCCAGGAGGCCTAGTATCCACCGACTTGATGCCAGGAAGAACCCACGTATGTATGTCCAAGTTGGCATTATGACAGAATACCAGGGGAGAAGGTTTCACTGTGGCTCACAGAATGTGTCCCCAAGGAAGGCATGGTAGCAGGAGCATGAGGCAGCTGAGCACACTGCATCTGTAGTGTGGTGAATGCCAGCCAGTGCTCAGTCTGTGCTCTCGGTACCTCCCTCTCCCTCTCCTTCCCACCTTCACCTGCCCTCCAGGGTATCACTGTGTAGCCATGGCCGGCCTGGAACTCACTGTAGATCATGCTGGCCTCCAAAGCACAGAATCCGCCTGCCTCTGCATCCCGAGTGTTGGGATTAAAGGTGTGTGCCGCCACACCCAGGATTTCTTTTTAATTCTTTCTACTCCAATCTAGATGAAATCCTCACAGGAATGTCTAGAGGCCTGTCTCCTGGGTGATTTTAGATCCACAAAAAGGTATTTGGGGCAGGTAGCCATAGGCAGAAACAGCTCTTATCTTCAGCAACCCCCCCCCCCAGCTGGGCCATGAGTAAAATCTGTGTTAACCAGGAGGAGATGGTGTCACACACCTTTTATCCCAGTGCTTGGGAGGCAGAGGCAGGTGAATCTCTGAGTTCTAGGCCAACCTACCCTCAGAGCTAGTTTCAGGTCAGCCAAAGCTACACCAAGAAACCCTGTCTTGAAAATCAGAAACTGTGAGCCCTGTGTATGGGATGTGTCTGGGCAACTTGTGACACATAGGTTCAGTTCTGGGTCCACCACCCAGTGCCGGATGGCACAGTGCTGATGGGGTTGCACTGCCTGCTGGTTTTAACATTCCTTTCCTCTCTTTAATTTCCGCACTCAGAAGGAATTGGATAGTTAAAGAACAAGCAGTAAGTACCACTTCACTGTCTCTCATGTCTGAGTTATGCCATATTTAAGTTTATAGGTGCTTGAGTGGACCCTTGTGGTGTGGGATTTGTGGCCAGTACTGAGGAGCTTTGCAGTTGGAGGTTCCTGTTCATGGGGTTTGGGAATTAGCTCCAACTCAAGCTACCTGGATTCTCTGCCTGAGGGTTTGGTCATGGTCATCCTTGGTTATAACACCACAAGAATTAGTTCTTCAAGTTTGATTTTAGATGGATGCCCACCTGCAAAGGAATGGCTAATACAATATGGTTTCATGAAAGGCATTGAGTAGTTCTGTAGCAAGAGGCCCTTGGTCCTACGATCTGCAGGTGTACACCTAGGATGTGGATGTTGTAGATGCAGGTCCACAGAGTTGCACCTGTCCTGGACATGTACAGGCCTATGTCATGCCATTGTTCCCTTAACAAACTGTATCACAGTGATTTAAGTAGTGTCTGCATAGTGATAGACATTATAAGAAATCTAGAAATGATTCAGTCTTTAGGAGGAGGTATGTGTAGGTCTTCTGTAATCATGTCTTTTGAAGTTCTCAGGGATCTGAACTAATGCCTGCAGATACTGAGGGATGACTCTGTCTGTGCTCCCCAGTTGATGGACATCTACGTGTATGTGTACATATACATGTAGACACATTCATATACATCTATAAATACATGGAGTTGTCTGTGGCTAGAACTGAAAACACTTGAGTGAAAAACAAATTATAGAATTTATTTTTAAAGTCCACAAGTCTACAGCCAGATGGGTAGCCACAAATGCTTCTGGAACACCTTTGGAATGAATGCCCCTCAGAGACTGTGGCACATTCCTGGTTTTTGTTTGTTTACTTTTTAATCATCTATGTATTTATCTAATCATCCATCCGTTTATTTGAGACAGAGCCTCAGCATGTGCCCTGGTTAGCCTGGAACTTTGGGACTTGCTATATAGCTCGGATTGGCCTTGGGCTTATGGTTAGTCCTCTGTCTCTGCCTCCTGAGTACTGGGATGACAGGTGTGTCACCCAGCTCAATTCTGTTTCAGATAGTGGCTTTCTAAATTATAAAAGTAACATTTACTTACAAGCTCTTGGGAAATGTATTAAAAATTCAAGGGGCTGGAGAGATGGGCCAGCGATTAAGAGCACTTGTTCTGGGAAAGGACATGGGTATGATTTCCAGGACCCACACGGTGGCTCACACTACCAGCACCTCCAGTTTGAGAGGAAAGCCTCTGACATCAGCGCAGGGCTGGCTAACTGATGAAGGAACCAGATATAGGTGACTAGATGCCAAGACTGGTGAAGGGAGGATCCATGCCCAAAGGAATAAACTAAAAATCTCTTTAGAAGTCCAGTCTGTGGAGCTGGGTCTCAGTATGGTCACCTAGCATACATGAAGTCAGAGGTTAGATCCTCAACACTCCATCAGCTGTGTTCAGGGCTACATGCCTATAACCCCAGCACTTGGAGGTGAAGGCAGGAGGATCTCAAGCTCAAGGGCATCCTTGACTACATAAAGGCTGGCCTGGGCTACATTGAGATCCTGGAGATCCTGTCTCGAAAAGAAAAAAAAATGCATCCCACCTGTTACCTGTGACCAAGTACTAAACTCCCTGCGTAGTGCCTCAGAGCAACTAGAGCAGGGAGGCTGAGTAAGTGTAGGCATGGTCAAGGACCAGGGTCCCCAGCAAGAGGTGCCCTCGTTCCTGCTGGTGGGGTGCTTAGCCCAGTCCCGGCAGACCTGCGCGCACGAGCGTGCGTGTGTGTGTGTGTGTGTGTGTGTGTGTGTGTGTGTGTGTGTGTGTGTGATGAGAAAGTGGCAGGGACTGACTGAAGGGTCCTGCCTGCCCAGCTCAGCGTGGCCCAACATAAACCCAACAACAGTAGCAGACAAAAATGCAGCATCACGAGGCTGGCTTAAATCATCAGGCCATCTTCAGCCAAGTCCGAGGTAGGGCCATGGAGTGAACCATGTATGAGTGTAGCTGCCTTGTCTTGCCTTTCCTTCACGATGGCTGGAGTGGAGCCGGTCCTGGCACGGCCCAAAGCTATGAGACCCAGGCTATGTATACCCATAAGTCAGCTCTAACAGAGGGGTGACCTGTTACCATCCTAACTGTTTTGGCCTTGGGGCCAGAGCTCAACTCCTGTTCATGATTCCCCAGACATGACGACCCCCAGGTACTAAGAAATCCATGGTCTGAGGCTGGTCTAGCTTCTGCCTGCTTAGGGGTCTTCTGTTTGGGGTCACAGAGCCTCTCCCCCTCAGCACTATTCTCAATGTCCCTGACTTGCCCACTTTCCAGAACCCTGTCTGTCAGATAAGTTGAAGCCAGCCACCCCATATATGGTGGAAATAGGTAGTCTTATTCTTGACCTCTTTTCTTTTTGAGACAAGGTTTCACTATGCAACCAGGCTGGCCTTGAACTAACAGAATCTGCCTTTGCCTCCTGAGTGCTGGGATTAAATATATATGCCACCACACTCACCTTAGGTTCGTTTTTTGTGTTTGAGATGGGCTCACCATATAGCTCTAGATGGCTAGAAACTCACTGTGTAAACCAGGCTGACCTCAGACTCATGTGGGTCCTCCTCCTGCGCTGACCCCCCAGTGCTGGCCTCAGACTCATGTGGGTCCTCCTTCTGCAGTTGACCCCCAGTGCTGTCATTGTGGGTGCATACCACCATGTGGCTAGTCGTTCAATAATTAGTATAAAGACTCAAAGGACCAGGCATGGTGAGGTGATGCACACATGGAATCCTGACACCTGGAAGGTGGAGCCAGGTCTACCAGGAGTTCAAGGTCATGTGGAAGTTGGGTTCAGACACCTGCAGAACAGGTACCACACCTCCACTCACTGGGGAGGTTGAGGCCACGTATTATGGAAGGCACAAGCCATGCAAGTGTGCTCTGAATAAAGGTGCTTGATGTCAGAACAGGAAGCCACCGAAAGCTAAAAGCAGGTGTGGAACTTTGTGGCTCCGCCCCTCCAGGAGAGACTGGTACAGAGCTGGAAGCTCCCCCAACTCACTATCAGTCCATTTGGGGCCGGGAGGGCCTTTCATTTGGGCAGCTCCCGAGTCCTGAGTGGAGATGTGGAGAGAGTCCGTGTGTCCACAGGTCCAGCAGATGTCCGCTTCACCTGGGAGAAGAACAGACGTGCCCTGGACATGTGTGTACCTGTGCAGACCCACATGCTGCCTGATGGCTCAGCCCATGCGCTCAGCTGGCTTCGGGACACCATCCAAGAGACCACCGAGTACAGCTGCTCTGTCCTCTCCTCAGCAGGGAACCAGACCTCAAAGGTTCAAATCACCGTGATGAGACATGGTAGGTTTAGCCCCCTGTCACTATTTAGCCTGTCTAAAGACTGTCATGCATAGCTGCAGTTTGAGGGTTAACCTATCTGGGGAAGATGAAGATTTGGCTTTTCACTGCTTTATGGTGAACTGATACACACATGCACAAACACTACAAACATACCCCATATGTGTATGTGTGCCATATGCATGTATGCCTGCACATACATGCATACATACCAGACACAGCTGCACATGCCACATACGATTATACATGCGGTGCCACTTACATAACATAGACACACAACACATACTATACACTTCCTGTCTCCCATTCCCCCCAAGGGAAGCTGAAGTGATGTTACTAAGGCAGCAGAAGCTGGGAAGACCCGGCTCTTAAGTACTTACCATGCAAACTTAAGGACCGGGGTTTGACCCCAGGACACCGCACCTGGTTTGGGATCTTTTATCACTGAGGCCAGAGTTCTGTCTTCATGTAAGGTCAAGGGTCTGATTTCCATGTGTTCTTTTATTGAGCTGCTGGGTTTTATGGGGTGTCTTGCGGCATATCTCATAAAACGGGTATGAAAGTAACCATTTTGAAAGCTTGATCCCTGGGTGCTGGTGTAGTTGGGTGCCCACAGTCCAGACACACCACTCTGGCATCTGAGGTCACTGATGAGGCTGGGCACTGCACCTGAGCCCTCCCCCCAAGTTTCTGAGACAGTCTCACTCTGTATCTGTCACCTGAGACCTTTTTGATTTTCTCTGGGAGTTTGTTTTCTCAAGTAGTAACAATTCAAGATGGCCTGGTCGTTCCACGCTTTTCTAGACCCATTAGATAGGAAGTCCTTGCCCTCGCCCCCAGTTCTGGGGCATTTTCTTGGCCATGTTCACTATTTTCCATCTACTGCTCAGAAATTTTTCCCAGATGTGCGAGCTGGACCACTTCCCTAAGGAGCTACCTTGCTTTTTCCCGTCATCTCTTATCTCTTCTACTTCCTCATACATTTTTCTTGTCTTGGCTTTCTAACCCTTAATGGGGTATTGTGTCTTTTAGAAATGAAGTTTTGGTCTTACTGCATTCTGCTGGTTCACTGCTGACACTCTTCTCTCTGTCTTACACAATATGGATAGACCACATTCTCCCCAATTTTCTTCTCTCCAAGTTGCCTTTTTCAAAGCATGTGATCTGACCAAGTGTCATCTGCATGGCTTGGGGCTCGCCAGGAAGCCAGTGGTCAGAACTGCTGGGTGAGGAGTTCAGAAGTCTCCTGTGGGTGACACTGCGCACGGTGGTGAGGGAACAGGGTGGGGCACAGTTCTCCTTCCATTGAGCATGCTGCAATCCCTGCCTTCCCCTGGCTCTTACAGAATACAAGTTCTGTCTCAGCAGAGGTGGGACTCGGCATCAAAACCCCACAGTAGCTCAGACCTAGAACAAGAAACAGGGCACAGCAAGGCACAGCTGGGTTGGGGATCTACAGACTTAACTGGGGAAAGACGACAGGGCTTGCTCCTTCGTATTCAATGTCCACTCAGTCTGCTTGCTATGTTCCCAACCCAGAGACCGTTGTGTTGTGCTAGGGCAGAGGGAGAGTGGCCCCTGGTTGTGCAGTCTGTTAAGCCATATGCACCCTAGCATGCTACTCCTCCCCCATCCAGATGACGCAGCATTGAGTGTGCCACAGACCTTGCTGTGAGGTTGTCCTGCAGGCAGCTGTCTCACAGCTTTCCACTTTCCAGGTCCCCTGCAGCTTCCTTTAGTACTCTCTTCACGGTTTTACACATAAAATGTTCCTGATGTGCTTCAGGGGGTTCTAGAGAAAATGCCAATAACTCACTATCCACGTCTAAGCAATGGCCTGATGCTTGTCCATCGGGATGAACCAGAATGGACTTTCAAATTCTCACCAGGAGGTAGGGCAGCACTAGCAAGCAGCTGCAGTCACCAGAGAGGCACAAGGCAGTGAGAAGCTAATTTACAAGGATGAAGACATAACTGATGCTGACACAGAAGCCCACAATGGCCAGTGATTTGCCCAAGGTGAGCAGCTAATGAGGAACAGGTTGGCAGCACCACACCCAAGCTATTCTATACACACACACACACACACACACACACACACTAGCATCAAGGATTATAGGATGATTCAGTATTAATCTGTGCCACCCAAAGTGTTTCCAGGTCCAGCACAGCTGCAGCAAGGTGGAAGGATTCTTAAGGGGGGGGGGCACGCACCACTCACCTGTGCTATCAGAATCAGCCTGCAGGGCCCCCAAGGATCAAAGGGAAGAATTAGCTCCCTCTCCCTTTGTGGCCAGCAGGTTTGAGCTTCAAAGTTAGGGGCTCCCACGGCATTCTGAATGACCACGGGGCATTATTACTTGCTGTTCACACTGGATGGGCTCATGTTCATGAGATTACTTCTGACACTGGTGGCATAAGCAGCAGTTCAAGGACACGATAGACCTCACTCTCATGTGCTGTTGGCTTTGTTTTCAGAACCCAGAAAGCACAATTAGGGGACCATGGAGAGTGAGGGGCAAGGGAAATCTCCCCCAATCCCTGAAGGCACAGCCATGCTGGCTCCCCAGGATTCTAGCAATTCTGGTGAGAGCTGAGTTTTGAGCTTCGGCACGTGCTCTTACGGAAGGGATCTACAGGCTCACCTGCAATGTGCAGGGTCTCTGTCACCCAGAATGTGACAATGGGACCTAGAGATCAGGTCCCCTGGAGCCTTGGAGAGCAGCTGTGGCTGGGAGAAATGGGGTGAATGGAGACACTGACTGTGAGGTGAGGTGGCGCATACCTGGAATCCCTGAACTAGAAAGGCTGAAGCAGGAGGATTCCAGTTTAGGTCTAGCCTGGGCTGTAGAGTGAGTTCAAGGTCAAGCGGGTCAGAAAAAAGCAAAACCATTAGTGAAATGCAAAACCCACTGGCTCCAAGCTCTGCCAGTGAGGGGATTCCCCAGTGGGACAGATGACGAGGGCAGATCAGAATTGGGACTCACCCACCCCTCACCTATGGCATGGTCCCAATGGACAGTGTGCACTTATAGCCGTAACCTTGACGCTGCTTGTCTTCCAGAGGCATTCCAGCAGGAAAAGTGGAGCCAGGAGCTCGCTGCATGGCGCACTGTGGCTGGGGAGCATGATCGGCTGATGCAGGGCTGGAGGAAGGCATGGGTACGTACCTGGCTACCAGGGGGCCTTTACAAGGGAACCCTACTTTGCTAGTGGGCCCCTCTGGCTCTCAGCCTTCAGAAAAGTTCTGCTTCTCTATTGCCCCAGGGGATTCTGGGCTGTCACCGGGGCTAGCAGAATCAAGGTGGTAGAGGACCAAGAGAGGTTTGTGGGTCACGCACAAGTTCATAGCTATCCGCTGCCCGGGGCTACCCCAACCCCCGGACATGTCTCCTGGAACACACCGCTTTCATGAAAGCAGACTAGCTGCTGCTGCGGAACATGGAAAGAGGGTGCTCCGGCCCAGCCCCAGTGGGACTGTTACTACCTACAGGCCTGCAGAAGTGAGGGCATCCCCAGGCATGGTGTCCTCACGCAGGCCCAAGTCACTGTACAGCAGGCACTTCGCAGGATTTACCTTGGGATGAGCTACCACACACAAGTGGAGAGCTCTGTCCTGGGGAGGCCTAAGTATGTGTGCTAAATGAGTGTCAGGTTGTCAACAGTGGCGTCAATCCTTTCCATCAGAGCCTATGCAGGTCTCAACTCAGCCATGTGACAACAGCCCCTTTCTGTCTGGAGCACACAGGCCTCCGAGTGCTTAGGGAAACCACCTGGGCACTCTTTTCCTTAAACCCTGAGTTGGTGGGCTGTGCCCATAGCAAGAAGGGCCTATCCTAGTAGGTCACAAACTCAACCTTGCTTTTTTTTTTTTTTTTAGGAAAGCTGCAAGGATACCTGCTAGCCACCTGAGGCAGTTCTCAACTGACCTAGCTGACACCAGCTGCAGACACAGCTGATGAAGGCACCAGCACCTATGGCACCAAGCTGTTTTGGTCTTGGTTGGCTCCACACACAGCCACTGGCCACTGCCTGAGTGGCCCCTCCTTGAGGCTGGGAATCTCTAGGCCAGAACTCCAATAGTGGGTATGAGACAGAGACCAGGACCCTTTTACGTTAGCTGCTTATGTAACAGAAGGGTCAGTTGACTGGCAGGAACAGGTAGCAGAGCTGGTTAGGAGGCTCTGCAACCAAGCAGTTGGTAGAGCAGCGTGTGACAGCTAACCTGATGGGGCCACCCCCGCATCATCCCCAGGACTTCACTGCACACTCATGCCCCTCCCCCAGGGTCAGCACAGCTAATCTCCGCTCCGGTTTTGTGGCTCTAAGCCAAGCCTGCTGATGTGGCCACCTAGTGAACAGGTCACTGATTTTGTTCCAGGGTTCACCCTGGGATAGAGAGGTGACATTTCATGTGAGAATATTTTGCCTTAAATATGAGGAAGTTGCTCTTTGCTAATCTCAGAACACAGGGCTGTTTTCCAAAGCACAGTGGTTCCCACCCATGTTTACCCTGTCAGCGCTCCGCTTCTGAGGTAGAAAAGCCAAACAAGTCAATTATGCAAACCTTCTGGTGCCGTATTAAACTGTTTTGCCAGTGCTGAGTAAATGTGTATTGTAGGTGCTTCCAAGTTTTTATATTACAGTCTTTGAAGCTTCTGGGTGTGTGAGACCTGGGGAGTTGTGACCCAAGAGAAACTCAGCCTTTAATCTTGGTAGACATGTCTCTTCTTGTCAATCATAAAACAACTCTGTTCAAAACAAAGCCACATCCCTCTGTGATCCCTGGAGACACTGGCCTGCTCAGTCTACTCAATGTCCCTTCTTTCTGGGACAAGTGAGTCAGGTAACCTTCCAGGTGTGTGGTTAGCTGGTCCGTTCTCAGTCCAGTGTGAAAAGGGATCCTGAGGCCAATTCTAGGCAGAGGCACTGCCTGGCCCCTACTCACCCATCTGGCCAATGCACACTAACCACACTTGCAGCCCCATCATACCTTTGCAAAGGAGTTTTTTATGAATTCTTTTCACTGGTTATATTCGAAGGGTGGCTTCAGCCATGATAAACTGCCCAATCCCTTGCCTTGTCATTGCTTCCTATATCTTCCCTGAAGTCTGGATTTGTCAGGACCTGCCTATGCCCCCAAACCAACTTGAGGTTGTAGTGGATGTTCTGCCTGGGAGTGTACTTATGAAGATTCCCTGTCCAGCCGGGTGGTGATGGCACTCGCCTTTAATTCCAGCATTGGGGAGGCAAAGGCAGGCAGATCTCTCTTTGAAGCTAGCCTGGTCTACCGAGCAGCCAGGGCTACACAGAGAAATCCTGTCTTGAAAAACCAACCAGTCAGCCAACCAATCCAAAACAAAACAAAAAACCAAAAAGAGAATTCTGTTTAGCTGCAGCAAGAGTGGCACTTCACCTGCACTTGGGTTCAGTTTGGTGCTCATTCCTGTGACCCTAGTACCATGGGCATCCTCAGCACAGTGGGGGCTGGGGGAGACTAGCAGAATCCATCTACAGCATTGGCCTCGACTGCTAACAAAGTGATGACACAACCATAGCACCACAACAGGGACCTGTGAGGTGACTCATGAAGGACCTTTAGACGTAGAATGAGAAGTCAGAACCCTGCTCATGGGCTCTGGAGCCCAAACCGACTATGGGCTCCAGGTGGTGGGCGGTGTGTGCCGCAGCAAGCCCAGGCCACACAGCCAGGCCCGGCCTATGGTAGGCATGCCATGTCTCAGTCTCCACTATCACTTCTCATCACAGGCCACGCCTCAGAGACAATGCCGAGTGCAACTGAATCCAGCCAGCAGAATTCCCAAAGCCAGTGCATGTCTGCCGACAGTAAATATCTCTCCTGACATGGGGCAGACTTGGTGAAAAAGGTGCAAGCAATGGTCTGAGGATTTGGCAGTCCCTGGTTCTGTGACTGGGCATGATGACTGAACCTGTTAGACCTTAGCAGTGTGAAAGAGGAACAGCCCAATAAGGAATTCCAGTGGGAATAACCAGTGAGACTGACACACTGGCCTAAGATCGCCAGAGTCTGAGATGAAGTTAAATAATCACTCTTTATTCAAAATAAATAAACCCTCTCACTTGCAGAGAAAATACGCAAGCAAGCTCTGTCCTCTAAGACAGAAATCACATTCATCATATGTTCATTAAAAAGATTTGTAGATACCAAACTGAAATCTACAAATTTGATATATACTGCTTCTTTGGAAAATAAAAACTAAAAGGATTAATTTATGTCAAAAATCATGTTAGAAACTAATTTTCTTCTGAGGCTCATTTTAGCAAATCCTTGGCAGCACAAAGTGGCAGGGCTCCAACTGGAGAAAGGGCCCTCCCTCCACAGTCCCCCAGGGAGCACAGTGCTCCAACCCGAGAAAGGGCCCTCCTTCCACAGTCCCCCAGGGAGCACAGTGCTCCAACCCGAGAAAGGGCCCTCCCTCCACAGTCCCCCGGGGAGCACAGCGCCCCCTCTCCCCCATCACCACTGGTTCATTGGCTCGGTATGGAGTGTCTCCTGGGCAGCACAGTACTCAGGGCCACCTTCTCCAGCAATTTCCAGGTCCAGTGCGTAGAGAGAACGAGAACCAAGCTCAATCACCGCTTCCTCTCACGAGTCTATCTGTGTCCACTTGATGGACTTGCAGTGCTACAGCAGCTGCTTCCTCTGCCCTTAGGTCAGTGAATTTCCAACTCTACAGTCATAAACTACATCAGGTCAGTAAAGAATTGAGAAGTCTTTTTCCTGCCTCTCCCATCCTTACCCAATACACAGACACACAGGTAAGAACTCTTCTTATAAATTCAAGTTCATCATCTGAGAGGTTGACGCCTCCAGTGAGTCCTCCAGCTCCAGGGCCCGCTGACTGTATGCCTCCAAGTGCTTTCTCCAAAGCTCAACTGAAACAGGAAGACAGCCCAAGTGACACACACTGACAGGTCACACAGCTCCATCAGAGGCAAGGATGAGGTGGCATGAGATGTTGCCAGATGTTCACTGTGTTCAGATGTCCCTGGCCAGCTCTATTCACTCTTCCTTACTTGTAGGCTGGCTCTCCCCTTAATGAGCAGCATCAGTCACAGCCCCCCAAAAAGCACATCTCTCTGAACAGTGGCACTGAGAATTCACTCGCCCTCCCAAGTTGGTCTCAGGGTTAGCTGCCCTTAAGCCACCTTTGTTCAGGTAACATTTAGCTCAAATGTAAGACCATCAACTATGATTTTGCAGCTTCTGACGTCTGATGATTAAAATCTCAGAAGCAATGGGCCAGAGTGATGGATTCAGTCCTGTCTGGACCTACCATGGCTCATTGCAGCTAGTCTTAAGGCATCAGAGCCATGCTGCTCTCCTAACCAACTGAGGTTCTGATTAACACTGAACTCAGAGGTCTCCTTCCCCGAGCACTCACTATAGTGTGGTTCCTTTCCAGTGGAGGCAAGGGTGCCTTCTTCAGTGGACTGGATGGGTTCCTGTATGGGTGGGTTGGGAGGGGTCTGAGGCCCAGGCTGTCCTGCCAGCTCCTGCCGCACTGTTTCCAGCATGGTTTTATATGCCTGTCGGGCCGCCATGGTCAGCTCAACCATCTTGTGGAACTGGTCCTTGAACACAAGAGAGCACATTGCAGGACAGCAAGGTAGGGTAACATGGGTTGTGGTGCCTCTGCCTATGAGTGCTGCCAGGAGATAAGGAGCCTGACCAAAGATTTAGGCATGTGGTACCTCTCGTTTGGTAATAAACCCAGAGTCAAATTCAGGACCTTCACTCAGTAGTATTATGGAGACAAAGGTTTGCTTTCTGAGAAGGTTCTGCTTTGGGAGGAATTCTCCTTAGGGCCAACCCAACAAAGGCTATGGTCTGCCTGTTGGTAGACTTACATGATAGGGCATGACCCCAACTTCTTCCCACGGACAAGGAGCTAAGAGGCTGGGGCTCAGCTCACCTGGGCCCCATCATAGCTGAAGATCCCCACGATGCTGACAGGAACTGCTTTGTTCAGACTACGCCCCAGCGCCTTGCGGTTGAGTGCAAACACGAAGGGGATGTTCTGCTCACAGGCGCAATCGATGATGGTGTGCAGCGTGTCGTCCAGTCCACCTGGTTAAAGAAGCACAGGTCCATCCACAGGCTTGATGCTGACTCTTCAGACAACAACACACCCCACCTGTAGTCACAGTAAGGTCAGCTGCCCACCCTGAATTCCACCAGAGAGAGCAAGTCCAACAACCACAAGGAAGAGTCAATTCTCTCAAACACCTCCAAATGTGAGACTGCACGATTCCAACATGCTCAGGGAAAACCAAGAGTTAGACGATAGCACTCTGTGACAGGCAGCTGAACAACTGTATCACCCCTGAAAAGCCAAGTCCTTAGAAGACAAGTCCCCACTTACATACTGAAAACTAGAAGCGCAGGGAGGCTAGGGGCCTACCACACTGCAGGCCCAGGGGCCTGGCTTACGTGGGCTCCTGGCTCCTTACTACCTTGGGCCTGCTTCTGACGAGATACCAGCAAGGCCAATACAGGGAGGAGATGAAGGATCACCTTGCACAGGTGACATACCTGGTCACTGGGAACCCAACAGCACTTGAGGATCACTCCCAACAGAGGGGAGGTCAGTCAGGGTGATGGTGGCACACACTTCTATGCTCCAACAATAGCAAGAAGGAATGAAGAAATGACTATTTACCTCAGAAATAGAAGACCATAGCGGCAAACTCACAAAGCCCACGGACAATTTTCAGAACACCAACATGCTAACAGATAATCTAAAGTGACTAAATGTCAACTCCACACTAACCTTGAACTTTAAAAAAATTATGGCTTCCTACAACGGGGATTTGAGAAATTTTAAAATGCGTGTGTAAGGCGAAAGGAAATGGGAAACATGCCACACGCACTGCCCTGTGCTTCTCTACCCCGACAGGTGGAAGCGTGGTCCCGGCTCACAGGCTCCCCACATGCCTGTTCTCACAGTGCCATTGCTCTGCAGTCTAACCCCAGGAAACCACAGAGACACCCAGCTCTCATTGCTGCCCTCTGCAAAGGCAGGGCTAGGCATGCAGGACCCCATGCGACACCTGTGACAGCAGCATACGGACAGGTGGAGAGGGAGAGCTGACAGGAACCTGCCCGGCAAGCAGGAGGCGGAAAGAGCCTTCCAGGGGCTACAGCTAGCTTCTACTGGGTGCTAGCAGGCTTTGGTGACCACTACACAGTGTAGTCTGTCTAGATGTACACTGCAGACAAGAGCCAGAAAACAGTCTGCTGCTCTCCCCCATGACCCGCAGAGGCCATCTGGCGCCACCAACACACTGCCAGTCTGGCAAGCCATGTTTTGTCTGGTGGTAGTGGTGGAACAGCACTGAGCCAGCAGAGGTGAGCTCCTGGGCTGCACATGAGGAGGTCTAGCTGCTGTTGTTCCAAAGGCCGGAATGTAAAGTGGTAACCTGAGATCATAGCTCAGGACCTGGCATCGGGACCTGGACCTGTTACCTCAGAGTGTGATTTGGCTAAGTTGAAGGTTACACACAGGAGGAAGGAATGGGACAGGGAGACAGCTCACACGGCAGGATGAAGAGAGGGAGAGAGTGATGGCATTCTTCCAATGACTCCTTCCACCACTGAACCCAGGTCCGCCCAGAGTCATGACAGGAGGGCAGACAAGTTCACTACCACCTCCTACACGGCCTTCATCCAGTCCAGGCCAACTGCTGGAGTACTGCGACAAACTCACATTAGCAGGAGTGAGCAGAGGAGTTAAATACAGACAGAATAACTGCAGACAGGACCAAAGTCCCTGCAAGGTCTCCAGCAACCCCACCGAGCTCTAGAGCTGCAGCCTGCATGGCAGAGGCTCACTGTACCCTGTGTCAGAGAAGTCTGCTGGCTGGCCCCAGAGGAAGGCCCTTGGTCAGAAGCAGGGTTAGAGCTAGTGTTAGACGGGGGCTCAGCTCACAGTACACTGGGTAAATGACTGCTGTTAGAACTGAAAGCAAGCTGCCAACGTGCCCACTGACCATGTGCATGGCTGCCTGAGGGCAGACACTGGGCACTGGCACAGGAAGGAGCCTGTGTGGTGGGTGCTGTCACCTTTGGACTGTGTCTTCTCACAGTTGGGAGAGATGATGATGCACTTCAGCTTCCTGAGCTTCAGGTGTTTCAGGACTTCCCTCAGCCCCAACACAAGCCGGCGTTTGGTCTTGGCCTTGACAGGATCCTTCTGGTACATCCGGTCTTGGAAGCGTACCAGTTCCTTGAGCAGCCCCGTGACACAAGCATCTACTTCTTTACTAAGCATCTGGCTGCAGTAGCTGAAAGGAACCCCAGGCAATGCAGACAGCATCAGACAGAAGCCATGGAGACACCAATGCTCAACCAGGAACATGTAATTCCCGATATGCTTGCGACACAAAGGACGAATGCAACCCTCTACGACAAGGGAGGAATGCCATGGGAGGCCCTGCCCTGCATGCCTTATGTAGGCCCTATCAGGCTTCTCCTCTGTGTTACCGTGCTCTGAACACAGGCACCTAGATAGATAGGCTTCCCCAAGGAGCGCTGTGAAAGGGGACATATGAGCGATGCTGAATGCATCACATCTTGGGGAACTAAACTGAAACCAGGCATGGTGGGCCATACCTGTAACCCCAGTATACAGAGGCTGAAGAACCAAGAGTGTAAATTCAAAGCCAAGACTAGCCTGGGCCACACAGTAAGATTGTCTCAAAAGGGTAAATAAATAAAAAGGAAGGAAGAAAGAAAGAAAAATAAGCAAAAAGAATGGAAGGAAAAGAAACTTCTGTGAAACTTCACCCCCCAACTTCAAAAACCGACTAAGGACACCTCTTCAATCATTGTCAGCAAGACAGAACCACAAGCACTGCACCCCACACACGGGAATAAGATGCCCACATCCCACCCCTATAGCATAACTAGCTCCTGAGGAGACTTAAAGCTCGGGACTAAAATACACTGTGGTCAGACACCGCAGCCCGTGCTGTTACGCCACCACAGGTGGGAGAAGCTGGAGTCAGCCCCAACCCGAGCCCCAGCAGCCCATGCTCACTCACTCCCGGAACCTCCGGCTGTGGATCTTGGGGAAGCTGGCACTGCCAGGGGCAGGCTGGCAGGCCTCTGGGTCCTTCTGGAACTCTGTGCCAGTTGGCTCTTCTGACTCACCCTCAATCACTGATTCTTCTGTCTTCTCTGGACCTTCAGAGAGGGAAAAAGAAAATAAAAATCACTGTGCACCCTGGCAGGGCCTTGCACAACAGAGAGCATCCTGCAGAGCACAAGTCTCTGGTGCAAGTGACATATGCAGTCCATCAACATGTAGAGCCAGGCAAAAGGAACAATACGGCCTTAGAGGGGAAGTCTGGTATGGATGTCAGGGCAGCTCTCTGGTCTTTCCTCAGCCCTCTCCCCTCCCCAGTCTGTTCACGCACTCATTTTCATTGTGTTAAAAATACAGAAAAGTTACCACTAAGTGATGAAATCTACCATGTGTGGAATCTAAAGAATAACTTATTAGGAAATTTCATAAAGTAGGGTTCATTTCCAAGCACTCAGGAGACAGAGGTAAGAGATTTCTGTGTGTTCAGGGCTAATTGGTCTACACACTAAAGTCGAGGCTAGCTAGGGCTATACAGTGAGACCATGCTTCAAAGAAAAATCCCTACGGTTAGCAAGAAGCTGAGGCAGAAGGACTACCATAGCTAGGCTCAAGAAAGGCCTAAACTACAGTCAGTTTGAGGCTAGTGTGGGACACAAGTGTGTGAGCCTGTTTCAAAATCCAAACAACTCACAGTTAGAGGTCTGAGTTATGTTAAAACCTTTATCAAATAACCTTCTAAAAACAGATTAACTCCTGCCTCTAACTAAGGGAGCATTGGGCCTGGGGTACAGTGCTGGTGTGCCATAGGTTTGACCCCCAACACTGCCAAAAACACCCCAAACAAAACCCAAAGCAACATAGAAAACCAAAACAACTAACACAAACCACAACAAAACCCCCGTGAACGTTGGACTGGGCTATGTGTTACATAGAGATGGAGTCCACAACAGCTCAGCATGTCCAACCAGTTACTTCCAGATGAAAGCAAGGTAACATCACTAGGGATGGGATTCAAGAACACACACCTCACCCTCTGCTGTGGCAAGCACAAAGAGACATTGCTATGGGATATGGGTGGGAGCACCAATAAGGCTTATCCACTCAGCTGTTGACTGCAGAACACCTGGAGAGGGGTGGCAGTGGCTCCAACAGTAAGCCCAGTCGAGAATTAAGCGCTCAGGCCATCCTAGAGATACCAACAACACTGCAGAGGGCAGATTCATTTCATTTCTACCAACTGCCTTGGTGCGCTCCCACACTGGGCACACTTACCCAGCCAAATACTATACGGTACTGAAATCAGTGTAAGCTCCACATGCCAGAAAAGGAGGTGGAGTCAGCATGGCACACACCACAGAGGCACTGTGCCAGGTCACAGCGCTATGGCTGGTACCCACTGGGGCAGTATCCCTGCAGGAGGCCTCTAACAGGATGACCTGGAGAGGGCCGCTGTTTTCTCACGCTGTGCACAGTCCTTTAGCACACGCATTTGCACTATGTACACTCGCTGAATGCACAACCGGAAAACCATACACGCTAATTTTGATGACACCAGGTTTCACATACTTGGTAAATATAAATAGCCTTGTGGTTGGAGCTCCCAGCATCACACAAGACCAAACCTCAGGAAGGGGCTCCTCTGCCTGTAAAACTAGGTTGTGGAAACACATCCTCCAGGTTCCATGTTAACTTGCATCTTACCACAGGGACTATGTGGGGCTCACAGAGTCCCCGTTTCTACCCCAGCTCACCATTCTCACAGGGGCTACCATCTGAAGGACTATTCCAGATGCACACACACGCACAGAACCTGGTACCTGTGGGGTGGACGTGCTGGGGGGCTTGGTCACTGGCACCACCCTCTACGTCCTGTGCGTCATCACTGGCCACAGCCAGGCTCGCAGCACTTTCTTGGAGTCGCTGCTGCATTCTCTCTTGCCGTTCTTTCAAAATGATCTTAGAATTAAAAAACAAACAAAAATCAATTAAAACACCGAAATACTTGTACCTAAAAGATAGGCTCTTCTGCCCAAGAAATGCCCAAGTTCAGCTTGCTAAGTGCACCTGGTGATGCCTTTGCAGTGATGGCAACCCCTCCATCCCACATCAGACTTCTCTCTGGGGACACGAGGCTCTGAGGCCACTTGTACGGTACAAGAGCCATCCATCACAGACTCTCCCACATCCCCAGATACAGGGTTTCTCTGTGTAGTCCTTGCTGTCCTAGAATTAATTCTGTAGACCAGGCTGGCCTTGAACTCACAGTGATTCACCTGCCTCTGCTTACCAAGTGCTGGGATTAAAGGATGGCACAAGCACCGCCCAGCCCACCACAGACATTTAAACAGACCTAGAGCACACAGCACAGGGCTGACTGGTGAACAGAAGGCCTGCAGAGAAGCCTTCACAGTCTGGGAGAGTATATGAGGAAGGAAATGCAACTCCCCTACGTACTGCCACAGAGAAATAAGAAGAGATTTTCTTTGTCTACACCCTCTGTCTTGTTAAGGAGAGGCTGAAGGATCACTTGCCAGAGAAACAAACATGATTTGGTGCAACACTTGTCTATAATATAAACCTTAGAAGCCAAAGTCTGGGATATGGCTCAGTGGTGGAACGCTTGCCTATATAAGCAGTGACGTAGTTTCAATCTCTAGAGCAACTGAAAAGGTAGAGGTATGAGAAAGGCCGGCGTACAGTGCAGAGTCCATCAGTCTTCCAGTACATTGTTTCCATGGAAACAGCCCACATACCTTCTTCAGGGAGGTGGGCTTCTTGGCCTTAGGGATTTCTCTCTGCTTCCCCTTCTTCATCAGGGGGGCACTGGAGTCCAAGGGATTGTGTGGGGTCTTCACCTGACTGGAGCGGCGACCCCTGTCACCCGAGGAGGCATCCTTGGAAAGGACTGGCACTGCTCCGACTGCAACACAGTGGGGATGCTCCATGGTCCCTGCCTGGAGGCCTTGGCCAGCTCAGAGCAGCCTAAGGCTCTGCAGGGCTCACCCAAGTACCCTCTGACCACAGCCTTTCTGGACGCCGTCAAACCACCTTTTACACCTTCTCACAAGCATGGACTCCAAACAGTATTCACTCTTTACTTGGCATCACTCCGGGAAGGTCTGTCTAAAGCTGCAAGGATCACACTGCTTGATTTGGGCTATTTTTGCGGTGGTTTCTGTTTACTACTGGTGCTCCTGGGAAACTGTTCTCCACCACACACTCAGTTGGGACTGCCTCCTGTACTGCTTACTGGATTCTTAGTAACGCCATTTGTCTAGCTATATTACATGGCTCTTATAAAATTCTAGTCATGCTTCTAATTGGTTCTTCAGATTTCTGGACACGAAAATGCTCTGAATACTACCATAGGCAGTTGATCTCTCAAATAATTTTTTAAAAGATTTATTTCTTTATTATATATACAGTGTTCTGCCTGCATGCCAGAAGAGGGCACCACATGGTTGCTGGGAATTGAACTCAGGACCTCTGGAAGAACAGCCAGTGCTCTTAACCACTGGGCCATCTCTCCAGTCCTCCAGTCAATACTTTTGGTAACTACTTAACACTGGAGTTTAACTCTCCCACTCTACCCCACTTCCTGCCACAGCACTGCTTCAAGGAAACAGTCCTTCTGAACTCTACTCCCTTCATGGTTGAAAGCCTCTAGCATAGCTAATATCATGTTGAGCATATTTCTCCTCACCACTCCCTTTTCCTGGCCCTCCCTGCTCCTGTCAATCCCTCTGATTCCCTTAGGTGATTTTATGATTTCTAAAATACCAAAGAAAAAGGAATGGTAGCCAACAAACCCCATGTGCCCCCTACCTTGTTCCAAGAAGTCTCAGAATCTGTCCAAGCATGTCTTGGGTGCTCCTTTATGGAGTGTCATCCTAACATAACTAGTGCTGCATCCATCCAACCTCACTCATACGATACTGGAAGTCACCTACACGACCTGCCCAGACAGGCTACACTATCTTTTCTAGGCTGCTCTCATTCTACAGCATACCACCTTGCATCTACAGAGCCTTTGGAACAGATATTGGCCAGGTGGCCCCTATTTACACCTGCTTGCTTGCCTGGCACATAATGGTACCACCGAATCCAGTCCTCATCTGGACTCCTTAACTGTATAGTTGAAAAAGTTTAACTTATATACATTTCATATCAACAAAGCCAAGAGGCTGGAGAGATGGCTCAGCATTTGAGTGCTTGCTCTGTAATCATGAGAGTGAACTGCAGTTTGGGTCCAGCACCCATGTACCAAGTCAGGCACTCTGTGCACACCTGTAATCCCAGCTCCAAGGGGATCAGACAGGAAGACAGCTGAGGCTTGATAGCTTCCAGCCTACCTGAGAGGAAAGGGCGCCAGGTTCAGGGAGAAACCCTGCCTCAAAAGGAATGGACAGAGTGACAGATAATATCCGGTACTGACTGTACCCTGTCCACGGTGGTGCCTGTGGTGGTTTGAAAGAATGGCTCCACAGATTCATATATTTGGATGTTTGGTAACTAGTTAATGGAATTGTTTAGGAAAGATTAGGAAGTGTGGCCTTTCTGGAGGAAGTGTCTGTCACTGGGGTGGGCTCCAAGGTTTCAAAAGCCCATGACAGGTCCAGTGTCTCTCTCTTCCCGCTGCCTGTGGGTCAGGATGTAAGCTCTCAGCCCCTGCTCCAGCTTGTCTGCTTCCCCCACGATTATGGACTAACCCTCTAAAAATGTAATTAAGGCTCCAATGAAATACTTTATTATAAGAGCTGTTTGGTCAAAGTGTCTCTTCACAGCATGGAACAGTAACTAATATAGTATCCTCCCCTCCCACCCCACCCCACCAGGGGGATCCATCCAGGCATGCAGAATGCAGTGAAGGTCCTGGGAGCATAGCACCTCACAAGGAAATCTTCTGTCACAGAATCTCATCATATAAAGGGAAAACCGGGCCAGCAAATGGCTCAGCCACTAGGAGCACTTGCTCTGCAAGTCTGACAAAATGAGTCCCAGGGATGGATTAAGGGGGAATACCTCTTTAACTTTAAAGAGATGGTTCTTGATTTTGTTGTTGTTTTTAATTTATCTCAGCACCCTCTGTGACAGTGACTAACGTTTCTGAAGAAGGAAGTGCTCACACAACAGCCTCTGCTGAGGTGCGAAGGTGCCTACCTGAGAACACAACGGGTCTGGAGGATGGCTTGGCATGCGGGACTTGCTGCTGCTTCTCCAGTGCTGCCAGCATGCCTCCCAGGTCCAGCTGCACTGGAGTCTGGCTCTTCTTTCCACCAGTTTTAAAATCACTCTACAAAGTACAATTACAAGTTTACTCCTAATATTGTGTTTCACACACCATGGTTTACATTTTTAAAAGACAAAACGAACAGATTAAAAGACTATGAAATTCACATTGGTTATTTCTGTCCATTTCTATTTATATCTCCACTGTGGATTAACAGCATATACTGATAGGTAAGAGATCAAAGCTTATGTGAAATCTTTGGCTACAGGAGTCTAGGAAGACGGGAATGGAGGCAAATCCCTATAACCCTAGCCCTCGAGAGGTCGAGGCAGAGTTTTTTGTCCTAAAAAAACCCAAACAAAACCCCTGAGGTTTTTGTGTGAGGCTACCTGGTTAGAACATGGCCTCCCTGGCTCAGTACTGACTGGACAGGGTTAATGGAGGAAAGGCCCCTCTTGGCTCAGTACTGACTGGACAGGGTTAAAGGAGGATGGCCCTCTTGGCTCAGTACCGCCTGGCTGGGTAGAAAAATGCTCCCCTCTTTACTTTCCAGACAGTGTGTCCCCTCCTGACAGTAACTGTAGTTACCAAGTCTTGTTTCAAAAGGGATAGGCTGCTTCAGCTGAGGAGTGGTCAAGTCGTTCTCCTTTGGAGAACACATCAAACGAAAGTCCTCCATGAAGACATCTGGAGGACATTCTCACCACAGTTCGTGTACAGGCCAGTCACATCGGAAGCGACAGTGACTGCAATCTAAAACTCACCTGCACCTGCTGTTTCCTTTGAAGTTTCGGGGATTCTACTCTGTGTCTTCTTTCCGACGCAGCTGACAGGTTGGGGAACTCCTCGGCATCCTAGGAAAGCACACTGTCAGCTTCCTACATGGGTGACGAGCAGCTACACACACGCCCCCCCCCAACTCACAGTTTTCTACAAGACCCACAAAAGTTGGGGTGATTATGCTACATAACATGGAAGTTCCGACTTTATCTGACTCTTAGAGCATGTTTTAAGACCACAGCTCTAACACCTATGTACTTCAGAAGTCCCCAGAACCAACCATACTTTCTTAACACGAGTCTATCAAAAAATACATTCATGTTTTTCACTAAAACACTCAGAAATCCAAAATCAGCAGATTTAAATATTTTGGGACTTACACCAAACAGGGCAATAAACAGACAAGAGGCAATAAGCCTGCTAAAGAAAAATTTTAAATCACGTTATTTTGTTGGAATTTTGTCAGCACTTTGGGTACCCTGGGATAAGTCATGAGGGAATTAAAAGGCAGAAGCATGACCAGTTCACTGGCATAAGCACAACACTCTACCCTACACCTAACCTTATTCTGGAATGTTCCAAGACTTCTGGGAATGACCATCCTACTTCTGTGTAACAGTCCTGGCTGTCCTGGAACTCACTCTGTAGATCAGGTAACCTCATTGACATTCACCTGCCTCTGACTTCCAAGTGCTAGGACTAAGGGTCTGTGCCACCACCACCCAGTAGATTGTTAAAATTCTTTAGCAGCAGGAAAAGAATTGTTGAAGGGGGCATCAGAGATCTTCAATTCAAAAGCCAGTGTGAGCCCATGTCTAAGAAAACCCCACTTGCACCACACAAAGCTCAGAGTAAATACATACTTCAATCCTTGGTGGCTCCTGAACTGATAGGACTTCATAATTTGGTTTAGACTTTTCTTTCTTTTTCTTATTCTTTCTTGAGGTTTCATTTTGTTCAAGTTCACCCCTTTGTGATGCTTTAGCCTAGATAAAAATACAAGGAAAAAACTGTGGTATATTAGGGTATTTAATAGAATCTTAGACCTGTGTCAAAACAAAATTAAAAGAATGATGTAAGAAACAATTATTTTAAAAAAATTGTGAAATGCCGGGCAGTGGTGGTGCATGCCTTTAATCCTAGCACTCAGGAGGCAGAGGCAGGCGGATCTCTGTGAGTTCGAGACCAGCCTGGTCTATAAGAGCGAGTTCCAGCACAGCCTCCAAAGCCACAGAGAAACACTGCCTCGAAAAACGAAAAACCAAAACCAAAACAAAAAAACTGCATGAATTTAAGGGGGGAAATCTATTCTGAATCCTATCTTATAACAGGTAAACTGAAATTAATATCATGTGCCAGGTGATCACAGAATCTGAAATTCACTTATCTTACTAACATTACTGTAGTCCATGCACTAGTTCTCCAAATGCAATCGAGCAAAGTGAAGGAAAAGGATGCATCGGCCAGATATCAGCATAAACTTACGGCAGCATATTTTCTTTAAAACATTCAAGAATTGTGAGCATGACTGTGCTAGAGTACTAGCAATGTATGGGGCATGCTCTCTCTCTCAACATGGCTGCAGTCTTTCAAGACACCTCTTCTCTCAGAGTAAAGCTCTCTTATTTCCTGACAAACACCCCATTCTCTTGTCAAGGCTCAGGTCCAGAGCGCTCAGGCTGTTAGTATGGGAAAGACTGCAGCACTCTCAGTGAGGAGCTGAGAAGAAAGTGCAGTGAATCCAGACTTGGCATCCTACTGTGTAGTCATGCAACATAAACTGTGCCACCTAACCATGCTCGGCGCAGACCAGTGGCACCATGTCCATGCACACATTGCTATAACCAGGCAACTGGAGAGCTTTCTCCAACTCTGTCACCATTGAGTACTGATTGCCCACTCTTTTCCCAGCCCATGACACTTAACCAGCTTAACTGCTTTTCTAGAGACAAGGTTTCACAATGTTGCCTAGGCTGTCCTTAAATCTACAGGCCTCCTGCCACAGCCTAGTGATGCATACCTTTGTAACGGGATGAACAAATTTCTCCCTGTTGTAGGAAGGATCTGAAGATAAAGCCTCAGATGTCACACTAGCATTCTTAGCATCAGCTGATGAAGCAGTCTTCTTTAGGTTTATCACAGAACCAACGTTTTCAGTTGCTGCTGCTGATCCTGAAGACACTGTCTGCCGAACAATATAACCCATTGGTGTCCAAGATAACTCTGCTTAAAGATAACCGTAATTACCGGACAATCTCAACAGCAAACAGGAGTTCCGTGATTATTCAAAAATGCACCTTGTGATAATTAATTATTCACAGCATAACAAAAATTATGGTGTTTAGAACACCATCTTGGGAAACTACAGTATCTACCAACTAGCTGTCCAGAATACCCCTTAGAACTACTGTATTCATCGACTGTTCAGAACACTGCCTTAGAACCACAGTATTCACTGACTGTCCAGAACACTACCTACCCCAGAATTATAGTAATCACCGACTGTCCAGAACACTACCTCAGAACTACAGTATTCACTGACTGTCCAGAACACTACCTACCCCAGAATTATAGTAATCACCGACTGTCCAGAACACTACCTCAGAATTACAGTATTCACTGACTGTCCAGAACACTACCTACCCCAGAATTATAGTAATCACCGACTATCCAGAACACTACCTCAGAACTACAGTATTCACTGTCTAGAACACTACCTCAGAACTACAGTATTCACTCTACTTGTTTTTCTTCTCGAAAAGTGCATGCTCAGTCTCTTCCCCTTTAACTCATATGTTAATTATTTGCCTAGATTTCTTACTTTGGAGAACACTGATGGGCAGACAAATAAGTTTTCGTTAAACAACATCTCAGAAAATATTCATGTGGCAAACACAGAATTAAAGAGCAAAGATCCACTTTGGACCTGTTAACCTTGCTCTGTGCCTTTAACAGGAGAAATCAAGGATCCACAGACCTGTGCTGTCACAGTGACTGACAACTTACTGCATTACAACACAATGAAAGCACACTAAAGCACACACATGGGCTCCTTAGCTGCCCATGAAGCTCTATATGTACATCAAACAAAAGGACATCCATCATGACAAATGCATGTCAGCCACGTGACTCACACTACAGCTACTGAGCTACTGAGACAGTCCCGGCAGTGAAGAACTATCCTTGGGTGTACCATGTACCAAGGAATGGTTTAGATTTTTGCTAGGACAAGCTTCTGTAACCATTTCAGAAGCACAATCCCCTCAGTGCTTCCCGAATGCCTGGCTTCCTGGACAGGCTGCTGAAAGCACACCAAATTGTAACCACCTTGCTGGCAGGAGAAAAAAAGCCCAGTAATCTCCCTCATTCTTCACTCTAAGCACACTCTGTGGTGCTCCGAAGGCTACAAGGTATTATCAGTGAAGAGCCAAATGCCAAACCAGACTCAAAGAGCTACATGCTAAAAAAGTACAAAACAAGGCTACTCTAGCCATAGTATCTTAATTATGGAAAAGGTTACTTTTTTATATATAAAAACAAACTGTATTTAAAGTGCAATGCATTGTTTTCAAGTGGAGGGTCTGCTGTTTTATAAGATAGAGTCTCACTGGGGAGACTAGGTTATCCCAGAACTATTATAGACCAGGCTGCCCTTGAACTTGTGGCATTGTCATGCCTCAGTCTCCCAAATATTGGGGTTACTGGGCCTGGCCATTAAGTAATGCTTGTTTTAAAACTTGATCTAACTTTGAATAATGCCAATATTAACAGTTACCACTTAAATATATAGATGCTCTGGGACTCTGACATGTTAAAAGTATACTGTATCCTACAGTACTAAAAGAAGTTCTCATTTTTGGGTTCATAAAATTCTCATTTACCAAGACTCTGTTCATTTAGAATATGGCCTCTCATTTTATACCAACTGTCATGGATATGGGCTCCAATATTCTAAACTAACAATGATGCCTTAAAAGCAGCTTCGAAACTGACAACATTTAATGACACTGGTGCTAAATGTGCTTAAAAAACAGCATTTTGTAGTCACTCTTACCTCGTGTACATGAAGGGGAACTGGTAGCAGCATTGTCAGTCACAGCTCTATCTGTGTGATCGGTCTTCACCGTTTCACCCTAAAAAGAGGCCATCTAACATCAGGGAAAGTCATTTACAACAATACAGCATTGCACGCCCTTTAGAATGACCAAGTTATACAACAGTGACCCTCTGGGGTGGGGAGACAGAGCAGCAGACTGCTCACTCATTGCCGGGGAGGCTCTACATGAGGCCACTGGGGAAAGAAGGTGAAGGCACAGACCAGTGCACTGTCAACTGAAAGCAGCTACAGAACACGTGATTCCAACTCTTCAGGGTTCCAGAAAAGACAGAAGGTCAGAGGCTGCAGATGCTGGGGAGAGATTAACAGGTAGAACATAGATGTTCGGGGCAGTGAGGTTATTCTATGGCAGTCCAGCTGCAGTGGTCCAGATGTCAATTAGGAATGCCGGGGTAAGAGGCACGCCCATGGAGCTGCATAACTGTAAGGCATCACGAGAGTGGGCTGACATGGGAGCTGGGGATGAATGAGGCAAGCAGCACATGGGAAAGACCACCCCACCTTTCAGTTTGCTGGGGTCCTAAAACCACTCTAAAACAAGCCTCACTAAAAAGCACACAGAACCCTGCCTGTTATTTACTTCCTGTCTCAAACAGAAAGGAATCACTCATTAAACATAGCTTTCCCTGAATTCCTAAAATCTGTAAAAACATGCTAATTAAAAATTCCAAATATCAGCCAGGCATGGGGGCACATGCCTTTAATACCAGCACTCAGGAGGAATAGGCAGGAATAGGAAATCTGAGTTAAAAACCAGGTTGGTCGCTGGGTGTTGGTGGCGCACGCCTCACACGCCTTCAAGCCTCACACGCCTTCAATCCCAGCACTCGGGAGGCAGAGGCAGGCGGATCTCTGTGAGTTCGAGGCCAGCCTGGCCTACAGAGCGAGTTCCAGGACAGCCTCCAAAACAATACAGAGAAACCCTGTCTCAGAAAACCAAAACAAAAAACAAACAAACAAACAAAAACCAGGCTGCGGGGCCAGGAGAGATGGCTCAGTGGTTAAGAGCACTGGCTGCTGTTTCAGAGGACCTGAGTTCAGTTCCCGAGACCCACATGTCAGCTCGTAACTGTCTGTAACTCTGGTTTCACCCAGTTTCAGGGGTCTGGAATCCTCTGCTTGCCTCTAGGACTTCATGTGGTATGCACTTCCATACACACAGGCAAAACACTCATACACATCAAGTAAAAATAAAATAAATCTTAAAAACAAAAAACCAAAAAACAGGCCGGTCTACTTTCAAGGTAGCCGGGGTTACACAGAGAAAACCTGTCTTGATCAATAAACAAAAAAAAATTCCAAATATCTAAGTAAATTACAAGAAAAGTTAACTACTTTTTTCCCAACAAACTTTCCCCTAGAGTGGAAAAAAAAAAAAGACCACTGAAGTCTACAGCTTAAGTAGTGCCCTTCAACTACTCTGCCTACAATGTAAACATCGTATATTGCTTTCCTATAGGTCCCAATAACTACATTACACTACTTTAAATAACTTGCAACTTTCATATACCATCAATAGTAAGTTTTGCATGTGGTGGTGTATGTCCATACATACATTCAAATGTTAAAAAAAAACAAAAACAAATTATACACCCACATACCCCATAGACATAGCTTTTCAGGAATTCTTTTTTTTTTAACTTGTTTTTATTGAGCTATACATTTTCTCCACTCTCCCTCCCTCCTCCCCTCTCCCCTTCCACCTTCCTCCCCTATGCCCTCCACACTCCCAATTTATTTAGGAGATTTTGTCTTTTTTTCTCTTCCTAGGCAAATTCATCTCCCTTAGGGTACTCTTTGTTACCTAATTCCCTGCGGTTGTGAGCTATATGCTGGTTATCCCTTGTTTTATGTCTAATATCCACTTATGAGTGAGTACATATTATATTTGTCTTTCTGGGTCTGGGTTACCTCACTCAGGATATTTTTTTCTAATTTTGTCCATCTGCCTGCAAATTTCAAGATGTCATTGTTTTTTACCACTGAGTAGTATTCCACAGTGTAAATGTACCGCGTTTGCCTTATCCATTCTTTGATTGAGGAGCATCTAGGTTGTTTCCAGGTTCTGGTTATTACGAATAACGTTGCTATAAACATAATTGAGCAAATGTCCTTCCCTTCTATAATTCTTAAAACCCAATGGTCCAGCTGGGAATGATGGCAAAGGGCTTTAATTCCAGCACTTGGGAGACAGACAGGTGGATCTCTGTGAGTTCAAGGACAGCCTGGTCTATACAGTGGTTCCAAGTCAGGCAGAGCTACATAACAGACCTTGTCTCAAACAAAGAAACAAACAAAAAAATCCCCCAAACTCAATGGTCCTAAAATGAATGCTCATATACTAAAACACACACACACACACACACACACACACACACACACACACACACACAAAATCAGATCTAAATAAAACATCCACAAAGTCAAGAAAGCCTGTGTCTTTGCATGAAGTAGGCTGCCTCCTCTTACTGTCGGGCATGTGATGATGTGTGGTGCAGAATACAAGGATATTCAAATACACCCCAGAGTGAAGGCAAAGACAGCATAAGCAGAGGGATTAGTTGTAAATGTACATGTAAATGAGCTGCCAGGTGGGTGCTGGGAATTGAACCCAGGTCCTCTGAAAGAGCAGCCAATGCTGTTAACCACTGAGACATTGCTCTAACCCTTAAATTTTAATGATTTTTAGGAACATATATTTTATAAATTTATTCACTTGCCATTTTATTATTTCAGCGTGTTCAGTAACCTAATAATTAAAACATAGCCTAGGCTCAGGGATACAGCCCAGTAAGTGAGCATTTACCTGCACTTATACACACACACACACACACACACACACACACACACACACACACACACACCTTCACACCCCAAGACAGCTCATAAAGATCAATGAAAACTACAAGCAACTTACTTATTCAGGATGGTGTATATGAATTATAGCTAGCAATAGGATGCATCCAAAAGCAACAGTTGCCAAAAATATTCAATGTAAAAAAAGTCCCAAAAGATTTTATTTATTCACTTATTTTTATTTTATTTATTTGTTTACTTAAGACAGGGTTTCTCTGTGTAATAGTCCTGGCTGTCCTGGAACTTACAGAGGGAGATCTGCCTGCCTCTGCCTTCTAAGTGTTGGGATTAAAGGTGTGCGGCACCATCACTCAGCTCCCAAAGGATTTTAAATATTAAGAACATTCATGCATACTCCCTAATTGAGGGAACTCTCTTCTATTTCCACTGTGTATTATCATCGTTATTTTAGAAGAATTTTAAGAAACCGTGTTTGTGTGTTGCTGAAGCTAAGGCATGATGCATGCTGGAGAGGTCAGAGGACAACCCCAGGCTGGGTATCTGTCCTACGAATTGTTTGAGACGGGGTTTCTTGCTTGTCACTGGGAACCTCTTCCAGGTTGGCTGGTCCTAGAGTGGGGTGAGTCTGTCTCTGGCAACCATCTCCCCAGGAGAGCCCTGCGACTACAGGCATGGGCTATGTCTGGCTATTTTGCTGGGTCCTCCTCACTTTTTGTGCTACCTGGTTTACAGGAAGCACATCAGACGAGCCCTCTGGAGACAGCAGCTCCAGATGGAAGGATCTTGTTATATCAGGCTGGCCAAGGGCAAAGCCAAGGCCTCTCCCCAGTGCCTTTTCCCTAGCACTCTGGTCTTCACAACCCACAACAAGTTAACATACAAAGCGTTTCAAGTGACAGAACACTGAAGCGCGTGCAGAGGATAGAGACAACTGACTCACCTCTACCACCTCTGCAACCGGCTTGCCTGCGTCTCTCAGGAGAGACGAGCTCCTGGCAGCAGAGCTAAGAGGCCCCCACCTGGGCTGCTTCTGCGTCTCTTGCACATTCCTGTTCTTTGGACTCTGCAGTTCAGGAAAGTCCAACCTGCTAAACTCAAATTCAGGTTTGGAGGTGGATTCTGGACTTTTTGCAAGGATTCTGGACTTTCGGTCTGTTCGTTTGTGATAACCATCTGTAATTACAGAATGAAAAGCTAGGATAAAAATCAGGATACAGCTTGCTCACTAGCACTCAAACCTCAACTTTAGAGAAGCAGGTAGATGCAGCAGGCTGCTGTTAACACACTCAAGCTCATTCCTACTTCTAACCTTTACAGATACAAATGACAAGAGGCATCCCCCAGGATCCACATTTCTGCAGCAGCTCTAAAGCTGGTGAAATGACAGCCAGGCCTGACTGCCCAGCTGCACATCTGAATTTCTCATGTTTTTGAGTTGGGCAAACTTAAGGGGAGTCTCACAGATGGACACTGTTGTAAAAAGCTTTCAGCCTTTCCCCATACTTCATCACCAAGGACAGTGAGACGGCTGCAGTTCCATGAAGCGCCTCAGCAAATTATAAGTCCAAAGGTAGTACATCTAGCACTGATATTTCCACATTCTCACATGCCAGGTGGTTAATGAGTAGAGTAGATGAGAATAGAAAAAATAATTAAACCAAGTGATAGAATTACACATGCAAGTTCACAGCCCTGGTTAAGTACACGCACACACACACACACACACACACACACACACACACACACACACACACACACACAAAGCTGTAAGCCAGGGGAAGTGAGCAGCACACACTTTTAAACCATTTGGTAGGCACAGGCAGACAATTGATCTCTGTGAGTTCCAGGACAACCAAACCAAATCAAAAACCAACCAAACAACAACAACAAAAAAAGCAAACTGTAAATCATTATAGAAATAACTGTGGGGGCTAGAGAGATGGCTCAGCAGTTGAGAGCACTGTCTGTTCTTCCAGAGGTCCTGGGTTCAATTCCCAGCACTCACATGGCAGCTCACCAATGCCTGAGACTCCAGCTCCAGATTTGACACCTTCACACAGAGGTGTATGCAGGTAAAATACCAATGCCCATAAAATAAAAACAAACTATTGTAAAAAAGGAAAGGGAAAAGAATAGTTGTGTCTATGGCCAAGCAGTACTAGTAAATGATTTATAGGAAGAACACATAGCTAGGAATGCTCTGTGAAAACTCAGGGGCATAACTGATCCTAGAAATAGCTTTTCTTAAGCATAGAGGTACATGTCAATAACCCCAGAGCTTATGAGGCTGAGGAAGGGGGACCGAGAAAGTAAAAGGTCAGTCTGGTCTACACAGTAGGCCTGGTCTTAAAACTAAAAACAACACAGGTATCAGGTAAACTCCCTAGCTTTCAGTCAGGTGGGAAGAGAAATCTTCCAGCTGGGAGATGCATGTGTAATCTCTGGTAACCGGAGTGCCCAGGTTTGGCACCATTTAGCATGGGATTTTACTATAGTCAAATCTTCCTACTACCTCAGAATGGAGAAGAGAGTTCAGGAATGAGCATGGACATGGACACACACAGTGTAAAAACTATGGGTGTGATCTGAACTAAGGGGGTGTTCTGAACCTTGAGGTCATCACCTACATGCTATGTGGTGGCCCTAATAGGCTACAGAACCTTCTGAATATACAATGCAACACATACTACACTGTAACAACCCCTCCCATCACTGCCTGAAAGAAATGACGTCTAGAAACCACCATCACAAGTCTGATGTGGCCTCAGAGAGGCCAGGATCCAGGGCACATTTTTTGGAGCAGTAATGACGAACAATTCCCACAAGTTTTAGTTTTACCTGCTTTCAAACTACTCTCAGCACGCGTGGACAGATGACAGGAACCTCTAGCTGGCCTCATCTCAGAAGGCATTCCTCTGTCAGCCCTTCTGCTGTTTGACTTCTGCTCGCCACATGTCCTTCTCTCATCGGAGGATCTTTTCTGCAGCAGAGATTGTAAAACACAGTATGTGATGAGGAAACTACTACCACACCAAGAAAGGAACTTTAACAGAGCAAAGCAGAAAGTGCTCACAACCCAAGCATTTAAGGAAAGAATAAACCAAATCACTTGTAAAAAGGCTGATTATCATAAAAAGGTAAGCAATACTTAAATATTATGTAACATACTAACTTCTTACATTTTTTTATTTTTTATGTCTTTTTTTATTTTTAAATTTAAATTTAAATTAGAAACAAGGCTGCTTCACATGTCAATTCCAGGTCCCTCTCCGTTTCCCTCCCCTCCTCCCGTGCCCTCCCACCAACCCTCCCAATATCCCCTCATTTCCCCAGGGAGGGTGAGGCCCTCCATGGAGGTGTCCATAGTCTGTTATTACATACAGGGCAGGGCCTAGATCCTCCCCCAAGAGTTCAGGGTAAGAGTGCCTCTCTCATTGTTGGATGGGAGTCCAAAGTCCATTTGTATACTCGGGATAAATACTGATCTACTACCCAAGGCTCAATAGGTTACCTAGGTCTCCTCACTGACACCTACATTCAGGGGGTCTTGATCAGTCCCATGCTGGATTCCCAGGCATCAGTCTGGGATTTAAGAGCTAACCCTTGTCAGGTCAGCTGTTTCTGGGGGCTAAATCAGCCCAGTCTTAATCCCTTTGGTCATCAGTCCTCCCTCTCTGTCACTAGATTTCTTGAGTTCAGCTCAGTGCTTAGCCATGGGAGTCTGTCTCTTCTTCCATCAGCTACTGAATGAAGGTTCTGTTTCCCAGACTCTCTGGCCATGGGATTATAGGCTGGCACTCCCCAGATCTAAAATCCATATATGAGAGAGTACATGCCATGTTTCTCTTTTTGTGACTGGGTTACCTCGCTCAGGATGGTTTCTTCTAGTGCCATCCATTTGCCTGCAAATTTCAGGATTCCATTGGGTATTTTTTCTGCTGAATAGTACTCCATTGTGTAAATGTACCACATTTTCTCTATCCACTCTTCGGTTGAGGGGCATCTAGGTTGCTTCCAACTAACTTCTTACAATTTAAACAATCAAACGATCAATATCAAAACTGAAGCATTTCCTCACCTTAAATATACCTTTTGCTTCCTGAGGAGTAGAGCATGTATGCTCACTTTGGGGCTTTGCTGTCCGAAAGCCTGGGCGACACTGAGGTTGGCTGTAATCAATCTGCAGGGCTGGCACTGAGCAGACACTCTGTGCAGACTCAAGGGCATAAGTGGAATAGGCAAACGGATGCAGTGTTACCTCTGAAGATACGTACTGCCTTGGGAATGCAGGGGCTCCAAAGGCCATGTCTTCAGGATAAACTTTTTGTCTAAAAAGTGTAAATTTCAGTTGCAGATTTCATAACACAAACCAAGGATGTTAATTTTTTGTTAAGACAGTAATTTAAATGCTTCAAATTTTCTAGGATCATTTACTCCAGCATTGGAAACTCCCCTATCAACAGCCAAACCTGGGAGAGATGGCTGTTAGTAAAGTGCCTGCACCACAGCACAAGGGCCCGAGTCTGGTCCCCAGGGCCTGTGAAGGGCAGTGCATGGCAGTGTGTCTGTGACCCCAGCCTACAGCTGGGAAGGGCAGATCCTTGAAGCTCCTGGCCAGCCATTCCAGCCAACTGACAAGCTTCAGGTTCAGCGAGACTCTTTCTCAAGAAAGAAAAGCACCAAGGAAAGACTCAACATCAACCTCAGCCTTCCGCGTGTATACGCACACATGTGCACGTTCACACACACACATGTATACCACACACATACACAACACACATGTGCATGCACATACAGCCAAAGAGAACCTCCTTTTCTTCCTGCAAAGGCTGCTGCTGCTGTTTTGTTTAGAACTAACAAACTAGGGCTGGGCAAGGGAGCTCAACGGTAGATAGCGTTCATGAAATGCACAAGGCCATGGGTTTAACCCGTACCACCACAAAGTAGTTACAAGTTAAAAAGGAAGTTGCTCTGTAGTGTCAGCACAGGAAGCACATGGGCCAAGAGTTTTGCACCCTACTGTCCATCCAGTTCCTGACAATGCCTCTACAGCCCTGGACTCAAGAGCCAACAGGCCGTTCATTACCTCTGCTGAGGAGTTGCCCTCCAGCTTGCACAGCCTCTCTCCAGGACCCTGGGATCCTTCCCATTTCAACCCCTCCATCAAATCCTGCACTGTGCTGTGAGGGCCAGAGCACAAAGGGGATACTGCACAGCACAGAGGCCAGGAGTCACACAACATGGGCACCTTAATAATCAGTCAATAGACTGGGGATTGAACCTGAGGCCTTCTGTATGGCAGAAAGCTATAGCTATAGAACTACAGTCTACTTCTTACTTTGTTTTGAGACAAGGTCTTGCTAAGTTGTCCAGTCTGAAATGTTATCTATCTGATCCTTCCTCTGCCCCCTTCCCTCTTGTCATTTCGTTTTCCGATACAAATGTGAATTTGTTCGGCTCAGTTTTGCTTGGATGGCTTAGGATGAAGCCCAGGGCCGGACAATGGCAAGCAAGCACTCTACTGCTGAGGGGCAGCGTCAGTTCCTAACTGTGTGATTTTTAACCGTGAACAAATGAACCTGCAACTGTACTTTTAGTCACCTCTGTCCTTCCTCACTGAATGTTTAAATACAGACCCGGCTCTTTCTTGGGCGAAGAGTCCTTTCCTGGCCTGCAAGATGCTAGCAAGCTTCATGTATGTGGAGGTATGTGATTAGCTCGGTCTCCAGGAAGTAATCCTCTTACATAAGGCAAGACATTTAGAACATACATACTCAGTCACCGGAGACTCCTGCACAAATGGATGGTAACTGGCCGAACAGCCTGGGAAGACTCGAGCTTCTGATGACTCTGACCATGCCACATTGAGCCCAGCAAACTTAGGGACAAATGGTTTGACATCAGCTGACAATTTGACTCTATCCTGAGGAAGAAAGGGTGGGTTGGGCTATGACACTCTTGAGATTCACCAAATGCAGACAGACAAAAACCAAAAGAAAGATGTTCTAACAGGCTCAATGCTGATTAAAAGGTGCAAAGACAAAAATTTCTTTGGCAACAATATCTCCCTAATGCTTTTTTACTAGAAAAAGTTTCCTGGACCTTAAAAGTGAAAATGCTGACCTTAAAGTCAAATTCAACATTGTTATGTAATTAGAACCACAACTTGGACTGGTTCTGTGGATTTAAACTTGGAAACAGTTATTTTTACCTCTCTTATCCTTATACATGAGATACATAAGAATCCTGAACTCACTGTAGTCAAATATACCCAGGAAATGCTCAAAACTGTAGTTTTGAAATTTATTGCCATTTAGTTTTTCAACAAATAGCACCAAATATTGGATTTGTACATAATATACTACATATCACCTTTGCGAAAAATCATCTCTTGGCCATAAGTCCCTGGAATTCAAAATTGAGTTCTGTCTGGCAATGCGGAGTAATATTATTCTGACAACTTCATCACCGTGTTCGGCCAATTGAGAGGGACTTCTGTGGCCACCTAGCGGTCACACCGGGTGCGGACGCGGGTCTGAGGAGCCGGGGGCGGTAGGTGGCCTCTGTGGCATCACTTGGCGGGCCAGGCCGTGGGAGGGTCAAGCCGCCCCACCCCCGAGCCTCAGCCCTGGCAGCCCCGCGCGCGTACCGAGGCCCGCAGCCCGCCCCTTACCTCGCCTTCGGGCTCCCGCGGCCGCTCCGACGCCATGGTGGCCACGGAGAGCCCGCGCCGTGAAGCGAGCGGAGGGCCCAACCAACGACTAGACGTTTCCGCCTACCGGCGCGGCAGCGCCAGGATGTACGTCACCGACAGGCGACGGAAGCCTTTTTATGCCGGAAGTGCCCGGCGTCCGGGGCCTACGGGGCGCACGTGGGAAGAGGCCGGATACAGCCGCCTTTGATGGTGGTTGCTGGCAGGCCCAGAAGGGTGCTGTGAGCCCTGCTGCCGTGGGCGGGCCGGGATGTGCCCGTAGTTGGAGGGCAGGCTGTGAGCCATCACCGCGGTGCTGGAGGCTCATGGAGGAAAGAGGGCGGCAGCAGTGTCTGCTAGTGCGGAGTTTCTAGGCAAGATGGGATGTCGTGTGGTGCCGGCAGGCAGGTTAGGAACCAAAGCTACACAAGGGTCGAGTGTTTACTCGTCTGGGAAACCTGTGCTGGGTCTGGAGAACACCGTGCAGAACCCCGAACTGGGAAGGGAGAACGGAGGGCAGAAAGTCACCCGCCAAGCTATCTGTTTGGCAAAGGCAGGTTTAGAATTGAACACTGGAACCTTACTTGAAACAAGACAGCTTCAGTTCTTGTTCAGGTAGGCCCCATAGGTTTACCATACCGCACACACCAAAGGCTTGCTCACTAGTGTTTACTGTGCTTAGTGCGTGTGAAGTCACCCTTGTTAATCTATCAGGGTCTTTTCTTTGGGGGGAAGGAGGTTTCTGTGTAGCCCTGGCTGTCTTGGAACTCACTCTTTAGACCAGACTGGCCTTGAACAAGATTCGCCTGTCCCAGCCTATCCAGGGTCTTATGTAACTGGCCATTCATTGATCTATAGATTTCTCAGTTTCCTGGGAGACAAAAAGACATTCCAAAACAGATGCATACACATGGTGTGTTTCAGTGCCTTTTTCTTTTTTCCTTTTTTGGTTTTTCAAGACAGGGCTTCTCTGTAGCTTTGGACCTGTCCTGGAACTCTGTGTAGACAAGGCTGGTCTCAAACTCAGAGATCCACTGTCTCTGCCTCCTGAATGCTGGGATTAAAGGTGTGTATCACCTTTGAGTGCTTCTAAATAAAACAGTTTTCTCTGAAGCCACTAGTGTTTTGTAGATATTATGGACACAAACTAGTATTAGGGTTTTTCTGTTCACTTGAAGACTCTGGGAAATAGAATTATCAAAATATCAATAAAGTGAAAGTCTTATTTTGACTCTAGATCAATACCCCAATAATCCCATCATTTGTACCTTAGTATTTCTTTTTCAAGTATGTTTATTTCTTCCAGGAGTAAATTATTGAGTAAAGTCAAATTCATTTCAACAATAGTGATAAATGCAACATACAAACTTTATTTAACAAAAGTAACAGCAAAGTAAAACAGGCACTACTTATATTAAGAAAACACTACAAGGAAATTTATCTTGAACAACTTAAAATAACCTACTTGCAGTTGCATTTAACTGGGCTCTGTTGCTGTGAAGAATACAGCTCATGCACAGGTATGGATGAAAGATTTGTACATTTTTCAAGTATTCACTGAATACTACCTTATATACACATATACAATAAATTTGAAAAGGATTAGGCGATCCCAGCTGCACTTCACTTTTGCTGTTCTTTTGGAAGAGGTCGTCTAAAGAGAAGAATATGCGGCTCTGTGGAAAGGAGATATTCATCATTAAGTTTCACGTCAACAACTGACTCAATATAATAACACTAAACATAGGCAAACTATCTCATAATAGCATTGCTCCACTATTTAAATCTTAAGTTTACTCTGGAAAGAATGGTTTCTACCTGTAAAAGCTCATTTCCAGTGAAAAGAGAAATGTTATCTCTTTGGGAAAAGGGCATCTCTTTCAAAGTAGCTACTGGATCTCATGCTAATACACTTCAGAAAAATCACTACAAAATTAGACACATACATATGGTATAGAATAGCTGTATACAGCATATATGATGGTGAAGTATTTGCCTAGCAAGCACAAAGGTCCAATCTCAGCACACAAAACAAGCCACTAGAAAGCAAGCGGTGGTAATGTATTCCTAGAATCACTGCACTAGCTAATAAAAGGTGGAGAGTTCCAGTCAAGCTTGGACTCTGTAGGAAGTCTTTAATACCTAAAGGTAACTAAACCAGGAGTTCACCCAATACTTCCCAATTCAGTGTGAGGAAGGCTGGGAAGATCTTTGAACTCTTAAATATGTGTCATAGTCCCTTGAAAGTTTTAACAGATTTTAATTGTCAAGAGTTTAACAATATTGCATCAACTTCTATATAGGCACAGAATTTAAAAAATTGTATTATGCTGAAAAAGTCACTTTTACAAGTAGGCAATGTATTATTGTTATTCTTATATATTACTATATAAAACAACATTATTCAGGGAGTAAGGAATCAGTCATTTACAAAACTAGTTGAGCTTCTCGGCTATGCTGTTGACCCTTGACAACTATATCTAGTTAGTACTTTATAGCAAAGCTTACCTGGCTCATGAATCATGTAATGAACCCAACCTAGACTCTGTTGGACACCAAGTCTCCTCCACTCCTCTTCAGACATCAGATGAGTTTTTGGTACTTGTTTGGAGAGTTCTCTAGGTAGCATGACATGCCTGTCAAAGATTCAGCCACAGATTAGTGCTGTGCCCACCATTATCACTTTATACTCGTACCTTTGAGACACTTAAATTTTGAAGGTTTGTCCTCAAAACAAACTGGTTGCTTTAAAGCAACTCTAGATTACAATAAGATTTGTTTCAATCGTGGGTATTCCCTATAAACTATACTTGTGGCTTTTGAGGGCTTATGTTCAATTATTAGGCCAATACTAAGTTTCATGGGTAGGGGTGTTCTCCTTCCTGTTGGGCAGGTTGGCCTTAGGCTCCCAAGTACTACAGTTACAGAACTGCATACAACATCTAGTCAGTTTGTTCCTTTCTAATGAATTGACCATTTGATTTCCAAATTTCTGAAATGGCCAACAGACCATAGGAAGACATTTCTTTAGGCTCCTGCTTGAAACCAACAGCTCCAGCAAACTGATGGTCTTGATTCAGGGCCAAAACAAATACAACTTAAAGAAATATATGTACAAACAATTCTGCATTCTTACCTGAACAGAGCATTTAATTATCACAAAGTATCTCTTTCTAAAACCTAATTGTCAGCCTCACTTTACCCTTTCTGGTAGTAAGTTCATACAAAGCTAGTAATTAGCAATTTTTGACTAATGTTAAGTCTGTGAGACAGATATGCAAGTGTAAATTCAGTTGTTTTTTTGGACATGGGAATCACAGTTCAATCCACAATCCTTCCTAAGCACCAATTGTCCAGAACATAGATTTTAGGCTGTGGCTATTTTTGAATGCAAATAATCCTTAAAACAACTTTATGGTATAAGATAAATGACTCCGAAATTATGCTTACTACCATAGCACTCCCCCAAGACATTTCCAGGTAACTATATAACTATTCCTACTCATACCAGTTACCACTTCCTTAAAATACTACTTACTATTTTTGTTGTTAGATGCTACAGAACACAGCAGAGGCAAGGATTGCCAAATTTCAGGACACACTCTATTTTTGAGATGGGGAGGGTGTCTTTCTGTGTAGCAGAGGGAGATCTTCACAGCTTCATCCTAATACTCAGTTTTTAAGACTGAACAAAATGCTCTGTGATCTTATATTTCCATTGGCATGTTTCAAAGGCAAATGTGATGCCTATCTATTTACTTTCACAAATACAGGTGGATCTCTGAGTTTGAGGCCAGCCTGGTCTACAGAGCAAGTTCCAGGACAGCTTCCAAAGCCAGAGAAACCCTGCCTCAAACAAACATACATTGCTTCCTGCCTTTCTACATAAGTCATGTCAATAGGTTGAACTTTACCAGGGTTTGATTATATTGTACTTTTTTTTGAGACAGGGTTTTTCTGTATAGCTTTGTAGACCAGACTGACCTTGAACTCAGAAATCGGCCTGCCTCTGCCTCCCTAGTGCTGGGATTAAAGGTGTGTGCCACCACCGCCAGTGGTTTTTTCAGTGTCAAACTCACATAACGACTCTACCTATATTATTGACCATATGTATTTCCAAAACCCAGTTTTTGTTGGACTACAAAAAAGTGCCACATATTACCACTTTCTAAGAGTACCCAGAGAAATCCTCAAATACCCTTCTGTAAAGACTTCCATGGACCGTGGAGTACACCTTTACTCCTAGGATTTGGGAGGCAGATGCAGCCAGATATCTGTCTACACAGCGAGTTCCAGGAAAACAGGCTATAGAGACCATCTTAAAAAAAAAAAAGAGGCTCCCATGATATTAGGGAAAGAGGTGCAACCTGTTTGTCTTGTATCACCAGCGCATAGTCCTTTTCTAATTCCTCCCGCTTTGTAAAGGTAGCTCAATGACGCTCAGACTAGCTGTGGTGACACACCCATAATCTCAGCTACTGGCAAGACTTCTGCAGAATGGCAAGCTTGCAAAGTCACTTAATCAGTACCTGGTTTCAGAATAAAGTCTCCTGAGTGCTCCATTCCATTCCTAACAGCAGTGGGTAGACTAGTTCCTAACTTACACTGTAATAAATACTTAAGACGGGCCAGCAGCTGCTTTCAAACAAGCACAACTTACAGCCCATGTTTAAAAACGACCTCACCCTGGCAATAAGTCCTAAAGAAATGGATGCAAGCCCATAAGCCTTTATGCTAAACACTTGGAATTATTCAGAAAGGCAGAATGACTTGAACAGACTAGACAAAGTTTTCAGGCTGTGAGAACTTTACTTGTGGCGTGAGAAAATGAGGAGGGCTCACTCTCTATAAAAAAGTGTCTTATTTCTCAAACAGCATGCTGGCGACTAACCTAAAATGGCAGCACACAGAAAATCACGGTCACCGCTGGGTCCCGAGGGCGGCATAGGTTTTACCCACCTGGGCATCTTGACCGTGTCCCAGAATGCAACGCTCTAGTCCCAAGCCAGTAGGACCCAGCGGCGGAAAGAGGCCTTGGAGACCACGCCCCAGGCCGGCACGGCCGAAACCCAGCTAACTGTAATCATCCCCTACTTCCCACAATCCATTTGCTTATTACACTACCTAGGCCGTCTCAAGGTTCAAACCCCGAAACCCCCTCAAAAGCCCCAAATCAGGCCAAAACACACTAGCGGTTGAGGGTAAGGGAGGAAAAAACCCCAAACCTTCCCAGGGCAACCTCGAGTTCTCAGGCGGATCTCGAAGCTGTTTCAAAAACGCTCCCCGTCGCGTTTCCCCGGCAGACACTCGACTCTCCCGGGCGGGAGCCTCTCTCGGGCCTTCCCCTCCGGGCCAGACCCGGCGAGCGCCGTGTGCGGCCGTGAACTCCGGGCTGAGGCGCTGCCGAGCCATCTGACGCCCCAGCCCCTGCTAACCCCGAAGTACGCGACGCCAAGCGCGGCTGCCCGGATGGACGGACGCCTCCCCGGGTCCCCCGAGTCTGGCCTCCCGGCGCGGCCCTCCCCCGCAGGCGCAGCTCACCGGTACTCGTAGTGCTCGTCGAAGTACTTGTCCGAGTAGTAGATCTGCTTGTGGGCCATCCTGCCGGCGCGCGGAGGAGAAGACGGGAGCAGGAAATGGGGCGCAAGGAGCTACACGTCCGCCCAGGGCCGGCGCAACGACTCGAATGAGGCCAACGACCGCAGGCCCAACGCTCTGGATTTGAATCCGACAGCCCGCCGCCGATTGGACGGAACCACTAGCCAATCACCGTCCACGCAGGCCGCGAGGCCAGGTAACCAATCAGAGACCTGTTGCGGGATTACGAGGGCGGGAGTAAGGATTGCGCGGCGCAGTGGAGGTGAGCGCCTGGCGAGCCCTAGAGTTACGAAAGAAGGGCGGAGCCGAGTCGTTAAGGACCGCATGGCGCGTGCGCAGTGGTTTAGAACAGGCCGTTGGGTGGGTGGGTCAGTGGTGAGATATCGCGGGGTTTGCGGCCCAAGCGGGACTGGGAGTATCGCCCGCGCGGTGGAAGAGGTTTGTGGGTCAATGGGGCCAGTGGGTCGTGAGCAGGGACCTCCGGGCATGAGGCTGCCCTCCTCGCCCGCGGAAGTGAGCGAGCCGGCTCCCAGCCGGCTCCGCACAGACAGTCGCTCGCCTTGTCTGCTGCTCCACGCAGGGAGAGCCTGTAAGCGTTTCGTCGGGATGGGTCAGGACAGGATGGAACAGGAGTGGGTCAGGTATTCTGGCACTCGGGAGTCACAGAATACCCAGTGTTACACAGCTCAGGTGGAAAGGTATCCTGGAGCTCGGGAGCCAAGGATACTGAGTGTTACACAGCTCAGGTAGAAAGGTATCCTGGAGCTCGGGAGCCAAGGACCACCACGGGTTGCAGTAAGCTTGGCAGCTTACAGCCTTGCCTCAGAGAAAGGCTTCTCCGGTGTGTCAGCTCCGCTCCGGCACGGCAGGACAGGGTCTTCCAGCTGGGGATGTTCGCCTAGTGTAGCAGTTTTGCTCCGCAGGAGGTTTCTCGGGCGAAGTTGCTACAGTTCAGCTCTGCTCCTGGAGAGCCGAGCGGAGAGCAGGGAGCCGGGCGGGAGCAGAGTGTAACAACTCCGCTCTGCCAAGGAAGGTTTCCCGGGCAAGTGTTACAGCGCTGCTCGCTCTGCTCTGCTCTGCTCTGCCCAGGGTCGCCTCTGCTCGCTCTGCTCTGCTCTGCCCAGGGTCGCCTTTGCTCTGTCGCAGCCGCAAAAGAAGATCTTCACCCCGAAGCTCATCCAAAGGTGTTTATTGGAAGACAGCTGGACCAGCCAAGCTGAACATACACAGGGTTTATATAGGGGTTCCTGGGGTTGGGGAAGTTTTTCCAGGGTAGGGATTGGTCCGATTTCAGTGCTGAGCTCAGATTGGCTAGAGCTCTGCTCCGGGATTGGTTACTTTTTACACAGGATTAGGGTCAGATTTGGCTCTGGTTTCAGGGCCAAAGTGTGTTTCTTTCTCTGGTCCTTTTTAGCCTTTTGGCTCCAATTTTAGGGCCAGGGTACATTTCTTTCACTGACTCTGATTCCAGGGACAAAGTGTGTTCCTTTGGCACTGGTTTTAGGGTCAGGGTACATTTCTTTGGTTCTGGTTGCAGGGCCAAAGTGTGTTTCTTTGGCTCTGCTCAGGGTGTGTTTCTTTGACTGGTCCCTTTTCCCTACAGAGCCCAGGAGTAGAAAATTCTGGGCGTAAGGTGCCCTCCGCCGCCACATACGGCAACGCCAATTACTGGCTGGTGCTAGCCAGTCCCCGCTTTAAAAGATGCGCTCGTGTAAAAGCTCGTGTAAAAGCTACTGGAAGAAAACATGCCAGGATGTACGTAGAGATTTGGCGAAGCAAACTACAAATAACCTTTATTTTCTCCAATAAGCAGGTGTCAGCTTTTCTGTTCAATTCAGTTTTACGCGCATTGTTAGTTGCAGAGCTTAACGAGCCCCCGCGACTTCTCTGTGTTGTTCTGGTGGGCAACAACCCTACCCTTGGCAGCTGGGCATGGTGGCCTACACCTTTAATCCTCGCACTCTCCAAGGCCAGCCCAGTATCTTTGACGGGTTCTAGGGCTATCCAAAACAGTAAACACGGAAGTCAACACGATAGGTAGCCTTGCTATTGCAAATTTAATATGGTGTTGATGGATGAATAGATGCCTGCGTAGTCAGTCATTCTAACGACAGTTTTCCTTACTCACTTGGCCTTCGGTTAAAAAGAGAACACAGGGTTTTTCTCTGTATAATAGCTCCAGCTGTCCTGGAACTCACACTGTAGACCAGGCTGACCTCGAACTCACAGAGATCCTCCTGCCTACCGGTGAGTTACCACCGCCCTGCTGTGTTCTAATTCTTACACTACTTAAAAGTTTTGCTGGCACTATAATAATAAAGGTGCTGCTTGCCTCCCGGCACTGTCACCTGTGACTGAAATGTCAACGTGCCTGAGGAGGATGTGAATATACTCTCCTTAACGCGCATGTACTTGAGATCTGAGCGTCTTATTCTGAGAGATCGTCCTTAATTACTATCTGGAAATACCTTGCTTTCCCAAGTAGTATCTATTGACCGAATCCTTTAGGTTTCCTGCCCACCATTTACTGCACGTTTGCCTACTTACTGTTTCCCTGTCTGCACTCTTGACTCTCCATGCAACGAATGTAGATAGCATATTTATTTTATTCATTACCCATGCATAGAGCATAATAGAGTCCCTGTGAATGGTGAATACTCAATAATAAACTATTTTTTAAAAAGAAGAAACCTTAAATAAACCATCCACATAGGGATGTATTCCAAAGTAGGCATGATGATGTGCTGTGATAGTAAGGATGTGAACAGACTATTCCAGAAGAGAAAATTGCTAGCTGACATAGAATCTGGGAAAGGAAAGTTGTATAAGGGATGTTTTTGGAAAGAGAGTAGCCAGGCATGGTGGCTTACCCTGTTATCCCAGAGCTCAGGGGGCTGAGGCAAAAGGATTGCTTAAGAGTTCAAGGTCTTCCAGGACAGAGTACCTGTCAGCCACGATTACACAGTGAGATTGTGTTCTCAAGAAACAAATGAGGTTTTTTTTTCAAATATAGAGTAGTGTGGTCCATTCCTCATAGCAATCACTCAGTTTCAGTGATTAACATTTTGCTAATGTTTCATCCATTCCTTCCCTCCTAGCCTCTCATGCCTTTCTTTTTCTTTTTCCATTTTGAAACAGTGTCTAACACTATGTATGTTAAGAGAAGCTTTTTCCTTGCTTGCCGATTTGGTATATCCCCCGCCAGTCACCTGGGCTCTGCCGCGCCAGCCTGGTTCTAGATCCGCATGAGTCCCAAATAAACACACAGGAGGCTATATTAATTATGAAGCTGTTGGCCTTGTTTGTTGTTACTGGCTAGCTCTGCCTTAAGTAATTACCCCATAATTGTTAATCTAAGTATGTTTCTTACCGGAGAATAGTTCCCGGTGTCCTACTCCCATGGCGTCACATGTTGACTCTCCTGTGTTTCTCCTACCCAGAATCCTCCTGGATTCCTAGCCCCACCTATCTAGATTCCTATTGGCCAGACAGTGCTTTATTAGCATAAGACTTCCCCAACATATATAGTCAAGGTTGGCCTTAAACTCACGTTCCTCCTGCCCAGTTCTGGAATTACAGGCAAGTACCACTGTGCCCAGCTTCAAGAAACACACACACACACCCCTACCTTTATCACATAAGAGATTTGGAATGTTTTAGTATTACATGCTAAAAATCAGGGACAGCAAATATATATATATATATATATATATATATATATATATATATATATATATATTTTTTTTTTTTTTTGGTTTTTCGAGACAGGGTTTCTCTGTGGCTTTGGAGGCTGTCCTGGAACTGGCTTGGTAGTCCAGGCTGGTCTAGAACTCACAGAGATCCGCCTGCCTCTGCCTCCCGAGTCCTGGGATTAAAGGCATGCGCCACCAACGCCCAGCTCAGCAAATATATTTTTAACAGTATTGCTGTGTAGTTTACCACATAAATACTATAAAGCAAAAAAGAAATATGATCTTAATAGATGTAGAAAATGATAACATTCACATACTTGTAATTCAAACTCAATAAATCTTCCAGGCACTGATTAATACTACTCAGAAAGTACAAGAAAGGTGCCAGGCAGTGGTGGCACACACCTTTAATCTCAGCACTCAGGAGGTAGAGCCAGGCAGATCTCTGTGAGTTCAAAACCATCCTGGTCTACCAGAGCTAGTTCCAGGACAGCCTCCAAAGCCCCAGAGAAACCCTGTCTGGAGAAAAAAAGTAGAAGAGACGGGAGAGCTTGTTAACTGGAAAGAGTATCCATAAAAATACTAACAATTCTTGCCAAGCAGTGGTGGCACACGTCTTTAATCCCAGCACTGGGGAGGCAGAGGCAGGCAGATCTCAGTGAGTTCAAGACCAGCCTGATCTACAAGAGCTAGTTCCAGGACAGCCTCCAAAGCCACAGAGAAACCCTGTCTCAAAAAAAAATTATTAACATAATTCTTATGGAGAAACATTAGAAATACCCCCTTAAATTTTTATTAACTTCATTAGCAGCAGGAACTGCAGCTGGACATTGTAGGCAGTGTATCCTCAGTCCCTTTCAGAATAATCTCAGGGCCTCTGCCTGTGTCCCTGTGTCCTGGGCATCTGCCACTGGAATGGATTTCAGGATGAGAACGTGGACGTGAAGAGGTTCAGTTGTGGGTGTTAGCACCTTTACGAAGTACAGTCGCCTAAAGTAGCATTTGACTGCTGAGGCTAGTTCTTAGGAAGCGTACCAGCTTCTGTCTCCCTCTTGGAGGACTCTCTTCAGGAATGCTTTCATCAGGAAGACACAGGGACTCATTTGACTCGCCTTTCATTAGTACCGGCTGCCAGGAGCACAGCACAAACCAAGAGGAAGAAGCGGTGGCCCAGTTCTGTGAGGGCCCGGGTTCAAATCTCCAACACCCATGTAAAAAGCCAGGTGTGGCCATGCACAGCTGTAACCCAGCACTGTAGGAGGAAGGGAGGAGTGCAGACAAGAGGATTGCTGAGGCTTGCTTGCCTCTAGTCCAGTACCAGGTTCACAGAGAGACCTCGTCTCAAAGGAATACGGCCAAGAAGAGTTGGATAGGACACTCAGCATCCTCTTTTGGCCCCCATATAAACACACACACACACACACACACACACACACACACACACACACACACACCACACACTCGAGGGCAGACGGGAAAGATGACTCCTTGGGTTAAGTTGTTTGCCACTAACCCTGGCAACCCGAGTCCAGACCAAAGGACCCAAACAGTGGCAGGAGGTAATTGACGCCACAAAGTTGTCCTTCACTCAGGCCTTGACACCCCCCCATAGAGAAATGTAGATAAATAGAAGTAATTAAAGCTCTTTCTGTGCACAATGATACAGAGTGCTTTACCTTCTGTTCATTAGTGTGCCAGTTAGATGGACTCACCACCATTAAGTTAATTGCTGTTGTTTGGCGTATGAGTTATTAATTATACAAAGTTGTTTGGTGTCTGGGTTGTTAATTATGGGAAATTTGCATACCTGTGTCTCACACTTGTTACTCTGTTCATATTCACTTCATTGCTTTGAGACACAGCCTACTTGACAAGATGAATTTTAAGATGAGTGGTAGGTTTCACTGAGATAAATCCATACATACCATTTAACAGTGTTTCTGTACTTTCCCCTTCTCTAAGCCTGGCATGAAGTCTACACTGGCCTCATAAATTGATTTGTACTGTTTTTCCTCCTTTCTTAGTATTCAGACCAACCTGCTTAGAGATGTAATTTACTTTGGTTTTATGTTAATATATAGCTCATTTTTTTCTTTTTTGATTTTGTTGAAACAGGATCTCTATGTAGCTGTGGACATCCTGGAACTCTGTGGATTAGATCCACTTTTCTCTGCCTCCCAAGTTTTAGGACTAATGGTGTGTATCACCACTCTTGGCTTAGCTCAAAAAATGTTAAAGGTCTCTTCCAATGCCTTTCAAATGCTGCAGAGATTGGAAAACTTGGAATGTGCCAAGAGTCTATACATGGTTAACTGTCCAAAGGCTACATCTACAACAAATTAAGCATATAGATGGAGAAGGGAGCTAAAAGTGTTTTTTATTGTCACCTAACAAACCACCTCCCAAGAGTAACGACTTTAAATCGATTTCTTTCCCTGTCACAGTGGTCTTACCTGCTGAGCCATCTCTCCATTCCAAGAAGGAGCTTCTTACAGAATAGAGCTCTGGTTTTTAATAAACATTACCCAAACAGTAGGAAAAGCTTCACAGATGCTCCAAATAATCCATGGCCAACATATGGAGAGCTGTCCATGTGTCCACTTTAAAATCAGAAACTGTTAAGATGCCTGTTGTTGCTGTGGGAAAATATGATCGAATCCTGCGTGCTGTGATGTGAGAAGATTTCAAAACTGCTACAAAGTATGTAACCCAACAACAGTGCCCTGATCTTTATGGAGCAAGGCAGTGATTAATTCCAGTGGTCAGCTTGACTGGATTAAGAAGCCATGGGCCTCAGTGAGGGTATGTCTGTGAGGGTTTTTCCAGAGAGGATTAACTAGGCAAGGTCGGCTGTGACTATGGTCAACCCCCCCCCCCCAGTGGCGGATGGAAAGGCCAGCTGAGCACACTGGTCCCTTCTCTCCTGACCCTCGCAGATGTGGACAAGCAACCTCATGCTTCTGCCACCATGCTCTGCCCACTGTGGACGGCACCCCCACACTGCGAGCCAAAATAAGCCCGTCTTGCCTGAAGTAGTTTCTTATCCGGTGTTCTGAGCCACAATGAAGAGTAGTGATAACACAACCAAAGGTGGTTAGTTAGGAGTGCCTCCGCAAACCAGTGCACATTCTGGAGTGTTCTGTGGGGACCTTTTATCTGTATTCATCATCTATTCCTCATGATAAACATCTTTTTGATGGACTAGTAGTTTCCTTTTTCTCTAGTCCCACCTGGCTGAGTGTTGGGGTGACTAGTTTGTACCACCACACCTAGCTTAATAACTCTCAATACATTATTACTAAGTTACAAAAAAAATCAGAAAACAAAACAAATACGTATGGCCAGCAGGGGCTGAAGAGATGGTCCAGTGGTTAAGAGCCCTTGCTGCTTTTCCAGAGGTCCTGACCACATCAACAGCTTACAGCCAGCTGTAACTGCAGGTCTGAGGCACCCAACTCCTTTCTCTAGCCTCTGTGCACGCCCATACACACGTGCCATACACAAATTACCTTTTTATTTTTGTTTTTGGCTTTCTGAACCTGGGTTTCTGTGTGGCCCTGGCTGTCCTGGAACTCCCTCAGGAAATCAGACTGGTCTCAATGCAGATATCCACTTGCCTCCGCCTCCTGAGTGCTGGATTAAAGGTGTGTGCTCAAAATAAAAAATTTCATAACCTTTAGCAATCAAGGCATTAAGAGAAATCAAAACTGCATTGAGAGGTTTTTGTTTTGTTTTTTGATAGGATTTCTTTGTGTAGCCCTGGCTGTCCTGGAACTCTCCCTGTAGACCAGGCTGGTCTCAAACTCAGAAATCTGTCTCTGCCTTCTAAACTTCTGGATTAAAGGCATGCACCACCACACCCAGCTACAATGAGAGTTTTGTCCCTATGAGAAAAAGTCAAAATAACAAACGCTAGCCAAATGGGGCCTAGATTGTCACAGTTGTATACACAGATGCTAGTAATATGAAAATCAGTATGGTAGTTCCCCCAAAAACTAAAACTGAAACTCTAATCCAGCCAGATCCTGCTGTTTTTCGACATGAAGGACAAATTTAGCATGACTTGCTCAGCCTGCTTTCTTACAGAAACCAGGACCGGCAGCCCAGGGATGGCACCACCCACAATGGACTGGGCCCTCCCTCATCAATCACTAGTTAAGAAAATGCCTTACAGCCTGATCTTGTGCAGGAATTTTCTTAGTTGAGGTTACTGTTGTGCCCAAGTTGTAAGTCCCCAGAGACCACCAGGAAGACAGACCCACTAAACTGCAAAAGCAAGGTTTTAATTGCTCATCCACCCATGACAGGGACCCAGTCTAGCAAGCTGACTCAGCAGCCTCCAGAGGGAGTCAAGCTCCCTGTCTACTGCTAGGTTTTATAGACAAAAGTTACAGGATTACATCATTAGATATGGGATAGTTTCTGATTGGTTGATATTTGGGAACAATTAGGAGAATTTCTCAAAGTCAGTTTTGGCATGAAATACCTGTGTACCGATTATTTTCATTGGTCAGTGCTGAGAGGGAACGTTCTGTAGTTTCAACAGCTTTCTTGTTACGTACATGAGGCCTGTTGTATGTAGATACCAGTAGTTTTCAGAACTATATCCTGGAGACTACAGGGGAGGTTTTGGTCCCCCTTGGAGTTTCTTTTGTGGCCAAACAGTTCCCAGGAACCAAGTATCTAGGAGACTGGGGGAAGGGGGGTCTGGAGTTTCTTTGTGTTCAGTTTTGGTCCTAGACTCCAGGAGGCCAGAGGATCTGGAGTTTCCTTGTGTCAGAGGCCTTCGTGTCTTTTCTGTAGCCTGTCAGGGCTGCTAAAGCAGGGGCTGAGGGAGGGTCTGCTCTCTTTATTTAGTTTACCCCTTTCAGCTACCTTATTTCAGATAACTCTAGCTTGTGTCAAGTTGATATAAAACTAGCTAGCCTGTGGTTCTGATGTAAAATAAGTGAAAAAATATTTAACTAAAAAAAAAAGGCTAGCCAGCAAGCTCACCTCCTCCTTTCCAGATGACATTTGCATATTCTCTCTTTTGTTTCCAGTTGCCTTTTCTGTTTGCCCAGTGACAGTCCTGTCACAGTTGCCTTTGATGTTACCCTTAGCCAGCATCCCTTTCTTGGGTAGCTGAAGTTGGAGTCACACTGCCTCTGAGCCTGAGAACCTGACCTTTAGCATGTTGAGCATGTGACAAAAGGGCTGGAGGCAAGTTAAGAGAAGCCATCCAAAGGCATATTCCAGAGAAATGGACTACAGGGTTTCCTTCCACAAAATCCTGGTGCCGCCTCGTTTCTGTTCTTGAATTCTAGCCCCCTCCCCTTCTTTTGAAACAGGATGTCATTATGTATCCTAGAACTATGTAGACCAGGTTAGCCTTGAATTTACAGAGATCTACCTGCTTCTGCCTCCTGAGTGCTAAGATTAAAGGTGTGCACCACCACACTGAACTCTAGATTTCTCTTTTAATACCACGAACAACCCAACGCCCATTTCATTTTAACTTTAGACTTAAAGTGGTTGTAATGTTTTTTTTGTTATTACCTATGCCTATTAAAGTATTAGAAACAAACAGTGAATAATCTCAGTGTCCCACAAAGGAACAGACAAAGCGAAAGTAACTTGGTTTATCTAATTATTCTTTATCAGTAAAAACTTGGGAGTCAGATATCATTGTAAGAACCTGAATGATCAGGGAAGTGACCGAGAAATGACCAGTGACCTCCTCTCTCCTTCCTCCATCCAAAAGGGCCGAGGATCTTTCTAAGCCCCACCTTACCATTTCCTGTGTCTTTCTATAAGTTCCCGTCCCCAAAACCTCTATGACTAATTTCGTCAGCTCTGCCCTTTGATTCAAAACAAATTGTTGGCAATCTTAGAAGTGTCAGAGTGCAATCAAAATATCCTACAACAGCAAGGCAAATTTTTTTTTTTGTAAAAAACAGTATGCTAAAACCCAAACAAGGGCAGCAGGCTCCTGACTTTTATCCCCGATGTAGGTGGTGACCCAGACTTATTCCATTGCTGGGAGTGTGATGTATAACCTGACACTGCCTATAGCCTAACTTACTTCTGCTAGAATGGGCCTTCTAAAGCTTTCAGCACTATGCATTTCATTGGGAGTGTCTGGGCTCCTACTGTCCCTCATGTGACTTTAATTAGATCTGTCTTCTGTCAGTGTTTAAACTGGACTATTGGATCTGATGGTTTCTTCCCTACCAATAGGCAATCATCTAAGACATGCACTGCCCAAAACATGACTCTAAAAAACAAAGTAGCAAGGCCGGCGTTGGTGGCACACACCTTTAATCCCAGCCCTCGGGAGGCAGAGGCAAGTGGATCTCTGTGAGTTCGAGGCTAGCCTGGTCTACAGAGCAGCCTCCAAAACAATACAGAGAAACCCTATCTCAAAAAACCAAAAAATTAAAAAAAAAGTAGCAACCTTCCATCTAAGACTGTCTAAGACAAACCCTGCCTGATAGTTGGGAAAGCTCCAAGCTGACTGTTTTAAGGGAATCATTTTCCCCTTTAGTTTTAACAAGAACAAGGTAAGAACCTTGAAAAACCTGGTGTTTGGGTTTGGGGGGGGGTTAGATGAGGAGAACAAGGCAACCAGGACATAGTTCTCATACAATAATTAAACAATTGCAAAGTAAAAATCATCATAAAGATGTAAGATATTCGTTATTGGTCTTTTAGACTTAATAACAATAGCCCCTTTTAAATTGTATATAGAGGAAGGCATAGTGATACATGCTTTTAATCCCGATACTTGGGAGATGGATGAGTTGTAAGAGTTTGCAACCTACCTGGTCCACAAGCTTCAGGTCAGTAAGGGCTACACAGTAATACCCTGTCTCAAAAGCACAAGAGAAACAGAGAGACAGAGATAGGAACAGCAGGCAAGAACTGGTTGAGGTAACCTTAATTACCCAAAGGCCTCAATTAGCTTGTCTTTTTTTACGATCAGACTTACTCCAATCCTTGAGGGTGTACCATGGCAGGGAGCCCAACTGACTTTTCTATGGGCTAAACATAATACGAAGTGTCTCTGGAATGAAGGAATCTACCCTCTAATGAGGAATGTTCTTCTGTATATATGTTTCTCTTATTGTTTAATGAATAGAACACTGATTGGATGATTGGCCAGACAGAAAGTGACATAGCTGGGCAGAGTCAGGATATAAGCAAGGACAAACAGGAAACCACTCTCCTCTCTGCGGAGACGCTGAGCAATAACCATGTGAGCTGCCAAAGGAGTTAGAGGTCCAGACCCTTCTCCAGGAAGAGAAGACCACATGGAAATACTTAGATTAATGGAAACGGGTTAATATTTAAGACAGAGATAGCCAATAAGAAACAATAGTCACTGGCCAACAGTTTCATAATTAATAGTGTCCGTGTGCTTCTTTGGGGCTGCGGGACCTGCTGGGACAAAACCTCATGTTACAAAATGGCCCCCAACCTGAACTGGCGTTGGGTGCATGCACAGGAAAGCAAAACTGTATCCTCTAGTTACCGTTTCAGGAGAAGCCTGTATTTGCCATCTCATGCCTATGCATAATTGACCATGCAGATGACTAAACTCAGATGCTTTATGGGAAGTGACATGAACAGTATGAAACAATTGAATGTGTGTCCTAATGTATCAATCAAAATAGAGAATCACCTAAATTGCCTCCCTTAGTAACTAGCCTCTCTGTGCTGGCTCATTTTTATGCCAACTTGACACCAACCCAGCATCATCTGAGAGGAGAGAAACTCCATTGAGAAAATGCCTCCATAAGATTGGGCTGTAGGCAAGCCTGTAGGGCATTTTCTTAATTGGTGATTGACGTGGGAGGTTCCACCCCTGGCCTAGTGGTCCTGGGTTCCATGGGAGAGCAGTTTGAACGAACCATAAGGAGAAAGCTAGTAAGCAGCACTCCTCCATGACCTCTGCATCAGCTCCTGCATTCAGGGTCCTGCCTTGTTTGGGTTTCTTCCCTGATTCCTTCAATGATAGACTATGATGTGGAAGTGTAAGCCAAATAAACCCTTTTCTCCCAAAGTTGTTTTTGGTCCTGGTGTTTTATCACAGCAACAGAAACACCAAGACAGTCTCCTTCTCTTGAACCCCATAAAAAGAATCCTTGAACGAGAATTGGGTCCCATAAGCACTCTCACTCATGTGGATCACTGTCAGTCTCGACAGTGAATCCCACTGTACCCTGCTCTATTGCTTCGTTCTGAATAAAATCTCTTCTTTGGTAAGTCTGTGTGATTCACAGCCATAGTTCTGTCCTTCTGTGTGCTGGCAGAGGTAGTCCATCCGTCTCAGGTGGCTTTTATGGGTGGAGTGGTTTGAATAGGAATGGCCCCTATAGACTCTTGTGTTTGAATGGTTGGCCCATAGGGTGTGGCACTATTAGGAGGTGTGGCCTTGGAGGAAGTATGTCACTGTAGGGGCAGGCTTTATGGTCTCAGAAGCTCAAGTCAATTCTTTCCCTGATGCCTGGAGATAAAGATGTAGGACTGTCAGCTGCCTTTCCAGTACCTTGTTTGCCTGATTCCTTCCATGATGATAAGGACTAAACCTGTGAAACTGTAAGTTAGCCCCAACTAAATGTTTTCCTGCCAGAGGCCATGGGAGTATACAGCAGGTGACAACTAGTATTGAACAGGCTGACCTACCAGATGAGTGACTCTCTGATGAGGAGCCCCACTTGGCAAGGCTGGATGTCAGCATGGACTGAGGCTGTAAGTTGAAATCACGCTTACGCCCGCCATCTTGAAAAAAAGGCAGTTTAAACTGCCGCGGTTTTAACAGATAAGACACGTGGCCAGAAAAACATAAAGATTTACAGTAAAGTCAGACTTGGATGAACAAACCTCTAAAGGTTTACAGTGTGTTTAAAAATATATGTGAGATTGAGAGAGAAAATGAAACGGCAAAGTGGTATATAAATACAAAAGCCGGCGTTTTGGTGGCGCACGCCGGTAGGATTTACTCCAGAGGCAGAGGCAGAGGCAGAGGCAGGCGGATTTCCAAAGAGAAATCCTGTCTCAAAGAAAAATAAATAAAAGTAAATTAAATAAAGTAACAATAGATAAATAAACCACGTAAAGATGGAAAATACACAGTCTGGATACTGTACGCTATTGTGTTTTTCAGTTTTATAATTGCTCAGGAAGGAACAGCTGCTAAAGTACACTTGATTATAAATGCTGCTGAATTAATTCAACTTATATCTTTTCAAAATGCCTTGACTTCAAAATTTAAGTATAAGGATATGTTACTCAGAAAAGGAGATTTTATTCATGTTTCTACAGAAAATGAAAAGCTGAGGATTCCTTCCAGGCTGTGGTTTGATGAACCAAGACCCCCGGAAGCAGTGGACCAGGTGTTCCAACAATTGAAACAGCTAAGATGATGCAGTCTTACAGACCCCGAAAATATGGACTTATACAGGTTTCTGAGTTTTGTCATGATCCCCATGGTGTGAACAGCGCCCCCTTCCAGCACGAAGCAGTTTGGAATGAGCGACGTCCTAATTCCCATCTTGTTTATAAATCTTTATTTTCATTTAAATGGGATTGTTTATAATTGGCTAATGATCACAGCCCATCTCTTTTTAATGGTAAAAAGGGGAATTACGGTATGGGTATTGTTTTTCATTTATTGATACAAATTCAAGGTCAATTTTGTGATATGTATATTTCTCCTCTTGATTAAGTATTGTGCTTATACTGATCTTTTAAAATGTAATGTGTAATTAAATACAGACTATAGATAGTTAATGATAATAGAATTTATAGTTATGTAAGTTAGGTTTTCTAGATATACAGAAATATATTTGAGATAGATAGACAGTCTTCAAACGTCTCAAAGACCTTCAGTAAATGGCATTTAAAATGGCTTAGGGTTTTTCTTGACAATGAGAAATGTCTGCTCCTGGCAGCACCAATTACGTCTGAGAGGAAGATGGGCATCAAAAAAACTTGTTATGGAGTTTACTTTCAACATGGCAAGATTAGCCATTTGGGCAAGAAACTGCTCTTGCCTAGACTGTTTGACTGTTGCTGTATAAACTGGACATGCAGGACCCATAGGAAAGTGACTGCTGAACTCAGTCTTACAGGGTTCCTGCTTCATGGAAGAGTCTACGAGACTTTCTGCAGGACACAGAAAAATGACTGACAGACTGCCAATGCAGATGGACAGTTTGAAATTTCCTGCTTTGCTGAGAAGTGTTCCAGACACATTGTGGCCCATGGGCTGAAGATGGATGCCCCAACGTTACAGAGGAACTTCGGGTGACTGTCCAGGCAGTAAGATGTCTCTGTCAATCCTAATGTTTATATATTATCCTTCTGTGGTCTTTGATAGAGTTGAAGACAGATAGTTATAATTATAGTTTTCCTATGATAAAAGATAAGCTATATATAGAACTTTAGACTCACAAGAATGGGATAGATGATATTTTCTTTAAATCTTGCTAAATGTTGACAAAATATTGTAACTGTGTTCTTACTTGATAACTGTTCTGTTATATACAATTTGACTATGTTAAAGTTAAGACCTTTCTTTTTGTTTAAACAGAAAAGAGGAGATGTTGGGGAAGTCCTGTGTATATGTCAATAAAGCACTGCTGGCCAATAGGAATCTAGATAGGTGGGGCTAGGAATCCAGGAGGATTCTGGGAAGGAGAAACAGAGGAGAGTCGACATGTGACGCCACGGGGTAGGAGCCCGGAACTATTCTCCGGTAAGAGACATACTTAGATTAACAATTATGGGGTAATTACTTAAAGCAGAACTAGCCAGTAAGAGACAAGCAAGGCCAACAGCTTCATAATTAATACAGCGCCTTGTGTGTTTATTTGGGGACTACAATGCGGCAGAGCCCAGGCGGCTGGCGGGGGGATAAACCAAAGCGGCTAGCAATTGTCTCTCTTGTAATTTTTCTCATGTGCCACTAAAACCAGCTATGGGTATTTTCCCCACTGCTTGTGTGTTTATCTCCAGAAATTATTCCATCCACTGGGCACACATAGCTGTGGATGGTCAGGAAGATGATTTCTGCCTAACTATATAATTATGATGAATAGAACTAATACTAGGATATTTTTTGTTACTCAGACTGACATAGGAACATAATAGTATTCTCAGTTACAAAGGCAGCTAATTTTAGACTCAAGAACAAATTCACAGCAAACTGGTTGCCCCTGGAGACTAATATCTGGTTGTCCCTAGGGACAAATACTTGAGGTCAATTTCTCAGGTATTTATTGCTGATTCAAGGTCAGAGCTTGAAGCAACTTTAGTAGACGTAACTTTCTTAGCAACTTTCTGCACGTACTCCTAACCTCAAGGTTCAGCCAGCTAGCTGTTTATTGTTTAAATCCTATATTTCAATGTCACTTTCTGTCTGGGAATCCTGACCTATTCACTGGTGGGTCAGCGTGACCTCGCTAGCCTGAGAGAAGCTGCCATGTATGGCTCTGTTTCTTATTGTTATTCAAGAAGAGCTGAATATGTGATTTGTATTTGTTCAGAGGCTTTTGCTGAGGGAGGAGATGAGAGATGGAGAGAGGAATGTTATATAACTATGTAAAGAGATGTAAGGGTAGTAGAGAGTTTGTCAAGAAAGAGAAATTATTCAAGATGAAGTAAAAGAGAAGGTTGCCAGCAGAAAAGCATGTGTTTATTCCTTTTTTTCTTAAGTTACAATCAGAAAGTATATGTTTCTTTATTTGCCCTCAGATAGAAAAATCTAGCCCAAAGATAGAGAATAGCATTTTCTAGTTCCTCGATGCTCTAAGAAGGCTTTCTTTTTGTTATCCTGGGTACAGTCCTGGGAGCTAGCCTCCCGGGCTGCAACATTTTCCTTTATAAGTTGCCATGGTCATGGTGTCTCTTCACAGCAATAGAACCCTAAGTAAGACAATGGAAAATGTCAAAGGGGAAATATCCTCAAATAAGATTGATTTGAATGAACTTCCCAGACTGAAAACCATGACAGCCTGAGTTTCAGACCTCGGCTCATTCCTCATATGGAAAGAAAATGAATCAAGGGAGGAAGAAAGGCAGCGGAATTCACTGTCATCACTGTCCTGGCTGCCCGGTCTGTGTCAAGCATGTCAGAAGTGGTTACCTGGCCTCCAATACAGTTTCAGCCACACTTACAGAACACAGCCCCCTTGCTGGAGGGTGATTTCCAATAACTTGTGGTTGTTGCATTTTATTTCACTAGAGATTTAAAATCTTGCATTCTCATTCTGATGAAAGCAAACTAGTAACTGTTTAGCCTCTTTCTAATTTAGAGTTTTTTGGGGTTTTTTTGCTTGGTTTTTGGTTTTTCAAGACAGGATTTCTGTGTGGCTTTGGAGGCTGTCTTGGAACTAGCTCTTGTAAACCAGGCTGGTCTAGAACTCACAGAGATCCGCCTGTCTCTGCCTCCCAAGTGCTGGGATTAAAGGCGTGCGCCACCAACGCCCGGCTCTCCTCCCTGTTCTTGGGAGACATTTTGTGTGAAACATACTTGGGTCTAAAATGGGAGAGTTGTAGCCCCACTTACAGTACTTCCCCCTCCCTCCTCTTCCTCCCTCCCTCTCTCTCTCTCTTTTTTAGTTCATGTTGTGCCCAAATTTTGAAACCCCCAAATCACCGAGAGACCCATTTCATCGCAAAAGCAGAATCTTTTATTGTTGTTTAACCCCCCATAGCTTGGGTCCTTTATCCATTCATCGAGGTAGATGCTTGGAGAAGGACCTTAAGAAACCACGGGGTGGGGAATATATTGGGTAGAGCAGGGGGAGTGTCTAGGGTTATGCAACAGTCTCAGAATTGGTGTGCTTCCGGGCTTGGGCGACCTGTCCTGTGTTGATTGGTCAACTGGTTGTGATGGTCCATAGGCCTTGCATGTAAAGCACAGCCCTGCCAGCTAACTTCTGATTGGTTCCTTGCCGAGAGGAAGGTATCTGACCACCTAGTGACCAGAACAGGAGGGGCAAGGTCAGGCAAGCACTTGTTAGCCTGTCATGATTGCTAAAGCAGGGGCTGGTCCCTTTATTCATCGAAATTATTATTGTATATACTATTTTTGAAGTTTTATTGTATGCAAAATTTGTAATCACTTAGAGCCATTTACCTTAATTTTTAAAATTTTGAACAATTTTAAATTTAAGTATATTTTGATTATGTGCTTCCTCTCCCCTGTCCTTCCAGCTCCTGTCCTCCTCCCTCCCCACTTTAATTCATCCTCAAAAAACAAAACTCAATACAACAACCAAATCCCCCCAAGCCAAGAAAACAAACAAACTAAAAGCACACCCAAAAAGAAAAAACAACAATAAACAAACAAACAGAGAAACAACCCACCAAATTGTAGTTGGTCAACTACTCCTGAGCATGAGGCCAGTCCTGGAATGGTTGATATAATCCTGTATACTCTGTTGGAGAAAACTTATTATTCCTTTCCCAGCAGGTATAAGTAACATCCAATTGTTAGCCTTTATCCTAGTGACTAGGTTTTCATTCATTCAGTCATTTTTTTTTAGAATTATAAAAAAGATTTTAAAACAGCCTCTATTCATATGGCAGAGGTCCTTAAAGAGGAAATGAATAAATCCCTTAAAGAAATCTATGAAAATACAAACAGTGGAAATAAGTAAATAAAACCATTCAAGACCTGAAAGTGGAAATATAGTCAATAATGAAAATCCAAACTGAGGGAAATCTGGAAAGAAAAATATTGAAACTGGAGCAGGAACCACAGAGGCAAGCTTCACCAACAGAATACAAGAGATAGAAGAGAGAATTCTAGGCAAAGAAAACATGATAAAAGAAATAGATTCTGTAGCAAAAAAAAAAAAAAAAAAACAAACCAACCAAACAAACAAACAAAAACAAAACAAAACAAAAAATGTTAAATCTAAAAGACTCCTGGCACAAAATTCTAGGAAATCTAGGATACTCTAAAAAGTTCAAGTCTAAGAATAATAGGAATAGAGGAAGAAGAAACAGGTCAACTACACAGAAATTATTTTCAACAAAATCATAGAAGAAGCTTGATGGGGGAAGTCCTTCTAAAGGCAGCTGGCGGGAAAGAATACATGATACAAATGGCGCCCGGACTTAGGGCACAAATTTTCACTTAGCAAAAGCTTAAAAAGGGATTTTTAAAACAGAAGAACAGAGAGAAGCATGGCTTCTTGGTAGCAGCATTTTTCTCAGGTGGGCTCTGTTTTGTTAGAGACCAGCAGAGATTCACGTGGCTCCCTTAAGGGAATCTTCCTGACTCAGCATAAGTGGCAAAAAACCCGCAGGGCTCTTTTAAGAGGCCCCACAACCGAACAAGAATGGTGTATATGAGCAGCTGGCAGTGGCCGTGACCACATCTCCAAGCAGGCACCATGCTGCTTGATGGTGACATAGGCTAAGGCAGTGAGCACAGCTTCCAGAGCTGGCGGAAAACTTACGCCTGTCGTGTTGGAAAGCCAATGCCTAAAACAGCCACAGCTTTAATTCTAGCAATGCTGTTTAGCAGATAAAAGACACATAGCCAGAAAAACATAAAGATTTACAGGAAAGACAGATTCAGATGAAGAAAAACCTTTAAAGGTTTGTTTGCAATGTACTTAAGAGAGAATAGAAAAAGGAAAAAAGTAGCTGTGCAGTGGTTTGGTTGTGGCACACGCCTTTAATCCCAGCACTGGGGAGGCAGAGGCAGGCAGATCTCTGTGAGTTCAAAGCCAGCCTGGTCTACAGAGTAAGTTCAAGGGCAGCCAAAGTTACACAGAGAAACCCTGTCTCATAAAAAGAAAAAAAAAGTAAAAGAAATAGAGTAATAATACTAAATAGATAATAAAAAAGCCACATAAAGATGGAAAATACAGTCTGAATACTGTATGCTGTTGTGTTGTCTTTGAATTGTTCAGTTGCTAAGGAAGGAGCAGCAACTGCTGACATATACTTGGTTATAAATGCTGCTGAATCAATCCAACCTATATATTTTGAAAGTTCTTTGACTTCTAAATTTAAGTATAAGTAAATTAAGTATAAGGATATGTTACTTTGGAAAAGAGATTTTATTTTTGTTTCCACAGAAAATGAAAAGTTGTGGATTCCTTCTAGACTAATATGGTTTGATGAAGCAAGACCCCCTGAAGCAGTGGCCCAGGTGATCCAGCATTCAGAACAGCTGGGATAAGGCAGCTTTGCAGACCACTATAGCCAGGATTTCTGGGTCTTCTTAGGATCTCCATGGTTACAGTGCTCCCAAACAGCAGGAAGCAGTTTGGAGAGAATGATGCCCACATTCCCAAATATTGTTTATAAATGTTTGTTTTCATTTAAATGGGGTGGGTTAGAAATGATAATGATCACAGTCAAGCCGGGCGTTGGTGGCGCACGCCTTTAATCCCAGGACTTGGGAGGCAGAGGCAGGTGGATCTCTGTAAGTTCGAGACCAGCCTGGACTACCAAGGGAGTTCCAGGACAGCCTCCAAAGTCACAGAGAAACCCTGTCTCGAAAAAAACCCAAAAAAAAAAAAAAAAAAAAAGATCACAGTCAACCTCTTTTTAAAGGAAACAAGGGGATTAGGATATAGAAATGAGTACTTTGTATTGGGATGGATTTTCATTTGCTGATACAAATTTAAGGCCAATTTTGTTATATGTATATTTCTCTTCTTGTTTAGCTATTGTGTTTATACAGCTCTTTTAAAAATAATTAAATAAGATGATAGTCACCTGAAATAGTCAAACTTATAGTTATATTAGATTTTCTAGATATAAAGAGATATTTCAAATGGATATTCTTCAAATCTTTCAAAGACCTTCAGAATATGACATTTAAAAAGGTTTAGGGTTAGGCTGGGCGGTGGTGGCACACGCCTTTAATCTCAGCACTGGGGAGGCAGAGGCAGGCGGATCTCTGTGAGTTCAAGACCAGCCTGGACTACCAAGCTAGTTCCAGGACAGCCTCCAAAGCCACAGAGAAACCCTGTCTCGAAAAACCAAAAAAAAAAAAAAGGTTTAGGGTTTTTCATGACATACACAACTACTCCTGACACACCAATTGCGTCTGAGAGGAAGATGGGCATTGAAGAAACTCGTTATGGAGTTTGCTTTAAGCATGGCAAGATTAGCCATTTGGGCAAGAAACTGCTCTTGCCTGGACTGCTTGACTGTTGCTGTATAGACTGGACATGCAGGACTCACAGGAAAGTGACTGCTAAACTTGCAAAACAAGATGGACAGTCCTGAAGGGTTCCTGCTTCATGGAAGAGTCTGCCAGACATTCTGTAGGACACAAAAAAATAGCCGACAAACTGCCAAGGCAGGCAGACAGTTTAACATTTCCTGCTTTGCTGAGAAGTCTGCCAGACACACTGTGGCCTATGGGCTGAAGATGGATGCCCCAGTGTTACAGAGGAACTTCGGGTGACTGTCCAGGTAGCAAGATGTCTCTTTGATGGAGTTGAAGACAGTTATAATTATGGTTTTCCTTAGTTATGATAAAAGATAAGTTACATATAAGACTTTAGTCTCAGCTGGGCATTGGTGGCACATGTCTTTAATCCCAGCACTCGGGAGGCAGAGGCAGGCAGATCTCTGTGAGTTTGAGGCCAGCCTGGTCTACTCAGCGAGTTCCAGGACAGCCTCCAAAGCCACAGAGAAACCCTGTCTCGAAAAAAAGACTTTAGACTCACAAAGATAGGATAGATGATACTTTCTTTAAATTTTGCTAAATGTTAATGGACTAAATATTGTATTTAACTGCCTTGTTATATATTTACTATGGTAAAGTTAAAACAGAGGAGATGATGGGGGAAGTCCTTTTATGTATATGTTGTCCTATTGGTTGATAAGTAAAGCACTGTTGGCCAACAGGGAAGCAAGATAGGTGGGTCTAGGAGTGGAGGAGGATTCTGGGAAATGTAGTCAAGAGTAGGAGTTGCCATATGATCCTAGGAAGAGAGGAGGCATGAGGCTGCATCCTCAGTAAGACAAGACCTTACAAAAATACATATTAGTAATCATGGGTTAATAATTAAGTTAGAGCTAGCCATTAAGAAACCACAGAAAATGGCCAACAGCTTTATAAATAATATAGCATTCTGCGTGTTCATTTGAGACTGACGTGGCTCTGGGACCAGGCTGGTGGGAAGAATACACGTTCAGAAGCTGTGTGGTAGTGGTGATGCACGCCTTTGATCCCAGCACTCAGGAGGCAGAGACAGGCAGATCTCTATGGTTCAAGGCCAGCCTGGTCTACAGAGCAAGTTCCAGGACAGCCAGGGCTACAGAGAAAAACCATGTCTCAAAAACCTAAGAAATCATAGAAGTAACTTACTCTAGCCTAAAAAAGGAGATGCCTATCAAAGTATAAGAAGCATGCAGAACACAAAATAGACTGGACCAGAAAAGAAAGGCCCTTTGGCACATAATAGTCAAAATACTAAACCTCTAGAACAAAGAAAAACATTAAAAGCTGTAAGTGGAAAAGATCAAGTACCACATGAAATCATACCTATTAGAATTGTATCTGATTTCTCAATGGAGATTCTAAAAGCTGGACGGGCCTGGACAGATGTCATGCAGATTCTGAGACCACAAATCCCAGCCCAGACTACTTATTATTCCCAACAAAACTTTCAATCACCATAGATATAGAAAATTAGACATTCTGTAATTAAACTAAAGTTAAGCAATGTCTATCTACAAATCCAGCCTTTCAGAAAGTGCTACAAGGTAAATGCCAGCCTAAAGAGGTTAACTACATCCAACTACATCCACACCAGCAAAGTAAAAAAAAAAAAAAGGGGGAGGGATAGTACACCCCCACTGACAACAAAAATGACAGGAATAAACACTCATTGGTCATTGATATTGCTCAACAGCAACAGTCAGACTAACAGAATAGATGTGAATACAGGATCCCTCCTTCTATCCATTAAACACACCTTAACATCAAGGACAGACATCACCTCAGGTTAAAGTGTTGAAAAAATAGATTCCAAGCAAATGGACCTAAGAAGCATTTGTGTCGCCATTTTAATAGTACAAAATGGATTTCAAACCAAAACTGATCAGAAGAGATAGGGAAGGAAAGAAAAATCCACCAAGAGGCCATTGCAGTTACTAACATCTACATTTGTAAAATAAATACTTCTGCAGCTTAGGTCACATATTGACCCCTACACAATGGTAGTGGGAAATATCAATACCCCACTCTCACCAACAGACAGGCCATCCAGACAAAAAGTAAGCAGAGCAATGCTGGAGATAACTGACATTATAAACCAAATGAACTCAATAGATATTTATAGAGCTAGTTTCTCAGTGAACTCAGACAACATATGACAAGCCAGCGTAATATACATATAATTATCAATACACTTAGTCAATGTTGCTGCAGTGACTTCTCTTGAATATGGTTTCCTTCTAACTTCAAGGAGAAATAGAAATGCTAAAAAAAATTCATTTGAAAATAGAGCAAGAGAAGTCCAATTTTATTTTTTTAATTGGGAATATGTAAAAGAAACAAGCTTATTTTTAGGAATTCAAGTGACTTCATGTAGGAAGTTTCTGCCCTTCCATCAATGAATCATGAGTGTGATATTTGTAACACATTATTTCTGCAATGACATTTAGAATTGAAACATTACCTTTGAAGCACTACAATCTTTCTTAAAAAATGTCTTTAGATAATGAAGAGGATCCCCACACACTGGAGGCTTCCTCCTGGATTAGGGGTTAGCCACAAACCACACCCAAACCCCTGTTTCCCAGAGAGATCCTTCATTAAGTTGGGAAGGAAAGTTAAAGTGGCTGCTTTCTGACTCAGGAGAAAACAGCAGCAAATGACCTTGCAGGTGTCATTTTTAAGCTGAGGAAGAGGGGAGGTCTGCGTTGGAATGGGCTAGGATGCTGTGGTAAAGGGGACAGGGGATGAGGGGGAGGGGGAAAGGTAAGGGGAGGAGTATTTGTCCCAGAGGGACAAAGGACTGCTTCTGCATAGAGAGATAGAGATGGCACGGGAGCAAATGGCAGTTAATAAAAGTGGGAAGCCCTGTGTTAGGGCAAGGTGCTTAATTCTAATTGGGCATGTTAATTAGGTGGACCAAGGGGGCTTCTGATTGTTGAACTTCATTTGACACTTTGATAGCTGGAGCTTGGTAGTCAGCCTCAGGAGGAGGAAGTGGCCAAATGAGGGAATGGTTTAGCAAGGCCGAGGGAGCAGAAGGGCTCAAGCTGGCCAGAGTCCTTTCAGGTAAGGTCTCCGTGTAGCTCTGGCTAGCCTTGAACTCACAGAGATCCATGAAAGCCATAACCCTTTCTTTTAAAACACTGTGCTGCAAATACAAATGTATGCACCATGACAGGTATATTCTGTGAGTTCTGTTCCCCCCCCCCACCTTAGAGGTACAAAGGATGATTTGCAAGTTTTAATTCTCCATTTCAAAATCATTCTAGAAAGTGATTCTAGGTAATATATAAAAGTTAATGGTAATTTGATTATCTGCTTTGATTTAAATCCTGTTGAGGGTGAGGCCTAATAGGAGAAATTTAAGTTGTGGAAGGTTGAATTAGTTATGTTGCTTGTTTGTTTTATTTATTTAAATTTATTTATTTATTTATTGAGACAGGGTTTCTCTATGTAACAGCCCTGGTTGTCTTGCAACTTGATTTGTAGATCAGGCTGGCCTCACAAGGATCCTACCTGTAAGTGTTTCGGGATGGGTCGGGACAGGATGGAACAGGAGTGGGTCAGGTATTCTGGCACTCGGGAGCCAAGGATACTGAGTGTTACACAGCTCAGGTAGAAAGGTATCCTGGAGCTCGGGAGCCAAGGACCACCACAGGTTGCAGTAAGCTTAGCTGCTTACAGCCTTGCCTCAGAGAAAGGCTTCCCCAGTGTATCAGCTCTGCTCCAGCAAGACAGGGTCTTCCAGCTGGGGATGTTCGTCTAGTGTAGCAGTTTTGTTCCAGGAGAAGGCGAAGTTGCTACAGTTCAGCTCTGCTCCTCGAGAGCAGAGAGTGGGGAGCGGAGTGTAACAACTCCGCTCTGCTGAGGAAGGTTTCCCAGGCAAGTGTTACAGCCCTGCTCGCTCTGCTCTGTTCTGCTCTGCCTAGGGTTGCCTCTGCTTGCTCTGTCGCTGCAGCAAAAGATCTTCACAGATCTTCACCCAAAGCTCATCCAAAGGGATTTATTGGAAGGCAGCTGGACCAGCCAAGCTGAACATACACAGGGTTTATATAGGGATTCCTGGGGTTGGGGAAATTTTTCCAGAGTAGGGATTGGTCGGATTTCAGTGCTGCCCTCAGATTGGCTAGAGCTCTGCTCCGGGATTGGTTACTTTTTTACACAGGATTAGGGTCAGATTTGGCTCTGGTTTCAGGGCCAAAGTGTGTTTCTTTCTCTGGTCCTTTTTAGCCTTTTGGCTCCAATTTTAGGGCCAGGGTACATTTCTTTCACTGACTCTGATTCCAGGGACAAAGTGTGTTCCTTTGGCACTGGTTTTAGGGTCAGGGTACATTTCTTTGGTTCTGGTTGCAGGGCCAAAGTGTGTTTCTTTGGCTCTTCTCAGGGTGTTTCTTTGGTCCCTTTTCCCTACACTACCTGCCTCTGCCTCCCAGTGCTGGGATTAAAGGTGTGGGCCATCACACCCAGTTAGTTCCTTTCCTTAAGGCTGTGGCCAGAGAGCTGATAAGAATAAATTTAAGACGGGCGGTGGTGGTGCACGCCTTTAATCCCAGCACTCGGGAGGCAGAGGCAGGTGGATCCAGCCTGGTCTACAAAGTGAATTCCAGGACAGCCTCCAAAGCTACAGAGAAACCCTGTCTCGGGGGAAAAAAAAAAGTATCAACTTAAGGGAGGAGGGAAAGCGTATGTTTCGGATGGGAGGTGGGGGGCGTGTTTCATGGTACTCAGTTCACTTTTTTCCTTTTTCCTCTTTTATTCCATGCATGGCTCCAGCATTTGGGCTGACCCCACATAGGGCGGTGATGGGCCTTTCCCCAGTTTGTCCTCTCTGAAACTCCCTCAGACCAACCCACTTGGAGGTGTGCTTCATTCTAAGTCCAGTCAAGTTGACAGTGAGGATCACTCATCCATCACAGATTAACCCACTTCTTCTCCTTCTCTTTCTCCTCCTCCTCATTCTTTAACGATCTTTATTTTTAATCGTGTGTGTGTGTGTGTGTGTGTGTGTGTGTGGGTGAGAGAGAGAGAGAGAGAGAGAGAGAGAGAGAGAGAGAGAGAGAGAGAGAGAGAGGTGGGAGGTAGGTACATATGTACTAGTCCCAGTAGAGGTCAAGAAAATTTGGCGTCAGAGTCTGTGGAACTGGAGTTGTCAGCCATCTGATGTGGGTGTTGGGAGCTGAACTTGGGTCCTCTGCAAGAGCAGTTTGAGCTCTGGGTGCCTTGGTGTGAGAGTTCTCGCTCTGTTGGGACCGGGTAACTTTCCTGCAGGACTTGTTATAAAGCAAGTCTGGCTCCCCTCAGCTCTCTTTGTGCTGCTCTCTGCATGTGGCCAGTGAGCAGGTGTGTGGCTGAGCACTGGTTAGAGCAGCTGCCCAGTGAGTGTGTTAGTGACACAATGCCTGACACAAGCAGCTTAAGGAAGGAAGGGTTTATTTGGTTCATACCAGTACAGGGGGGAAGTCGCCATGACAGCTGGACGTGGCTAGTCACATGTATCCACACTCAGGAGGCAGAGATAAAAAGAGAAGTGCTCAGCTTGCATTCTCCTTTTTATTTAGTCCAAGACCTCAGCCTATGGGGGTGGGAGGGGTGGGAGTGGGGATGTGGGAGAGGTTTGTATTGGGCTTGCCCACCTCAGTTAATCCAGTGTAGAAACTCACCTCCAGATGTGCCAGGGGCTTATTTCCTTAGTGATCCTAGATCCTGTCTACCTGACAAGCTTAACCTTCCCACAAAGCAGAGTGGCCTGTCAACTGTCACTTGTGTACCAGTAAGGGGGAATGGCAGCTAGGCTACCAAGACCAGGGTGTAGGCGGGACCTTCTTGTCCCACAGCCGCTCACAAATAATCACTCAGAGGCGTAATGCTTGGCCAATAGCTCAGACTTGTTATTAACTAGCTCTTACCCTAAATTGATCTAACTCTACCCCCCCTTTATTTTTGTCTTTTGGCATAGGGTTTCTCTATGGCTTTGGGTCCTGTCCTGAAACTTGCTCTGTATACCAGGCTGGCCTCGAACTCAGATCTACCTGCATCTGCCTCTTGAATGCTGGGATTAAATGCGTGTACCACCACAGTCAGGCTTCATGTTTCTGTCCGTGCTTTGCCACATGGCTCATGGCTTGTCACCTCATTTACGACATGTCCTGCTTCCTCAGCGGCTGACTGGCATGTCCCCTGACTCCACCTTCTTCATCCGGTCATTCTCAGTTTGACTTTGCCTCCTAACTTTTATCCTGTCCAGCTATTGGCCAGGCAGCTTTTTATTAAACCAATCATAGTGACATAGGTTCATACGGTGTACAGGAGGGTTATTCCACCAGGGTGCTTGGTGAAGGGTGTGAGTTCTGAAACAGTAAGAAGCGGTCACCGGCATGAAACAGACTGGTATGCAGAGGCGAGTGGCTGTTGTTCCTCTGTGACACCACTGTACACATGAGGGACACAGAGGACCTCATGTAACACTGTTTCCTCTGACATGGCAATAGCAAACTGTAACAAATCCACAGTCTTAAAAATAAATACAGTCATTTTACAAGCAAAACAAAATTTACTAATGGATGTTTACAATTCTTGGTAGCATCATTTAAATCATGTTCCTTCGATCCTTTGAGTGAAGCCCAGTAAGAGTCAGGTGACATTTACTGACAAAAACAGCATTACTATCCTAAAAAGCCTTATATAAAATGTGTTTGGGATGAAATACTGATCTTTAGCCACCTCTCTTATGCAATCCCGAAAACAGCCACAAGGGGGTGTAGTGCTCCTAATGTTGATCAGCAGCCAACTTTAGAAATAGGACAACCCATTCCTACCTCCCTCCTTTCTCTCTTCCCCTCCCTTCTTTCCTTCCTCTGAAACATGGACTAACCCCTAATAGCAGTCCTTCTCTGCATCAGATCCAACCTACCAAATGTTAGCGTTACCCTCGCAATATTCCTAATCATTTAGCCATGAGGAAAGTCCGCCCGGCAGAGCCAGCTCTGGCATCACTGGCTAAGGATGCTGGGTGGCAGAAGATAACCAGATTCTGCCAGACAGGAAGCAGAAGAACATAATGAGTTATCCTGTGCCTTAGCTTGTCTCACTAACAGCTTTTAAAGTAGCAAATAAGGTACTGAAAACATAGCCAACAGGCAGAAAAATAAGAAGGTATGTTTTTTCACATAGCATTAAAGATACTAGGAAATTGTGTATTCTTCCTCATAATAAATATTGCTAAAACTTTGAATGATGTGCATCTAATATCAATATGTAACAAAGTTTAACACGGTTTTGACTTTTTAATACATCATAATTAGATGTATTCCAGAATTTTAGTGGCTCAGTAATCAGCTAATCCAAAGGGCTTCAGCTAAGAGAATGTCTATTCATTTGATGTGTGTGCGTGTGCGTCCATGTATGTTTGTGCTTGTTATTTCAGGATAAGTATAAAGTTTTTAGTTTCCTGGGCAAAAAGAAATGGAATCATAGCCTGGCAGTGGTGGTGCACGCCTTTAATCCCAGCACTCGGGAGGCAGAGGCAGGCGGATCTCTGTGAGTTCGAGGCCAGGCTGGACCGATAGCCTCCAAAACAATACAGGGAAACCCTGTCTCATAAAAACCAAAACAAAAAAAAAGAAGAAGAAATGGAGTCATGTTTTGCTTTATTTTATTTGAGGTACAGTCTCACTCTAACCCAACCTAGCCTGAAATTGTGGTTCAGACTGGTCTTGAACTCATGACCAAGTGCTGGGCTTGTAGACATGTACCTCCACCCCTCGCTAAGAAAAATCTCCTTGTTTGATTTTTTTGAACAATTGAATCCTATAAGTTAATGTGTGAAATTTAAAACAAAAACAATGAGAATTAAGGAAGAGTATCAAGGCAAAAGTAAAAAGTAGTCATTCACTTCGTGACTCACAAACCAACACACAAGTACTGCCGATGTGGGTTGAACAGGCACCGTAGCCCTTAGCATCCCACAGACACACTGATTTTGGCAACCACCCATGGATATGGATGCCTTTGTGGGAGGCTGGAGTTCAGCAGAGAGGCTTCAACTCCTCAACAGAGTAAGAAAAAAAAAAAAAAGGAACAAACATATCACAGGGTATAGAACAAACAGGTTCACTGTCTCATAGACCTGCCCCCAACCTCACAACTCAGCGACAAGAGCCTTCTCCAGTCATGGCTTCTCCCACAAGGGAAAACAGAAACATGAATGCCTGGTTTCCTAACCATGTCGGAGTCTAAGAGACCTGGTTCCTTTTTGCCTGCTCAAACCCTGATGGCTTGTCATGAATAAATAGTCTGGGCCTAGCTAGAAACAGGGGAAAGAGGGTAGGGGTCATAGCATTTGGGTCATGGAAACCAACAAAGGATGATGGGTCTTACAGCCACCTTACAGCTTTGTCAAGAGGCCCAGGCAGGCACACTCCTCCTCTAATGTATCACCTGCAGGTGCTTCTGTGCAAAGCCTGTGTGGGCCCTGGCAACTCTGCCTGTACCCCACTCGCTACTGCTCCCTGTGTCCTTTGTAAACCAATACTGATCGTCAACTTGGCAGTACCTAGGTCAGCTAGAAGATGAGCTCCTGGGTATGCCAATGGGTACTATGTCCATTAGGTTATCCTCTGGGTAGATCTTTGAGGAGTTACCTAGAGTAGGTTAGCTGAGGTAAGAAGACCCACACTGAATGTGTGTGACATCATCTCATGGGCTAGGATTCTTGACTTAAAAAAGAGAACACAAGGAGAGTACCACCATCCTTCTCTCCCTGCTTCCTGATTGTGGCTGCTGTGTGACCAGATGCCTCACACCCCTGCGTCTATGCTTTCCACGCTACGATGGACCACACTGTGAGCCAGAACAGACCCTTCCCTAATGTTTTCTGTCAGCTTAGCAGCTGCACATGTGTCTACTGAGATTATAATTATCACCTGTGGCCTCTCGGCCCCACAGTCAGCCCTCCATCTGCCACTCAGGCCACAACCTTGCAGGGCTTCCAGTCCCAAGGCCCTGGCTCTGTCATAGCTATGATATGTAGGTTTAAATTAATTTTCTATCATTCTACTTATCAATAAGACTCAGGAGTCAAAGGCTGGGGTGAAGACCTGCTATCTCAAAAAGGTTGAGAGGTTGAGAAACACTACAAGACTCTTCCCTCATCCCAGAACCAAAGAAAGAAAAAGAAGAAAAGCACTAAACTCAAGTCCCTGCCCTTTTCTCTTTGTGCATCTTCTCCATCCAAACTGCTGGCTTCTCTATGGCCATCAGTTAGTTGCTGGCTCCTCCCCCTTATTCAAGGTTTAACTTTACTGACAAGTCTCAGGAGTGTGAGAGTGCGGTCAAAATATCCCATGACACTTCTTTCCATTGCTTTTGCCGAGCATTGTATCACTGCAATGAGCTAACTATCCAAGGCAGGCAATGGCTCAACTCTGCAGAACTAGGAGCAAGCAGTTAACCTTGAACACTCCAGGCACTCCTGTCAGGAAAAGAAACAGCTTCCAACTTGGCTTAGCTTTGTGAGAGTCAGAGGAGGCATAGGTTCCCAAGATGTTTCCCAACCATGAATCAAGGGGGGTAGAATGGCTAAATCCATAGATAAGACCAGATGAGCTCCCACAATCCCTAGATCACTAAACCTGGCTCTTCCAAGGCCAGTCAGCAATGACTGGAGATGCCCACTTTTTCAGATGTGAAGGTAGCAACACAAGGCTTAAAGAACATGGAAAATCAGAAACATCAGTGAGCTGTAAGGGGACTATGGTGGTTTGAATAAAAATGGCTCCCATAGACCCAAAGGGAGGGAAACTATTAGGAGGTGTGGCCTTGTTGGAGTAGCTGTGACTTTGTTGGAGGAAGTGTGTCATTAGGGATTGGGCTTTGAGGTCTCAGAAGCTCAAGCCTGGCTAGTGCGTCAATGTCTCTTCTTGCTGCCTGCAGATTCAGATATAGAACTCTCAGCTACCTCTCCAGCACCAGGTCTGCCTGCTGCTGTGCTTCCTGCCATAATAATGGCATAAACCTCTGATCTTAAAGCCAGCCCCAATGAAATAATTAAATTTCCTTTATAAGAGTTGCCATGGTCATGGTGTCTCTTTATAGCAATAGAACCTGGACTAGACAGGAATGCACAGATAACATAATGAAATCAGTCCATGGGCAAAAGAGAAGTTCAGCAAACAATTTTTCAAAAAAATAATTAGCTAAACCTTTGGATCTAAAGAATACAGAAGTAAAGTTTAGAAATGTGACAGAGAGTTCCAACAGCAGACTTGATTAACCAGAAAAGTGACTCTGTAATCTTGAAAAAGGTCATTTGAAATTATCCCTCCAGTCAGAGGGGAAGAAATCAGAATCAAAAGGAGTGAAGAACATTTATAGGATTTCTGACACCTCACAGTGTGAGCCAGTATGTGCATTCTGGGAATCCCACAAGGAAAAGAGAGAGAGAAGTCAGAAGAAAGCTTGTTTGAGGAAATCATAGCTCCAAACTGATAAATTCTCAAATTCTGAGAAAGACTTGGGCATCCAGAATCCTGAATTCAATTCAAAGCTCTTAAAACAAGATTACACTTTACACACACACACACACACACACACACACACACACACACACACACACAACTATCAAAATTTTAAAAGTCAGAAACAGAGTTTAGAAATTATCAAGAGAAAAGAATCCTTCCACATACAACAGAACCTTCATGAGGCTATCAGCAGATTTCTGAGCAGAAATCTTTTTTTAAAGTTCTTTATTTATAATGTTTATTTTTAAATTTATTTTTTATTTTATGTGCATTGGTGTTTTCTATGTAAGTTTGAGGGTGTCGGATCTTGGAGTTACAGACAGTTGTGAGCTGCTGTATGGGTGCTGAAACTTGAACCTGGGTCCTCTGGAAGAGCAGCCAGTGCTTTGTAACACAAATAATAAAAACACTCAGAGTCAGATACTGGGGTTCCAGCTTCAAACTGAAGATCAGAAAAGCAAAGCAGCCAAGCCACTAGCTCTTACCTCTACCTCAGACTGACAGAGCTGATCCTGTCTCCATGAGCTCTCCCCAAGCCTCAGACTGCTGCCTCTCTTCAGTGTGGCTGGAGAATCAATCTCCACATTAGATCACCTTTGTGTGAGCTGTTTCTCTTTAGGACTGAATCAGTTTCATGTGGCTCAGTGTAGCCTTGAACTAACAGATCCATCTACCTCTACCTCCCAAGCGGGGAAGGGGGAGGATTAAAGGTGTGTACCACCACCTCCTGGCTTCTACAGCCAACTAGTGTGGCTGGTTTTGCTGTCTGCACCCTCAGGCAAGCTTTAATACATCATAAATAGTATATCACCACAAATGCTCTTAACCGCTGTGCAGACATCTTATAAGGGAAAAAATGTGGGATAATATAATCAAAGTGGAACTAGCCAAACAAGAGGCCAAGGAGGTAACTCAGTCATTAAGAGCACATGCTGCTCTTGCATAGGACCTCATGCTGGGCAGCTCACAAAGGTCTGTAACAATAGCTCTAGAGAAATCTGTCACCCTCATCTGGCCTCCTTGAGCACCTACACCTAACTACACACAGACACATGGACACATAATAAGGAAAATTTAAAAACAAACATGCAAACAAATGCCCAAACTCAAACTAAAACGAAGAACACCCCATGCTCCCTGGAATGAAGAAATGGTGGAATTCATCATGACTTGCATAGTCATGCCAGCCATGCTAAAGAGAGTTCTTCCCATTGAAGTGAAAGGATGCTAATTTGTGATACAAATTATGAAACTATACAGAGTAAATATAAAGCTCACCAGTAAAGGTAACCACATAATCAAATTCTGAATAGTCTACCATTATGAAGACAGCACGTGGCTACATTTAACTTAGCATACAAGTTTAAAGACTAAAGTGTTAAAGCCTGCTACAGCGAGGTGAACTTAATGGCCACCCAGTCCCAGTATCTGGTAGATGAGATAGAGTATCTTGAGTTTGAGACCAATGTGGACAGTATATCATAGTCTTGTCTCAACAACAACTACAACAATCAGGATAAAGCAAAAACCTAGACATTATATGAAAATATTTAAATTGTGACATCAAAAAATGTAGCAAGAGAAGTAGAATGCAGAATTTTTACATATAATTGAAACTGAGTTATCAGCTTAAGCAACATGGTTGTAAACTGTGTGATGTTGTTGTGTTTAAGACACATGGAAAATATAAGAAAACCCTCCAATGGATACACCAAAGAGAAAGAGAAAGGAATCAAATCATACCATCACACACAGAAGAAAGAGAAGAAAAATTAATCACTATTGGGAGATGTCATTCTGTAAAAAATGTGTCTGATTGGTTTGAATAAAGCACTGTTGGCCAATATGGAAGCAAGATAGGTGGGACTAGGAGTAGAGGAGGATTCTGGGAAATAGAGACACAGGCAGACACAATGTAGGCCATCAGAGGAGTAAGAGGTCCGTACCCTTTTCTCTAGTAAGAGAAATACTTAGATTAACAATTATGAGTTAAATACAAGTCAGAGCTAGCCAGTAAGAAACAAGCAAACGGCCAACAGTTTCATAATTAATATAGTGTCTTGTGTGTTATTTGGCGACTGCAACTGTGGCAGGGCCCAGGAGGTTGGCAAGGAAGACTACACGTTACAAATCACAAATGGAGATACAGATACACACACACACACATACACACACACACACACACACAGACATGCACGCACGCACACACGTGTGCACATGTGGGGACACCAGACCTTGAGCAGAAACCCATTTCCCCTTCGGCCTGGGAGCAGGCAGCTGCAAGATAAGGTTTACTGAAAACAATTCAGTGCTATAAAGCTCTTGATAGGGCTCAGATAAGGGCTCGCTCACTGAAACACCATGACTTTGATCCCCCCTATGGCTAGATGCTTCTTCCTGCTCCCTGCTGTTTCTCCCAAATTCTGGGGCCGGAGATTAAACCACCAGCCCTCCTGGTGAGAAGTCTGGGAGAGCTGTTGGAGAATTGTATGTAGATGGATGGCAGAAGTCCTTAAAAAGGGAAGCGTTTTTTCTTGGGGAGCCTCCTCCTAAGCTGACTTGGGAAGCATTAAGTTTTCTTAAAGCAACCGACCGGTCTCTGTGTCATCTATCCCGACCACCTCGCTACATTCTCGGATGCAGGCTGCACAGCAGGTGCGACATGCACGCATGTGCACACCATATGTATAGGGATGTCTGTGGAGGCCAGAAGAGGGTGTTAGGTTACCTGGAAATGAAGATCAGATGGGTGTAAATTGCCTGGTCAGGATGCTAGGGATCAAATTCCAGAACTCTCCTCTATAGGAGTAGCAACATTCTTAATAGCTGTGCTGCCTCTCCATTCCAAAGTTCATTTTTTCTCTCTGAGATAGGGTTTCTCTATAGCTTTGGAGCTTGTCCTGGAACTTGCTCTGTAGACCAGGCTGGCCTCAAACTCACAGAGATCGGCCTGTCTCTGCCTCTTGAGTGCTGGGATCAAAGGCATGCGCCACCACTGCCCAGCCCCCAAGTTCATTTTTTAAATAGATAAAATTGAAAAATATTTAAAAAGAGGTTGAGATTGAAGGCAGGGGAGTGGGAGGACTCACATAAATAAAATCATAAACAACCAATATAACAGAAATGCCAACAATCATCATGCAACATGACTACAGTTGTGAGCCAACAACTTAGATAATATACACAAAGTAGATAAATTTCTAGAAATGCCACCTATCAACCTGAATTATAAAGAAATGAAAAAATATTAGCAGACCATTGTAGGAGGAAGTCTGATGCCGCCATTAAACATGTGACTTACTAGAGGCGCATACAGATGAGGTAATAAAAGGGCGGTTTACCACACCGCTAACCACACCCACTTTAGGCAGGACTAAAGACGTATACTGCTGGACGTAAAGACGTATACGTACGTAGGCGGAACTACGTCACTAGCCAAGCCCACTTTTGGGCATGGCTAGGGGCGTTACGGGGGAAGGCATAAAAGACAGCGCACAGGAAGTCTCGCTCTCTTTTCCTGGAGTTCGGCTTCCGGTCCAGTCGCTAGCTGAGATCTGCTGGGCTTCTCTGGGTTTGGTAACTTGTGAGTAATTTTCTACATAAAATACTTAGCGTTACTTTCAGTAATTGTGTGTCGCGTATCGTTACAGCGTCCGTTGAAGCCAACAGACCATGGTGAATAAAGAGAATGAATTACTAATCAAAAACTCTTTAACAAAGAGTCACCCAGGGTGAGAAACATCACTGGTCAAATCAACAAATGTTTAAAGAGATCATTTCAATTCTTCTCATACTCTTTAAAAATTAAAAGGACAGAAACATCTCCAAACTTTATAAGGCCAGCATATTCCTGATACTAAAGTAGACAAAGACATTTCAGGAAAAGAAAGCTAAAGACCTATATCTTTGATGAACATGGATGCAAAAGTCCACAAGAAAATACCAGCAAACAGAACTCAATAGCACATTAAAAGAACCATTGTTATGACTGAATGGAACATGTCTCTGGAATACAAAGATGGCTCCATATACTCCAATCAAGAAACACAAAGCACCACATAGAATAATTACATTGTTTATCCTAATACTCATAGAAAATCTATCTACTGAGATTTTTTCTTTTGTTTTGAGGTAAGGTCCCTCTTTGTAGCACAGATTGGACTCAAACTCATTATACTGCTACCCAGCCTTCTAAGTGCTGGGGTTAGAGGCACATACCACCACGCCCAACTAAAATCCAACATTTAAAAATATAAAAGAATAAAATTCAACAAATTATAAATGGAAGGAATGGACCCCAGTCAGTTATGGTGCTTCATGCCCTCCACCCTCCTGGGGAAGCAGAAAAGGAGGATTTCTTGAATCCATAAATTCAAGGTTAGCCTATACAATATAGGGAGACTGACTAAAAAGATGAACAAATGGAAAGAGAGAGAGAAGGAGAAAGAGAGAGAGAGAAAATACAGTGAGAGAGAAATGTATTTTAGCACGAGTCTTGAATCACAACCCAGAGTAATGATAAAATCTAAAAGCCTTTCCTTCCTCTGTGATCAGACAGAAGATAAGAACTTCTCCTTAGCCTTATATTCAACATGGCACAAGAAGTCTTAGCCAGAGCAATTATGTAACGAACTAAAAGACATCCCAATTAGAAAGAAGTAAAATTCTTTTTCAGAAGATATGAACTGCAACACCAAAGACATCACAGAAAAATATATAGATCCAATAAATTAATTCAGTAAAGCTGTATGATAAAAAAATTGAAATACAAAAACCAGTTGTGTTTCCATACAGTAACAATGAATGATTCAAAAAAGAAAAATTGAGGAATTCCATTTACAGTAACATCAAAAAGAACAAAACACCTAGGAATGAACTTACCTGAGGAGGTGAGATGTCTGTACTGAGCTATAAGACACTTCAGAGCCAGGTGTTGGTGGCGCATGCCTTTAATCCCAGCACTCAGGAGGCAGAGGCAGGCAGATCTCTGTGAGTTTGAGGCCAGCCTGGTCTACAGAGTGAGTTCCAGGACAGCCTCCAAAACAATACAGAGAAACCCTGTCTCGAAAAAAAAAAAAAAGACATTTCAGTGAGAGTCACTGAAGATTCACATAATAGAAAGACAGCCTGCACTTACAGATCGGAGGAATTAATGTCATTAGTGTGAATACTGTCCAAAGGGCTGGCATCTGTGCTAACCTGTGCTAGCATTGATCTGTTTGATGCAACATGCCAACATTCCAATGGCATTTCCCATGGAAATAAAAACAAATACTCATCCAAAAATTTCCATAAAGCCATAAAATACTCTGTGTGGTCATAGAAATCTCAAGTAAGAAAGGAGTGTTTCTGTTTAGAAATAAGTCACAGTAGTAGAAACAGTTATCTAGTCCAGTGGGAAAGAAGACAGAGTTTGGATGCAAATGCTCACACTTAAAGTCGAGGGATTCTCAACAGCAGTGGCAAGGCCATGTACAGAGAAGGCAGAGTCTCTTCAGTGAATGGTGTGGGCAAAGACAAGTCCTGGGTGGAGCTGACCTCCTCACATCAACACAAAAAACAACAGATGTAGATTAGCAAGCATAAGGCTTGACACTGTAAAGCTAGTCAAAGGGAACAGAGAAAATGCTTCTTACAAATGGCATGGGCAATATTTTAAAAACAACCCTCAAACAAAAACAAAAATGACAAATGCAATTGCATTGAACTAAAAATTCACTGTGTGGCAAAGGAAAAATAAAACAAAAGACAACCCACATAGAGAGAAAAACACAAGCTAGACACCCAAGCAGGGGGTAATGTCTGAATACAGTAAGAACGCAACGTGATAGCAAAGCCCACACAGAGTAATTAAAAGGACAGAGTTTGACAATACAGTCTCCCAAAGACACGCATATGAAAAGGTGATCAATATCACTAACCAGAGAATGCATCCCAAAACCACACATAGCAGAGTAACTTTAACCAGTAAGATGAAAGAGTAATAGTTATCATGTGAATACAAAGAAAGAGGTATTAGCTCACCGCTCTGGATGTTCAAGAACAAACATGGTGCTGGCATCTGCTCCACCTGAAATGGCCTCCTGTCAGATGGCCTCCTAGTGGTGAGCACATGTATTACAAGGCAGGAAGCAATGGACTAGGGAGAGGCTGGGCTTTCTCTTTTAAGGACCATAGTCTTGGATACTAATCCCCTCCTGGAAGACTCAGTCAACTCTATGAGGCCGAGATTCATCACTACAAGGGTAGATTTTCAGTAATCTATTCACCTCCATCCCACCCACAGCTCTCTTAGAGTTTCTGCCCCCTCCCAGCCACGGAGGGACAAAGCACGCAGCGGAAGCCAAGTGTCGGTGAGGAAACCACGTTTCGTGCACCGTTGGTGGGAAGGTGGATACCACTATAGAAACAGTAAGAAGAGCCCTTAAAAAGACAAAAAGGAATTGCTATGTGACCCAGAAAGGTCCAAGAAAATGAATTTGGGGACTGGATCCCTGCGACTTGTGTTCACTCCAGCATTATTCATGGTAGCTGTGGTTTGGACTTGTGTGTCAATGTATAAATAGATGATTGCATGAGAAAATATTCTGTGGAATATTATTCAGCCTTGAGAATGGAGGAGTTATTCCATGCTTGAAGACATGACTGAGTGTGGAGGGCATTGTGCTAAGTTAAATAAGCCAAAACACAGAAAAAAGCACATGACCTTGGTTATATATGGAATCAAAATATATTGGACTCAAGAAAGTGGAGAATAGAATGGTAACTGCCAGGAATTGGAGGAGAAGGGATAAGGTGGTTGGGACTGAAGGCGATTCAGTTTCAGCTGTACAAGATGAATGCATTCTGGGTACCAATAGCCCAGATGCCTGTCTGTAACTGGTGCTGCTGGACTGCCCACTTGAACTTGGCTGAGGGAGGCTCTTAGGCGTTCTTACCACACATAAAGAAACAGCAACCATGTGAAACAATGGATGTGTTAATGGCTTCATTGCAGCAATTCTTTTAAAAATGTACATATATACCCAGCAAAATATGGCATCATACAGCTGAAATATATACATTTTTGTCAACTACATTTACATAAACCTCAAAAGCACACTATGTTGGAAAATAGAAGCCAGCACAGTGTGGTATCTAATCTATGTGGCCCAACAATTAAAGAGCAGAGCAAATAAAGATGGCAGAGAAGGTGCCCGTCACAGTGAACGGCTCAGAGCACAGGCTCCAGAAGTATGTTCCCACAGCAGCAGCATTGGTGAAGTCACAAGAGTCTCAAGATGCCCAGATCTCTGGAGCAGAAACTCCATGGCAACACCTGCAAGCCTCCACGGGAGCAGAGATGGTCTGAGATCATCACTAAGAACTCCACTGAATGTTTTCCCTGCTCTGTCGCCCTATGCCCAATCCTTGTGTTTGGAATAGGGAAATACTTGTTCTTCTAAAATAGACTTTCTTCTGGGATAAATCTCAGCTACGAAAGGGATTTAATGTAGACACACAATTAAAGGGAGAAGAACACAGACACAAGCTCCCTGCACCCAGTTTAGGAATTTGGATGGCCCTGGGTGTCCAAGCTGCCTATTGCATCTCAAAGCAATTATTTTTCAGGCTAGAGGCCATTGGGTAGTGAGATACTTTTACCGAATGTCTGTTCTGGGTGAGAGCCTCTGCACTGGTTGCTTTTGCAGAGGATCTGGCACACACACGGCCCACAACCACCTGCAGCTCCAGCTCCAGGGGAATCTGATGTCCTCTCTGGCCTCCTCAGGTACTGCATGCATGTGGTGCATAGACATACATGCAGACAAAACAGCCACATACATGGAAAGTCTCTCTTTTTTAAATAAGAGCACACAGTGCTGGTTTGAAACCAGGTTGAAGCATGGCTTTCATCCGACCCATGTGTTCTTGTTTATGCCAACCTCCTCATCATCTATGTTCCACATAGATCAAACTTCCCTAAAAACTTCAGATGCCACACTACTTCTAAGGCTGAAGCAGATTAGTTCTAGCTATCTAGAATCCCCCCCCCCATTTTTTAATTCATAGGGTCCTCATTTAAATTCTCTGATTCACGTCTTCCTTTAATTTTTTTTCTTTTTTGCAGAAATGTCTGGGGCTCAGGCAAAGACTGATTAAACTAGCTATACAAGCATTAAAAGTTAATGGCTTTGTTTCATTTTTACCCACATACCAGTGGTTACCATGGTTACCTAGAAGGGTTCAGGTGGTGCCAACTTGCAGATGTGCTAAAATGTTTTCCTGGCTCTGTCTCTTAGTTGCTACAACATTATAGTCTATAGTTTTCAGGGAAAACATTCTTTTTAAATATCCCAGGCTAATTTGGGGGAGCTTGTCTCCAGTTTTACACCCTTAATCCAACCATCTCACCGGAGGAACAGAAAAGATGCTCAATACCGGGGAGAACTTAGGAGCCATGGCCCTCCTTCCCTTCCATATACTAATTTGTTTTTCATTAGGAATCACCTCATTTTGAAGGTGAGATGGCATCCCATTGTCCAAAGCCAATGATCTCTGTAGGAGTCTTAGAATTACTTGAGCTGAAAGCAGCAGGCACCAACTAGAGAAATGGCTAGTTCTTGTTCATGGAACAGGAACCCAGAGCAGGGACGCAGCTGGAACCAGACACTGGAAAGCTCCCAAATGTTAACTTTCTTCATTGTTTCCTGTAATCCATTTGGATTTAATGTGTAGAATATACACAGCTGACAACTGACCTTTAAGCATTTGTAGAAGTTCACGGCACCACAATGTGTCTTTCACAGCTCCCATCACCCTCTATCCACCTCCAGAACGCTGTCTTCTTCCACTGACCTAGTCACTCTCCCATCTCCAGAAGCCATTTTATTTTATTGTCTAATTTTTGTTGAGATAGAGTCCTATGTATCCCCAAATAGTCCCAAATTCACAATATAGTCAGAGGTGAGTTTGAACTTCTGATTTTCCTGCCTCCACTTCCGACGTGTTGGGGTTACAGGCGTGCGCCACCGTACCCAGTTTTATGTGGTGCTGTGAACTGAACCCAGGGCCTGGTGCATGCTAGGCAAGCACTCTACCAACGCTATCAGGCCCCCAGACTTTTTTTTTCCGAGACAGGGTTTCTCTGTGTCATCCTGGCTGTCCTGGAATTTGCTCTGTAGATCAGGCTGGCCTTGAACTCAGAGATCTGTCTTCTTCTGGCATGCCAAAGGCATGCACCACCACTGCTGGACTATCCAGCCTAGTTTTTAAGACTGACTAACAACTGGTAATCCTCCTGCTTCAGCTTCAAATGCTGGAGTTATAGGCATGCAGCACTGCATTTTTTTCTTTTATGGTCTTTTGAGACAAGATCTTGCTCCACAGCCCTGGCTGGCCTGCAGCTTGCTACATAGACCAGTCTTAAACTTGCAGGAGGAATTTCTCTGCTTGCTTCAAAAACTGTAACCATATTATGTTCCCAAGTACGGCATTGGGAAGAGCTCAACCATCTCTGTTTCCTGCAATGTTAACTGGAGCAGGACCCAGCATGTGTTCACCTGGCTAGTTGTGCTGTTGGCCATGCTGTTGGCTGTGCCTCTGGCCGTGCTACTAGCCTTCCTGGAGCTGATATCCGGTCTCCATGGCACCACTTGGACTTTCCTATATCATGGGCTCCAAGAGCATGGTCTCAAGCAAGGAAAAGTTTGTCTGTGATTCCTCTCGTTTCAAGCTACCCTTCCCCCATCTTCTTCTACTCTTCCATCCCTGAGCATAATGTTTACCCTGTCAGAGCTCATGATAACTTGGATTTTCTGGACGCATTCTATCCCCTCTGATGCCTCCTCTAGCCTTATCCTGTCCTCAGCTTTCTCTCTGACTGACATCTTTCTTGACTCCCGGCAGCACAGATTTCTGCTGTTTGACTTTGGCTCATACCCATTGTTAGCTTTCAGACATCAGGCAACAGTTTGAGTCCCATTGCACCTGCGATTCCTTTACTTGTTGGTCCAATGTTCTCTTCCATGCAGCTAATGCTGTTTCTGAGGGGTCTTGCTTCAGTTTTACATATCTTACATGATGCAGGAATCTGTAAACAACGATGAAACAATAGGACCATTGTATATAACTAATAGAAAGAGTGTGGGTTTGGAGCTATAGTTCTAAGATTCACTTGACAATGTGCCAGGCAAGAAATTTACCACTGTTCTCTTGGATCTTTGACAAAAGTCACTAGACGGGAGGACTTAAAACTCCCCATGCTCTTAGAAACCCCCACAGTCTGCACAAACAATGCGATGTTCCTGGCATGTTCCTCCCATACAAAGTTTACATTCTCTCACACTCTACGCTTTCATGCCCACACCCCATACTCATACACTCCATACCACCCCACTCACACCTTAATACTCTCACACGCCACACACACTCACCTCTCATACTCATATACCGCTCATATTCATGCACACCTCCCGAGTACACTTGTGTATATCCATACTCACACATTCCACACGCTCACAACTCTATGTATTCATACAACCCACACATTCATGCACACCCACACGCTCACAGCCTGACCCACACACTGTTCAACACTAATACCCACACACTCACACACCCACACACTCATGCATGAGCGCTGTAACACACAGACCTTTTCCATGGGTGAGATTGTCTTAGGTTGACTCAGTCATAGACCATGCTTGCACCTGGCAATGTCTTAGGATATTCAGTCTCACTCTGCAGCACCTTTTAAAATGACTGCCTGGAACTTTAAAACACCGATACAGTATAATTTGTTTAACCAACTCTGGTTTGGACATGTTTCTGGGTTTTTATTATTTTAAAATGCTCCCTCTGGATAGTCTTGCATCTAAATATTTAAGCACACACCAATTATTTTCATAGAATAGGTTTACAGAATTAGAATATCAAGGAATTAGGCTATCAAGTGAGTGGCAGCCATCAACATGTCTGGACTCACTTACATTCCCTTCAGCAGAATGCATTCCACCAGTTTCTAGGCATTCTTACACAATTATCTATTCAGAGGTTTTTAAAAATGAGAATGGAGTTATGGGATGAAGTGTTCTTCCTCAAGGATTTCATGTTCTCTGTATGTGTAGATGGTGTGGAATGTTGGTAGGGCCACGAGAACAGAGCCCTAATGTGATGGAGGCCATAAGAAGAGGAAGACACCAGAGTGCTTCTCTGTCTCTTTCTCTGTCTCCCTATGTGAGGAAAGGACATGTGAGCACAGGGCAGGCATGGGAATCGGGCTCATTCATTCTGACAGGCCGGCCTCTGGGGTTACCAGTCCGTCTCTTGCAGAATCTCTGTATTAAACTCTTCCAGTCACTGCCGTGGGAGATCTCATCTCCCTTCTTCTAGGACTCTGACCAACATGGCTGACTAAAGAGAAGGCTGTGGGTGACTTTTTTCTCTGAGACCCACACAGACTGAGGACGGGGACATGCACAGTACTGTTTTGGTGCTGTGGTGTGGTAAGGAGTTGAGATGGCCCATGTACTGACATTGGTGAAGATGGATAATTACAATAGGATGGTGCAGGCATTGGGGACATAGTTCAGTGGGTAAATCACTGGAGACTGGATGCTAGTCCACATCAATGCCACAGTGATCCATTTGTAATCCTAGCACTCGTAGGGCAGACACAGGGCATCCCTGGGGCAAGCTGGATAGCTTAACTAGCCAAATTGGTGGTTTGCGGGTTAAGCGTCTCAATATATAAAGTGAAGAGTGATTGAGGAAGATAGTAGGTGTCAATCTCTGGCTTCCATACACAGGCACTAATGTGCATCCACACTCACAGACACCTGTGCTCATACAGGTGGACACACCATGTGCACCCCTCGCACACACCAAAGGAGAGCACTTTCGCATCAGCTCTGACCTTCACATACACTTGCATGAATGAGCACACCTGTATATATATGTGCACACATGCATACACCCACACATGCAGCACCCCCCTATACACACACACACAGAGAAAAGAGAGAGAGAGAGAGAGAGAATGAATGAGATGATGCATGTTCTAAAATACATGGGCCATACCAAAAACATGCACTCAAAGAAGACAGAAATAAGAGAACTGTTTATGTCAGTGAACATGGCCACACACATGGGTTTCTGCATACAAGCACACACCTGATAGCACTTCAACAGAGCAGGTAATTTTAAGCCTCTTGTGGAGGGTCTTGGGGTAGATAAGGGAGGAGGGGACAGAGAGGCAGGTGGCTCTGAAGGGTATAGCAACGTATGACAGAAGCTTCTTCCTCACAGAGGGACTCTAATTATACCAGGATGCAGGAGAGTGTGAACCGAACTCACGTCACTGGAGGCTCAAAAAGCCCACTTCATAAAGACCTGCTGGGGGCTGTTTTAAGTAGCCCATCAATCACGGAATGGCTGTGATTTTCTTACAATATACTTCTTCCAGTATTTTTTTTTTATTGCTTTTGTGTTTTGCAGAAGGCTTCCTGCTGCCCAGAGAAACTGGAATGGATTCTTTCATTCTGTGTTATAGCAAAACACGTGTTACCATGGTTTCTGAAAACAAAATTCCAATGAGCAGATGGAGTGGCTGAGGGGAGAGCGTCTCCTTGGTGTAGAAATAGGGGGCAGAACTCAAGCTAAAATAGATGCATTTCAAGAAGTCTTGCCATGTAGAATTACACAGAATTGTTGCCAACAGTATGGCGGTGTGCTAATTATTGTGTTAAACATTCTTAATTGATATATATCTCATAAAAATTAGCAAATTCAGAACCAACGTTTAGTGTACAATATGCTTTATTTTAGTCAGTAATATTTTTAAACTTAGTGAATGTTGGATAGGCATAGATGGAACGAAGGGATCAATTTAGAATCCGCTGTGAATGCTGATGAACTATGGAAGCATTTTGAAATGTAGAAATGAATCGATGGAGACTAAGTCACCAGTGGAGTCTGAATTGTTACTTCAGGAAAGAACTTGGAATATTCTGAAGTCACGAAGTGAGGAAGAAAGCCGGTAGCCCGTTGTCACCCACACTGTTTTCTTCTCTGTGATTTTCTTTTGGTGACCGTGCAGAGGGAGGACTGTGTTTCTTTGCCTCCTTTGCAGCGGCATGTGGTCATGTGGCTAAAATCACAATGCAGGTCAGGATATTGCACCTTGGTATTTTTTACACTGTGTGTGTGTTGTGTGTATGTGTACATATTTCTGTTTGTGCACATGTGTGTGGTATATGTATGTGCATGCATGTGGAGGCCAGAAGTCAATATCTGATGTCTATCACTCTCCACCCTAATTAATTAACTAATTAATCAATTTATAGCTTTTGAGACAAGGTCTTTCTATCATGTCATCCTGGCTGCCCCGGAACTCTCTTTGGAGACCAGGCGGCCTCACATTCACAGAGATCAACTTGCCTCTGCCTCCTGAGTGCTGGGATTAAAGGAGTGTGCCATCATGCCTGGCCTTCTTCCTTCATAGAATCTCTCACTGAACCTGGAGTTTGCTGATGGTGCTAGACTAGCCAAGAATCAAGTCTGTGGGATTCTCCTGTCTCAAATTCCCTGGATACCACCACACCCACACAGCAGCGTTTATTTTTAATATGGCTTCTGGAACTCAGACTCAGGACCTCATGCCTACGCAACAAGCACATTTCTGTTGAGCCCCTGTTGTGTTTGAGACGGGAGCTCAGTATACAACCCTAATTGGCCTTGTATTTGTGATCTTCTGGCTCAGCCTCCAGAGTGCTGGAATTATAGGCACTTATCGTCACCCCTACCTCCTTTTCCTTCTGGAAGCCTTCCTTAAGTTCCAGCAGCCTGCACTCCTGGATATTTTCTTTATTTATGTCTCCTGTTTAGTTTCTGGAAAGTGGGTGCCGCTCAAGCTTCTGAGTTTGGTTTTGGTTTGAGAAAAATCTACTTCTATCTAGAGTGGGTGAAACCTTCTTGGAGTTTGTTTGCCATTTGCAAAGAATCCTAACTCCAATTGATGTATTACAAGTTCTCAGGGCTGGGGATGGCTGTGTGTGGGGGTGACTCTTGGTTATGTCTCATCTTACAAGCATGAGGATCTGGCTTTGATCCCCAGAACCTATATTTAAAAGCCAGCTGTAGTGGAGCAAACTTGTAACTTCAGCATGTGGTGGGAACAGGTAGATCCCTGGAACTCACTGGACACCCACCTTTGCCTAATCGCCAAGTTCCAGGACAGTAAGAGACCCTGTCTTTAGACAAATGTGATAGATGGATCTGGAGGAACCACATCTGAGGTTGACCTCTGGCCACCTCCCCCTTCCCCCACAGAGAGAGAGAGAGAGAGAGAGAGAGAGAGAGAGAGAGAGAGAGAGAGAGAGAGAGAGAGAGAGAGAGAGAGAGAGGGAGAGAGAGGAAGAGAGAAAGAGAGAGAGAGGAAATTGTTATAGAAAAACACAGTTAGTATCACAGTTACAAGTGTCAGCAGTGAATCCCAGATTTCACATTCCTGGTTCCCAGTGTTCTGGAGAAATCTAGTCCCAGTGAATAAGAACAAGCCACAAAGCATTTTGAGACCCACAGTAGGCAGCCAGAGCTAGACTTTTAGGACTGTGAAATGCAACTTACTGGGATCTTACTGCCAGAATCATGTCTTGGGCAGTAGCAAGACATGTGGATTTCTGTGATCTTGGTTATAGGGAAAGACATTCAAAGATGACTTTAATCCAGGCTGGACCAGAGTGTAGCTGGCTTATCTCAAGTTAACAATCAGAGTACCGGGCAAGGTCCAGTATGTGGCTGAAAGTTCTGTTTACCATTCTAATTGTTTCCGTTTATTGGGTGCTGGGAGATGGGATGGTGGGGTGGAGAGACTAGACCAGGGTTACCTCTGGCAGCCATGGCTGTTACAATTCAGGATGGCTTGGTCAAGCTGGGTCTTTGCAGTATATCAACATGCACGCTGCTCTCTGACCATTTCAGACATGTACTAAGATGGGAAGGAGTGTAATTGTGGATCATAGGTCAGAGTTGCATAAGAAGCAACTAGCTTGCCCCTTGGGAAGGAAGCTCTCACAGTAATGGAGTCCTTTGATGTTCATCCCCTGATACTTTTTAGAGTCTTCACTTTGCTGTAGTGCCACAACTGGGGCTTCCAACACCTCAACTCAAAGCATTGGTGGTTAATTTTGATATTGGCTTACCCTCCCTCTGCCTCTTGGCATGCATGGTGCATTTTTCCTAGCTGATGTCCTTGGACACCAGATTTCTAGGTTCTGCTTCCTTTGGATCCCAAGACTCTCAAGCACCAGTCTCTGTCTTGGAGTGGTGTGTGGGGCTGCCAGCTTTGTGGACTGAGCTGCTATTGAACTCTCTAGCTCTCTAGCCTACAGATGTCCAGTGTGGAACCTCAGCTTCTGAATTCTGCAGACTGTTCTAATAAGCCCCTTCCTGTTTATTATTATCAGGGGTTATTAACTCCTCCTCCAGTGTTCCTCTGGCAAGCTCTTTCTATCACAGGCTGGGGATATTTTTGCTCATGGTCTTCTTGGAACCCAGTCAGAGCCAGGTTCTTAACTCATGCTGAGGGATACATTTGAAAACTCTAGGATGATACCAGCATTAGAACTCAGTTGTTCTCATCACACATGATTCTGAGGAGCTACATAGGTGTGATGTGCTCAGCTGTCATGCCAGGCTTTAATTCCAGCCGTACTGTGTGGAAACATAGTTGGGCACACATAACACACCATCCTTCACCTCAGCGTTTTGTTATACACAGACAGCGGGAGCAGTTGTTAGAGATGTGGATCACCATTGAATGTAAGTTCAAATTACTGCCCAACCCCCATTTTGTGGAACAGATGTCCCTATAATTACTCAACCCAGTGGTGTCATGGAACGCAAGGCACACACTGATCTAATGAAGGACAGCTCCCAAACCAAGAGCCTCTGAGACTCAGACTCTGCTTCACGCCTCCTTTGATTTCTAGTCAGCATGGTGCTGGCCCCACATTAGACACACAGCAGATATTCTTTTTGTTTGTGTGTGTGTTTTTGTTCTTTTGCGATAGGGTTTCTCTGTGGCTTTGGAGGCTGTCCTGGAACTAGCTCTTGTAGACCAGGCTGTTCTCGAACTCACAGAGATCACCTGCCTCTGCCTCCCAAGTGCTGGGATTAGAGGCGTGCGCCACCACTGCCCTGCTCCAGTGGATATTCTTTAATCAGTTTAATGATTGAAAGAACTAGGCTACAAAATATTCTATCTAATCCATCCTCTATCACTGACCTACATTAGTCATCTACGATCTATTATCTACTTTCTCTCATCTACCTATAAATTACCTAGACCATATTTTATCATGTATCCATTATCCTCTATATATCTATCAATCCACCTATCCGTCTATTATTGGTCTTTCTATCCTATCACTCATCTATCTATCTATCTATCTATCTATCTATCTATCTATCTATCTATCTATCCATCATCTATGTCATCTGTTATCCATCAATCATCTATCATTTCTCTGTCGTCTATCATAGCCATCTGTCCTAGTGTGCTTCTTATGGCTGTGGCTTAAGTCATTGGCTTTAATCAAATACCTACTGGACTTAAGCTGGAAGCAGCTGTTTCTGTTTGCATTGATTGAAGGCTGCCTGGTACCTAGGGGGATCTTGGCACATGACACTAGTAAGTCACCTGAGGCTTGGTGTTTGGTCACTGTGGTGGTTTAAATGTGAGTTGGCCCCCAGAGAGTACGTATTTGAGCACTCTTTAGGGAGGTGCTACATGGAACCTCTAGGTGATTGAGCCTTGCTGGAGGAGGCATAACTCTGGGGATAGGCTTTGAGGGTTATGACTTCACTTCACTTCACTCTTTCTCTCCTTCCTGTGTGTGGAAAGACACGGGATCAGCCACGTCTTACTCCCGCCACCTATCGCCTCTGTCACTATAGATTCTCCCTCTGGAACTGTAAGCCAAAGTGAACTTGCTTCTGTAAATCTCTTTGATCATGGTATTTTATCACAGCAACAAAAAACTAATAGAGCCATGCTTTCCAACAGAGAAGAAAAGCCATCAGAGTCACGGGTGAGCTGGTAGGAACACCCCGCCATCAGAGTCATGGGTGAGCTGGTAGGAACACCCCACCGTCAGAGTCACGGGTGAGCTGGTAGGAACACCCCACCGTCAGAGTCATGGGTGAGCTGGTAGGAACACCCCACCATCAGGGTCACAGGTGAGCTGGTAGGGACACCCCAGAAGCAGGGCTGTTTACACTTATTCTATCAGATGCTCAGCTGTCTGAGAATAAGCTGATCGACTAAGGGTGTCTCCTCAGGACTCAAAGCCTGGTGGAACAAGACTTGAACTTGGCTTATGAGTGGGAATCGTCTGCCTCCAAGTTCAGAGAGTCAGGGAGTTCCAGTCACCTTCCCCTGCATGCTTTCTTGTCAGGATATGGCAGGGAGGGACTCAGTTCAGAGCATGCCCCCTTCTTTGCCAGCCATGTTACCTATGTGTACATACGGAGGTTAGAAGTCAGTCTCAAATGTCACTCCCCAGGAGCCACCCACCTTGTTTTTTAAGATAGGATCTCTCACCTGGGACTCACATAATGGCTAGGCTGAGGCCAGGGAACCCTAGGTATCCAACTGTGTCTGTCTGCCCTGCTGGAATCCTGAGCATATGATATCACACCGGCTTTCTTCAATAGAGGCTCCAGGGCTTGAACTCAGGTCCCCAAGCTTGCATCTCCCCAGCCCAGCCTGCAGTGTCTCTCTGAGGGCATCTGTGGGATCGAGGCTCCTGATTAGAGGCTTCATTGTTTTACAGACACCTTTTTCCCTCCTCCTTTATTCGGCAAACAGGAAGCAAATTTAGAATAGGTCTAATCTGGGAGAACAAGGAACAGAATTCAATGGCATGATTGGTGTGAAGTAGCTTCCAAATGAGGGCTGCGTAAAGCAGTATTTAAAATAGAGGCAACTAGTCACACAGAGTGAAGACTAAAGAGGGATTTTTTTCCCCCTGGATGGAATCTGTCAAAACCAATTTGTTTCCAAGCTTCCCTTTGCTGTGTCACAGGGAAATGCTTCCATCTATTTTGAGCTGTATTTGGAGAGAAGGTTGGGGTGTGTTAGAATGCCAATGCTTTGGTGTGTGTGCGCATCCTGGGGTTCAGGTCTCTTCTGGAAAGAAACTAAGTAGTCCTCTATCAGAAACCCTGGGCCCCTGATCAGAGAAGCCCTGGGTTGGGAGAGGTCAGACCTGTGGGCAGGAGCTAGCACAGCTTAGAGGAATAGACCCCTTTCTTCAGGGGAGGGCTGGGACTGTGTCCAGGGGCAGGGATTTGTGGTTGAGTTGCTCTCCCGTGGTCCAGTTTAACCACCAGGGAGACTTTGATAATGCCTCCTGCTGTCCCCAAGTAGGGAGGCCAGCCAGTCCTGGGGGAAGGAGGCCAATGAAGTGTCCTATTTAGGCAGCACCTGGAAAATCAGGAACTTGGACTGGGTGGGGCCTAGAGGCAGATGATCTGTCATTGGGGCGCTGCTCTCTGAAAGACCAGTGTGATTTTTGTTTGACCTCGGTTAGGTCTCTGGAGAGAGCTGTGAAAGAGAGAGACTGGCCCTTCCTTGGTCACAAGGGCATCACCTCTAATCATGCAATCTCACTGTCTTGTGAGCACGCCTGCCATGCTACAGTGAGACTAGATCCTTTGACAAAGCCAGTCTTGTGCCCTTTGGACTTGTGGCCTCCCCAAGTACCCTGCCCTGACTCCCCTCAGCGACAGAGTGTGACCTGAGAGGTGTAAGCCGAAATAAGCTCTCTCCTGCCCAAGTTGCTTTTGGTTACGGCATTTTGTCACAGAAACCCTGACTAAGACAGCGCTCCACCATGTTGGACTGTATGCCCCGAGACTGTGAGCTCGCGCTTCTCCTCCCCTGAGTTGTTCTGGCCACAGTGAGGAGAGAAGTAACTGATATATGGAGGCTGCGTGCAGGCGAGGGAACCTCCCCTAAGCTGGCACCCTCCCTCATCCTCCTTTAATGCCTTACTCAGTGCATACACTTGGTGAGAGCCGCTGAGCTGCTGAGAGAAGGAGGAGGATGTCTTTGCAACCATGGGTCTTCAGGGGCTGGAGCCCGTAGTGCTCTTGCAGACCTGAAGCCAATTCCCAGCACCCACACTGGGCAGCTTTCACAACCACCTGTAACTCCAGCTCCAGAGAATCTGACACCTTTGGCCTCTGAGGGCACCTGCATGTGTGTACACATGCATACATTTGTGAACACACACACACACATACACACACACACACACAAAATCTAAAATGAAGCAGTCATTTAAATTTCCCAGGGTACTCTGCATCTCCAGTGTCCTCACGACAGGTCCCTGTAGTCTGCTTCTAGGAGGCTTTCCTGAACAGTGTCAGGAAACCGTTGGAGATGAGACTCCATGCCAAACGCTGTGGAGCACTGTTTCCACAGAATTCTTGGGCTCTTAGTTTTTTTCCATCAAGGATTATAAGGTTTCAATACCATCTAACTCTAGTGATCCAATTGTAACCACAGCACCTTCCACACGTGTGTTCAAGTTCTCCTGTTTGAGTGTCTACAGGTTCCAGGGGTTCTTAGGTGGCTTGAGTGACCCTGTGGCCATTTCTCATGGGGAGGTCATGTATGGAGCGTGGGGCGTATGGATGGGCTACTTGAGGGATCCTGGAAAGCATATCTTCAGGGGGGTGCAAGGAGGCCTTTGAGAATGTCAAAGAGCAAATCAGGGAGAGCCAGCAGGGCATCTTCCTTGGGGTCTGGAGCCTGAACACAGGTTTGGGGAGAGCATCTGCTCTAAGTAACAGAGTTCAAGAGTCAGGGAGCAGAGTTTTATCCTGGTGTAAGCTAAGGCTGACTCAGGAGTTCAGAGCAAGGAGCAGGGTTAGGGCTGGTGAGAAGGAAACTGGAAACTGAATTTTCCCAAGGGTATACTCAGCGGTATACTACTTGTATCTTCTTTGTTTTTGGAGACAGGGTTGCTCTGTGTAGCCTGGCTGTCCTGGAATTTGCTCTGTAGCCTAGGCTGACCTTGAACTCACAGAGATCCGCCTGCCTCTGCCTTCCCAGTGCTGAAATTAAAAGTGTGTGCTACCACCACCAGGCATACTACTTGTTTCTTAAAGCTACTTGAATGAGGCTTTGTTTAATGCCTAGTGGCTGTTTTATATCTTTTGGAGCAGGTGAAAGGACACAGACAGGGCTATGTGTACCAGCATGGAAGCCAGAGGCTGGAGGAACGTGTCCAGTGCTTTGCAGCCACCTGTTCTGGAATTAACTCATCTCTACCCCCTGTAACCCACTGCTACGAGACAGCATGAATCATTCCGTGAAGTGGATGTCCCTCACCTGATTATTTCCTCCAGGCTCTACCTCTCAAAGGTCACCAGCTGCCAAACCACCTCACCGAGGGCCAAGCTCTAACAGATGACATAGAAGGACACCACCATCCAAGCTTGAGCACATCCTTGTGAGAAAGAAGCTCTCTCTTGAGAATTAAGGTGGAAAGGTTGAGGCAGGCGACAGTATGGACAGCAATGCAGGGAAACTGAGGCAGGGATGACGTTAGGAGAGCTGTCCATCCACACCCTGGCATGTCTCTAACCCTCTAGGATCTAATTTTTAACTTTGAGATTTTCAAAATCACAAGGGGAAAAAAAAAAAGCCTTTTTCCCCCTCATTCTCCATGCACTCGATTTTGTGCCACAATACTGCTCCAGAGGCTGTGGCCTTGTCTGTCTGGGCATTTGTCTATCCGACACCTACGGTGGCTAAGGTGAACAGTGTTGTGGGTGCCCTGTCCGTAATCCCAGGTGGAGGTTGGAAGATCAGAAGCTGAGGCCCAGCTTTGGTTACATAGTAAGCTCCAGGCTAGCCTGGGTGGAGACCCTGCCTTACCATCACTACCCCATCGTCTTAAAAAAAAATAGCAAACCAAAACAACAAAAGCAGCAAAAAGAAATTCATGGATACAGATATTCCTGGCACAAGGTTGGGATGTTTCAATGTTACAACTGCAGGAGCTCATGGAACTGGTACTTCTGTGGAAATAAGTTTGAAGGGGCTGGGGATTTGCTGTAGTACCTGGACTTTTGTGGGATCCAGAGAAGAATGTTAGGGAGATTCCTGAAGCTCACCACGATGGCCTCCTCGCGCTTTCCTCTGGGACTAAGTGTAGCTCTAGGTAGTGAGCTCCTGTATTGGGCAAGTTTCACTCTGGTAATGGCAGTTCAGTTAGTGCACTGAGTAAAGTGCACTGAGTTCCTTTGAGTAAAGGAACCAGACATAATCAGGGCTGTTGAAAGGCGCATGACTGAGTCCTACCTCAGCAGTGGATGCATGGCTTCTCTTTACCTTTTACTTCTCAGAAAAAGTCTAGTTGTCTTCTTCCTTGGGTGAGGGTGATGGGGGCCGGGACCCGGACTACTGGGTGCTTTGATGGCTGGGTAGGGGACTCGAGCGTGGGCACGCGCCGGGTGGGGCTGGGGGGTTGCGGTTCTCTTGGCAGTTTCCTATGCAGTTCTTGCTCTGGGGCTTCAGTAGCAATTCCTTTCTGTTTTGGACCCACAAACCTCACAGTAATTGTAATGTTTCCTGGGGCTCCCGGGTTACTATGCATTGGGGATAATACACTGCCTCCTGCTTTTGAGTTGGGACTCTTGAGCTTGCAGCAGTCTGCATGCAACACCCACACCCCTACAGCAGCGGCAACATGAGCCTGTAGCACTCATGCGTCCCTGCAACACCCACGCCTCTGCAACACTCACGCTCCTGCAACACCCACGCCCCTGCAACACCCACCCCTATAGCAGGGGCACGCCAGCAGTCCCCATGCCCCGTACACCAGCTATGCACCAGGAACACCATTGTGCACCTGCAGCACCCACGCACCCTACGCCACCCACGCACCGGTAGCACCTACGTGCACCTGCAGCACCCACGTACATAAGTCCAGCCTCGCCACTGCCGCGCTACTTCCACAAGGGAGGGGATGTCATAGTCCACAATAGTGGTTTAGCTAGGTTTCCTGAACCACGTGGTGGGTGGGGGACTGCGGAGGAACGATCTCAGGACACCGAGCCAGAGGCAGCCAGGTCAGAGCCCAGGCACTAATCCCATTGAATCACAAAAGATAAGGCTCTTGCTGATGAGGAATTTGGAGGGTGGGGCTGGAGCAACCCGGAGTTGGCCCTTGTGGCGACTGGAGCCTCACATTGCTAGAGATTAAAGCAAGCAAGAAAGGGGAAGTCAGACCTGCTGGCCTCGGGCTGAATGGAAAAAGAGCTCAGTGTAGAAATGAGGCTGAAAACAATTGCTGCCTTTGGTATACTGAAGCCACAGCACTGCTATTACCAGCAGAGGAGAGAAGAGTCCAAATAACTTGTGACAATTTAAACTGTTTTGCAGTCTCAAGTTTATTATTTCTTCTTTCTTTTAATGAGGTGGCTGGTGAAACCCCTTTCAACGATTTAAAAATAGACTAGCCTTCAAAATGTATTTTAAAATGTCTGCCTAATGTAAACAGTGTTAGAATTTAGTACTATAAATAGCTTTTTGAATTATTTATACTTTCAAATTTTTTTCATTGTCATCTTGAGGTTATTCTGTTGGTTTGGGTAAGAAGAAAAGAAGTAAAACAAATATTTCTACTTAAAATTGAATATTCAGTATTAAAACACAAATAATATATTAAAAGGTAAGGTTTACCTGCATGTTACAATATCAACCTGCCCTGCAAGATGTGCTCGCTGGTAAAATAGTGGCACTAAGATAATGGAGGAAACCAGCCACTTTCTGACTGGATTTGATGACTGTGCCACAGGAGGGAATTCAGGCCTGCTGCTGTAAGCCTGATCAAAAGCCCATGCCTGGCTCTGAAGGTCACGGGTTCTAGAGAGGAACCTACTTACTGTTTTGCTAAACAACATGTTGTCAAACTATCCACACACTAGTACCGTTCGACCAAAGGCTTCTCTCGGCACCTAACGCGGAGGTAAGACTCACACATGCTCAGAGTGCTGAGAATACATGACTGCTGGGCGCTCAGCCCTATGTGGGACGTCTGTGTCACCCTCCAGGCTGAGGCTCAGGGAAAATCTGGGAAGAGGAGCTGGAAGAAATGTAAGAGCTGAAGGATAAGGACGAAAGCTTATCCTCTGTATTGAGGGTGTGCCTCCCTCAGCTACTGGACTCACGAACTGTCTGCAGCTGTGGTTATCTGCACACATTTAGTCACCATCACGGCAGGCAGCAATAAGGGAACTCAGTGGGACACACACACACACACACACCCACGCACGAGCGCGGGCACACACACACAATGTAGTTGTGGGGTACCTGAGGGATTAGGAGGAGAGAGATATAGGTAGATAAGATCAAGACACATTGTTTACATGTATAAAATTGTCAAAGAACAAATAAAAGATACTAACAACAAATGTGAGGTTTAACCCCTGTGTTTTCTTCTTTAGCCTGCTCATATGGTGGGTTAAATTGCTTTTCAGATACTGACTCGGTCTTACAGCCCTGCAATAAATTCCACTTGGTAGTGTTACATGGTTCTTTTGACACATTGCTGGAGCCAGTGGAATATTTTGTTAAGGGGCTGTACTCACGAGGTATTCATTAGACAGAGAAGTTGGCTGTAGCTTTTCTCTAGTTTTGTCTAGTTTTGGTGTCACAGTGATGGAGCTAGTTAGAAACCATTTCAATCTCTTCAGTTTTCTGGAAGAATCCATGAAACAGGAATCTTAATTTAGTGATTGTTCTAGTGAAAACATCTGCTTTTGTGATTTCTGCAAGCTTCTTTTTTTTTTTTTTTTTTGGTTTTTCGAGACAGGGTTTCTCTGTATTGTTTCTGCAAGCTTCTTAACTACCAATTCAAATTCTCTTCCTTCCCTTCCTTCTTTCTTCCTTCCTTCCTTCCTTCCTTCTTTCCTCCTTCCTTCCTTCATCCTTCCTTCCTTCCTTCTAGATGGAGTTTCTGTTCCACCTGGTCCCACAGCCATTTAGCCCCAAATAAACACACAGAGACTTATATTAATTATAAACTGGCTGATGGCTCAGGTTTCTTATTGGCTAGCTCCCTCTTAATTATTAACCCATTTCTTTTAATCTGTGTATCTCCACATGGTCTTGGTTTACTGGAGAATGCTCCAGTATGTTAACTCTTTCATTGGCTACATTGTGTCTCTCTGGCGGCTTCTCTCCCTTTCCTCTTCCCAGAATTCTCCTGATCTGATAGCCCCACCTATACTTCCTGCCTGGCTATGGGCCAATCAGTGTTTTGCGCATCAATCAATGAGACATAAATGCAGAAGGACACCCCCATCACTTCCTTCCTCCCTTTCTTTTTAACAGGGTCTCTGTGTAGTCTTGGCTGTCCTGGAACTCACTCTGTAGTCTCCGCTGGCCTTGAACTCAAGAGATACACCTGCCTCTGCCTCCCAAGTGCTGGGTTTAGAGACTTCATCACCACCACCATCTGGCTCCAATTCAAACTCTAATGGCAGTAGACTGAGCCAGTGTTTGTCATCTTTCCTGTGTTAATGTTGTGGGTTTGAGGAATTGGTGTATTTTACCTACATCACTAAATGTACACAGACTGAAAGTTGTTCATAACACATTTGACTTTTAATGGCTAGGGGGTCTGTGGGGAGAGCCCCTGCCTCACGACAAATGTGGATAACTTGTGTCTTCTGTTTTACCTCTGTGGTTGACCAGAGGTACACCAACTTGAGAGGGTTTTTTCCCCCTCAAAGATCTAGCTACTGACTTCATTAGTTTTTTTCTACCAAGTCCAATCTCATTGGCTTTGTATTTTCTCTTGATCACATCTTTTGCCCTTCCACTGTCACATTTGTTTTGACCTCCATTTACTAGTAAGTTTCTTGTGAGAGAAACCAAGATACGTGAGATCCTATTTTCTAATGTATCATTTAGTGCTATGAATTCAGCTTGACGCTGGTACTTCCATATCATACATTTTGAAGATTCTGTTGCTAGCTCAGTATGTAGCCTGCTTCCATTGCTGCACAGGTCCAGCAGCCTCTGCGTGCCTTGCAGACCGAACTTGAACCTGGGAAGATACTTGCCTAGATGTCGTCGTTTGAACAGGGTATCTTTAAAGCTCTCTTCTAACGACCTTGGAGCCTTGGATGGGTTCTTGCCTTGAAGGACCTTTCCTGCTATCTTGGGGCAAGGCAAGCGGCTTCTCATTCATGGCACTAATCTCTTTAATAATTGCTAGTGTTTCATCCTCTCCAGCTTTGTCTGTGACTGGATTCAAGCTCATTCCCTTGTCAAACTGCACATTCCCCACATCTTTCTGCTCTAATTTCTGCTTTTTGTCACTGTAATCTAAGAACAGTGAGTAGTAACTATGCCACAGTCTGGCTGTTACATTGTCGTAAAAATTCTTCTGCAAAAATAAAAAATTAGCCTATTTCTTTGGATTCAACCATGCTCAAAAAATTACAATAACTTCCTCATCTATTTATTTATATTGTACTGTGCATGGTATGTCATGCTTGTGCAGCAGCCAGAGGTTGTGGAGACAAGAAGAGGGCTTTGACTCCCCCTGGAGTTGAAGTTATTAGCAGTTGATGTAGGTACTAGGATCCAAACTTTTATTCACAAAAGGCCCAGTTCCTGATGGCGTCCTTGTTCACTTCTGAAACCTCCATAGCCTGAATTCTTCTTGGTATTGGTGATGGTTATTCTCAGTTGTCAGCTTGACTGCTTCTGGAATTTAACTAAAACCCATATGACTGGTGACCTGTGAGAGATATTTTTCTTAAGTAAATCATTCGACGTGGGAAGATTCACTTCTAATCTGGATCTTTGTGGCGAGAAGATCCACCTTTAGTCTGGACCACACCTTGTACTGGTAGCCTCTATAAATGACACAGGAGAAGGACACTTGCTCTCTTTTCACCTGCCTGCTCTTACATTTTCTCGCTAGCAAGTCCACTCCTTCATTCACATTATAGCCCACGTCTTCAGGGTTCTGGAGTACACTGCAGACCAGCTGAGACATCCAGCCTCCTGCACTGCACTACCGGATTCTTGGACCATCCGTTGGTAGACGGCTATTGCTGGACTAGCTGGGTCACAGCTTGTGTGTGGGTATCTGCGTGTGTGTGCAGATGCCTGCAGACCAGAAGAGGGTACCAGATCCTCTGGAACTGGAGTCATAGGCTGTTGTCAGCTGCCAAATGTGGGTCCTGGGGCCTGAACTCCAGTCCTCTGCAAGATCAGCAAGCGCTCTTAAACCATCGAGCCATAGTTCCAGTCCCCCCTTTTTTTCTTTTTAAATACCAAGATTTTAAAAAATAACTTATCAAATTTGGATTTTAGTTTCTTATGTTGAGTCTAGGAACCCGGGTATTAGTTCTTTAAATATCTTGTCAACACTCCTCTCATGTGACCCCAGTGATGTTAACACTAGACTTTTTGTTGCTACCTCATAGACGCCAGAAGCTCTGTCCATTTCTCAGTCTGTTTATCTCTGCCATTCAGGCGGACCACATTTTGTTAATCTGTCTTCATGTTCATTGATTTTTATCTTGTTATCACTATTCTACTTGTTACCGAGTCAGTCCTACGGTGAGGTGACATTGTTTCAGTGAGTCATATTTTTCTTGAGTTATATTTTTCATATAAGCACCTTTGTCTCTTTATATAACTTATATTTCTTGGTTGAGATTTTCTATTGTAAAATCTGGTTTCAAGGTACTTGGCACTGGTTGACATTGGCTCCTGGTTAGTCGATGATTTTCATTTTTGTATTGTATGGAGACACATTTGGTCTTAACTTGCTCCTGACCCTTGCCAAACCCTCCCTTTTACTGGATGGCCACTTTATTTATGTCTGAACAGCTTTCGTGGGCTGAAGTTCCTAGGGAAGTTTTTGGAAACTTGAAGTAGCAGTCTGGTTTGCCTTGTGCTGCTGGGCTTCCACCGTGGCCTCCACTCCTGTCGTCTGTAGGAGAAGACACCTTCTCTGGGGCAGCCTGGGGATTCTGGGGTCAGAGTGGATGTCCCTGTGCCCAAGCCAATTCTAACTTTGGCTGAAAAGTGAGGAGATCATGGCTTCACCATTTTTGTCCCTGTGCCTGCATTGTCCCAACTGTCCCAATTGCTTCTGCCCTGGTGTGGACCTGGTCTGAGCACTTACTGGGGCTCTGAAGCTGCCTGTGTGAACAGATCAGCCACTCAGTGCTACAGGAGCCCACATGGGTCCCCACTAGGCTACTGGGCATCCCTTTTCCTGGTCCTTTTGGATGGAGAGAGCAGGAATATTATGTTTAGGTCATTTTATTGTTGTCTAATATCTCCTTCCCTCCCTCCCTCCCTCCCTCCCTCCCTCCCTCCCTCTCTCCCTCTCTCCCTCCCTTCCTTCCTTCTGATATCAGCTATCAAGTGAGTTCTCCCCCCCCCCCCAGTAAAAGAATTAAAGAACCGGAAAAATAACTTAGTGCAATGTGGAAATAAGGTTGTCCCTCCTTCCCTCCCTCCCTCCATCCCTCCATCCCTCCCTTGTTCCTGTCTGTTGGTTCTTGGCTTCAGGCCTCTTCAGCATCCAGCTGACCTATGTGAGGGCTAAAAATAAAACCCAGAGGCCTCACCACAGTGCTATCCTTTAGTCTGAAGTCTACAGTCATTTACTTTTAAAAACATTTTTAATGGATTGTAAATTAACTATAATACTTTTTCCTTGTTTTTCCCCTCTCCCATTTCTATCATTTTATCTGGCTACCTATAAACTTTTTTCTAGGGCCTGAGCTATGTTTAGGGGGAGTTGTGAGGGAACATGAGTCTAAATATTATCTTCTGAAAGTGGAAGCTGCAGTTGACATTTTAAAACATGGATTGTTATCTAGTAATGCATGGCCCTTGGTTTCCCTGAATGGCTTTCAGAGCTTATCCTAGGCTCCCACAGGCTGGGCACCCTAGGAGGCTTCAGTCCATGATCAGTTGTCTTTACTGATGTGAGCCTATAGTAAGGCATCCTATTGTGGTGGTGACAAATCCAGGTAGACTCAGAAAACCCAAGTTGGCTTAACCATGCAGCAAAATCCTTTAACTCCCCACTGATTTCTTTCTTAGAGTCTGACCCATCTGTACACACTGAAGATTTGTTTGGGGGACAGACTTCCTCCACAGTCCTGTTGCTCCATGTGCTCTGTTCAAAGATGAGAGCCCCAGAAATGACCTAGCAGTGTGTATGTGCTGTTATATGTTTTATGTGTGTGGTACATGATGTGTTTATAGTGTGTATACTATGTGTGTAGAGTATATGTAATGTGTGTGCTGTGTGTATGTATGTGCGGGGTGTGTATGGGCATATGTGGTATGTGGTGTGGTATGTGGATACATATCCGTGTATATACATGTGGGGTGTATGCATGTGTGTATTGTACATATAGTACATAGTGTATATAATATGCAAAGATGTATAAATATGTGTAGAATGTATGTTTATATGTGGTATATGAGCTATGTGTGTGATGTGTTTGGGACATGGTCTGCATGTAGCATAGGTAAGTATGTGTGGTATATTTATGCATATGTGGGGTGCATATGTGATATGTATGTGGTTTGTGTAGATATGTATGGGGTACATGGGTATGACACAGGCTTTGCGTATAGTATATACGTTTGTGCTATTTGTGTGTAGGTGTATATATGGGTTTTGTGTGTGTTGTGTGTATGTATATATGGGGAGTGTGGGAATATGTGGTGTGTGTGCACTGGGTATGTATGAAGGTGCATGTGAAACGTGGTGCTTGTGTGTGCCACGTATGTTTATGTGTGGAGTATATAGGCATATAGGTGGGTGTATGTGGTATGCATGTGTAAATGTGGTGGTGGCCACACACTCTTTCTGCACCTAGGAGGTGGCTATGGTGCTGGACTGTTCCTTCTGAGTGATGTGACCTTGGAACAGCTGCGTGAGCTGTTATATCATTTGCATGTCTCCTGCATGGGCCAGGTGCCCTGGCTTCCTCAGCACTGCACCTGTGCACTGTGGGTCATTGACTAGCAGCTAATCTTATTTTGAGGTAGAACTAAAACAAAGGTAAGCATTGGGCATGGTAGCATGTGCTCGTATTTCCGGTACTGAGGAGGCGAATGCAGAAGAACCTGAGTTCAAGGCCAGTCTGGGATACATAGGGAGCACATGGCAAGATTTTATCTTTACAAGGGGGCGATGGTAATCCCTTGGATTTCAGAGTCAGAATTGGGGCCATGGGGACCCGAGCCGACCTCTTGGCCCTTCCTCAAAAGACGACTTGCATCTAGGTGACTTTCTATCCCAATGAGCCAGAGTCAGCTCTCTCAGCTCTTTGACTGACGGGAATCCTGTGGGGAAAGCATGGAGGGCTCTACAGATCACCTGCCGTATAGTCAGTTCTTGGCAAGAGGTCGCTGTTCTAAGTTTTATTTAGTGTTGGTAGCGAGGTCTCGAAGGCATTGGGCTCCTAAATCGATGCAGGTGTGACACAGGACCCACCGTGCTCCCTCTCTACTCAGGAAGTCTTCACAGTCTGTTAGGATGTGAGCAGCCACAGCCCTGTCCTGAGGAAGCAGCATCCTTCTGGTCTTTCACTGAGAAGGTGTCCCCGTCATTCCTCGAGGTCATCAACATTGGCCTGAGCGCGAGGGCTGACATCTGGTGCTGACACTGAAGTGACCAGGCCCGGTGCACGGTGCAGGCGCTGAAGTGACCAGGCCCGGTGCACGGTGCAGCCGCTGAAGTGACCAGGCCCGGTGCACGGTGCAGGCGCTGAAGTGACCAGGCCCGGTGCACGGTGCAGGCGCTGTTCCACAGGACAGGCTTTCTACAGCGGCGCACTGAATACTTTGCTCTGGGAACAAGGTGATTAAAAGAGAGCTTGCTGTGCAGACCCTGTCACCCTGTTCTCCTTCACTTTGCAGCTGTGTGGGTGCTGGGATCTGAGTGGCCAGGAGGAAGGACAACACAGTAGCCAAGACTTAGCCGGAAAGAAAGGTCAAGACCCATGAAATCGTCAGTCCTACCAAGTACAGATTCATTTTCCAGTGTGAAAGTCAGACGCTGTCAGAATTCGGGAGGGGGAGTGTCTCTGTAGTGAAGAGTTTGAAGCTTACTGGGAAGGTTGGTGTCCCCAAGAACTAAGGTCTGCCGCATTAGCTATCTGCTCTGCGTTCACTTTCCAGATTCCTGGCAGATAAAGGGTGAAGTTGCAGTTTCCCAAGCAACAGAGGAGGGGGAGGAGAAATCTCCAGGAGCCAGTGCTCTTTCTGGGCCAAATGAGTGCTAATCTTGGCACTTACCTTGCTATTCCTCACCTGGGTTGCCTCTGAGGCTTTACTGCTTCTGATCACGACACACCCTGCCTTCTCAAGTTGCACCATGGGACACAACGCAGGCTCTATAGGAGATGCTGGATACTATACTGGTTTTGGATACTACAGTTTCCTCCTGTTACTAAGGGAGTGGCCATACATTTGAGGGTAGGGCCAGCATGATGTACTAGGGCAACATGCTTCCAAGACCGACAGCATCCTCCCCACTTCTGGGCAGCGATGAGCCTGTGTAGGATGAGATTTAGGGGTCTGTCTGTCTCTGTCTTCTCCATGCTGAGGTTATAGTTGCCTGTAATGCCACACCCCAGTTTTACATGGATGCTGGGGATCTAAACTCAGGTAATCACGCTAATGCAGCAAGCACTTGGCTCACTGAGTGCTCTCTGCTCTCTCTTCTGTTCTCTCCTTTCCCTCTCCCCCACCCTGGTCAAGGACAACTGTCTGGGCACTGTCAGGATGGCCTTTGTCTTTATGCGGCACCAGGAGCTGAAGAAATGGGAATCTGGACACAGGCCACTTAAAGGAATTACCAACAACAAATAAAACAGTTAGTGAAAGTTGGCTTGGTGGAAGGTTCTGGACTGCAATCAGGATTTCTGATGGAATGTTACAATCTGCCTGCCAGGATATGATTTCAGAGACATTGAAAGGGAGACTTCAAAAATATTTTGATTTGCTTCATTTGGGGGCTTTCTAAACATTTACTATTTAAAATCTTTCAGATTAATGATTCAAAAATGCCGTTTGTTGCAACGACTTATGTTTGGTGTCTACTTGCCATTTATAAATGTTCAACAAAACGGGTCTCGTGTGGCATTTTGGTGGTGTTTGCAATGGCAGTTGTTGGTTTGTCTCGAGATTCTAGTGTCTAAGACATGAGAAGATGACGAAGGACCTGGAAAGGAAAGTTAATGCTGTTGCAAGGGGACAAACCACAATGGATAATGGGGGACGGCCCTTCTCTCTCCTGGTCCACAGAGAGAGACCTCGCTGGCGAATGCATTATGAGAAGGAGGAAAGGGGCCTAAATGAAATGTAAATGTGCCTGCCAACACGGCCTCTCAGGCTAACACCCTCTCCAGGCTGCAGACACCACACTGATGTACTTATGGGGTCCCCCCTTAGCAACAGAGTTTCCATGGAAACGCATTGTGACTTGCTGAGAGGAAGCGGGCAGGAGGAGTCTGCAGGAATTTCTCATTGAAATAATTACAGTCGCACTCCATGTGCTGGGGAGATGAAAGCCACCATGACTTGTTTTCCAAATTCCTTTTCAATGCTTGTTTGTGACAGCCCTGTACCTGAAGACTTGTCACAAATGCTTGCTAGATTATATTGTGTTTTTGAAAAAAGCACAACACAGGCACTTGGTGGCCAATTAGCATTTCTTTCCTAAGGAGGGAGTCTTGAGAATTTAAACATTTGTCCAGTTAAGAAAATCCTGCAGAGTGATTTTCATACATGAGGGAGAGATGGAGAGAGGGAGGGAGAGAGAGAGAGAGCCATATGTGTATGCCATCCCAAAGAATCTGATAAAGTTTTGTGCTTTTGTTCAAATTCCATATATAATGATAATTTAAAAAAACACTTCATATATCACAGCAAAGTTGATCCTATCTGTACTGCATTTAGTACTATTTGTACTGTATTTAGTAATTTAGGAAATTTGGGGTTACTGTAAGGGGTTTTGTTTGTATACTTAGACAATATCTGAAAAGGGGATTGAAAAGAGAAAATGGCATTTAGTGAATTACCCCCAAGTCTTCACAGTGAAAACTAGATTGTTATTTATCCATTTATTTTTGTTTCTCTTTTTCTCTGTCTCTCTCTCTGTCTCTCTCTCTCTCTCTTGTGTGTGTGTGTGTGTGTGTACATACATGGGCATGCACACATGCGCACATCTATGTACATCTCTGGACTTGCATTTGGAAGTCAGAGGTGATGGCTCACCAGCTTCAGGAGCCATTCCTTCCCATCTCCCCAGAGTTTGAACTACAAGTGTGCACCACCATACCTGACTCACTCACATAGACTCTGGGCAGCAAACTCAAGTCCCCAGGCTTGCAAGACAAGCAGTTTACCACAAAGTGGTATCTCTACAGATAGCTACTTAACATTTTTTACGTATTCATTTAAAGATATATCTGTGTGAGCCTGTATGGGTTTGTATGCACTACGTGTGTGCAAGAAGAGTTGCATAAGACTCCCTGCAAAAGGAGTTACAGACAATTGCAAGCCACCATGTGGGTTCTGGGAACTGAGACCTCGGCAAGAGCAGAACACACTGCTAACCACTGCTGTCTCTCCAGCTTAGACAGTTATGTTGGAAGAAGCTTTATATAAAAGGTGAAAAACCTGATGTCTTCTTCCCAGTAGAACTTGCTGCAGTCCTGCACAGCATCAGCAGACACAGGGGGTCCTGGAAATGGTGCTGGAGAATGACCATCCCTAGTGTCCCCATGCCTTTTCTTAAATTCCCCCTTTATGTTGCCCTTTGGGAGTTTCGTCCTGTGCAGTTCTTTCAGTAGCACCATAACTCGGTGAACCCCAGCACAGCTTCTTACTTAGCCTGGCCATTTGACATCCCCCCCCTGAAGGTCTCAGATACCAATCTCAGTCCTTGTTATTCTTCCTGAGCCTGTCCTCTTACTGCAGGGACCATTGTCCACTGGGCACTCTCAACAGACAACCCTTCTCTGATCTAGGTTCATTTCTGTTGTTACAAAACATATTCTGCCAAAAGACAACTTAGGTGGAAAAGGATTTGCTGGAACGCATAAGTCCAAGTTACCATCCATCATTTGGGAGAAGTCAAGGCAGGTGCTTCCTACAGCCTGTTACATCATAGCCACAGCCAAGAGCAGAGAATGATGGATATTATGCTCAATTGCCAGCTTGCTTATGCTCAGCTGGTTTCTCCACTCTTAGATAGTCTAGGATCCTCTTTCCAGGGAATGGTGCCACCCAAGTGGGCTAGGTATTCCCATATCAATGAACTTAATTAAGACAATGTAGACAATCCTTGGTTGAAGCTTTCTTTCCAGATAATTTTAAGTTGTGTCTAGCTGACAGATAAAGCAAACCATTACACTCAATTCTAGGGGAAGTCACCCAGGGTGAGTACAACTGACATTCATGATCACATAGCGGTAAGATCATTATAGGGAGAAGTGGGGGTGGAAGGGGGCCCTGTGGAAAGGATGCTGTGGATTCCACTTTCCAGCCTGAACCCAGGCCTGCCTCCTGCTCTGGCCTGCAGTCCCCAGCATGCCCTTAGTGACTCCTGGTAGACACTTGGTTCTTGTTTGCCAGGACCCTAGGAGAATGGGAGAAGGACATTATCTTTTCTGTACTTTCGATCATTATCCTGGCTTTGTCTCTGACACTGTAACTGAAGAAGGGAGAGACTGTTCAGTTCTGTTTGAATGTTCTGGAGCAATATGGAAGACTTTGGAACCTTGGACTGGAAAAGTGATTGAATGCTGTAATCAGAGCTTACAGGGCCATTCAAGTGGGAGCCTAGAAGACCATAGTGCTGAAAGTGATGAGAACCAGAGAGGCCTAGCCAAGAGGGAAGCAGCAGTTTTAACAGAAGTCAGGCTAGAGACCATTCCTATGATATTTTGGTTAAAAAAATATGACTGCTTTCTGCCTTTGTCCCAAGAACTTGCCTGAAGGCAAATTAAAATGTAATGGGCACATTTCTTTGGGAGAGGAAGTTTCAAGACTGAATGTTGACTCTATTGGGGGGTTATTATTGGCATTGCTTATGCAGGTCTGTAGTAAAAAAAAAAAAGCAAGAGTCAGAGAAGGAAATACAAACTGTACAGTGTGAAGAATGAAAAAATGCACTAGGAAGCTTAATGCTACAGCCAGGGTTGAATGAGAAGAGGCGCTGTCACTGTCAAGGAGGTTTGGGTCCTTAAGGAGAGGCCAGCTCTGCACTGGAGTAAAGGGAGGGGTGCCATAGGGGTGAGACCCACCCAGACGAGGTCCCACTTGTGAAAGAGAGATCGAGACACTTTCTGCTCCCAGAACACACCAGCTTAAAGCTCTGCTGCTGAGGTGGCTCATGGTGCCAGCGCCCATTCCAAGCTGGCAGATGAACTTGGTGGTGCCATGTACCCAGTGCTGGCTTTAGAGGCTTGAAGAATGCATGCAAGAGAGAAGGAGCTCAGCTGCTGAGGCCAGGCAGGCTGAGGCAAGGGAGTCCCAACATGACTGTGAGAGCCATGTTTTGAGGCTGTGAAAGTGAAGCATGGATTGCAGCGCAGCCCCTAGCTGCCAGACAACAAGAAATAAAAGACCAAGATAGGGTTTAATGAAATGGAGACTAAATTAACAGTGCACAGAAACAGTCAGGGAGCTGATTCTTTAGAAAAATATGTGAAATTGAGGACACCCAAATTAACATAACTGAAAGAAAGAGAGAAGACCCAGGCTAATAATTTATAGGTGATTGGGGGTGTGTGTGCTGTTACAACAATTTCCAATGGAGCCCAGAAGACAGTATGTAAATGGAGGCTTCTCTCCCATCCATAAGTTCCAGAATAACCACTCAGAGGCTTAATATATCTTATAAATGCTTGGTCAGTGGCTCAGGCTTATTAAAAACTTGCTCTTACATTTAAATTAACCTATATTTCTTATCTATGCTTTGCAATGTGTTTCATGGCTTGTTATCTCATTTTCTAGGTGTCTTGCTTCCTAAGTGGCTGGCTGGTATCTCCTAGACTCCACCCTTATTCTCCTGTAACTCTGCTTGGATTCCCCACCTGGCTTTATCCTGCCTTGCTATAGGCCAAAGAAGCTTTATTTATCAACCAAGGACAGCAACACATATTCACAGGGCACAGAGAGACCATCCCACAGCAGTTATCAGTGAAGACTTTGAATACTTAGATGCCCTAGAAGAAATTGATAATTCCCAATGTGGCCTACCAAAATTAACTTAGGATATAGATAACTTAAACTTATCTATAACAAACAACAAGACTGAAGCAACAATCAAGAGTCTCCCAGCAAAGGAGAACCCAAGACCAAATGGATTCACTGAATTCTACTGAGCCTCTAAACAGGGTCTAGGAGCAATGTTCCATAAAGTAGAAATGGAGGAACACAACCTGATACCGTGGCTGGGTAAGGACACAAAAGGGCAGAAAGCTATGGGGTCTAGTGAAGCGGCTCAGCAGGAAAAGGCACCTGCCACCATGCCCAAGGGCTTGAATTCTATCCCCAGAACCCACATGTTTGGAAGAGATGACTGACTTCCTTAAGTTTCCCATTTACCCTCGTGCGTGTGCTTTTATGACATGATTATATATGTGCACACTGAAATGCAATGTGCACACATACAAGTAAATGCAAATAAACAAAAGAGAAAACCACATGTTATCTTCTCCAATAAACAAAAATTCTCAATAAAATACTTGGAAACTCAAGAGTTTGAGTACCAGTGCACATGTCTCTCTTTTACACATACACACACACACACACACACACACACACACACACACACACAAGGGTGTGTGTAAAAATATGTCCTATGAAAGAACGCATTGAAAAGATCATACACTATGACCAAGTTGGTTTCATTCCAGGCACACAAAGATAGTTCAACATACGCAAATCAATCAATACAGTATGGTACAGAGATTACATGATCACCCAATAGATACAGAAAGGCCCTAGACAGTATAATATCCCTTAATGATAAAAGTTCTGGTGAAACTGGAAATAGAAGGACTGTACATCAATATAATAAAGACTACAGACTAGTATCCAGCATACTAATTGGGAAAAAAGAAAGCATTTTCTTTGGAATCTGGAATGAAACAATGCAGTCCTAAGCAGAAAGAATAAAGCTGTGAGTTAGATTCATACCTCTTGCCCATATTCAAATCAATTCAAAATGGATCAAAGATCTTAATGTAAGATCCCAAACTCTGGAACTGCTAGGGTGAAATGTGATATAGACATAAGCAAGGGAGCTCAGAAAAGGACTTCAGCAGCATAAGAAATCACTCTAAGAGTCAATGAGTGGGCTTCATGAAATTAGAAACCACCAATAAAGGAAATAATTAGCCTAGTGAAAAGACAGCCCATGGAATGGGAGAAAATTCTTGCTAACTATTCACCCAAAAGGGGTTTAATGTCTAGAATATATTAAGAACTCTAAAAATTAAATGCCCCAAACTCTACAAATCCAACCAATTATGGGTAATCAAATACAATATTCTTGAAGGAAGAAATAAAAATAGCCAATAAGTGGATGGGGAAAGTCTTTATGAGTATATGTTGTCATATCGGTTGGTAAATAAAGTACTGTTGGCCAATAGGGAAGCAAGATAGGTGGGACTAGGTGTCAAGGAGGGTTCTGGGAAATGTAGTAAAGAGGAGTCACCATGTGATCCCGGAAAGAGAGGATGCATCAGGATGGCATCCTTGGAAAGATAAGTACTTATAGAAACATATATTAGTAGCCATGGGTTAATACTTAAGACAGAACTAGTCAATGAGAAGCCTTGGACATTGGTCAACAGCATTATAACTATATAATGTCTTGTGTGTTATTTGGGAGCTGAGACAGCGGCGGGACCCAGGCATGTTACAAATAAACATTTGGAAAAGTCACCAGAGAAATGCAAATTGAAATTACTTTGAAATTCCATCTCGTTGCATTCAGAATGGCTCTCATCACAAAATCAAGCGACAACAAATGTTAGCAAGGATGTGGGAAAAAGAGAAATTCTTAGATTTTGTTGGTGAATACAATATAGGAGTTTCTTTTAAAAAACTACTTTTATGGTCTAATTATTTTCACATCAGTGTTTACTCATCTTATTTGTAGTCATCAAGATATGGAGCCAACCTAGATGTCTATCAACACTTGAAAGGATAAAAGGTTGGCACTTAATGGAATGTCATTCATCTGTGAAGTAAGGAGCTGTGACATTACTGGACAGATGGAGCTGAGGTCATTAGGTTAAGCATAATAATCCAGACTCAGAAAGACAAGTATTCCACCATGTTCTCATGCACACAGAGCTTAGATATGCATTTACACATATGTAGGTGAAGGCAGAAAAGGGATGAGAGAGGCAATTGGAAAATGCCACATGAAAGCCAGCAGGGTTGGGCTTCCTGTCTTTCTTCTGTGAGGGCACGGGCATCTTTGATGTTTGCACACGAGAAGTTGGGCTGGCAAATACTATTAAAGTGGAAGCCTTAATTATAATAATGTGGGGCCCTGGAGTTTTGTGTGTCTGTAAGTTTTTCAAACAGTAAATTAACAAGCAAAGCCCACGTGCACACAGAATGCCAGCACAGAGTGTAACCTCGTTGGTCACTTTGTTTTCTCTTGAGGCAGGTGCACTTGAAGCTTCCTATGTAACTAAAGCAGTGGTTCTCAAGCTGTGGGGCCTGGCCCCTTTGACAAACTTCCATCTCCAAAACTGTCTACATGACGATTCATAAAAGTAGCAAAAGTACAGTTATAAAGTAGCAACGAAAATGATTTTATGGCTGGGGTCAGCACAGCATGAGGAACTGTATTAAAGGGTCCCAGCATTAGGATGGCTGAGAACCACTGCCCTAGAGGATGTGTAGAGTTTAATATTGGATGATTCTTTTTCCCCTAGTACCGACTATCAGAAACATGCTTTGAGAGTCTATTTCTGCTGTGTGTCCCAGTCTCATACTGTGCCCTCAAGTGCACAGGGCAATCTCTCCGGATTTGGGTCCCCATGCTCACAGCTAGGCACATTCAGACTCAAAGAAACCTATTTGCTCTCGCAATTTTAACTTTCATGTTCTCTGTAGCATTAGGGAGAAGTCCTGAGAGAGCTACTTAGTTTTCCAGAAGCAACACTTGCAGGTATGTATACCATCACCAGGGAGTCACATCCTGGGCTCAGGTTAACTGGAAACGTGCCATTTTTGGAATGCCAGAGCACTTCCTAAAACAGCAGAGGTGGCCCTGAGAGAGGCTTTATAGGAGCAGAATATGGTTTGAAGGTCAGAGCCCAGAGGGTGCGGTATACTGGACAACCCTGGAGAGGGTCAGAGTTGGGTAAAATGCACAGTGCAGTTCCGTCTCGTCAGTACCACAGTGTCACCATGGTCACAGCAGCTGGCCATTTACCTTTCACACCGTTTTGGCAGAGCCCTGCTGACCACAAGATGTACGGCCATCCACAGATCACATGATTCTGTAGGAAGCCTCCCACGGACTCCACTCAATTGGCTGTTTCCTAGCAACACACCCACCACACTGTCCACAAGCCCAGAGATGGCCCTACAGTAGCTTCAGTACAGAGAGGAAAATCTGCCACCAGCATCTCATAAGGGGTCTAGCAACCTTCTTCTACGAAGAGGGCTCATTCCTGGCACTTCCTGGTCTTGCAGGGCTGTAAAAACGATGCTAGGGCTCTTCTTGCCTGAACACCAGCACCAGAGTCTCAGATGGAGGCTTCTCTGCCTGCCACATCCCTGAGAGCAGACAACAGGGCATCAGAGCCCCCCCCCTCTCTCTCTGTAAAGAGCAGTCAGTGAGCCATGCAGATGTTGTCACAGTTAACCTAGTCTGTCCTAAATGCCACACCAGTCACTTATATCTACAGAGCAAATGCTCCTGTCTATTAACATGGTGTGGATGCTAGGCACAATCATGTAATGGTTATTTCCTCCAGGGTCACCCGCCCCCCCAAGAGCAGCTGTCTGATTCGGGGAGGGAACTAGAGGGTAAAGCTAGCCTATAACCACAGATAACTGTTATTAAATGGCAGCTGTAGGCCCCAGGTGGGAAGGTATGCATGTACACTAGAGACTGCTGTCCCTCCACCATGCAGGCATCGCTGGGCTATTCTCATGCAGCATCACAGATTATTGTCAGCTGCTCTTCCAACACCGAGTGCTTGAGAGGACCACTCTCAGGTGACACCACCCCCACCCCGACCCATTCCTGGAAATCCATCCTAACTCCTCAACCCACCATTTTTTGCCCCCACCACTTTCTTTTTTTTGCCAGTCTGATAAAAATCCACCGGAAAATTCAACCTAACGTACTGAAGCCTGTAATTCCTCACTGCTGTGTGCTCTCCCTCCCTCCCTCCCTCTCTCCCTCCCTCCCTCCCTCCCTCTCTCCCTCCCCCCTCCCTCCCTCCCTCTCTCACTCCCCCCCTCCCTTCTTCCCTCACTCCCTCCCTTCCTCCCTCCCTCCCTCCCTCCCTCCCCCTCCCTCTCTTCTTCCCTCACTCCCTCCCTTCCTCCCTCCCTCCCTCCCTCCATTCCGTTCTACACCTGTACTCTATCACCCACTCCAACTTCTCTCTGGTGTACTCTACTACATCTTAACTGTAACACAAAAAAGTAAAAGACCCAGAGACTGATATTGGGGTTCAAACTTCAAGCTGAAGGTCAGGAGAGCAAGGCAGCTGGGCATTAGCTGTCACCTCTAGCTCAGGCTGAAAGGGCTGATCCATGCACGAGTCTCTAACTGCTGCTTCTCCTCAGTGTGCCCGGAGAAGGAATGCCTCTACTGAGACCCTGCTTCTGTCTTTTATACCCCTCTAGTGCTGGGATTAAAGGCGTGCGATCTGTTACTCTTTTGGACTGATTCAATCTCGTGTATCCCTGGGTGGCCTTGAACTCAGAGAGATCTGTCTACCTCTTAAACCCTGAGTCCTAGGATTAAAGAAAGGTGTGTGCCACCACCTCCTAGCTTCTGGCTGCTGGGATCAAAGGTGTGTGTCACCACTTCCTGATATCTATAGCTTGAGGCTGACTTTGCTTTTCTGAATCCTCAGGCATGTTTTGGTAAATCATAAATAATATGTCACTACATTTAACATTTGTGCTTATGTCTTTGGAATGCATATGTGTTCGTGTGTATTTTCATGTATGTGTGCGCTTGTGAAGGCCGGGGAATGTCTATCACTCTCCATCTTTCTTATTTTTATTTTGTGTATTGATGCTTTGTCTGCATTTATGTTTGTGAACCATGTGTGAGCCTAGCGTTTGAAGAACCCAGAAGTGGGCACCAACTTCCCTGAAACTGAAAGATAGTTGTGAGCCACCATGTGGGTGCTGGGAATCAAATTGTGGACCTCTGGAAGAGCAGCCAGTGCTCCTAATCCCTGAGCCATCTCTCTGGCTCCCCACCTAATGTTTGAAACAGGGCTTTTCACTGAATGTAGAGCTCATTAATTGGATAGGATTAGTTGGTCATGGAGCTTCTGGGGTCTTCCTGTCTCTTTGTCCCCAGCACTAAGATTTCAGGTGCACACTACCATACAGGACTTTTTATGAGGATCTGGGGCCCTGAACTCATGTTGTGCTTGTGTGTAAGACATTTCACCAATGGAGTCATCCCCTTAGCCTGTCTTTGAAATTGAAGTCTTTTTTAAAATTCCATTCTATCTTCTGGAAAGTCTGAACTGTCCATTCCTTTTTCTGTTTCTCATGCCATTGTTCTGCGATATCTAATGACATGACCACTACATGCAGGGAGAAGGCTCATTGGACAGCACATACCACACCTCTCTGAGGCAGGGTTGTGTGTGGCCATGAAGACAGAAGGTGTGGTTTTGGCATGTTGTATAGCCCCAGTGACCCTTGGCTTCCATTTGTGCAAAATGAGATGCAAGCTGCATTTGCAACGGTGTGCATTGTTTGTTTGTGAGGACATTTTCTTAAGGTTGTGGTGGTGTAGCCAGGCGGTGGTGGCACACGCCTTTAGTCCCAGCACTCGGGAGGCAGAGGCAGGCGGATCTCTGTGAGTTCGAGGCTGGGCTGGACCGACAGCCTCCAAAACAATACAGATAAACCCTGTCTCGTTAAAAAAAAAAAAAGGTTGTGATGGTGTTCTTCACTGCACCGGAAACCCACTCTGCCATGGCATCCTTCCAGTTGGGTTTTTATACTTACCCTACAATTTCTGACTACTTTGTTTGTTTTTGGGACAGGATCTCACCATGTAGCCCAGTCTGTCCTACTGGAGCCCTCAACGGTCCTGCCTCAACCACCCAAAATACTGGCATTGTATGCATGTACCATCTACCCAATATCTGACCCACCTTTTATATCTTGTTAAAGAATTTCATATTTCCCAGTTTCAACCTCTGCACTGGATGTCCCTACACAGAAGACTCCTAACCCTAAGCTGACTATTTCATGCCTTTATTACTTCACCTGGTTGGACTCTTCATCCTGCAGGTAGGAAATGTGGGCTTTCCCCTGCATTCTTTTTGGTGGAAGATGCTGGGCTGCAGAATGGTAAGGGTAAGCAGCCTTCACTAGCAGCTGTTCCGGCAGGCAGGGTGCTTTGCATCACTATGGTGTTTTAATCCGTTCCCCTTGTTAATAACATAGCCCCCAAACTAGGTGAGTTCTGAATAAAGACATTTACTTTGGCACGTGGGTCTGGTACAGTTGAGAGACCAGAATGGGTGATGGGCTTCCCGCTAGCAGAGTCTGAAGCGGCTCAGGGTTTCATGTGGTGAGAAACAGGGAGCATGCCTCTGTGTGTGTGTGTGTGTGTGTGTGTGTGTGTGTGTGTGTTTTGTGTATGAAGTTGTATGTGCGTACATGGTATGGCACCCATGTGGGGGACAGATAGCAGCCTCCACTCTCATTCCTCAGATGATAGCCATATTTTCTTTAAAAACAACTTTTCGTTACATTGCTGGAGTTTCAGCATGTGTGTGGAGGTCAGAGGACAGCTTCAAGATTCTCTTTCCAACCATGTGGGTCCTGGGAATTGAACTCAGGTCATCAAGGTTGTCAGCAATTTTTCTGGCCCCCATCTTGGTTTTTGAGATAGGGTCTCTTCTTGGCCTAGAACTTGCTGAGTAGACTAGGCTGGCTGGCTCCAGAGTCCCAGGAAATCTGCCTGTTTCTGCCTCTGTAACCCTGGATCACTAGCCCAGGGTTAGTTTTGTTTTGTTTTGTTTGATTGAATTTCTGAGGATTGAATTCAGGTCCTCATGCTTGCAAGGGAACCACTTGACTGACTGGGCTGTCACGTGAGCCTCCCCTCTTCCCACAAAGCCACCAGTCTTCACTCTCTGAGACTCCAGTCTGATTACCCTATCCCAGTCACGTCCCAGAAGCCCTTCTGCTGAATGACACAGATTATGATTTCACCCTCTGAATGGTTGCCAGGATTAGACTTCAACATGAGCATTCAGAGAACACATGATGCTCAAAGCATAGTGCAGACTATGAACATGGCATCGAGATTTATCTATCCAGGCATCCCCTTTCTCATCAGTGCCAGTGTGTTGCAGGTTGATAGCCCAGATGCTTGGGTTTTGGAGAACAATGCCTAAAAAGTCATGCCAGGCTCCCCAGGGGAGCAAAGGGCTCTCCTGGGATAAATACATGAGCAGAGCGCCCCTGCAGGGGCTGTGGAACTCCATCTGATGCAGTAGGTCTCTTTAAATTTCTTTTTTTCCCTCTCCTGCATACCAAAATATTCATACCATTTTCCAGTTAACTGCAGATTTTCTGTACTGTATTATATTCTTGGAATATTAACAGCACACACCAACGAGTATTTTTGTATGTAAATTTACACGGCCATTCATATTTTCCCACTCATTTCCCTCCGTTGGCCTCATAACAGAATTGAAAAGTCTCCTGTTGGCTAAAGGGTTAATGATGTAGCTTTGGGATTCCCTCCATCTCTCTGGAGGCTTAGCTTGCTAGGTGTTTTTATTTCTTTATTAGGAAAGACTTCAGGGGGAAGAGGCTAGCCTTTGACTGTGCCTTCTGTGTACATTCATAATAAAAGCTGGTACATTCATGGCTGCTCCATGATGTAGAAGAACCAGTGAATGAAAGTTTGGGTACAGCTCACCTCCAAGAGAGTGGTCCTGCTTCACCCGGACCTGACCCGACCGGTCTCCAACATCTTTATAAAGCTAATGTCCCCCCTCTCTCTGCACAGGCTTGTCTCTTCTTCCTAGCATTTTTGTAATCCATCTGGGTGGTGTTATTTTTTTTTCTTTCTCTCCTTTTTTTTCCCACACTGCTGTTGGATAAAAGATCCCGCCCTTGATTGAAATGGAATCTTCCACTATTGAGCGAGCCTTTGTTGAATGAGTCATCGGCGCAGCCGCTCATTGGCTGATGCCGCCTGAGCCCAGGGGATTGCCTGGCACCGGCTGCAAGGCCCCGCTCCATTCACAGAAACGCTGGCTCGCTCACTGGCCCTTCCATTCACACAAACAGCCTCTCATTCACATTCTGTCGTTTTTTTGTCTGCTTCTAATGAAGACCACGGTTTGGGAATGGTGGGGCTGACTTGCTTCAGATTGGAGGGGGACTCTAATCACCATCGAAATCGTCTGTGGGGTGCGCATCTGCTGTTGCTATGCAAGCTAGGGGAAGGGAAAAAAGAGAGTGCGGGGTGGCTGCTGGGCTAGGGCTGCGGCGCGGTTGGAGAGCGGTGGGGACGCCGTTTGCTGCTCCGGGGCGGGCCAGAGCGCTGCGCTCTTTCGTCCTCTGGAGCCGGCCTCACCCGAGCGCCCGCCATGGGTGGCGCTCCCTAAACTCCGTTCCTGGGGCTCCCAGAAAACCTGGGAACCTCACAGCCATCCGAGATCAGCCCTGGGCGTGAGAAGACTCAGGGTGACCTGCTAGTGTGCTAGAAGGCAAAAGCATTCGCTGGCACAGAAGTTACCGGGGAAACTTTGACAGCGACTGACTTCCCTGTGGTGCAGGTTATCTATCTTAACGCATGAGGACACCTGGCAGAGGCCACCGAGGAAGGGGTCAGTGGGTCTCAGAATCTTGGACAGACCTTCCGGGAGGCTGCCGGTGTCCTGTTCTCCTAAACGCCAGGAAGAAGGCCTATGTGTGTCACTGCAAGCCTGAGCCTGACTCCCAAGGATGAGGCCGTTCTTGCTGTGGATTTGATGGGCAGTTAGAGCAGCCGCATTTTTTTTTTTTCTGTCTGACCGCAGGGCTGCAAAGCAGCAACTGAAGGGACATTGGAATGGATGGATGGTGTTACTAAGGCGTGCTTCCAGGCCTTAAACACATTCAGTTGGCATAGAGCTCAAGACGCAGCCCTCTTTTCTCTTTTCCTGTTTGGCATGGATTTCTGGAGCCTGTTGCTGCTCATCAGAGAAGCACTATTCCTTTTGGGAAGTAGATTTTCAACTTAACCCCGACTGAGAAAGGCTGCTGACTGCTGTGGATGACCAGGGAAGACTTCTTGAGCTGTACTGAGAAGAAGTTCACGTGTAGATTTGGTTTTTTTTCGTGTGTTATCCGAGAAATTGCATCGCCACAGACACTCATGGCTGCTCTGTGGATCTGAACAAGAAAAGCAAACCACGGGAAACTGACGCCCTTTTAAAATATTCACCTGACGGGTGGAGGGTTCCCCTCTTTTTCTTCTTACTTAAAAATTCTTGCTACTTTCCAAATCAGGATTCATCAGGATTCACCTGAAGACTTCTTAAAAAGCCGTCGTCACATTTTAACGCATCGCTGTCAGACACTTCTGGGGCTCACCCACATGAGCTGAGCAAGGGAAGACAAACCCTAACATGGAATAATGGGGTCTGGAAAGTTCGAGAGATCATTTGAAGGAACTGGGGTTACCTTTGGCTCAAATGTGGGATGGGGAAAAGGTAGGTGAAGAAACAAAGATCGGAAGGAGATAGCTGCGAAGGTAGAGGAAGGAAATTTGAGAACTGATTGGCTGTAGTTGCTGTCAGCGGGTGGATGTCGTTTTTCTTCTCTCTCTCTCTTTTTGCTACAGGAAGTGGTTTGCGGAGCTCACCGAGCCTTTGTTGAGAAGGGTCTCCTCAGAGTGAGTCACGCTTTTGCTGGGAGCAGCCCGGTGCAGCTGGGCGCTCCATCAGCGGTAACTATGACTTTTGCAAGGCAAGCGTTCCACCCCAACCCGTGGTCTCCTGGGCCCGCGCTGCGCGTCGGCTGCTCCGCTGCCTTGTAACGGTGTGAGGACTCAGTCGTCGGCCTCGGTGCTCCCTTTCCGGAAAGGCTGTCCTGGGACCCCAGCTCCTTGTCCCGCTCCGGGGCTCGCGGCTAGTGTGCTATGCGCGGCAGTCCGCGCCGGAGCCGGCACCAGCAGCGCCCGGGCGGATGCGGCGAGCTCACGGAGGGGCATGCTTCCACGCACCAAGTACAACCGCTTTAGGAATGACTCGGTGACATCGGTCGATGACCTTCTCCACAACCTGTCGGTGAGCGGCAGCGGCGGCAAGGTCTCGGCGGAGGCGCCCGAGGCGACCCCCTACCTGGTGTCGGGCGAGGCGCTGCGCAAGGCGCCGGACGATGGGCCCGGCAGCCTGGGCCACCTGCTCCACAAGGTGTCCCACCTGAAACTCTCCAGCTCCGGCCTGCGCGGCCTGTCGTCCGCCGCCCGGGAGCGGGCTGGCGCGCGGCTCTCGGGCAGCTGCAGCGCGCCCAGCCTGGCGGCCCCGGACGGTGGCAGCGCGACCCCCGGGTCCCGCGCCCAGGCGGCCAGCATGAGCGCCACCAGGAAGAGCCGGGCTGGCGACGAGCCGCTGCCCAGGCCCCCGCGGAGCGCGCCTCACTCCAACGACCAGGTGTTGGGGCCCGGAGTCACCTATGTGGTCAAGGTGGGTAACCGGAACATACAGCTAGGCGAAGGTCTTGGGATCGGGGTGCGTGGGGGAGTCAGGGCGGCTGGGGACAGATGTCCTTTTCTGAAGCCCCAAGGTATGGGAACACAGACGACGTTTGAATATGAGGAAATGCGCCCTCCTTAGCCATCCTCTTGCTCGACAGGGCAAAGAGCGAACTACAAATGTGCCTTTCGCATGTAGGTGGGATAAAGGTTGAACTGTCTGGTCACCTCGCAGGGGGCCTGCTTTGCCCAGGGCACTGTGGTTGAGGCATACTTCTACCACCTGGCTTCACCAGAAGTCCTGTCAGTGTCCCCTCTCGCTCTAGGAGTCCATCCTGAGATCGTGGTCTGGCCTACCAGAAGTACACAAGTCATATCTGCACGCCCCCCCCCAACACACACACAAGAGATGGGCCCCAGTGCCACAACTTCTGCGTCCTCCCCTGGTGGCGGGGTGGGCCGTATTCCCTTCGAGAGCAAGAACGCCCGGTTTCTGGAGGGCAGCCACATCCTTGCTTCCTATGAGACAGGTTCCAGTGTCTTACTTGGAAAGATATTCTTTGGCCCTGGATTGTTTTGGTTTACAGCAGTGGAAGGAGTCATTGGGACTGTTTCCCGGGTGACAGTAGTCTTCCCTTTAAATGGGGTTAAGAGGGGATGTGGTTGTGGCTCCTGGACCCAGAGACTGGACAGGAGTTTTTCTTGCAACACAAAGAATGATAATTTTTTAAAGAATCACAATGTGGTTGGCAAAATTCCTGCAGTGCACAAGCATGCGTGGCGTCGAAGGTACTCAGCTCAGCTCAGTTAATCTCCCCAGTGCCCATGCCCTCCCATCTGACCAGCTAAAGCAGCCTCAGCCATGCTTCTCCCAGGTGAGGGCCAGGGGAGTCCAGGGACTTATTTCAGTCCCGCCACCCAGGCGTGGCTTTTCTGATGAAACAGAAGCTCTCCCAGCCACCGGTATTAACACACCTGTAGGACGGACTGGGTTGTAAGCACTAGTTGCAGATCCAATTTACAAATTCCACAGGGCACATCTTTAGGTAAAAAGCAGTGTCTTGGCAGCTGGGAACCAAATCCCCAAAGGAATGCATGCCATCTCTGACTGTATAAGACACGTATAAAGAACATGGCCACTGGGGCTTTTCCAGAGTGCACTTTAATTTGACCTCTCAGCTACTGAACGCAGGTCATGTATTATCATAGTATTTTAGCAAAAGGGTCACAGAGCAGCATAAAACATACACATTTGGTTGAGTTTACCTTTAAAAGGATGAATATCGCTTATTTAAGTTATATGTCCAGGGGCCAAAGAGTAAAACCAACCAAGTAAGCAAACAAACAAAAACCAAACTATGACAGCCTGGAGGTTAAGCCGTGACTGGAATATATTTGTTATCTCTGTTAGTCTCATAATTGCATCTTATGATCCTTTTTTGTGAATCATTTAACATAGGCAAAGAGAGCTGGGCAGAACTGTTGGTGTGTGCGAGGCAGGACACAGAGGGTTGTTTTCAAAAGGAGGGGCAATTCTCAAACTCATGCCTTAGAAGAACCGCCCTGATTGAAGTCAGCTGTACCAGTTCCCAAGGAGCAGGTCAATGAGTCCGGAGTTTGAATATTCAACCAGACAAATTAAAATAGTGTTTTAGGGAGAAAAGTCTCTTTACCTAAGGCGTAGCCCTTGTCAGATGGGGCCAAATGAGGAACATAGGAAGATAATGGACGTAGCCTGGACTCTTTCTGTGGGGAGAGTTTTGAGTTATTCCAGAGTCAGCAGCAGTACACCAGGGCCAGCAAGCTGATGGGGTCTACTCTGAAGCTGCGTGTGTCCCCAAGGGGCACAGCAAGCGGTGGTGCCCGGTAGCGGTCACTAAGGACCTGCACCATCCTCCATGGCTCCTGTTGTTGGTCAGCAGCTGTGATCAGTGGTGGCCTGTGAGCATAAGTGCAGGGGTGGTCCTTGCATCCCCGGAGAAGTCTGAGATCACACAGAAAGAAGTCCAGACGCCAAAGGACAATTGCAGTCCTTGTGTGCATGTCCCCTTCAACTGATCGAATGGCCCTCTGTCGCACGTGTGAGCAGATTTCCCACATTGCCATGCTAAGTTCTAAAATGACTTGTTTTATTGAAAACCTGAAAGTCTCTTAATTTAGTGTTACTGATGAATGAAGGATTCTTCTGATACCTTCAAAAGCCTGCATTTTATAACAGGAACTCAGTTCTAAAGTCTGAAGGGTTATGCTTTGTGAAATTGCTTTAATTCCGCTTGATATAATCCTGTTTTCTAAGTTAAAGAAAGCCCCCAGATGCCTTCTGGTCTTCTGGAACATTCCTACACTGCGCCATCACAGGTTTTCTTTTCTACCAGAAGTACATAGTGGTAGGTTGTGATGGGATGTTGTATACAGGAGTGATAACTCTCAGATATTTCATCTGCTTGACAGGGGCACTGTAGATACTGAAGCCTGGTGGGTTTTGATTGTCTACACAACATCAAGCCATTTCTTTGTCAGTTGCTAACATTTTCAGTGGAGGATGGAAAAGTGAAGACTGAAAAAAGTTCTCAACCAGCAGAATTACAAGCTAACACCTGAGCTTGTTTTATCGGCTACATCTGAGCCTGCTGTTAGTTTACCCTTTCCTTTCTTTAAAAGTTTTTTTTCTTTCCTTTCTTGAGACAGGACCTTAGTATTCTAGGCTAGATTTGAACTTACTATGCAGTCAATGGTGACCTCTACCTCTGTGTGGATATTGCAGGTGTGCACAGCCCTGCCTGGCTCATGGAGATCTCCGGGGGTGGGGAGGAGGGGAGAACTGGGGATCAAACCTGGGACTCCCAGAATCCTAGGTGAGCACTCTGTCAGCTTAGCCATAGCCCTCAGTCTGATGTTAAATAAGGGCAGGGGCTTATGCACTCCGGAGGGTTCAGATTTAGACTACTGTGAGCCAGACCTCACTGGCAACACTATTTTATTCCTCCAAGTATTCCAGACACTTGTTTAATTGTGGTAACTTAAAAGAGGAAGAGCAAGAAACCATGACCTGGATAGACAGAACAGAAAAACCCAACAGCAAAGAACCATGAATAGTGTGTTACACGTCTATCTAAAGCTTGCTTTCTGTTTGGATGTAACAGTTGGCTGGAGATAAAGGAGTGCTGTTCTGCAGCCGCTCACCTGTGTGTTGTGTGACTGCTATGTGGATCCCACAGGCCACTCCTCTTTCTCTCCTGGTTCCAGTAGGGAGACTTTAGGAAGGGAAGCTAGTCTGAGCCTGACCCTGAAGAATCTCCGTAGGCAGGCAGGTTTCAGGTTCGGTTTTGGAACTGTTTGGTGGAGGCCAAGACTACAGTTATCAGGTGTGACACGGTGGTCTGCTCCAGGCTAGTCTTAATCTCCAACTTGGTCCTTACAAGAAGGGCTCTTTAGAATGAAGCTTTTAAAAGGTTGAGAGGGGTTGATGCACTGAGGCATGAACACATTTAGGACAGGCCCAGGTGCCAAAATAAGAAGACCCAACAGAGAAGCCACGGCTCAAGGCTCCTGTGCAGAGCTGTGCACACAGCTATTGCCACCCAGGGAGCCGGCAGGCTAGGTTGTGCATAAGTCTTGCTGATAGCTGTAAGTTAGCTGGTGGGTGTTACCTCTTTACCGGAGTGAAAATGACAAGCTATCTATGGAAATTTCTTCCCCCAGTATCGGGCATTGAACCCAGGGCCACACACATGCTCAGCTAGAGTTCTACCACTGAATCCCCAGGGCTAGAGGAACTTTTCCCAACCAAAAAGGAGGTGTGTTGGGACTAGTTTTTTTTCTGGAATAAAGCCTTGATTTTTAAAAATAATTTTATTTCTCTGATTTATGAATCTGGTGACATCTGGGGGTTTGTGAGTCATCTGTTTTATTCATTAATCTATTTATCTTTATAGATGATTTTTATAAACTAGATTTATTCTGAAATTTATTCTTAAATTTTGATTTGACTCATATATAAAGACATCTTTTCCCTACAGCTCCTTTTTAGTAACTGTGACTAAAGTTCATACCAGATAGTCATTGCAAGTTCTTTTAAGTATGTCCATGATGTCTTAGGTAGTAGAATTAATTGAATTTTGTTTTAGTTCTAGTTGAGTTGAGCTTTAAAAGTTGTTCTCTTAAAGTTGTAATGTGTGCCGGGTGGTGGTGGCGCACGCCTTTAATCCCAGCACTCCGGAGGCAGAGGCAGGCAGATCTCTGCGAGTTCGAGGCCGGGCTGGACCGATAGCCTTCAAAACAATACAGAGAAACCCTGTCTGGTAAAAACCAAATAAAAAAAAAGTTGTAATGTGTAACTTGTGCGCAAAATACTGCCTAAAACATTTGAACAATAGTTTTAGAAACTCTCATGACATTAATGGTTACATTCTTAATTTGGTCTGGAAAATGTGTCTTCTCTTATGTGACATAAATGTCGATGTGTAAAATGAACACACTCCACCACATAGCCATCCATATACACATGCCATACACCACACATATCACATAAATATATCTCATACCCTACACACACACACACACACACACACACACACACACGCACACACACATGCACACACACAAACTGCCTAGATATATGCTTTTACCACACACATACATGCCACATCACACATACAGAGTACAACCCCACACCCAATATACTTACAAATACACACATTATTGCAACCAATTACCACACACACATATACACACCACACATCATATATATAACAACATCTGTACATCCTACATATACAATGTACAGGTATACAAAAATGCCACATACTACACATTTACTATGTCATATCCTCAAATCTCCATCCTTTCATATACCACAGAGCTATACACACATGCCACATATGCATACCACACATATCATGTTACATAATACACACATTGCATAGACAATACCTGCACACTGTACTACTATACATATATATACACCATATATATAAATACACATCTCACATACCACACATACACTGTATAAATATACAGGTATGCCATATACTACATACAGACTCATATCTCATATCACATATACAAGCCCCTACTATTGTACAGATATACTGCATATATACACACATAGCACATATCATATTCACACACTGCATGTACACAAATACCATACCTTAAACATATACTGATACACACAGCACATGTCACAAACATAAACCCTCATCCTGCATAGATACACATATGCTATATACCACACACACACACACACATACAAATACACTGATTGCACAATGCAACACATTACACATCATGTACTCAGACACATAGCCCCTCTCCCAGAAATCACATACATGCATACCCTTACCCCACTTACCACGTACTCACACGCATGCCCCTTTCCACCTCTGCAATGCATAGCTGAACAACCAATGATATTTTGGATTGGGGCTGTTTTCATTCTCATTGGAAAGTAGCAAGTGTCTCATTTCTAAAAATGCCCAATGACCTCACATGTTTCATTTTTATTCATGCTTAAGAACAAAGTCACCCTGAACAATAAGCCACCAGCAAGACTTTGTCCTCACAGGACAGTGCTCTGCACCGGGTTTACCTTTCCGCAGATGCCTGGTTTTGAAAGGATGTGTGACAAATACCCTTTAAGCAAAGCCCACTAGTGATAGCGAAGCTGGGTTATCTTACAAGCTGTGCTCACCTGTGACCTTGGCTTGGCTTACAGTGCTTCAGAGTCTGGGGCTGGCTGGCGAGTGGCAGGGCTGCTTGGCGTGGGATTGAATGGTAGTTCATCTCTCTGGACCTCACCATGCCTGCTGTGGACGTTGTAGCATTGTTGGTCTTTAAAGCCAGGAGGCTGGACTGGTAGAAATGTTGACATCATGGTTGGGAGGGTTCTGGCTCTGACAACTAGCCTAATTGGAAAGATGGGCCTATGACAGGCACTGTACCCTCAGAAGAGCATTCGCTTGGGAGGAAGAGGGCTGGATCGCTGTGTCAGGGCAGACTCCAGTGCCAGCTGGGTGGAAAAGTATGGTAGGGTTGACAGGGGAAAGAAGGAACCAGCACACTCATGAAAATGGATAAGGAAAATGTGGGATCATTTAATTAATAATGGAATGGCCAGATGTGCATACTATCTGGAGAGGAGGAGAAAATGTTTTACCACACAAAACCTCTGATATGTTCTGAATAAAGAATACTGGCCAGGTAGGAGACACTGAACATAGGAATACTACAGAGTGGGGATATGTTGTCCACTGTGTGTGTGTGTGTGTGTTTGTGTGTGTGTGTGTGTGTGTGTGTGTGTGTGTGTGTGCGTGTTACTATACTCTAGGATAGACAATGGCCCTGGAGTATGCGTGACTGCACTCTAGGATAGATGCTGACTGTGGAATATGGCTAACTGCATGCTAGGTTGGTTGGTATTTGTACATGTGTGGACTTCTGCACATGACTTTCAGTGTGCTTATGGTAATTACTGATTTCAAATTGTAATTATTGCTTTCCTTTAGTGACAGAAAACAATTCATTTTGTCCTACTTTGATTTCTCATTACCTTCTGCCCACCAAAGCAACAACACCCCTGTTAGGTATATCTACCTGTGTTCGCATCTTGTCATGAGAGACTGCATGTTCATCTCCGAGTTTCAGAATAATTATGAACAGTGTTAATCAAGCCAGAGTAGGGGGACTAAGGATCTCCTTTGGATCACTTGATGGCAAGCAATGTATCAAGGACTGAATTCTGACTTTCCGCACAGTGTTTCTTCAGACTCATTAGGAGAGTGTGGGTGCCTCTTGACCCTCTTGCCCACCACAGGGGATGGCTGCTGCTCTCCTCTGGGCGCTCACATCTTCCTGACTCCCGGCTAGTGCCCCTGCAAGGGATCAGTATTCAGAACTTGCTGGGCTGAGAGCTGCAGCTTGTCAAATTCAGGAGTACATTGATCCCAGGATTCCAGGCTTAGGGACATATGCTATTCTGGGGGTGGGGCAGGCCACAGGCAGCGAGGTCTGAGTTTTTAGCTGTGAACTGCAGATTTTATGAGAAACTGCCCATGCACCCCGAGTCTTCAGAAAAGGCACTTCGAGGAGGTAGCTTCTGGGTTTCTGATCACCTGATAGCCATGTGAATACATTGGAAACCCCTCAAAGTCAAGTGTTCTGAGAAAAAATTTCAAATAGCTCATTGTTCTAATGCCAAGGCTTCAAATGTGAAGCCACATGAAGGTCTCTTCTGAAACGTGTTCTTGTTTCAAAGAGGAAACCTACACCACAAGTCTTCACACCCTTCTGCCTGTTGAAGTGAAGAATCCATTCAAAATTGTGAGTGTGTGTAGGTGTGTGTGTGTGTTTGTTTGTGTATGAATGTGTGTGTGACACATTGGGTGTCTTCCTCAGTTGCACTGCCCTTTATTTTTTGAGATAGGGTCTCTCTCTGAACCTGGAGGTCATTGATGCAGCTAGACTGTCTAGCCAGTGAGCCCCACATCTGCCTGTCTCTGTCTCCTGGCCCTGGAGATTACAGGTGTCTTCTGCCTGGCAGGGTTTTGTGTGTGTGTGTGTGTGTGTGTGTGTGTGTGTGTGTGCTCTGGGGATCAAACTGGTCTTTGTGCTTGTGAGCAAGCACTTTACCATCTAAGCATCATCCCAGCTTCCATCCCAGGTGTGAAATTTATTTCGCCCCAGATTTTCAAAGTCCCTGGAACTTGGCCTTCACCTGAGCTCATGTCAACCACGCTCTCTGCTGGGGTCATTCTGAGGAGCTCCGTCTGCACAAAGCCAGTGATTGCTTGACCGTCAGTCTAGAGGCACCTACTGAAAATAAGTTTAATAGTGTTGCCTTTTACTTTGCAAACATTAAATATTTCTACAGTCATTATCCCAAATAGAAGGCCCCCATTGAAGAAAATATGTTAAAAATCAAAATAACTATGGTGTGTTTCCTCACCATAGATTCACTGCAATGGGACTGAGTGAGTATGCGTGGAAGCCGTTGAGACTGTGAGGAAAATCTTTCTTTTTAGCAGGTTCTCTTAGGTATTTTGTCACAGTAAGAGAAAGCTGACTAATATGCAAGGGGAGCTGTGTGTGTGTCTGTGTGTGTGTGTATGTGTGTGTGCATGTGAGAGAGAGGAGAGAGAAAATGTGTACACATTTGCACATATGCACTGAAGCCAGAAGTTAATGTCAGCTGCTTTCCTCAATTGCAAACTCCACATTAGTTTCGAGGCAGGATTTCTCAATGAACCTGGAGCTTGCCAATTCTTCAGGAAAGCCCTAGGGGTTTTCCTAACTCCACCTCCACAGGGGTAGAATTACAGACACACACTTCTGTATCCACTTTTTATGTGGATTCTGGGATACTGGCCTCAGGTCCTCATCCCTCATGCTTGCATGGCCAATACTTTACCAACTGTGTTGACTCTCAAGGCCAGTGTTCAGAGGTCTTTACAGGACCAGAGGCCTGGGTCCTTTGAATGTGTCAAGGCTCAGATGGCTATGGCACCTGGAGCAGCCTGCAAGCCCCTCCTGCCATCACCACTGCATGGGTAGCAAGTGTAGTAGCAGGATGCATGACATCACACATGTTAGAGGGACAGGGTTGTCCCAGGCACCTATGAGAGGGGTATGCTTCTCTGCCAAGGTGTGTGACCATTAAAATGGAAATACCATGGTCTTTCCCTCTAATTTCAAATATTCATAAAAATTATAATTTATAGATGAGCTTCATTTTAGGATTTGCTTTATTGGCACTCTGGAGATGGCTCCATTGGTAATGTAGCCCTCCTTGCAAACGCAAAGACCTGAGTTTGACCCAGAACCAGAAAAAAAGCCAAGCCTGGTGGCGTGTGCTTGTGCTCTCCAGTGCCAGGCAGACAGAGATAGATGGATCCCTGAGGTTTGCTGGCTAGGAAGTCTAGCTTTTTTCAGTGATTTCCAGGCCAGTGAGAGACCTTGTCTAAAACAGCCAACCACAGAAACAAGGCTGGGTGGTGATTGAGGAAGGACACCAAAGGTTGAGCTCTGGTCTCCACACACTTCCCCACCATGCTCTTGCAAACACACAAGCACATTTACACACACACACACACACACACACACACACACACACACACACACACACCATATGCTCTCATGGAATGGCCAATAAAGTTTTTGGCAGGTGTTTTTATTTGACTTTGACCAAATTAAACAACAGGTAGAAAGGTAGAAAGTACTAGCACAAAGAGGGATTAGTCAGACGAGCGCAAGGGGTCTGGATTGTGAGCTGTCTACCTACCTCCAACTGTTGATGCCCATGCGCTGCCCTCCCCACCCTCTCCTAAGGCCAGGGTCCCCGCTGGCCTTAGAGGTGGAAGGGCTGCTTTGGTAAAGGACTTCTCTGTATGAGAAGGTGCTGGAAGCTCTCTCTGAAGAACAGAGCCGTGGTTCTTTTCGCCGGAAGTCACACCTCCTGTAATGAGCATAACCTTTTTTTTTTTTTTTTTTGAGCAGTGACATATTAACTCAGGGGGAAGAAAAAAAAGGAATTCCAAGTGTGGCCACCTGGGAGGATTGTCTTTCTTATGGACACAGGTTGGTTACTGGAGCAAGGGCAGTGTATCAGTGGCTACGCCTGTGAAGAAAATGACTACTGGTTCTCCACAAGGTGAACTGCCAGTTGTCCTCGGGGAGGGCTGGGGCCACACCAGCCTTTCCCTGTTCACACTGGAATGTTAATGCATCCCAGCGCAGCGCAGTTTAGCTGCTGTGAGTTTGTGCATACGGTGACCGTGTCACATCCAGAGGACAGCATTCACAGCACTGCTCCCAACTTGCGGCTTTCACGATGATTTCTTCTTCTTCCGTAACATTCCCCGGGCCTTGGACTTGACAGTTATTTACTCTCAAAAGTTTAACTAGTTAGGACTCTCTGTATCAACTGCTGCTCAGTGTAAAAAGAAGTTTCTATGGCCAAGGTTGAGAGCAACACCAACCCATGGGTATAAACATAAATATTTAAAAGGCAGTTTGACAACATGGCCATTTAGCAGAACAGTAGTAGGTTTACTGCTGTGATCTATGACTTCCTGAGCAATGGGATTTTGACCAGTGTATTAGTAGTCAAGTTTTTTTTTTTTTTAGAGAAAAGAACTGATAGAGTATCTGTCTGTCTGCCAATGGATTTTTTTTAGAGTGCCTTACAAGCTGTGGTCTAGCTAATACAACTATGGTTGTCTCCATTGGAAAGTCCAAGAATCAAATAGTTGTTCAGTCCATGAGGCTGGATGTCTCAGCTTATCCTCAGCACACATCAGTACCCTGAAGAAGTAGGCTCTAGCGCCAGTGAACTTGCCTGTGTAAGCAAGGGCCAAGAGTCAAAGAGCAAGCTCTTCTTCTTCTCAAGTCTTTGTACAGGCTGTGGCCCAGATTTAAGGAGAGTCCTCCCACCTCAAATGATCCAGTCAACAATGACCCCTCACAGGTGTGTGCAGCTAATTCCAGATGCTATCAAGTTGACAAGACTAACCATCACAGCCACATTTACAGCACTAGGCTCGAATCCCTCCTATGCAGCTGGCCCATCTGGGAGAATCCTGATGTCCCTTTGTAGATGACAGAACCCTCTGCTGTCCTCGTCAGCCTCCTGCTGTCTCTGTACACCTCCTGGTTAGGAGTCTGGAGACAGGGGTGTGCTAGTAAGTAGTGCTCAGCCGGCCCTCTGGACAAAGCTGCCATGGTTGATGTCTGTTCCTGTTGGGTGAACAGCTTCATGGAGAGACGAGAAGACAGACATGACAGGTTTGCGCCAAGGTGCAGATGATGGGAAGATGTACTGCAGTGACTGGGAAGTGATGGGCGTCGAGCATCAGTTACCTTTGCTCTTCATATCACCATTCAAATGTGATGCTTTCCTCTTCCAGCCTCTGTCCTAAACACCATTCCCTTCCTCCAGTGTCACTTTAAGCCTTTTCTTCCTTTAAGCTACCATCCTTATTTGTATCTTTCCCATTCCTTTGTGTGTATGTGCGTGTGTGGTGTGGTGTGTGTGTGTGCTTGTATTGTGCATTATGTGTGGTGTATGCGTGTTTATTTATGTATGTGTTTGTGTATGTGTGTATTGTGTGTTGTATATGTTGTATGTATGTATATGTATGTGTATTGTGTATGCTGTATGCGTGTACGTATGTGTATTGTGTATGCTGTGTGTGTGCTTGTATATGCTTATATTGTGTTGTGTGCTGTGTATGTGTGTGTACGCATGTGCTTGTGTTGTGTGTGTTGTATGTGTGCATGTGTGTGTGCTTGCGTTGTGTGTGGTCTATGTGTGTTTGCATCTGTGTGCTTGTGTATGCTTGTATTGTGTGTTGTTGGTGGTGTATGTTTGTGGTGCATGCATGTATTAGTAAAGGTTCTCTAAAATAAAGGATCATTTTAAGGATCAACTTATACAGTATTGTCCAAGTAATCCAACAATGGCTGTTTTCACACTGGAAAGGCCGAGAACCTGGTAGCTGTGCTCAGTCCATGATGCTGGGTGCTTTTGTAGTCTTTCTCTGGCATTGGAGTCCTGGAACACTCCTGGAGGGCTGCTGGTTTTCATTCCATGCTGGGAGACGGAGGAAGTTGGGTTCCCCCATCAGTGAAGGGTGGTGGTAGCATCTGCAGCAGTGGTGGAGGTGGTGGGGGCGGCAAGGTAGATTGTAAGCAGGGAGGATGAACTGTCAAGTAGACAAGAAACAGCTTCGTTCTTCTACACCACGCTATCTGACTGCCACACAGAGGCTGTGACCCACATTTAGGGTGAGTCTTCCCACTTCAAATAACCTGATCAAGAAAACCTCTCACCAGAGCGTCCAACAGCTTATCCCTTAGATGGGTCCAGACCTAGTCAAGGTGATACCCAAGGTGAGCTATCTGTGTGCAGCAGTGTGTGAGCGTGCACACTCCCGAGCATATGAATGTGGGGCCTGAGTGGGGTACCCGATGTCTTCCCCCATTGCTCTCGGGTTGCCTTGAGACAGGGTCTCTCACTGGACTGGAAGTTTGCCATTTGAGCTAGGGTGACTGACCAGTGAGTTTTTGGGGTTCACTTCTCTCTGCCCCTTTCAGTGCCGATGTTATAGGCATAGGTATCCACACCTGACGTTTTGTGTGGATGTGGGTGACTTGAACTCAGGTCCTCAGGCTTGTAGAGCAAGAGTTCTTGTCTACTGACCCACCTCAGCAACCCTCACTCCCACCACTCTTCTTATTCATGTCCATATGCAGTGGTTGATTTCTCTTCTGTTTCATTGTTGGGTTGTTTTTGAGCAGGCTTCCCTTTCTACCCATCACTGTGTTGTTTTGTCAATGTATAAATTAGTTTTTCAGTTCAGTGGTTACTTAAAAAGCTCCCATGGGGGGGGGAGAGGCTGTGCTAGGAGCTGGGTATAAGCTGATGAATTAGTTGCTTCCTGTTCTTTCAGCATCAAGAGTGTGTGTGTGGGGGGGGGGAGGAAATGCTGGGACCTATACTGGCCACAGAAATATTGAGATCAAGAATGGTTCTTCTAAAAAAAAAAAAAAAAGAATGGTTCTTCTGCCAGGTGGTGGTGGCACACACCTTTAATCCCAGCACTTGGGAGGCAGATGCAGGTGGATCTCTGTGAGTTCGAGGCCAGCCTGGGCCACAAAGTGAGGTCCAGAACAGACAGGGCTACACAGAGAAGCCCTGTCTCAAGAGAAAATGAAAAAAGGATTGGTTCTCCCGAGGGACAATGTGGAAACAGTCTGGAAGGTGATGGGATATGTGTGCATAGGAGCTAGTACATGGGCGTGGGGAAGAGGAGGGAGAAAGGAGAGTAGAAAAAAAGTGTGTGTGCATTGCAGAGGAGGAGACAGAATCAGAGCATGTTCTCATGCCTGTAGCATGTAGAGGAGGGAGGGGCTGACAGGGCGGATGGGACCTGGAGCACTTGCTGGGCCTTGGCAAACCGCTGGAGACCAAAGGTTATTCCACCCTGTGCTTGGAGAACTGACTGGAAGGTGGGGAAGGAAGAGGCAGTTGGAGGGGTGAATGATGAGGACCGGGAGGGTAGCTGCATTGGCAAAGTGCTTGCTGGGCAAGCCTAAGGACCTAAGTTCAATCTTCAGTTCCCACAGACAAGACTGTTGTGGTGTGCTCTTGTGATCGCAGAACTGGAGAAAGAGAGATAAATCATGACCCTGGGGCTCATTGGATGGCCCGGTAGTTCACTTGATGAATTTCAAGCCTTGACCAATGAGAACACTTGACTCAAAAAGTAAGGTGGATGACTTCTGAGACTGACCTCCGGCTTCCACATGCGTGTTCACGTGTGTACTCGCACCCCACCGTATCCCCAAGAAAGCTGGTGGCAGCTTGGACCATGGGCTAAAGGTGAAGGTGCAGCCTAGGTGTGTGTTGGACGCTGTGCAGGGCAGCATGCCGTCTGCTATCGAATGGGCTTCTTCAGAGCAGCAGTGTTCCAAACTGAATTGACAGCCTTTCCCTCTAGTGTCTATTTTTTTTTGTTAGTGTACCACCAATAACTCCACTTCCAAATCAGAAACTTCCAAAGCATCCCCAAACACTTCCTGCCCCAAGCTCACGGCATCTGTTCAGGCACAAGACTTGTTATTTTTGCCTAACGACGCTTCAGACGTTCTTCCTGTGCTTCGCTTTCGTCCTGATTCATGTGCTCATCGTGCCTTGGTTAGTGCAAAGACTCCTGGGTGTGGCTAGCAGTCGCTTTGGGAGACACTCTTCTCATTAGAAGAAAGTGTGGTTGTTTCCCAGTGTTCACAGCAGGCAGATCCACGGAGTAAAAAATTTCCCTTCACTGCCCTGGTTGATTCTCTCTCTCTCTCTCTCTCTCTCTCTCTCTCTCTCTCTCTCTCTCTCTCTCTCTCTCTCTCTCTCTCTCTCTCTCTCTCTCTCTCTCTCGTGCATGTGGGGTGGGGGCCACAGATGTTGACTTCTGGTGTCTTCCTCTTATTGTCTCTACTTCTTTTTTTTGTTTGTTTGTTTGTTTTCAGGCAGGTTTTCTAACCTGTAGCTCACTGTTTTAGCTAAGTAGGTTGTCCAGCAAACTCTGTGATATTCGTTCTCAGCTTCCCCAGGGCTGTGGTTCCAGGCATGCACCTCTGAGGCATGAACTCAGTTCCTCAGTCTGTGCGGCAGGCACGTTCCTCCCTGAACCATTTCCCCACCCCTGCCTAACCCTCTAATCGAAATGCTCTCAGAAAAGGTCTGTAGAGGCTTCACTTCCACCCCTCTCTATCTTTCTCGGAAGCATTTTGCCCATGCTTGCAACATGTTTTAGGGACCAGCACTTTTTTCCTGTTTTTACTGCTGCTGCATTTTGGCTGTGGTGATTAGATGAAGGCCACAATTTTGTCCCAACCTACACCATGAATCTGGCTATATTCCAATACAAAAGGTCACTTACTATTCTATAAACTTTCACAAGTTAGGGGAATTTCCACTGTTCTTAATTTTTTTTGAATTTCCATAGTTTTCAATTGAAAACTCAAAATCTGAAATGGTTCTCGAATTTCATCCATGCATTGAAGTCAGCATCTATTAAGGTAAAATACGTTTTAAAAATCACTTTCAGTTAATTCGACACATCACTCATCTTTCTGAAATTCTTGCCTAACTTCTCATTGCCCTAATTAAAACAAAAGCTCTTTATTTTCCCCTTGGTTACAGAATTCAATTAGAATTCCTTATATGAGAACAAAATCTTGGTTTGGCTCAGTTTAGCCTGAGCCCTACCTCCTATCCCCCCATCTCCCAACTCCATCCACACAGAACAACCTTTTTCTATCGTCCCTCTGGGTTGATCTCAGACTGTTCCCTCCGAGTGCCTTCACGCCATCTCATCTCAACTTGAGTAATGCCCTTTATACTTACAGCTCAAATTAACAACCACTCTCTCTGGCCTCTCATGCCAGCAGCTGGTGGCTCAGTGTCTGGGACTCTACGGCTTTAAGTACCTGCCATTTCAGTCTATATGGAGATTGTACCCAGTGCTGAAAAATCTACAATGAATCAAATAATTATCACTTATAAGGAAATGGTAATCTAGAGAGAACTGTCACAAGCATGCTATGAGGCTACAGTTATGTGTCTGGGTTCTCTAAAATCCCTATGTAGAAATCTTAGGGCAATGGCATAAGGAGGCAGCGGCTTTCAGAGGTAATTAGGTCATGAGCAGTGAATGGCACTGGTGCCTTCCTGAAGGGACCCCAGGGAGTTCCTTTGCCCTCCTTCTAATGTATACCACAGCCATTTCCACACCAGACATTGACTCTACTGACACTTTACTCTGGGCTACTGGCCTATGTAGTCATGAGAAACACATTTGCTATTTAAGACACCAATCTCTAGTCTGGAGTATATTTAGTCTAGCTACCTGGGCTGGGTAATAGATGCAGGAAGTCATGGATTGTAGGAAAGGGGCCAGCCACTTGCTGTAGTCTCTCTTTTGAACACCTGAGAATGGGTACTTTGTAAAGAAAGGTTTATCTTTGCTCATAGTCTAAGACTTGAGTGCCCAAGTTGTGATGGCCGAAAGCGGCAGGGTTAGTGGGCATGTTCAAAGGAGGCAATGTGCAATGCCATTGTCCTCCAAGGCAATGCAATGCCACTGTCCTCCAGGTAAATGCAATGCCATTGTCCTCCAGGTAAATGCAATGCCACTGTCCTCCCGGGCAATGCAATGCCACTGTCCTCCAGGTAAATGCAATGCCATTGTCCTCCAGGTAAATGCAATGCCACTGTCCTCCAGGTAAATGCAATGCCACTGTCCTCCAGGTAAATGCAATGCCATTGTCCTCCAGGGCAATGCAATGCCACTGTCTTCCAGGTCAATGTGTCTCTTGACATAAAACCAGCCCTGTGAGAGTGAGGATGCTCTCATTGTTGCTGGCATGTTCTCCATTCCTGAGTGCTCTGCCCTTCGATCCACCATGCCTCCCAAGACTGGATGCAATCATCAATAGCATCCAGTCTGAGTTTCAGAGGGGACAATCCATCCTCAAATTGCTTCCAAAGCAATTTGGAAGCAATCAATTACTTCCCAAGACTCTCCTAGGCAAAGGGTGGGTGATATCTGAGGACAGAAGACCAGAGGCTGCAGTGTGTGAGAGGGAGAGGACAAGAGCAACTGGGTCAGAGGTTGATGGAGGGCATTAGGAAGGTAACTCCAGGGCCTAGAGAGATGGCTCTGGTTTAGAGTGCCTATGAGGACCTGAGCTCCCTTCTCAGCACCCATTGGGATGGCTCACAGCTCTGTAATTTCACCTCCAGGGGATACAATGGTCCTTTCTGGCCTCCATGGGCATTCACACCTACATATATAAACACACATACAAAGACAACACAGACACCCTCACAATGAACTAAAATCTTTAAAAAATGAAATAAAAAAGTAACTCCAAGGGCAGGGGAGATGGTTCAGTGGCCAAGAGTGGTTGTTGTGCAACCATGAGGACCCGTGTTGGAAACTTAGCACTCCTTTAAACGCTGAGCATGACCATGGGCACCTCACCCCGGTGCTATTGGGGTGGAGACAGGAGGCTGCTGGGTTTTGCTGGGTGATGACCTAACGATAGCTCCAATGAGGGACCTTGTCTCAAAGCAATAAGGCAAAGACTAGCAGAGCAGGCTATCTGACATCATCCCCTGGTCTTCATGATCACACAGATGCAGTCATCTGCACATTCACTTGTGCATGTTACACACACACACACACACATGTGCGCGCGCACGCACGCACGCATACACATGGCACAAACACCACACAATTATGAAGGCAATTCCAAAGAGCACACTTTGAACCCTGCTCTATTGGTCTCCTCCATAATTGTTCCCTCTCTGAGCTCATAGGCATGCATGCCACAGTCTGCCCCATGTCTTCATAGGGTGCTCCATAGATGGGAGGCATAATTAGCAGACCCATGAATTCCATTCCCCCCCTTCCTTGCAGCTAGCCACAGGAGGGTTTCAGTAAGTGACTAGGTTTTAATGAGAGCCTCATGAGACCATTATTAAGTTAAAATGCTGCACAGACAGAATGTTTCCCAAACAGAAAGCTAAACTCTTTAACGCTTCTGTGTACACCCACCTCTGATTAAAGCACACGGAGTCACAAAAAAAAAAAAAAAAGCGGAGGGGAGTGAGTGGATCAACAAGTTTTCAGGGTTTTTTTTGAAGGCTCAATTATGCTTCTGGTCCTGTGGAGAATTTGGTAGGTGGTAAAAAATGGTAGAGGGTGATTTTCCAAGGAGTTTACTGTGGGAAACAATTATCCCCACTTTATACTGAGAGGACTGGGGGTCAGAATAGTAAAAATGAGGCAGTTCACTTTGCAAACTTACAAAGTTGGGCATCAGCCCAGAGAGAAAGCAAAAATGGCAGGCACGTCCTATTTGGTTCAAGACGGTGGTTTTTTATATTCCCAGTTTCATTGCCCTGCCTCCTGAATTTCTCATTGGCGCAGTTCTTCAGGGAAGTACAATCTTTTCAGTAGTCTAACTTTGCAAACTCTAAAACACCCTACTTGGGGCTCAACATTTCTTGCTTTTCTGGTGTTTGGGCTCAGTTGTGTAGAAGACCACATATGAGTTTTAAATTCTAAGATAAAAAACAATAACAAAAATGCCCAGGCAAGAAGGTGCCAGCTACCAGCTAGAGAAGATGGCAGCCTCATGCTACCTGCCCATCTGTGGTCCATTAATGAGGTATAAGTGCACCTCATAGTGAAAATGGAGCACAATGGTATATTTCTTATATGTATGGTCCTTTTGAACAAGGTAAGCACCCCAGTTTTAGAGAGAAAGAAAATGCTGTAAAATGTGTTAGCTATTGGTAAAAGGTCTGTGGAGAGTTGGGAAAGGCCTCGGATTAATTACTTTTCTCTTTGTTGTGACCAAATACCTCACGAGAAACAGCTCACAAGAAGAAGGATGTTTTTTGGCTCACAGTTTAAGGAAACACAGTCCACGAGGGTTGGGGCGGAAGGGAAGACATGGTGGCAGGAACAGGCTGACTTGTCACATTGCATCTACAGTCAGGAAGCCCAGAGAGGCTGAACAATAAGAAATAAATGATATGATCATCCATTGGAAAATTCTAAAGATTCTGTAGAAAATTATTAGAATAAATAAGTTAGTTTAGCAAAGCATTGTGTACACAAAAGCAAATCTAACTTCTGAAGACTAATAGTGACATAGAGAAACTGCAATTATTACATATCATTTGTAATTCCACCAGGGAAATAGAATATTTAGATTTGAACCCACCAAAACATGAGTAAATGGGTGTTTGCTGAGAATTTTAAGACATTGATGGAGTAAATAAAATAAGACACAAATAAACATGTAAGACTGAGACACAACATAGGGCCTGAGAGACAGAGAAGTGGTTAAGAGCACTTGCTGCTCTTGCTGAGGACCTGAGCTCAATTCTTAGAACTGACATTGGGTGGCTCACAACTGCCTATAACTCCCATTCCGAGGTATCCAATGCTCTCTTCTGGCTTCAGTGGGCACATGCATATATATGCACTCATACCCCACCCCCACACACTTAAAAATAAATAACTATTTAAAAATTTGATGAAATACATAAAATAGATACAGGTAAGTAAGATACTCATCACATTATAAGAATAAAACTTAATATATTAAGTTTTAAAATTAAGCAATAGTTTTAATGCAATCACATCAAAACTCCCATAAACACTTGAATAGACACAGCCCATATATTGCAAAACCTCCACAACCTCCAAAATACACAAGACATTTTAAGGTGGGAGGAGTAACTTTGCTGGATACTATGAGCTATTCTAAAGCCAGGGGGCTGGTAAGATGACTCAGTGTGTGAAGGTGCTTGCCACCAAGCCTGATGACCTGAGTTGAATCCCTGCACCCCACATGTAACTCTTCTCTGACTGACAAACATGTAATGTGGAGTTTGTGTGTGCACGGGTGCATGTTGTGTGTGCACGCACACATGCGCATGCACACATACACACACACAACATAATTTAAAAATTGAAAAATTAAAGGTAGATTGTGTGATAAGGCAGGGACGGTGACAGAGTAATCACACATTGAAAGATCCTCAGTTGATCTTTGATAAAGACATCAAAACCATTCACAGGATGAAGGGGAGTATCACTGATGAGTGTCCCAGAGTAATTGGATATCTATAACTGAAAACATAAATTTTGACTTGAACCTCCCACCTTCACAAAATTAACTCAAAATAAACTATAGTGTTGAGAAGAAATGTAAATTATAAAACAGAAAAATGAGGTGTTAACAAGCTTTCTTTTGGTGCACCAACCAGTTCCCAAGTATGACACAGGGGCATACTTAGTTAAGAATGCTTGGCCTTATCTTAGCTCTTATTTTAATCTGTTTCCTTTTATCTACATTTTCCTTCCTTCCTTCCTTCCTTCCTTCCTTCCTTCCTTCCTTCCTTCCTTCCTTCCTTCCTTTCTTTTTCTGTACATCTTTCTTTCCTGCTCTCCAGGCTGGTCGCTGGCTGGCAGCTACCTGGCTTCTGGCCCTGGGCGTGTCCCTCTCTTTTTTCCTTATTCTCTTCTCTCCTGAGCCTGGATTTCTCTTCCTACTTATTCTCTTTGCCCACCAGCCCTGTCTATCCCTCTCTCATCTTTTTATTAGACCAATCAGGTGCCTTAGGCAGGCAGGGTGAAGCAAATACAACAATCTTTACATAATTAAACAAATGCAGCACAAACAAATGTAACACATCATTACATTGTTAACAAAGGCATCAGAAACAAATGTAATACACCTTCACATAGTTAAAGTAATATTCTGCAGCATAAACAAATGTAACACATTTTTGCCTAGTTAAAGTAATAGTCCACAACAAAGAAGGTATGTTTGAGCTTCAGGTCAGGCAAAAAAAGACTTTTATTTGGTACCAATGTAAAGTGTATACAAGAAAAAGTAACAAATTGGATTACATCAAATTAAAGACATGTTCTGCAGGGACTTGTTACATGGATAGAAAGACAACTTTAAAACCATAAACTATGAAATAACAAATAATAAGAAATAAGCAGAAAAAGAATAACAAGAGAAAAAGTCTAATCAGGAAATGAACAAAAGCATTAAAAATATTTCACCAAAAGGCAGACAAACACATGAGAATGTTAACAGCATTAATCACAGGGGAAATATGACACAACGGTTCATTGGTTTAGGCCTCTGACCTGGTTATTTCTAAATGTCTATTTGCCACATCCTAGAATACCTGAGTTCAACTGGGGGATTATTTAGATCACATTGGCCCAGGAGAATATTTGTTGGGGACTGTCTTGATTGTTAATTGACATAAGAAGAGCTCCATGAGAATGTCTGTTGGGGACTGTCTTGACTGTTAATTGATGTAAGAATACCCAGCCCATTGTGAGCAGCGTACTCCCTTGGCAGGGGATCCTGAACTATACAGGACAGAAGACAGCTGGGTGAGAATAACCCAGCAAGCAGGTAGAATGGCACATTCATTTCTCTTTGCAGTAGCTGTATCTATAATGTGACTAAGTTGCCTCAATTCCTTCCTTGACCCCCTTGAAATGGTGGATTATAATCTGGAATTATAACTCAAATAAACTCTTTTATTATTACAGTGGTTTGTATAAGAATATCCTCCCATAGACTGTGGCATTTGAACACTGGACCCCTAGATGATGGTGCTGTTTGGGGGTGTTTAGAGGAATTATGTCACCGGGGGCAGGCTTTGAGAGATTTTAACTTCACCCTAATTCCAGTTTGCTTGCTCTGCTTTGTGCTTGTGTTTGAAGGTGTGAGCCCTCAGTGTTCTACTCCTACCTTCATGTTTATTGCTCGTGTCATGCCTCCCACTCTATGAACTCTTGTTGCTCTGGATCCATAAGCCCCCAAATCTCTCCTGTAAGTTGCCTTGGTCATGGTGTTTTATCATAGCAATGAAAAATTAATTAACATACTCCCCTAAGTTGATTTTGGACAGAGTAGGGCAAGTCTTAATAGAATCCTGAAAATCATAACTGCAGTAGATGTTGGCAGGGTTCTAGGGACTCTACAGTTTTAAGAGACAGAGCTACATGGGAAGCAACATAGATATTTAGGGTGACATCACTGGACTCCGTGACACCCCAGAACAAAACATAGTGCAAAGTTCACCTTAATTTCCAACTTGGCATGATTTAGAATCACCATGGAAATAATCTCTGAGCATGTCTGTGAGGCAGTTTCTAGGTTAGTTGAGACAGAAGACCCACCATAACTGGAGGTGGCACCATTTTATGAACTGGACACCACGCTAGACTGAATAAAAAGGAAAAGGTGAGCTGATCACCAGCATGCACCTCTTCGCTTCCCAAACTCAGATGTGACGTGACCAGCCATCTTCTGCTCCTGCAGCCATTATCTACCCAGCCCCGCCCTCAATGCTGGGCTGTGTCTTCTAGAACTGTGAGCCCAAGTAAGTTCTCATTCTCTTAGGTTGCTTCTTGTCAGGCATTTTTCCATAGCAAGGAGATGTGCAGCTAATACAGGGAGCGTGGGGGAAAAATGGACATACTTTTTAGGCATCTATTGCTGAGGTGTAAGGCCCAGTGTAGAGGCTTACAACTTTGATCTTCCCCTCCAGGAATGACTTGGCTTAGTTCCAGTCTGGGGTGTCTCATGAGATTATTAGATGTCAACTTGCCCAAGGCTGGAAGAACCATTTTTATTTTTATTTTTAATTATGTGTATGAGTATGTGTGTGTGTGTGTGTGTGTGTGTCCACGAGCATGTGAGTGTGGGAACCCACAGAGGCCAGAAAAGGGCACCTCCCCAAAGTAGATCCCCTACAGCTGGTTTCCAGGTGGTTATGTGTAGAGAGAAGCCTTTTCCATAATTGTTAATCTAAATATTTCTCTTACCGGAGAATAGGGTCCGGGCTTCTTACCCTTAAAGCGGTTACATCTTGACTCCTTGTGTTTCTCCTACCCAGAGTCCTCCTGGACTCCTAGTCCCACCTATCTTGCTTCCCTAGTGGCCAACAGTGCTTTATTGACATATACACAGGACTTCCCCATCATCTCATTTTTTCTGTCTAAACAAAAAGGTCTTAACTTTAACATGGTTAAATTATATATAACAGAACAGCTATCAAGCAAGAACACGGTTACAATATTTTGTCCATGAACATTTAGCAAGATTTAAAGAAAATATCATCCATCCCATCCTTGTGAGTCCAAAGTTCTATATGTAGCTTATCTTTTATCATAACTAAGGAAGAATATAATAATAACTATCTGCCTTCAACTCTATCAAATATCACAGAAGGATAATATATAAACACTAGGATTGACAGAGACATCTTGCTGCCTGGATAGTCACCCGAAGTTTCTATGTAATGTTGGGGCATCCATCTTCAGCCCATAGGCTACAGTATGTCTGGAAGACTTCTCAGCAAAGCAGGAAATTTCAAACTGTCCATCTGCATCAGCAGTCTGTTGGTCATTTTTCTGTGTCCTGTAGAAAGTCTCATAGACTCTTCCATGGAGCAGGAAACCTGAAGGACTATTTGAGTTCAGCAGTCACTTTCCTGTGGGTCCTGCATATCCAGTTTATACAGAAACATTCCAGCAGTCTAGGCAAGAACAGTTTCTTGCCCAAATGGCTAATCTTGCCATGTTGAAAGCAAACTCCATAATGAGTTTCTTCGATGCCCATCATCCTCTCAGATGTAATTGGTGATGCCAGGAGCAGACATTTCTCATTGTTAAGAAAAACCCTAAACCATTTTAAATGCCATTTTCTGAAGGTCTTTGAAAGGTTTGAAGACTGTCTGTCTATCTCAAATATATCTCTGTATATCTAGAAAACCTAACTTATCTAACTATAAGTTTTGACTATTATAAGTAACTATCTATAATCTGTATTTAATTATGCATTATGTTTTAAAAGATTAGTATAAACACAATACTTAATCAAGAGGAGAAATATACACATCACAAAATTGACCTTGAATTTGTATCAATAAATGAAAAACCATACCAATACAAAGTACTCATTTCCATACCATAATCCCCTTTTTCCTTTAAAAAGAGATTGGTTGTGATCATTAACCAATTATAAACAACCCCATTCAAATGAAAACAAAGTTTCATAAACAATATGGGGATTTGGACGTTGCTCATTCCAAACTGCTTTGTGCTGGAAGGGGGTGCTGTTCATACCATGGGGATCATGACAAAACTCAGAAACCTATATAAGTCCTTACTTTCAGGGTCTGTAAGGCTCCATCATCTTAGTTGTTTTAGATGTTTGATCACTTGGGCCATTGCTTCTGGGGGTCTTGGTTCATCAAACCACAGAAGCCTGGAAGGAATCCTCAGCTTTTCATTTTCCGTAGAAACATAAACAAAAACTCTTTTCCAAAGTAACATATCCTTATACTTAAATTTTGAAGTCAAGGCATTTTCAAAAGATGTAAGTTGAATTAATTCAGCAGCATTTATAATTAAGTATACTTTAGCAGTTTTTCCTTCCTGAGCAATCAAAAAACTGAAAAACACAATAGCATATAGTATCCAGACTCTCTGTGTATTTTCCATCTTTACGTGGCTTATTTATTTATCTATTATTATTACTCTATTTCTTTTACTTTTATTTCTTTATTTATTTTTCTGAGACAGGGTTTCTCTGGAAATCTGCCTGCCTCTGCCTACTGGCATGAGCCACCACAGCTGGCTTCTTTATTTATTTACCACTATGTCGTTTCTTTTTCTCTCTCATTCCTATGTATATTTTTAAACACACTGTAAACCTTTAGAGGTTTTTTTTTTCCATCCAAGTCTGACTTTACTGTAAATCTTTATGTTTTTCTGACCGGTTGTAAGCGTGATTCCAGCTCATTGTCTCAGTCTATGCTGACATCCAGTAAAAGCTGTCGGCTTAGAGATGTGGTCACTACCATTTCCAGCTGTACGTACACACCTTTTAATTGTTAGCAGAGCCTCTTAAAAGAACCTTGGTTTTTTTTTTTATGCTGAGTCAGGAAAACTCCCTTAAGCGAGCCGCTTGAGTCTCTGCTTGTCTCTAGCAAAACAGAGCCACCTGAGAAAATGCTGCCACCAAGAACCCATGCTTTTCTCCTTTCTTTTGTTTCTAAAATTCCTTTAAAGCTTTTGTTGTTCTACGTGGAAATTCAGTGATCCCACTTCTGACACCATTTGTAGAGGGAAGCCTTTTCCTTGCCAGTCGCTTTGGTTCTTCCCCACCAGTTGCCTGAGCTCTGCCGTGTTGTAGTCCCCAAATAACACACAAGACGCTGTATTAATTATGAAGCTGTTGGCCTTGCTTGTTTCTTACTGGCTAGCTCTGACTTAAGTATGTACCCCATAATTGTTAACCTAAATAATTTTCTTACTGGAGAAAAGGGTCTGGGCTTCTTACCCCTAAGGCAGTTACATCTTGACTCCCTGTGTTTCTCCTACCCAGAGTCCTTTTGGACTCCTAGTCCCACCTATCTTGTTTCCCTATTGGCCAACAGTGCTTTATTGACATATACACAGGACTTCCCCATTAGTTATGAACCTCCCATTGTGGGTGCTGGACTGAGTGTGGGTCCTCTGAAAGAGCTGCAATCACTCTTAACCACTCAGTCATATCTCCAGTCCATGAAGGATCCCCTGGAGGCTAGCATTCATGGGGCAGTGGCACTGGCTGCAGACAGAAGTCTCCCATGGGGGTGCTTGCCATCAAAGCAGTGGTGTCTTTTATGGCTTATCTCTGGAAGTCACATGTTATTCCCCTCATATTCTGTTAGTCATGTGTGTCAGTGAGGGAAAGGATTCTGTAAGGGCAGGCCTTTCAGGAACCCTCAGATACGTACATGCTGTCATAGGCTGTAGGCTGGGAAGGACCAGACTCTGAGCGAGAGTAACATTTCCATGAAGTAGAGATGATGGAATGCAGAGTTTTATGAAAATGGAGCGTGGGCTGACTGAGCCAGGTTGAATGTTTTGTACAGTTACAGCAGACAACCCTCATTCAGATTCCAGGTCAAGTTAACCAGAGCTGGCCCCACTCAAGAGGGAGTGAGTAGTGTGTGTGCATGTGAGCTGGGGGATGAGCAGGGAGATGGTTTGGAAGGCTGTTGTGGTTCAGAGTGACAATGAGTCAGAGGCTTGTATCTCCTTTCTAGTGTGGTTAACTGGTGTGGCCCCGTTGGACTAAGTAGCAATTCAGTCACAGAGGCTGGTGGCAGCAAGGCTACTCTGACATCCCCAGAGATGATATACTGAAAAGCTCCATAAGGTCTCCATTTAAGGTTGGCTCTCTCTCTCTCTCTCTCTCTCTCTCTCTCTCTCTCTCTCTCTCTCTCTCTCTCTCTCTCTCTCTTTCTCTCTCTCTCCTCCCTCCCTTCCCCCCTCTCTCTTCCCTTCTTTCTTTTTTTCCGAGACAGAGTTCTGTGTAACAGCCTTGGCTATTTTGGAACTCACTCTAGATCAGTCTGGCCTCAAACTCAGAGATCCGCCTGCCTCTGCCTCCTGAGTGCTGGGATAAAAGGTGTGCGCCACCACCGCCTGGCCAAGGTGGGGTTTTTAAAGGCATGAACCAGGGGATCCGGACTGTGGCTAATGAGATAGCTGGGTCAGTGCTGAAAGTTTTCAGAGGCTCTGTTCTCCATCACCACACCAGATCCTGTGTAAATGGTTGTCTCTTAGGAGCAAGGTGAGAGAAGTTGGTTGAGGGCCTGAGGGCCGCACCTCAGGGTATAACATAAGCCAGGCTTCAGAAGGAGTTGAAGCCAGTGTCTCAGGGGCCAGTATTAAGAGAATAGTCTCAGGCTAAGACAAGGCAAGCTGTTTCCTCTGACCAGAGGGAGGACTGCGGTGCTGGCTAGGGTTTGGCCTCAGCTGTGGAGAGCAGCTGAGTTGGTTATATTGAGACCATCTCGGTCACCAATCATACTTAGAAGAGGAATGGAGATAAGTACTCTTCAGGAAGAGAGAGAATGGATTTTCTAATACTAAACCTAGGCTGGGCAAAGGAAGATACTAGAACAAACCTGGCTGCTGAGAGCAAATGTAGCTGCCTAGCTCTCCCCCGTCATGTCTCTAGGGTGGCCTCCCCTGGGTGCCAGGATGCACTTTGGAACCTTCTGCACTCCTGCCTTTGACTTTGGAGAGCAGATGTTCATTGCGTTAATTTTCGGATGACACTCAGCATAGCAGTTCACTCTTAGCCAGTCAGACTTCCTCCCCGTGACTCAGCTTCCTCACTGTAATGAGGAGATGACACACTCCACCAGCTAGCGTTCACAGAGGCTTCCAGTTCTTCCGATGGACGCTGTCCTAGTTAGGGTTTCTGTTGCTGTGATGAAACACATGAGCAAAAGCAAGTTGGGGAGGAAAGGGTTTATTTGGCTCTCACTTTCACAGCACTGTTCATCATCAAAGGAAGTCAGGACAGGAACTCAGACAGGGCAGGAGCCTGGAAGCAAGAGCTGATGCAGAGGCCATGGAGGGGAGCTGCTTACTGCCTTGTTTAGCCTGTTTTCTTACAGAACCCGGGACCACCAGCCAGGTGTGGCCCCATCCACAATGGGCTGGACCCTCCCCCATTGGTCACTAGTAAGAAAATGCCCTACAGGCTTGTCTGCAGTCCGATCTTATGGAGGTGTTTTCTTAATTGAGGCTCTCTAGCTGTGTCCAGCTGACGTAAAATTAGCTGGCAAAGCTACCGAGGGGGGCAGGAGGTTGAGACCCCCTGGGAGGAGGCTGAAAGTGGCCAGACACTGTCCATGGCCTGGGACTTCAGGTCTTTCCCTCATAGGTTCTGAAAATGAATCTGGGGCCAAAGCGGTGCTGTCATGGACAACAGAGGACAAGATGATAACCCAGTGAGGTTCTGGAGCTGTGCAGACGTGGTAACTGTCGGCTGGTGTCTAGGCTGAAGGGTCTCACGTGAGTGTTGGGTTGAGAGTGGGTGAAGAGCTTATCACACACTGTCGTAAAAATAAGGCCTTACCCACCATTCATTCAAGACCAAGGTGTTCTGGGTGGATTGCTTATAAATTATTTCCTTTTTAAAAAGTGTGTGTGTGTGTGTGTGTGTGTGTGTGTGTGTGTGTGTGTGTACATGGATGCAAGCACATACGCATGTGTGTAGAGGCCAGATGATGACACTGGGTGTCACTCTCCTTCAGGTGTAACCCACCTTCTTTATAAACACAGGGTCTCTTACTGTAGGCTAGGCTGGCCAGCAAGCCCCAGGTAGCCCTCTTTCTATGCCTCTCCCCAGCATCAGGATTATAGGCACATAACCTGGCTTTTTTAGGTGGGTTCTGAGGACCAAATTTGGGTTTCAATGCTTGCATAGCCAGCAATTTATCAGCTTAGATGTCTCCTCAATCCCTGTAAACTTATGTCCAGAGTAAGGTCCCATGTCTGAAATTCACACTATCTCATGAAACCCTCACTCCCTGACATCCTGCAGAGGGAGAAACAACAAGATCAGTGTTTTATTAAAGTTCACACAGGTATTCAGCCACAGAGTCTTTGATATAGGAAGGGGAGCTAGGGGAGGCTGAAGTGCAGGATTCCAGAGTTCGCTCCTGTCTTACTATAAAGCAGAACACAAAAATACATTCAAATCCCATAGGGTTTCATCATTTGGCAGCCCAAGGGGAAAAATCAAATGCTTTGCATGTGAAGTCCCACACTTCAGAAAGAATACAAAGCAGAGTGAAGTTTGCCATAATTGTCTTTCTTCTTGTGTGTGTGTGTGTGTGTGTGTGTGCTTATGTACTCATGTATGTAGAGGCCAGAGGTCAATGCTGGTGTCTTCCCAGATCACTACTCCATCTTGCACTTTGAGACAGGATCCCTCCCTGAGCCTGGAGCTCACTAGTCAGCCAGCAACCACCAGTGGTTTCTTCTGTCTCTGCCTCCCCAGCACCAGTGTTACCAATTCCTGGCTTTTTATGTGGCTGCTGGGGACCCAAGCTCTGATCGTCACACCCACACAGAAAGCACATCACTGACTGAATCACACACACACACACACACACACACACACACACACACACACACACACGCACACACGCACACACGCGCACACACACACACCCTCTTCTTCCTGTCCGTGGGTGCGCAGGATATGGAAGTATTTAACAGATCCCAAGCCATGTAACAGTGGGAGTCTCAGCTTGTGAGTTCACATACCAGCTAATATAAGTACCCAGAGATCGGTTAATTAGCTCAGAGGCTATAAATCCATCTTAGCATTATCATTAATCACTGGGAAACTCTAAGCATATGATTCAGTTAGGAAAATGTGGATTTATTGATATTGTAGGAAGTGTACCTGTAGGCAAGGTTTAACTCGACCCGTATTTGTTTTCAGGGTGCTGCTCTAGACAGGGATAAATGAACGCCTGGATGAGCTGAGAGAAATGGCCGTATTTATAGCAACAGTGCTCTAGGCTACATCTCTTCTTCCCATCCTCAAGGGGCTAAGGATCATATGTAAGGTTCACTGCATGCTAGGGAATCACTCTACACTGACCCACACCCACAGCCCAGTTTTAAAATCCTTCTTAGTTCAGGGTTATCATCGAGTCACAGAAAGTTACAAATACAAAGCCCATCTTTATCCCCCTCTTCTTCGTTTGCTAAGCTCAGCTGCTCCCTTCCCTTGTTGTTCTTTAACCATGTATCAGCCTCTCAGACAGACAGCCTGGTTATTTAATGGCAACATGACCGGATCTCGGAATAATGTCAGGAAAAGAGGCAGTTGGTGTACAAGCACAATACCTTTTGAAAACCAATACAAAGAGGTGCTTTAAGTGAGACACAAGGCTATGAATTATTATCATTTGTGTAATTCTACGTTGCTGGGGGGCTTCCAACAGCATCTTTAGCCTCAGTTATTTTGTCTACATTACATGGGTAACAGGGGTCATTAGGAGTGAACTGAAAGACCAAGGCATAACTCTGCAGTAATAGTGATGACGTGTGATTGGGGAGCAGTGGCCTGGGCTGGCTGATTGCTTGCTGAGGGCAGGCCCCTGGCTTGGCATCTGGGAGATGAGCTGGAGTGTCAGGGTATTGGCAGGCAGGGAGAGATAGTTTAATAATTTCTTTAATTTGAATTATGGCAACGTATGACACAGACTGTCTTACGTTGTCTGTGTCAAGTGTTACAGCATGATAAAAAAAAACCCAGCAAGACCTCATTGTGAGCAGTTGAGGGGATCATGTTAATGGGTGAGAAAGTTGTAGTCCTAGAAAGAAGGGGGTTAGTTCAGGGACCTGTGATACTTTTGGCAAGGTGATGTTTGATGTGGCTGTTAGGAATTATAGGAAAAGTTTGAGGGATGGAGTGAGAAAGAGAAGACTCCAGATAGGAAAACTCAATATGGAAAAGCAAGGCAATGGTCAAGGACCAGCATGAGACCTCCTCTCCCTTCTGGATACACTCCCTTTCTGTCTCTCATTAGAACAGGTTTCTAAGAGATAGCAACCAAACATGACAAAATAAAATGTAATAAGATAAAGTAAAAACCATCAATAAGGCTGTGCAAGGCAACCTAATTGAAGGAAAAGAGTCCCAAGAGAAGGCAAAATAATCAGAGACCCACTCATCCACACACTCAGGAGTCCCATAAAAACACTAAACTGAAAGCTATAGTATCCACGCAGAGGACTTGGCGCAGCCCCTGGACTTGCTGTGTCAGTCTCCGAGTTTATGGGAGCCTTGTTCTCCTGGTGTCCTCCATTCCCTCTGGCTCTTACACTCTTTCTGCCTCATCTCCCACGGGGTTGCCTGATCTCTGGGAGGAGGGATTGATGGAGACATCTCATTTAGGGCTGTGTATTCCAAGAACTCTCTCTCTCTCTCTCTCTCTCTCTCTCTCTCTCTCTCTCTCTCTCTCTCTCTCTCTCTCTCTCTCTCTCTCTCTGTGTAGGCTGTGAGTCTCTTGCATCTGTTCCCATCTGCTGCAGGAGGAAGCCTCTCTAATGATGGCTTAATAAGACACCGGTCTATGAGTGTAGCAGAATATCATTAGGAGTCACTTTATTGATGTTATTTATGTTTTTAGACCAATAGTGTTTGATTTTACCCTATGTTGCTAGACTATCTAGTATATGGTTCTTGGTTACCCAAGCAGGGTCAGGTATGGGTTTCTTCTCATGGAGTGAACCTTAAGTCAAATCTGACATTGGTTGGATGTCCCCACAGCCACCATTGCTCTAGCCTATCTTACCGGCAGAACAGATCATAGGTCAAAGTTTGGTGGCTGGGTTGGTGTTTGTTTCTCTTTTGGTAGCCACAAGAGGACCTCCCAGCACCAAAGACACTAGAATGTATGGATGAAGGCTTTGTGTCAGCTCCAGCTCAACCTCTCCATGTTCAATGAGTTGTGTGGGTGTTGTCCTTGGCAATGTCAGCTGCTGTCAGTTTCTGGAGAGGAATCCATTGTCTTGGCAACAGCCTGGGTTGTTTGTGGAATTTCATGGGAACCCCTTGGCCAACAACTCAACTGAGTACAACCCAGTCTTGCTACTGGAAACCTCATTTGATGACTCGTTTCCCTCATTATTAGGAGACCTCATTAGGATCAACTTCATACATTTTTGGAAATTTCCACTGCACTAGGTTTCCATAGTATCCCTCAGATGTCCCTCAATTCCAGCAGTCTCTCCTCACACTCTCTTCCTTTACCCTATCTCCCCTCCCTCCCCTCCCTACTTGACTCTCCCATTCCCATGCCACTGACACCCAGTCCACCTATAAAATCTATTCTATTTCCTTCTCCCAGGGAGATCCATGTGTCCCTACTAGAGCATCTCTCTACATTTAACCTCTCTGGGCCTATGGATTGTAGCTTGCTTTTCGTTGACTTAATGGCTAATATCCACACATAAGGAAATACATGACACTTTATCTTTCTGTGTCTGAGTCACCTCACTCAAGATGATTTTAGTTCCATCCATTTGCCTGCAAATTTCATGATGTCATTTTTTTAACAGTTGACTGATACTCCATTGTATAAATGTACCACGTTTTCTTTATCAGTTCTTCTGCTGAGGGACATCTAGTTTGTTTCCAGTTTCTGGCTATTGTGAATAGAGCAACAATGGATATGATTGAACAAATACCCTTGTGGTAGGCTGGAGCATTCTTTGGATGTATTCCCAGGAGTGGTATCTCTGGATCTTGAGCTAGAGCAATTCTAGCTTCCTGAGGAACTGCCATATTGATTTCCATAGTGGCTGTAGAAGTAAGTTTGTCCTCCCACCAGCAATGGATGAGTGTTCCTTTTATTCTCCATTTTAGCCAGCATGAGCTGTCACTTGTGTTTTTGATCATAGCCATTCTGAAAGATGTAAGATGGAATTTCAGAGTCATTTTGACTTTCATTTCCCTGATAACTAAAGATGCTGAACATTTCCTGAAGTTCTTTCTTTGCTACTTGAATTTCTTCTTTTGAGAAATCTCTGTTTAGATCATTAATCCATTTTTAAAAGTTGGGTTATTTTCTTTCTTGATATATAGTTTATTGAGGTCCTTATATGTTTTGGCTATTAGTCCTCTATTGGATTCAGAGCTGGTAAAAATCTTTACCCTTTTGTAGACAGCCCCTTTCTCTAAATGATGGTGTCCTTTGCTTTACAGAAGCTTTTCAGTTTTATGAGGTCCCACTTGTTAATTGTTGATCTGAGTCTTGTGCTGTGGTATTGTGTTCAAAAAGTCTTCTTTTGTTTCATGAGTTCGAGGCCATCCCCCACTTTCTCTTTCAGGTTCAGTGTATCTGGTTTTATGGTTGAGGTCTTTGATCCTTGAGTTTTGTGACGGGTGATAAGTATGAATCTGTTTGCATTCTTCTACATGCAGACATCCAGTTACTCCAGCACCATTTGTTGAAGATGCTGTGTTTTCCCCAGTGTGTATTTCTGACTTCTTTATAAAAAATCAGGTGTCCATATGTGTATGGATTTATGTCTGGGTCTTCAATTCAATTTCACTGATCAATTTGTTTGTTTTTTATGTAAATACCATTTTTTATTACTGTAATTCTGTAGTACAACTTGAAATCAGGAATGGTGAGACCCTAACAGTTCTTTTATTGTTCAGAATTGTTTTAGTTATCCTAGGTGTTTTGTTTTTCCATATGAAATTGAGAATTGTCTTTTTGATGTCTGTAAAGAATTGTGTTGGAATTTTCTTGGGGATTGCTCTGACTCTGTAGATTGCTTTTGGTAACATGATCATTCCTACTATGTTAATCCTACCAATTCATGAGCATGGAGACCTTTCCATCTTCTAATATCTCTTTTATCTTTTTTCCCAAATCTTTGAAGTTTTGGCATACAAGTCTTTTTCTTACGTGATTAGAGTTACCTCAAGATATTTTATATTATTTGAGGCAATTATGAAAGATGTTGTTTCCCTAATTTCTTTCTCAGTCCATTTTTCATTTGTGTATTAGTTTTGGAATTAATTTGATATCTAGTTACATTGCTAAAAGTGTTTATCAGCTATAGGAGTTTGCCTAGTGGAATTATTGGGTCACTTATGTATAGTATCATATCATCTGCAAATAATGGTACTTTGAGTTCTTCCTTTCCTATCTGAATCCCCTTGATCTGATGGGGAATGTCCTTCTGTATATATGTTTCTCTTATTGCTTGATGAATAAAACACTGTCTGGCATACAGCCAGTAGAGGCAGGAAGATAGGCGGGGCTAGGAGGCGAGGAGAATTCTGGGAAAGGTGGGTAGGGAGAGCCCGCCAGAAGGATGCCATGTATCAGAGGAAGGAGTAACAGATCCAGACCCTTCTCTGGTAAGATAAGACCATGTGGAAATACTTAGATTAATAGAAATGGGTTAATAGTTAAGACAGAGCTAGCCAATAAGAAGTACAAGTCATTGGCCAACAGTTTTATAATTAATATAAGTCTCTGTGTGCTTATTTGGGGTTGAGAAGGGCTGCGGGACCTGGTGGGACAAGAGAACATAGCAACATTCATCTCCTTCATTTGTCTTGTTGCTCTAGCTAAGACTTCAAGCACTATATTGGCTAAGTGTGGAAAGAGTAGACAACCTTGTTTTGTTTCTGATTTTAGTGGAATTGCTTTGAGTTTCTCTCCATTTAATTTGATGTTGGCTATAAGCTTGTTGTAAACTGCCTTTATTATGTTTAGGTATTATGCTGGCTGGTTTTGTGTGTCAACTTGACACAAGCTAGAGTCATCAGAGAGGAAGGAGCCTCAGCCGAGGAAATACCTCAATGAGATCCAGCTGTAAGGCATTTTTCTCAATTAGTGATCAATAGGGGTGGGACCAGCCTGTGATGGGTGTTGCCATCCCTGGGCTATAAGAAAGCAGGTTGAACAAGCCATAGCAAGCCAGTAAGCAGCACCCTTCCACGGCCTCTGCATCAGCAACTGGTTCCAGGATCCTGTCCTGCTTGAGTTCCTATCCTGACTTCCTTCAGTGATAAACTACAGTTGGAAATGTAAGCTGAGTAAACACTTTTCTTCCCAACTTGGTTTTTTGTCATTCTTCATGGCAATAGAAACCCTAACCAAGACATATGTCCCTTGTAACCCTAATCTATCAAGAATGGTTATCATGAAAGGTGTTGGATTTTGTAAAATGTCTTCTCTGCATCTAATTAGATGATCATGCTGTTTTTGTCTTTCAGTTTGCTTATACAGTGGATTGCATTTATTGATTTTTGTATATTGAACCGTCCCTGCATCTCTAGGATGAATACTTGATCATGGTGGATGATCTTTTTGATATGTTCTTGGATTCAGTTTGCAAGCATTTTATTGAGTACCTTTGCATCTATGTTCATAAGGGAAATTGCTCTGTAAATCTCTTTGTTGGGTCTGTATGTGGTTTGAGTATCAGGGTAACTATGGCTTCATAAAGTGGATTGGGCAATGCTCTTTCTGTTTCGATTTTGTGGAATAATCTTGTACTCCATGCATGCTGTTTGGAAAATCCCCCACGACCCAGGTCCTTCCTCCACGTTGTGTAGCAAAGTTGTACCTGGGGAATTGTGTACCACTTATAGGGATGGTCTTGATTGTGCTGAGTCATTGTAACCCCATGAACATCTTCATGAACAGATGGTCATCTGAGGAGCCAGGATGAGGCTGCTCAGCAGGAGACATCCTCCCTGTGATTTCCTCCTCAGGTCCTCGGGTGCTATGTAGGCTCCTATAGCAAGTTGCTGCTTTCCTGGTGGTGTCTGTTTCTTTTCCCAGTCCTGCTCTGACTGGCTCACTGAGCCATTTTCTCAGCCCATGTAACTGTCAGCATCACTCCCCATCCCCAGGCCTAGGACTTAAAGTTCTGGGAGGAGCTGTGAAGCAGGCCCTCAGGAGGATTCTGAGGCATGTTCAAGTTCGAAAGCCATAGTGCTAGCCATCAGTTGATTTTATTTACTCTTTAACTATGCCGCTATTTGTAACTGTCTGTGTGATGCATACACACACTCCAGGTGTGTGTGTGTGTGTGTGTGTGTGTGTGTGTGTGTGTGTGTGTGTGTGTGACATTTTAATGCTAGGAGACAGAGAGAGAGGCAAGAAGTCACAGTCTCCCTTCATCCTGTGCTTTAGGAGCCCTTCCCAGTGGCAAGTGGCTGCTCCAGTTGGGCGCCTGTCTACCCACACAACTTTACTATAACATGATATACTGTTTTCAAATTCATAGAATTATGAGTCACAATTTCTCTTTCTTTAAATACGATGTCTTTGTGGCTAGAACTTCATCTTGAGAACTTGTGGTAAGGGTCTTAAAGCTCAAACACAAGGGCTCAAGGGACAATACTGACACTTCTGGGCACTTGCTGTAGTGTTGATTTAACCGTGTTCCTTAAAAGTTTGTGCACTGAGAGCTCTGTTCTCAGGGTGGCAATGCCAGGAGGTGAGACCTCTAGAAAGGAGCCCCAGGGCCAGGTGGTTAAAGCAATTATCATGCAAACAAGATTTGATTTTAAATCCCCAGAGCCTGTGTAAATGCTGGGTGGACATGGCAACTCACTTGTAATTCCAGCCATAGAAGGCAGAGCCAGGAGATTCCTCACAGCCTCCACCCTCCTTCCCCAAGCAGGTTGGTTAGTAAGACTATCCGTATAGGGGAGTTCTGGGTTTGATTGGGAGACGTTGGCTCAAAAGAATAAGACGGAGTGAAGCAGAGGAAGATTTCTGGCATTGGTTTCAGGTGCCACACCTGGGTGCACACTTTTCTTTCTCTGTCTCTGATTCTCTGTGTGTCTCTGTCTCTGTCTCTCTCTTAAGCTAGCCTGCCTCAGGTGTTTATTTCATTGACACAATGAACAATGGGCTAAAACACCTCAGGGACAGTGTCGGATGCTGCTGGGACTGGACATGCTCCAGCAACCTGAGCATGCAGAGCTACCCCACTCTCTGAGGGGTGGGCGACCTAATTATAACTTGAGTGATGTGTTGTGGTTTACAGATTGGGTTGTCACACTGATGCAGAAGGGACCTCCGTGTCTTGGGCCCCTGCAGGTTCCAAGCAACAGGGGGAGTGGAGTCAGTCTTCGCTTTGAGATATCAGAACTTCCAGTCTTGTAACTCATGAACACAAAAAACCTTTCTGTTGTCCTTAGACCCTGGTCCTTTTGCCCCCAATTTCCAAAGCCTCACAGGAGCTTCTGTAATTCATTCGCATTCTTAGGGATCTTGGGGTAGCAGGACAGACTTGCTGTGGTAACCCTTGCCATCAGGTTGCTCACAGCGACAAGTTGACTTCTGTGTCAGCATATGGTTACCCAGGCCAGGCGAGAGTCCTCTGCATCTGCAGACAGTGCCCCAGTGAGTCCTCCCAGTGCAGACAGTGCCTCAGTGAGTCCTCCCAGTGCAGACAGTGCCCCAGTGAGTCCTCCCAGTGCAGACAGTGCCCCAGTGAGTCCTCCCAGTGCAGACAGTGCCTCAATGAGCCCTCTGCATCTGCAGACAGTGCCACAGTGAGTCCTCCCAGTGCAGACAGTGCCTCAGTGAGTCCTCCCAGTGCAGACAGTGCCTCAGTGAGTCCTCCCAGTGCAGACAGTGCCTCAGTGAGTCCTCCCAGTGCAGACAGTGCCTCAGTGAGTCCTCCCAGTGCAGACAGTGCCTCAGTGAGTCCTCTGCATCTGCAGACAGTGCCACAGTGAGTCCTCCCAGTGCAGACAGTGCCTCAGTGAGTCCTCCCAGTGCAGACAGTGCCTCAGTGAGTCCTCCCAGTGCAGACAGTGCCTCAGTGAGTCCTCCCAGTGCAGACAGTGCCTCAGTGAGTCCTCCCAGTGCAGACAGTGCCTCAGTGAGTCCTCTGCATCTGCAGACAGTGCCTCAGTGAGTCCTCCCAGTGCAGACAGTGCCTCAGTGAGTCCTCCCAGTGCAGACAGTGCCTCAGTGAGTCACCTTTCCCAGCACTGGCTTGGCTTCCTGCCCTTTCCTTGCTTTTGCAGCCTGCTCGGGCTCCCCGCTGCAGATGGAGGTCCATGGCAGGGCTCTTCTGTGTGCCTCCAGTTCCTTGGCTGTGACCACTGTCTTCTGAGCAGCATTTCTCCTCTATTTTCCTCTGCTCCCAATAAATTGGGTTTTTCTTTTAACATCTCTGCAAATCACAGTCCCCTTCTCGCTTCATTCTGCCTCCACACCCCCTTGTTACTTTGTTGCTTTAACAATCTAGCTGGGTGCTTTCTGTCAGCCTGCTTTCTGTTGCAGGACCCTCTCCACCTCTTTGCGCCCTTGCTTTGAACAGTTCTTATTCAGAGAGCCAATTTCATCTGGTGCCCTTGAATTGCTATTTTTTAATAGCAATGCTGTTTTCCAGTATTCCTTCTATTTCCCAGAAAAAGGTCTCAGTAACTGGATTGGGTTTTCAACTGGGCATGGATGTGTGGAAGGGGGTGCAGTGCCTGTGAAGCCAAAAGATGGCCTCAGCTATCCCTTCTGGTAGCTGGAGTTACCAGTTGTGAGGCACCTGACGTGAATGCTGGGAACTGAACTCGGGTCCTCTGCAAGAACAGTACATACTCTTAACTGCCAAGCCATTCCTCTGGCCCCTTCTCCCTGGTTCTCATCTAACTAAACTGAAACTCCAAGAGGATTAATGTGACAGACATCCTAAGGAAGTAAGGTTGAAACTTCTGAAGCCAGGACATGGCAAAGAAAAGAAAACTTGGACCTTCAGATTGGTCTCCATGTAGAAAAGTGTCAGCTGTGAGCAGTGGTTGAATCCTCTGGGCTTTGCGGGGCTTGCAGAAGGCTTGGGGCTTGGAGCTCTTCAAAGTCCCCATGTGAACTGGGGAGGTGGCTCAGTTAGTAATTGCAGACCATAGATGATAGTCCCACAGCTCTCATAAAAAAGCAAGGTTCGATGAAGTGCTAGGGAGATGGGGGCAGGAGGGTCCCTGAGATGTGCTAACCTGACAGCTTAGCCTACTTGGTGAAACCTAGGTCAGTGAGAGACTTTGTCTCTGGCAAACCAAAGTGGACAGAGTTCTGAGGAAATATGCTAGAGCTTTTCGAGCCCCTCCCCCCTCTTTTTCTCTCACCCCTATGTGCTACTGAGGATTTTGACATTGGCTTCAATTTGGAAAGCAACAGTCTTCAATTTAGTACTGACAGTTTCCAGCAACTTCTCTTCAATCCTGACTTGTCAAGGATTATGCTACAGATTGAAGGAGAATAGTCTCCATAGGTTCATGACAGGATCTAGAGTTGCCCCAAAGCAAGCCTCTATGCAGAAGTGTCCTTTGTGCTGGGGTCCTGGAAGGAATAGAAACAGAAATGGGGCTGAGCTCCCGGATTATATGTAGCTGCTTCCGGACTGGAGACAATGTGACCAGCCGCTTCAAGCACCATCTTCTCCACCATGATGGACTGTACAATGAACCTATGAGTTAAAGTAAGTCCTTCCTTGAGTTGCTTCTCTGAGGGTATTTTATCACAGCAATAAGACAAGTAGCTAATGCAGCCCATTTATTGTTCCAGGGGACACTTTGCATGGTTACTTTTTACTTAACTCTCAGAGGCTGAGGTGGTCAATCCTAGTGTGAAGATGAGAATAGACAGATTTCATTTCTCTGCATCAGAGCATCCTTGCAGATGTAAAAATATGCTTATAAATAATAGCATGAGTGATCTAAAAATTCTTACATGTAGTTACCAAACAGATACTGATACTATCAGTAACCTTAATTTCATGATTGTGTCAATATTTTAAAATCTTTCTTGAGTGTGGAGATTGAGCTGGTGTCACCTCTAGCTCAGACCTGGGACTCACTGTGTAGCATAGCCTGGGTTCCTGTCCTGAGACTGCATATACACCTCCACACACAACTTTTGATGGGGCATTTCAGGATTTGACTCAGTTCTTGTGCTTTGGTGGACAGTACATCACTAAGTGACTTATTTTCCTGCCCCTAACCATCTATCTAGAAATGAGCTCTTCTGGATCGGCCTCCATAAAACACAGTTATAGCCTAAACACATCCATTTTGCTCTATCTGCTCTCTGGTATCCCCTTGATGGTTCCCTATCGTCCCCTTGATGATGCTCAAAACTCATATTTAAAGTTGTACATAGTTATCAAGGCATACACTCTACCTGTATTTCTGTTGATTCTTCTCACCATCTTGTGGTGGCCCACATGCTCCTCTTCATTGTATTCATTAAGTTTCTGGACTTCTTACAATAAGTGTTCGTGGGCGGTTAACTTAGAGTCTTCCCTTTCCCCTCCCACTTGAGCGGCAGTCTGGGTGGAAATCGGATTCTGGTTGGGTCCTTCTCAACTTCAGACTTATGTTGCTGCTACTGTGTATTCTTCTGTTTGGTGTTGGAAGAACTTCAACGCTCTGCCAGGCTTTATCTCTTTGTAAGTAACTTAGCTTCTTCCGCCTACTCATGTAATACCTTTTCAGAAGAAAATTATAATTTGATCCATAGAAACTGTACATGGGGGGGGCTGTGAGATGCACACAATGTTCCAGTCAAGATAAATGTCTTTTCATTGCCGTAATCGTTTTCTCTCAGTGATAGAAGCATTCAAAATGCTTTCTTCTAACTTTTGGTGTTTGTGGTTTTGAACAAGGTCTTGAACTTGCTATGTCGCTGAGTTTGACCAGGAGCTTCTGGTCCCCCGGCCCCTCCTCCTGAGGGTGGGATTTCAAAATCATCATCATCGTCATCATCATCATCATCATCATCATCATCATCATCATCGCAGCCTGCACACACAGTGCTGGGGATGGGACCCAGGGCTTTGAGCATGCTACAAGTACTCTTCCAACTGATCCACAGGACTCCATGTAGCCTAGGACGACTTTGATCATCCATTTCTCTCCCCTCCACCTCCCAAATGCTGGGATTATAGGAGTGTGTCACCATCTTGACAACTTCTTTAAGACTAAGGACTTACAAAAAGCAACACCAAGATTTATATCTACTAAACATGACTTAGAACCCATGGCCCATGCTTTTCTCACACCCCTTCCTACAGTTCTTCCCAGCCTTGGTAGACAGTGTTCTACTTGACACTTCCCAACCCAACATTTTCATGCTCCATGTATGAGTGGATCGTGTGTGCTGCTACCAAAAATCTGTGCTTCTCTCCGTTCTTCTGTTTCTAAAATTCCTTTAAAGCTTTTGTCATTCTACGTGGAAATTCAATCCCGCTTCTGACAACCATTTTGTAATGAGAAGCCTTTTTCTTTGAGAGAAGCCTTCCTGCCGTCCTGGTTCTAGAACTGCATCAGTCCCAAATAAACACACAGGAGGCTACATTAATTATGAAGCTGTTGGCCTTGCTTGTTTCATACTGGCTAGCTCTGACTTAAGTAATTACCCCATAATTGTTAATCTAAGTATGTCTCTTACCGGAGAATAGTTCCGGGCTCCTACTCCATGGCGTTACATGTTGACTCTCTGTGTGTTTCTCCTTCCCAGAGTTCTCCTGGACTCCTAGTCCCACCTATCTAGATTCCTATTGGCTCAACAGTGCTTTATTAACAAATGTACAGGACTTCCCCCATCACGTGTGGTGTTGGCTGCTTTGTATACGGCTTATTGCATGTAACACAGCATCTCCAGGTCCACCCATATAATTGCAAATCACAGGATTTCACACTGTTTATGGCTGAAAAGTATTTTATTACATATAGATACCATATTTTCTGTAATTGCTCATTACTTGACAATCATTTAGGCTGACATCCCATTCCTTGGTTACAGAGAATAGTGGCATAAGAACATGGGAGACATCTCTTTGGCATACTGATTTAATTTCATATATATTTATAAGCCAGATTGCTAGACTATGTAGTAATTTTATTTTGGGGGAATTTCCATGTAGTTCCTTTTTCTTTCTTCTTTCTCTCTTTCTTTCTCTCTTTCTTTCTCTCTCTCTTTCTTTCTTTCTTTCTTTCTTTCTTTCTTTCTTTCTTTCTTTCTTTCTTTCTTTCTTTCCTTCTTTTACAACATTGAATTCATTTAGATTCCCACTAATGCTGCATAAGTGCTTCTCTTTCCTCTACATCTTTGCCCACATTTGTTATTTTTCATTTTTGCTAATAGTCACTGTAACTGGGATGAAGTGATATCTTGTTGGGGTTTTGATTTCCATTTTTTTGGTCTGATGATTAGTGAGGCGGAATATTCTAAAAATTTATCTTTAATGTGTGTGTGTGTGTGTGTGTCTGTCTGTCTGTCTATCTGTGGGAGAATGGGCACATAAATGCAGTTTCCTGTGGTGGCCAGAAGAGGGTGCTGGATCCCCTGGAACTGGAGTTGCATGTGTTCGTGAGCTACTAGATGGAGGTGCTGGGAACTGTACTCGCATCCTTTATAAGAGCAGCAAGTGCTGCTAGCCAGTGAGCCATCTTTCCAGCCCTGTCTTAGGTTTTTCTATTGCCCAGATAAAGCACCATGACTAAAAGCAACTCGAGGAGGAAGGATTTATTTCACCTTACAGCTTTTAAGTCAACCACAAGGGAAGCCAGGTCAAGAACTCAAGGCAGGAACTCGGAGGCGGGAACTGAAGCAGAGGCCAGGGAGGATGCTGCTTACTGACCTGCTCCTCTTGGTTTTCTCAGCCTGCTTTCTTGCAGGACCACTAGCCCAGGGGTGGTACTGCCCACAGTGAGCTGGACCCTCCCACATCAATCAGTGATCAAGAAAATGAACTATAGGCTTTTCCACAAGCCAATTTGGTGGGTCCATTTTCTCATTTTCACTCCTCCAAAATCATTTTAGTTTCTGTCAGGTTGACATCAGACTAGCTAGCACAAAGCCCTAACATTATTTCTACAATAGTCATTTTAACTGGGGTAAAACGATAGGTCATTGGGGGTCTTGATGTCTGTCTCTCTAATAATAACTGATGTTGAATATTCTCTTATATACTAGTTGATTATATGTATTTCCTGTTTTTGAGAAATGTCCATTTAGGTACATTGCCCATTTTAAAATCAGATTGTTTATTGGCTTATTGTTCACTAAGTTGCTTTCCTGTGTGTTTTAGAGTACCAGACCTCATCAGATGTGTAGTCTCCAGATGTTTTCTCCCATTCTGTATGTTACCTCTCCATTCTGCTGATTGCTCCTCTTTCTTTGTGTACAAGTCTTTCAGTCTGAAATAATCCCGTTCCTGCATTTTGCGTCTGTGCCCTGTAGTTTTGGTGTCTTATCAAAAAACTCGCCACTGAAGCACCACCACAAAGTATTCTATGCTCGGGTTTTCTAATACTAGTCTCACAGTTTCAAGTTTAATTATTTTGAGTTGACCTTTGTACATGGTGAGATAAACTCATTCTGCAGTTTCCTCTTAGCCTTTATTGAGGAAAGTTCTCCTCTCATATGCTCTTTGCATCTTTGTTGAAGATTGGTATGTTATAGTGTGTGGGGTTTATCCTACTGTCGCTAGTTTGTTCCCTTGTCTACTGTTTTGATGACTATTGTCTTAGTTAGGGTTACTGTTGCTGTGGTGAAACACCATGACCAAAGTAACTTGGGGAGGAAAGAGTTTATTTCACTCACAGTTCCATGTAACGGTTCATTATCAAAAGCAGTGAGGGCAGGAGCTCATTCAGGGCAGGAACCCTGGAAGTAGGAGCTCATGCAGAGGCCATGCAGGGGCGCTGCTTACTGGCTTGCTTCCCATGGCTTGCTCAGCCTGCTTTTCTGTAGAATTCAGGACCACCCGCCCAGGGATGGCACCACCCACAAAGGGCTGGGCAATCCCCTATCAATCACTAATTAATAAAATGCCTTACACGCTTGCCTACAGCCTGATCTCATGAAGGTATTTTCTTAATTGAGGTTCCCTCTTGACTGATGATTCTAGCTTGTGTCAAGTTGACATAAAACCAGCTAGAACAACTGTAGCTTTGTAGTATATTTTGAAGTAGTTAGATGTGGTGATGTTTACAGCTGTTTCATTTTCACTGCTGATGACTTTGCTGTCTGGCATTTTATTTATTTATTGGCAGTTCCATATGAATTTTAGGATGTTCTTCTGAGGGAATGTGACTGATATTTTCATATGTACTGCATTGAATCTAAAGATTGCTTTGGGCAGTTTGGACATTTAATAATATTTCTTTTTCCCAACTACAAACAAGGGATGTCTTTCAGCCTTTATATGTCTTCTTTCATTTCTTTTGTAAACATTTTATTCTTTTCAATGTAGAGATCTTTCATCTCTAACATTTTTTAAAATTTTATTTTTGTTTTTTTTTTGTTTTTTTGGGGTAGCAAGTTTAATGTAGGTTGAAAAACATGATTTACCATTTACATCAGATCTAAGAAATGGGAACTTATTCTAAATTACAAATAGAAACCTTAACTTGCAAGGGCTTAACATAGAACAAACAAGAACTTATTCTTTAACTGCAAACAGAAACCTTCACCCACACAGAACAAATAGAGACTTAGGGCAAACATGAACTTATTCTTAACTGTCTTAACTGCAAACAGAAACAGTAAAGTGCAAGGTATATTTTTCCTGACTGGATCTCCCATTAACTTGCAAGATATGCAAGATACTGCTTTGAGCCTCACAGTAGCCCTCCTTGTTTATCTTACAGCTTACATTCTTGCATGACTTTTTTTTTAGTAAAGTCATTTGAAAATACTTGGCAATGCATTAATGTATTTAAAAAGCATTGCAGCTCCCTGGATAGCAGAAAATGCTCTTTGCCATTATTTTTGATAACTTAAAAATGTCTTTGTTTTCTTGATTTCTTTTTCAGGTAACTTATTATTGGTGTGTAGAAAAGAAGCTGATTTTATTACATTGGTTTTGTATCCTGCCTCTTTTCTGAATTTGTTATCAATATTAATTATTCTAATTTATTATTCTAGTAGGGGCATGTGTCTGTGCATGCAGACAGTGACGGTTTGATTTCTTCTGTTCCAACTCCTTGTGTTGCATTTCTTTGTCTTTCTGATTGCCCTGGCTGAGACTTCTGTCCTACTGAGCTGCAGTGGTAAAAGTGCACATCTTCACCTCCTCCCAGACCTTAGTGGGAATGTGTTCACCTCTTTGACATTCCACACGATGCTGTCCACAAGCTTTTAGGATGCTGCTCTCTGAACCTCTTTCTCCTGAGCCCAACCTTTTAGTACCACACGTGTTTGGGAACAAATGTTTCTTCCTATTTCCTTTGAGAAAGTACCAACACTATAGTCTGTCTCTAACACCGAACATTTTGTATCAGTAATTAATAAATTAATTCTTTTTCATGGTATTGGAGGTTGAGCCTAGGCCTCACACATGCTAGGCTTCTATCTCTGAGCGCCAACCCCAGTCCCTTTAAAGCCCTTCCTTTGAGGCACATTTGCACTGTTACATGGCTGGCTTTGCATTCATTGTGTTTCCCGGTAGGCCTTTTGCTCCCCCTGCCTCAGTCTCTGGGCTGGCTGGGACAGAGTTCTTATATCTGTGCTGCATTGTTTTCTGTGACATTCTCACAGTTCTGTTATGTTAGACCTGGTATTAACATCACCATAATGGTGGTCGCGGTGTCCCCACAGTCCCAGGGCACCAGTGAGCCTGGCATTCACAGTAGCCCTGGGCAGTGGACTGTGTTCATGTAACTTTTTAACATTGGGCATGCCTTTCCCATAACTCTGCAATGTGATGTGGTATCTGTGGTGACTTTGATAATGGTGGTCATCACATAAGTGTGTGATATTGGGCCTGTTAGTCACAGGAACAACACTGGATTCTGTAGTTATATAACCCTGTAGTGTTTTGAAAAAATGTACATCTAAATAAAATGATAGTGCTAGTAGGTTTTAGGAAAGCCAAACGTAGTGCCAATCTAGTTACCTAGGATGCTTTACTCACGGATGAGAGTTATGATTGTGTGTGGAAGTGGTGTGCAGATGTGTGTGTACATGTGTGTATACTCACTCCTGTGTATTTGCATGTGTCTGCAGGTGCATGTATGCATGCATATGTGCATAGAAGAGTTGTAGATTTGGAGTGTCTTCCTCAGTCATTCTCCATCCCAGTTTTTGAGAGAGGGTCTCTTATTGAACATGGAGCTCACAAATTCAGCTGTACCCTTGTATATCTGCATTCCCAGAAATGGATTAAATGTGTGTTCTGCTATGCTTGGCTTATTGTACATGGATCTGGGGGATCAAACTCAGGTCCTTGTACTTAGAGGGCTATCACTTTAATGACTGAGCTGTCTCCCAGCCTGGAGAATTATGGTTTTGGTAGAGACCAGCAGTGGTTGTCTAACAGAATAGAATTCTGTCATTGACCTTAGAACTCACATGATTCAGATGGCGCTGGTGGTTTTCTGTAGCCTTGACGTTGGTGCTGGTGGTTTTCTGTAACCTTGATGTCGGTGCTGGTGCCGTGGAGGGAGGAACAGCCACGTTTGTAGATGGAGAGACTTTTCAGTTTTGAGAAGTGGGTCAAGTGTTACATAAAGTTACATAACAAAAGATAACAAAGCTGGGCCCAAGTTTGGGTTTTCTGTGTAATGCAAACTTGACTCCTTTCTGTAACACACTATGAGGCTTATTCAGTCTAATTTAAAGGCGCCTGTATCTTCTAGCTCTCCCAGGGCTTAGAGCAGGCATTGCATCCCTTGTGTCATGACTGCAGTCACAATGTCTGTCCACCTGCACATGTTTATAAGTGACACTGACCTAAGTCACACACTGCAATGTGTGCATTTGAACTTCTGGAAGCTCGTGGTAAGCAGTAAAGAAGGCTTTCCACTAAACTGAAGTGCTCTATAGTTTACTCACAACCCTGTAAATATATTTATCAGACAATGTAGGTGTCCAGCTCAGTTTTACATCAACTTTTCATAAGCTAGAGATGCTTGGGAAAAGGGACTCTCAACTGAGAAAAACGCCTCTGTAAGACTGGCTTGTAGGCAAGTCTGTATGGCATTTTCTTAATTAACTATTGATGAGTGACACCCAACCTGTTGTGTGCAGTACCACCCCTGGGGAGTATAAGAAACCAGACTGAGTGAGCCGTGAGGAGCAAGCCTGTACACAGCACTGCCCTGTGGCCTCTGCATAAACTCTCAACTCCAGGCTCTTGCCCTGTGTGAGTTCCTGCCCTGACTGCCTTAGTGATGGACTGTGCTGAAGGAAACCCTTTCCTCCCCAGGCTGCTTGTGGCCCTGGTGTTTTTATCACAGAAACCAGACAAAGACAGAGGGTTGGCGTTACTGAAAGTGTTGGTTGTACAGTGGCTAAACTCTTCTTTTTTTTTAATTTAAGAACCTAGACAGGCAGTGGTGGGGCACACCTTTGATGCCAGCACTCAAAAGGCACAGGCAGGTGGATCTCTGAGTTCAAGCCCAGCACAGAGTTCCAGGACAGCCAAGGCTACACACATAAACCTTGCCTCAAAAAAAAAAAACAAAAAAAATTAAGAACCTTTAGAAGTCTTGTACCGACCTAGGAATATGATGTTTTGGTTGAGGGGTCAATCCTATTTAAAATATATTTTAACAACATTAACATAAACATTTAAGGTTTTCACATCTTACAATGTATAGGGTATACTTCAGTAAAAGCTTTGAAAAATACACATCCAAAGAAAATGGCAATGCTAAGAGGTTTTATAAAAGTCAAAGGTTCTGCCAATTTGGGATGTTTTCTATTGGATAAAAGTTTAGATTTAGGGTTTTAATAAAAACACAATCACACCTAGAATTTAAATCATTTTATATTAAAATTACTTATTGCTCCCTCTGTGTGTGTGTGTGTGTGAGAGAGAGAGAGAGAGAGAGAGAGAGAGAGAGGGAGGGAGGGAGAGGGAGAGGGAGAGGGAGAGGGAGAGGGAGAGGGAGAGAGAGAGAGAGAGAGAGAGAGAGAGAGAGAGAGAGAGAGAGAGAGAGAGAGAGAGAGAGAGAGAGAGAGAGAGAGAGAGAGAGAGCGCTAGAGAATTGCAGCGTGCATGCAAGAGTCAGGACAGCTGGCCGGAGTTTTCTGCTTGTTCCCTGTGGGTCCCTTAACCACTAAGCCATCTCACCAGCCCTGTTCCCTTGAATTTAAAGGTACAATGTGATGCAAGAATGTGTATTGCCCCCCTCCCCCTGACACCATTAGTACTTTTCTATTGCTCTCAGTTCCCAGGGCTCATGAACTATTTTTTCCCCTTTCAGTACTTGGGATGCATTGAAGTTCTGCGCTCAATGAGGTCTCTTGACTTCAGTACAAGAACTCAGATTACCAGGTAAGCTATCTTGAAAGTAGACTCCTGTGATTTTATCTTTGAAAGGAAAAAATCTCAAAAGTTTGCATCCTAGGAATTTTTAGAAGAAAGCCTGACCCTTCTGACACTGGAGGCTGGTAATGGAGTCAGGACTCAGTGTGTTAAAGTATGCATTGAAATATAGTTGTATCTGTCTACGTGTGGAGAGAGAGGTCTCTCTCATCAGAGCACCAAACTATATTCTTTTTAAAAAACAAAGACCAAGACATCTAGAGTGAGTTTCCAAAGTTGCACAGAGAAAACAAATTTCACAGGAATAGATTTAGAAATATTCACGGGGGAAAATTATTTAGGAAGGAGATTGATTTTTAAAAATATTTTATTTTTGATTAATGTTTTAGGTAGTATACAAAATATTGGATTTAATTATGACATCTTATTTGATTTTTATTAATATTTTAGTATAAAAATACTGGAATTCATTACGCTTTCACAAACTGTGTTTATATTTACCTCCTGTCACTCTTTTTCCCCCCTTTCCTTCCCACTTGTCCTCTTCTCTCCCCAAATACTCTTTCTACTTTCATGTGCCATATATTTTAAATCTTTATTGTACAAATGAGCAAAAACATGTACTTTTTGTTGTCTCTCCCATTGCCCTTTCTTGTTCCACTTTCCCCCTCCCCTGGCATAGTACCCCCTTCTACTTTCATAACACACACACACACACACGCACACACACACACACACACACACACACACACACACACACACACCACACTTCTGTTAGTCTTACTTATTTCACTTAACACCTTAGCACAGTGGTCTCTGGTTCCGTATGCTTTTCCTACAAATGACATAATATTTAAAATGTTTTATATGTGTTTCTCCGCATTCTAAGTTTCTCAGTGGCCAGGACTGAAGCACTTTTCAATGAAACATTGTAGCAAAATGTAATCATAGAAGAGCCAAGCTTTTAGAGAAATGCTGTTGCACTGACCATTGTGTAAGTGCTCAAGCACCATCCTCAGGGAATGATGCTTGATTACTTCATCCAGTTCACTGTGCTGTGCTTCTCTGAGTCAGGGAACCAGGTCTGAAGGTCTCAGTCATGACATGTAGTCATCAGTCGTTATGTTCTTACCACTGTCCTAGGTACTGTAGTGATGCCTCTTCCTCCCCTCTGGAGAAGTTTCTGGTTAAGAGTTGACCTTTCTCTTCTCCCTAAAGCAACTCAAGACATGTGGCGGGAAGTCTGTTTCCTTGGTCACCCATCCACTCACTGTGCTCACAACTACAAGGACATAGAGGGGTGAAGAGGCTTCTCATCAGGGGAGGGTGAGAGAGACAGAGCGAGCTTCACTCACAGGCTACGAACTTATTCTTATCAGGGCTTCTGAGGGGCTTGTTCGTGGGGATGGGGGCTTTTCAGAAGTGTGGGAATATGGACTGGGAGTGATGTGAATGGTTAAACCAGGAAGGGCAGGAACAATATTTGTGGTGACTTTGGGGAAACATTTAAGCTGGAGTGGGGCTGCCTTCAAGATAAAAGACAAGGCAGTCTTAGTCGGTATTCTATTGCTGTGAAGAGACACCATGACCATAGCAACTTTTATAAAGGGAAACATTTAATTGGGGCTGCCTTACAGTTTTATTGTCATGGCAGGAAGCTTGGCAGCATGCAGGCAGGCATTTGCTGGAGAAGGAGCTGAGAGTTCTCCACTTGATCCATAGGCAGCAGGAAGAGAGAGAGAGAGAGAGGCTTGGCTTGAGCATATGAAACCACAAAGCCCACTCCAAGTGACACACCTCTCCCACAAGGCCACTCCCTAATGACCAGACATTCAGCTATATGAGCCCGTGGGAGCCGTTCATATGTGAACCATGTTCCCTTACTCTCACTGACAATGTATACACTGACACATCAAGGGCAGAGTGATTCCCACTGCCTAGGGATGTGAGAACTGTGTGTGATGTTCACGCTCACCTGTGTGGTGGTTGTTTTTAAAGGGATGAAGCCTACTATAGTCTTTTCCACTGGGTTCCCTCTTTAGATTCCTGAGGCATTTTTGTGCCACTGATGTATTTATTAAGTTATGCCATCTGTTGTGTTTCTGAGCAATATGGGCTGTTTGCTCTGCCCAGATGCTCAGTGTTGAACTAGATGACATACAAATGACTGAGGGTCATTTATGGGACACAGACTGAGCCCTCACTTCTGGGGGGAGGTAGTAAGGGGGGCACAATTAAACAATTATAGTTTTTCCCTTGAGTGAAGACTTTCTTCTTGGAGACCTGTGGGTAGAATCCAAGAGGAGAGAAGCATGCACACTGTAAAAGAAAGCAGATGGAGCCAACACTGGGGATGGAGGTTGGATGACTTTCTCCAGCCCCATCCCACTGTGTAAAAATGCTGCAGTACAATAGGGCATGTGGAATGTCAATCCTGGACTCCGGAAAGTTGGTGCTGCACTCTGGTTGCAGCAGTATTGACTTGGGTTTCATTAGACTTTTGAAAGTTATGTCGTCGATCTCTCTGATGCTCCCCTATCCCTGTGTCATCTCTATTATGTAACATACTTCTTATTGAATTTAGTTCCTGGAGCATATTCACGCAAAACATCAACACAAAAAAGAAGCTGTTTGCGTCCAGAGGAATGCTCTGCCCTGCCTTGTAGAGCCAGTCACACAGCGTGGAGCTTTTAAGGCCTTACTAGTAACTAGGCATTAACTGTGCCTGCCTCTGCAATTAAGTACTTCCTCCAGAATTTGTGTAGCAGGAGTATTCTTGGGAGATTGCAGGGACACTTAATATGGTCAGATTTTACAGACACTAGGTGAACTTGTTTCTAAAAATATTCCAGCCATGATAGTTATTTAATTAAATCAATTTTTGTAAGAAAACAACATCTACACATCTGTTTTACTGTATTTTTAAATATAACTTGAAGTTCTTACCCATATATTATTTGGAGGCATTGACAGTGGTACCACATAACATTTTCAAGATAGGTTTAGTTTTGTTATGTTCCATGGCAACTAAGTTTGTTTCTCTTTCAACAATAATAGATATGGATTTCCAACTGAAAGATGGCTTTTAATGGTTTTCCAACTAAAACATAACTTTAAAAACATACATTTAATTGCTTCTAGACTTAGTGGCTCAGTGGCTGTCAAAAATTCTATACTCCTGATACCTTGGTTTAGGGGAATTAGTGATATGTTCACTCCAATCACTACCCACCCTGGTTGTAAGGCTCATCTCTGCCAGGCCAATTCTTACCTGAAATATTGAGCTTGGCTTAGATTTGGACTCCTCATAAGAAGGGGACCAATAATGTCTGTAGATTCTACAGGACAAGGCCTGGTCATAAGGCCTCCTGTTGAAGTTTATTTAGTCTATTCATCACAGTAGACACAGGACTACAAGTGAGCATCCCCAGTATGAGAGGCAGCAAGGCTACAGAAGGTGTTTCTTCCCTGAGGACCCTTTTGTTGACGGGGGGTCCAGCGGAGTTAAGGACCTCAGTGCTTGTGGGAGATTCTGAAGAGGAAACTGCTTCCCTCAGGATCCTTCTCAGCAGGCTCGGAGAGCACAAGTCCTCTCGCCCTTCCCTAAAAGTAATCTTGTCCAGCACAATTCTGGAATAAGGCACAGGCACCCCCACTTCCCACATCTGTGGATGGGAAGTGCATTTTACAGTATCAAAGGGGCAACAGAGAAGCCCCACTGTAGGAGGCAGTGAAACTTTAATTGCTCTAGGATTTCAAAGCTAGCTCAGCAAGCTGATAACCTCACCATCCTCCACTTCCAACAACTGTGACATGATCTTGGCCTGCTCTTCAGGCCCTGCAAAGAGCTCAAGGACCAAGGATGGGAACCAGGACTGATGTCACCTGGTTCCCAACTGGAGGTCCATTGGAGGCCTCTACATTTATCTATGCAAGGCTGTTGGATTTCCACACTGGCCATTGTGGCCACAAAGGTGGGACACTGGCCCTGGCCTCAAAGCTGATGTCAAAGCTGTGATCCCGTCATCTGCACGGCTGGAATGGCATAACAGTATTTCCTGGGTAAGGGGGCCCTGGCCTCATCTGGTGGGGACTCCTGCAGAAGGTGCTTTAGAGTCTGGGCTTGAGCTCATGACATGCTGAATCTGCTCAGAGTAGCCCTGCTGGCTGAGATCTGCAAGGAGACAAGAAATATCCTTGGTCACTGTCGTGTTAAACTCTGTCACTGGAAGTCCCCTCAAGGCCAATCTGTAGACAGTAGAAAGCTATGGGTATCTACACCGTACAACTAAATCCGGAGTCCTCAGAGAGGTGGCATTTCCCCGGCCATGTTACAAAGGTCCTAATGATGTTTATTGTCAGCTTCAGATGTTGTTCGGAAGTCACACCCTAGATACACAATATGCCAAGAGTGTCTGGTCAGGTCCCCAACCGGACACACAGGACAGCAGACCTAGCAGTGGTCACCTACCTGAAGCAAGGGCCTCTTTTCTCTCCTCATTCCCCGCACACATCCAGGGTGTGAAGCTTCATTGTCACTTTCAGATGGATGGGGTTTGGGATCACCATGGAAACACATCTCTGGAGGAGACAATGAGAAGGTTTCCAGGCAGGGAAGACCTACCCTGAATGCGGGCAGCACTATGCCATGGCTTGGGGTCCCAGACTGAATACAAAAGAAACGGAGCTGAGCACCAGCTTTCACTCTCTCTGCTTCTCAGCTGCGGAAGCAGTGTGACCAGCGGTCACACGCCCCTGCCGTCTTCACCACAGTGGACTGGACTGTACAGCAGTGACACAGTCTCTCTCCTTAAGGACAATCACAGAAGTCACACGTGGATTTCAGGTCAGGAAGGGTCCCACTCAACCCCCTGCAATGCTGGGGTGAATATCAACTGTCCAGTTGCCTTCCTCTCTGGGTCCTGTGCGCTTGTGCCCCCCGCCAAGTGTGGCTTTCTGGAGTCTGGAGTGAGTTGCAGGTGACTGATGAGACGTTGTTCAGGGCCCAGCATGAGCCTGCATCTCTAAACTCTGGAAAGGGAAACCATTTGATGCATTTTAGGCTCTTTAAACGGGCTCACAGACCCCTGTCTGGAGTTTTGCATGTGGTTTTCAACACATACCATGTGGTGGCCCCTGCCCTCTGCATACAGGAATTTTGCTTCAGAATGGGGAGATTATGAGAATTTCCACTCTGGTAAAAACTGTGGAAGCAAAGCATCTTTCTTCCTTTTCTCTTTGCCCTTGCTCAGGGCACTGGTGGGATCTCTGGGATGTTCCTCTGGGTGCTAACGTATGTCTCTGGGTGTTTGAAGTGCTGTTCCTGGCTGTGGCACCAAAACCATGAAGTAGAGGCGCCCACAGGCACATGTCAGCCATGATTGATCTGGTGATCGCTGGGATGTGGGGTCATCTCATGCTAGGGGCATGGTTTAGAAGGTAGCAGTGTGGACACACGGTGCTGATCTGAAAGAGAGTCACCATGGCTAGTTACAGGGCTTTGAATGTGGTCAAAGAGCAAGTAAGCCCTGTCCATATATAAAGGGAGCGGAGGCCCGGATGATGGTTTTGAGAATGGCAGTTCTCTATGTGTACTGGGTGTAACCTCCTCTATCTGCCCCTTTATGTGCGTGACCTCACATTTGCCCCTGCGTGGGTGTGGCCTGCTCAGACCTGCCCCTCCGTGGGTGTGCCCTGCTCAGACCTGCCCCTCTGTGGGCGTGGCCTGCTCACACCTGCCCCTGCGTGGGTGTGGCTTCCTCGCCCCTGTCCTCGCATGTCCCTCCACATCTGCTTCCATGGGGGACAGTTCCTCTCCAGCTGAAGGAGGATGTGCTGGACCAGACCTCAGCATCGTGCCTCCACTCCGTCTTCTAAGACGTCACCTGGAAAGCTCAGCCCTTGGGTTCTCACGTTCTCCAACTCCAGGTAAAGCTGTTACTCCATTGTCTTCAGGTCTGTGAGTGTCGGCACGCTCATCCTCACACTCGCCCGTCTCTCCACCCTCACTGTGACTGTCACCACACACCGTCACCACACGCCCGGGAGGAGCATCAGGCTGCACGCCAGCTGTCCTGACCTGAGGGCTCATCCCACTCACGATGTCCTCTGCCACCTGCCGCCTCCATCTCACTATTTGTGTCGCGTGGACATCAAGTCGCCGGCAGTGTGTTTTCGGAGAGGGCATATTCACTGACAGGAGATTTGTGTTGTTTACAGTGGGTTTCCTCAAGCCTCGCGTTCGCCGGGTATAGATTTGCAAGTGGAAGATGCAGGACAGGAAGAAGGGCAGGTAAGGCCTGGGCCTGTGGGGGCCCTGGGGGTTATGTGGTCTCATGACACCTCGGGTAGGTGCTGGACATCTTTTATCCAGGCCTCCTGTTAATTATTTTCCTCTGTAGGTAAATGGCTCCAACTCAATTAAGCGGTCAGGTCCCCGAAGGCATGGTGACAGGGCTTAACTGCATTAGGGTGACTTTCTTATTTGAGTTAATGTTAGTGAGTCTCGCTTCATAAACACATCACGCCAAGCATGTAACTCCACGTACTTGGACACCCATCAAGGTGCAGCTAATGAAGGGGGCCCCTGTTCACCCACTCTCTTAGGTCTGAGAAGGAATCGCATCACTACTTCACCCTTACAAGTAGACTAATGCATTCCTGTATCCCAGATTTCCCTTTTCACTACAAAACAAATAGCTCCCGTGTTGATTTCAGTTAGCTGAGCCAGAGAAAGGAGCAAGTCTATTTTTATAGCATCTCTGAAGCTAAGCAAAGAATGAGGAGAGAGAACACCAGTGTGAATCGGCCCCCTCCACACCCCCTTCCCCGTATACTCAGGCGGCTCAGAATGGCTGGGTTTGAGCTCTACCTGGTCATTCTAAAATGTGCTTCCAGTCCTGACATCTGAACATCTTACAACCCTCCTGAGAGCAAGAGGACACAGGGAGGACTTAGCATTCCCATGTTTGGTTTGATGTTTCAAAAGTGACTTGTGTGTGTGTGTGTGTGTGTGTGTGTGTGTGTGTGTGTACACTAGTACAGTGGCCTTATTAAGAATATTTTTGTGCCCTGGTCTCCCATTCATTAGTATTTGCATTTAAGTGTGTGCCAAGCACAGGGGGTGTGGTGGAGGGCGTCAGGGACCCAGTGTTCAGGGCAATGGACTATACATTTGCTCATGAAGGTGAGAGGATGCTAATTTGGGAATGAATGAGCAAGAAAGAGTGTTCCCCTTTGATGGAGTTGAGCCCACAAGCACTTCTCAGAGGAGGGAGCAATGAACACTGGCAAGTTTCTCCTGCAGACTCACTGAAAAGAGAGCATGGTGGCAGTCGTTTGGACCTGGTTGGATGGGGGACAGACTCCCTCATTGAACCACCCTTATTGGATACACACAATTATGTTAATCCATTTCATGCAGAACTTCCAATTGGTACCCAGGGAAGATGTGAGTCAGCTCCAGAGACTGCCGTCCACTGCATCCAGCTTGTCCTATGCCTTGATGTTAGGACACCAAAACAACCCCTGGACACAGGAACTTGGGTTCTGCCCTGTAGACCCCATGCAGTTCCAATGTTGTGTTTAACCCCTTGACCATGATGTATGCTACCAGATTCTTCTTATTTGTGAAAGGTAGGCAATATATTACTATGTGGTAATGTCCAGTAGAACCATGGCAGATAGTGAGGGCACACAAGATGTTACCTTGATTGGACCTGCAGCTGCGTGTGTTTATAATATGTATACTTCTGTCAGATCACCAATAGTTCCAAGGTTAGGTATGGAGAGGCTCTTAGGAGCATGTGCAGCGGCCCCAGAGAAGCTGGGTCACGGAGTTCCCATACAATGTACTGGCAGCTTAGCTGACTACAGGATCCTTTCGCCAGCAGTCCTTACTGTTATATAGCCTTAGGGTGGGGGGCCTTGTGAGTCCCGTAAGTTTTCTCTACTTCCCTCCCACCGTGAGAGCAAACAGTTCTATGTGCATGTGTGGGTAGAATCGGATCCCTGGAATGGCACGGGTGTTGGCACCTGGATGAGCTCGAGCTGCTGAGACCAGGAGAGGAAGAGTGGCTGGCTGGGGCATGTTCATGCAGAGAAAGGGGAAGCCTATCAGAGCAGCTGGACTCTGAAGGTCTCACCATTCCTGGTTCTGGCCTGTTCTCTTGGCAGCAATGTGAAGAGTCTCTGGAATACACTCTTGATGCCATGCTTTTTTCCCCAGGCCACCTCTACTATAACGGATTGAAATCCTCTGTTTTTGTGAGGTATTTGTCACAGCGACATGAAGTCAACCACACCAAGTGTTGAAGGGTTACCTCAAGATTGATTCATTTGCATTTATTGACAGCCTAGGAAGGTGGGCTTGGGAAAGGAATGCCTGGTTCTAGGCTGGGGAAATGGGAGGATGTTCTCCTGATGGAGTTTGCATCTGGGGAATACACACTTTATGTCAGCGTAACAACACAGAAGTAGTTCACTTACATAGAGAACAGATTCATTTTGCCTTACAGTTTTGAAGGTCTTACTCCACCATTGACTGGCTCCTTGATGAGGCAGTTCATCATGGCCAAAGCATGTGGCATGACAAATCCAGCTAAGGACCTAGGCGGGGACAGAGAGGGAGAGAGGGAGAGAATGGAGAGAGAACATGTTCCCACTGGTCTAAGGCCTTCTATGAGGCTCACCTCCTAATGACTGATACTGCGTTGGATAGAACCAAGTTGAGAACCAAGCAGTGCCTTTGAGGGAACTTCATGCAAACAGTAGCAATGGGTTGGTGTCAGGTCATGCCCAAGGGCATCTGTGCCTTAGCTCTGGACGATGACAAGGAACCAAGGGACTCCATCTGCCCTGCTGAGGGCACCAGACGGATAGGACTTTGACCTTGGGTTCTGGTTTAAGAAGGAATTGGGGGTGTGGAGATGACTCAGTGAACAAAACTACTTATGTCACAAGCCTAACAAGTGGGGTTAGAAGTCACATAGACAGCATGTGGTAGAGGGCAATACCAGCTCTTCTATAGCCATGTAGGAAACACAGACAGGAGACTGTCATAGAAATGCAGGCAAGCTAGCTTGGAGTGGAGAGGGCTTTGGAAACTGTAAGCTGCAAAGCCAGAACTGACTCGCAGAAGTTGTTATCTGCCCTACACATGTGCATTATGGCATATGTGTTCCTATACATGCAGGTGAGCACATGTGTGCACACGCACATGCACATGTGCGCTCTCTCTCTCTCTCTCTCTCTCTCTCTCTCTCTCTCTCACACACACACACACACACCAAATGAATGGAATGTCAAAGAGGCTTGTATGCTCTCTGCTTGGGACTGAGACCCTACCTCTAGACCCCTCAGTCTCCAGAGTACTCATTCTCAAACTCAGGCCTACATTAGAGTCCCATGGTTGTAACACGAGGACCAAGGTGGACCATATGAACTTCAGCTCCTTACATGTCTTGAGGTCCTGATTCTGTTCAGGATTCCTCTTTGAGAAGTATTATTCTATACTCATGAAAAACCATTTTGACTAATTCTTTGGGCATTTTTAACTTCAGAATCATTTGCACTGACTGTCTGTGAAACCACAGCTTTCAAGAAAGAGTCCATTCCCCCCAACAGAGCCCACTCACCCAGGAATTTTAACAAGGGAGAGCACAGAGGACTCGGTAGTTGAAGGTGGTTTAAATAGCATCCACACCACAGATCTGTGGATTCCTCTCCATGCTCTCTGTAAGGACCATCTGGCATGGTGTGTATTTATAATCCTCATGCCAGAAGCATATTTGTGTCACAGTGTACCCCTCTTACTGCTCATTTTCTGCCTTTGAGTGCAAGCATCTCCCAAGTGGATGATTCCAGAAGGATCCCTTGGCTCTTGTCAGAGGTGGCCTCGTGAGTAGGTTTGGAGCCAGGCAGTGTGGGCTCAGGACTTTTCAGCTGAGTGACCCTGCACACATGGCTTTAGTTCATTGTTCCTCATGAGGTCCCTCAGCACTTCTGTGTTACTGTGGTGGAGTCTCCTCCTCTGTAGGATCAGGAATCCACTGAGTTGATGTCTGAAAAACATTTGATTCCCTTCTAACACAGAAAAGAGCTCAGCACAGCTTGTCTGGGTATGTTTTCCTCTATTTTTAAAATATTTATTTGTGTGTGTGTGTCTCTGTGTGTGAGTGTACACATACATGCTTGCGTGCCCATGCGCCAGTGTACATATGCCATGGAATGTGTATGAAGCTTGGGGAAAGCCTGAGGCGTCTGTCCTCATTTTCCACCTTGTTGGAGACAGAATGCAGGGGGAATATTATTAGCTTTCAGAGTTCTGGTTGGCCTGGTCCAAATTCCCCATTTCCTTTGTTCATCTCCCAAACCTGCTCCCCTTCTCTTGGGATACACTCCAAAACTTTGTTGTTGTTGTTTTCATAAAAACTAATGACCCCTCCTCCCATCCCATTAAACACGACACAATGTCCTTGTGTCACTTAGAATCAGTGACTACATAGTGAAAAGTATGTTTTGGCTTATTGTAGACAAAATTTTTACCAAAGTAAGTTGTGTATATGTTAGAGGAACATACAGCAACACTAAAAGGTGTTCCTGTGAGTGAAATAGCACATGCCTGTGAGACCAACACTAAGAAGGCTGAGGCCGGGGGAGCATAAGGAAGGGAGAGGAGAGACCAGACAGACACACAGTACAGAACACAGAACCAGCAGCCTGAGCAGTAACAAGACCTCGTTTAAAGATAAAAGGATTAAAGGTGTTCCTGGAAATGTCAGACTTAGATCCCAAGGATGCTGAGTCACTTCTTGACTGACAGCTCTTGATACCGGGGTCTTCTCAGGTGCCCTTGTCCTTTATGTCATTCCAGGAGCACTGGAAATGATAAAAGCGGACTCAGAACAGGCATAAAAATTTGAAAACAATAGTGACTTTCAAAAAAATGTCATTAGGAAAGGAGAGGTGGCTAAGTGGTACAAGCCTGACAACCTGAGTTTTATCTCAGTAACCCAAGATAGGAAGAAAGAACTGATTCCCAAATGTTGTCCTGTGCTATGGTGTAATGTGCCCCCCCACACGCACACAAATAATAATAACTAATGTAGCATAAAGGTCTCTGAAGATGATAAACAGAGGGAGAGGAAGAGACAGAGATAGAAGGAGGGTGAGGAGAGAAGAGAAGGGAATGAAAGGAAGGAAGGGAGAGAAGAGAGATACAGAATACAGAGTCAACATCAGGAACGAAGGTGGGACGCCAGACAGGAATGGGACAGCTGTGTCAGCAGACTTGATAACTTAGGCAAATGGAGGAACTCCTGGAAGGTACAACTATCCAAGCTCCCTGAATGAAGACTAGGTGACCTATGTAGGCTGTAGCTAGTGAATGAAACATTACTAAAGAAGACCTCCCCATAGAGAGAACTCTAAGGCCAGATGGCTGCAAACACTTAAGCGAGAGGTAGCACCAGTTTCCACAATCTGTTCCAGTAAACAGAAGGGACACTTTCCAATTCGTTTTATGAGTCCAATGTTATCCTGAAACTAAAACCAGACACAGACCGTCGGAGAAAACAACCAAACAGAACACCTCACAGACACTGACACAAAACTCTGACAAGAAACTTCAAATGGGGGGTCCAAGATGCCTCAGAAAGATAACGCACCACACTCTGATAGTATTTTGCATGGATTATACAATGGGTTTAATACTTAAAATGACAATTCTCCATTTCGTCAAGCTAAAAAAGAAAAATCCTATGATCATCTTGACAGAGGCAGAAAAGGTGCCCAACAAAACCCTGAAAACATTGGGAAGAGAAGAATGTTTCAGTGCAGTGATGGGGTATCTGAAAGGCCACAGCTAGCATCAGCGCACGATAGGAACACTTCCCTTTAAGAACTGGAGGTAACTGGGTTTCCTCACTCAGAATGGTTTTTTCTAGTGCCGTCCATTTACCTGCGATTTTCAAGATTCCATTGTTTTTTTCCTGCTGAGTAGAACTCCATTGTGTGAATGTACCACATTTTCTCTATCCACTCTTCAGTTGAGGGGCATCTAGGTTGCTTCCAGGTTCTGGCTATTACAAATAATGCTGCTATGAACATAGTGGAGCAGATGTCCTTGTTGTATGAATTTGCATCTTTTGGATATATGCCTAAGAGTGGAATTGCTGGGTTTTGTGGTAGATTGATTCTCATTTTCCTGAGGAATCTCCATACTGAGTGAGGTAACCCAGTCACAAAAAGACAAACATGGTAAGTACTCACTCATATATGGATTTTAGACATGGATCAGGATAGTGCCAGTCTGCACTTCCACTGACAGAGAGTCTGGGAAACAGGAAAGAACCGAAGAGAGAGATGCATGGTACTCCAGAGAAGAGGAATGAGGCAAGATCTTCTGAACAAATTGGGAACATGGCAGGGCTGGGGGGAGTGGGAGCTGGGAAGAAGAGAGGGGGAGAAGAGGAAGAGAGAGTAGGTCATGGGGGAGCAGGAAGGTTGAGTGGGGGGTAGAATAGGGGGAAGAGGGAGTCATAAGTTAGAAGACAGATCTGGCACCAATGACACCTCTAGTGATCTAAAGGGATGACACCAACTGGCAAGCTAAGCAATAGTGGAGAGACCACCTCAAATGCCCATTCCTGATAATGAACTTGATGTCTATAGCCATCCTAGAACCTTTATCCAGTGACTGATGGAAGCAGAGGCAAACACCCACAGCTAAACACTGAACTGAACCCATGGAACCCAGTGACAAAGAGAGAGGAGCAATGAGCAAATTGGCAAAGAATGGGCTGCCAAAAGCAGCAGAAACAGCTGATCTGAACAGGGGAGAGCTCTTGGACCCCAGACCGACAACTGGGAGGCCAGCATGGGACTGATCCAGACCCCCTGAGTGTGAGAGTCAGTGAGGAGGCTTGGGCAACCTATGGGGCCCTTGGCAGTGATCAGTGTTTATCCCTGGCATACAAATGGACTTCATGTGCCTATAACACAAAGAGGAATGCTCTCTCAGCCTGGACTCTTAGGGGAGTGCCTGGACCCTTTCCTGAGCGAAATGACAAGACTCTGGATATCCCCTATGTGGAAGGAAGTGAGGATAGGGTGGGAGGCTGGGGAGGGTGGGTGTGTGCAGGAGGAGGGAAGGGAGAGGGAACTGGAATTGACATGTGAAGCAAGCTATTTAAAATTAAAGTGATAAAAAAATTAAAAAAATAACTGGAGATAGGGTACCACTGCCTTTAGCACTGGTATTTAACACTGCCAGAGAGAGCCCAGTCAGTGCAATAAGACAAGAAATAAAAAGTCATGCCAATGGGACAAAGTAAAATAAAACCATCTTTATCTCTATATGTAATCCTGAAGAGCTATACAGAAAATATAAGAACTAACAGTTTAGAAAAACTAAATTGTAGAGGGAAGTTTCTGTCCTTCCCAGTCTTGCAGCCATTCAGTCTCAAATAAACACACAGAGACTTGTATTAATCATAAATTGGCCTATTGCTCAGGCTTATTACTAACAGACTCTTACAACTTCATTAACCCATAATTCTTATCTATGTTTAGCTACATGACTTGGTACCTTTTCTCGATAAGGCATTCTCATCTTGTTTTCTCTGTGTCTGGCTGGAGACTGATTCTCTGCCTTCCTCTTCCCAGAATTCTCCTAGTCTTGTAGCCCTTCCTGTTTGGTTACTGGCCAATCAGCATTTTATTAAATCAATATGAGTGACAGATCTTTACATTGAACAGGAATATTATCCCTTGTCCCTACATGTTATCAGATCAGTATACAAACATCTATCATATTTGTTATACTGATAAAGATCAGTTCAGAAACAAAAATAATTTAAAGTTGCATGTATATGCCACTGTACATATGTGGGGTTCAGAGGACAACTTTCAGGAGTGACTTCTCTCCTTCCACCACTCGAGTTCTGAGGATCAAACTCCAGTAGTCAGGCTTGGCAATAAGTACCTTAATTGCCTGCCATCTTGCCAGCCAAGATTGCACATTTTCTGTAGTCACTGTTGGTACAGTTGTGTTTAGACTATGTTATACTATGTAAAATGCCGGACACATCTGTGCTGCCCCAGAGTCACAGCATTTTCTCATTGATGGCCCTTAAAGTCTAAATTAGTCTCAACCCAGAGAGCCTTTCAATTTGATGATTTGAGTTTCCTTCATGGGCTCATCTTGGTGACAGGAACGTCCCAGAAATGCCTTCGTTTCTTCCCCTGTTACAGTGATGAAATACCCTGACCCAAGCAAATGAAGGAGAATGAGTTTGTTTCGACTCACAATTCCCAGGCGCAGTACATCATAGCCCAGGAGACAGAGAGGCAGGAGCCTGAGGGGGCTGGTCACGTGATAACCACAATCAGAAATGGAGATCGGTGAGGGCATGCATGATGGTGTCTGGCCCTCCTTCTCCCCTCACAGTCCAGGTCCTACTGACACTTAAATTAGACCTTCTTCAAGACGAATCCCTCCCTGAATCCTCAGACACTAAGTGTAATCCAGAGGACCCCTCAAAAGCGTGTTCAGAGGCCTGCCACCTGACGATCGATACCTGCCATCGCCAGGGCTCACAGTGAGGCACACAGTAAAATCATTTCCAGCCATGGATGGAATGACTCGAAGTCAAGAGCAAGCAGTTGGCTAAGAGACCAGCCGACCAGATATTACTTTAAATGATTTCCCCTTTCTTCTGCCTCAGGGTCATCTTACAAATGAAAATGCATGAGCCCACTCATGCTTGGCAGTATAGAAGTGACTTCCTTTAGGAAACTCAGCTTTGGGTATCTCGGTAGAATGTCCTTTCTCTCAAGTTGTTTTTTTCCAACTCCTTCCAACTTTGAAGAAATGGAAGACATTGATAGCTTTTTATTTCCTCCCTTGAAGGAAAATCTTTGCCCATTGAAAATTTTATTCAATTAGCCAATTTGCAATTTCCTATAATTTAGTTAAATGTACCTTAAAACTTATGCCATGATCTGAGAGAGATACAGAATGTTGAACAGTGAGCCTGGGCCTGCCTTTCATTCTGGGGAGATAATGTGTGGCTTTTGTTCTTTTTAAAAACATTTCTTTACTCTTTCATGGCCTTGTACACACTAGGCCGGAACTGTACCTCTGAGCTCCATCATGAGTCTCAGGTCCCTAGGCTGTCTGCTGCAGCGCAGAGTTGGCCTCTTTATGATGGAGCATTCACACCCCCAGGCTCTTTTATCACCATCCCATGAGCTTGAACCCGCCTTGAGAAGCACTCCTTGAGAGGCGGTAGGCGGTACCACCCAGTGCTGTTGCCATCCCGTGTTCTCCGTGGTATTTTGGGGGCTCTGGCCGTTTCCTCTCTTGCTGTCCTCTGCTTCAATCAAGCAATTTGGTCTCCTCAGGAATGGCTTTGTGTGTATATGTATGACGTGTATGTGCACGGGTCTTGAGTCAGCCACACAAGTTGTCCCTTTGCCTCTGCTCCTGGGGCATCTGGGGAAAACCTGACTTTCTTCAGCATGGGAAATAATTAAGGGTGATTGTTTGTGGGCTGAAGTTGTGGCTCAGTTGGTAGAACGCATTAAGAATGTACAGTTCCTCGGGTTTCATCCCAAGCAGGATGATTAGCAGTTGAAGGTCCTCCTTTGTTACGTATAGAATTTGAGGGCAGCTTGGGACACATGAGGGCTCGTCTCAAAAAAAAGGACAGATGCTCACATCACACCTGGCCTTGCATATCAACCGAGGACCATTTTGTTCCTACCCACATTTTTTACAACCCCTTGGTGGGTCAGCCAATGACAGGGAAGAGGCCCTGGGCTGCACAGTGGTCTGCAGCCTGGTGATCTGGGAAGGATGAAGACTAGTGATTACAACTGAGTTTGCCTCACTGTCCACCTGCACAGTGCGTGTTCCCACAGCCACCTTGCAGGTGTTGCTTTCTTGTGGGGTCAGCAGGATGAGGCAAAGCTTTTTATCCTTTGAGGTTGACTGTCCTGTGAGTTTGGGGGTGTTTATCAGGCCCCCAGCCTCCACTCGCAAGATGCCACAACCCCTCACCAACATGATAACAATCCAAATTATCTCAGCATTTGTTCTAGTGTATCCAGAGCCTCAGAAAGTTGCTTTAAACTAAGCCCTGTGCCTTAGCAATGAATTTACTTTATCATAAAAGCAACATACAGGAGCTGGGGAGCTAGCTCAGAGGTTAGGAGTGTGCTCTGTTTTATCCGGAAGACTAGAGTTTGCTTCCCGGCACCCACACCACGCAGCTCACAAAAGCCTGTAATCTCAGCTCCAAGGGATCTGGTGGCCTCTTCTGGTTTTAGAAGGCACTTGCACACACTTGTATGGATACATTCACAAGACACACGTGAATCTTTAGAACTGTTTTTGAAAGAAACAGGTATGTATTCACTTGAGAATTTGGGAAGAACACCACGATGTAAAGGTGGGTGGGGAATTTCCACACATTTGCAGTCACATTGTATTTGAAGTTTTGTGCCATGGTTTTCCAAAGTGTACCGTTAAATAACCACCTCCAGGTGTCACAGTTTTGTGTGGCATGTGCTCTTGGTCACTGTCATCCCCTCCCGAGCCTGTTTGTTTAGTGTCTATGGGACACAGCTTCTGTGCCTTTTGAGTTTGGCCACTAAGTAGGGCCCTTTCTTGGGACATGCCGGAGGAGTCCTGATGTATGTTTCTGGGCTGCTACAGCCACAAGGAGAACACATGTCTACTCACTCCAGACGGGACATCAATGACAGACCTAGTGACAACCCCACCAAAGGCTTCTTAGAGAATCTGTGGGGTTACTGGGGTCACTTGTAGGAGTGTGGGTGAGAGTTTATGCACCGGGGCCTGGGTGACCCCACCCCCATTATATCACTGGAAAGTCACACCCCAGCATGAATGATGTCATCATCATAATTGCATAGATGGAATTCTCTCAGGTAACCTTTGGCCTCTGTGTTCTCTAGCAGAATCATACACAGGTGCCAAGGGCAAGAGGCAGTAGCTCTTATTATTACATTATTATTATATTGTATGTTATAATATTATTCCTCAGAGCAGCTGTCCACTTTTTTTTTGAGACAGGTCTCTCACTGGGATCTGAGGTAGGCCTATTTGGCTGGCTGGCCGGCAGGCTCCAGGGGTCCTCCTCACCCTACCTTTCCAGCACTGGGTTACAGGCACAAGCCACCATAACCCCCCTTCTGATGTGGATTCTGGGGATGGAACTCAGGTCCTGCAAACATTTAACCTGCTGAGCCATCTCTCCAGCCCTGGGTACCCACTTTTCTATTTCCTGTGTATCTTTTTTTTTTTTTTTGGTTTTACGAGACAGGGTTTCTCTGTATTGTTTTTGAGGCTGTCTGTCCAGCCTGGCCTTGAACTCACAGAGATCCCCCTGCCTCTGCCTCCCGAGTGCTGGGATTAAAGGCGTGCGCCACCACCGCCCGGCTCTCCTGTGTATCTTTGATACTTTTCAATTGCTGTGACAAAACACCATGACCAAATCGATTTATAAAAGAAAGCACTTCATTTGGCTTACAGCTTCAGAGGGTCAGAGTCCACGATGGTAGATCAAAGGCAAGGTGACAGGAACAGCTGAGAGCACAAGCAGGAGGCAGAGAGAAGACACTGAGTCTTTTGAAACCCCAGTCTCCAATGACACATCTCCTCCAGCAAGGCCATGCCTCCTAACCCTTCCCAAACAGTTTCACCAACTGGCACTGAGTCTAAGGAGGCCATTCTCCTTCACAACACCACATTGTAGGAATGTTGTAGTTGTATTTTTACTCTATTGCCTATTTACTCCCAAATAAACACACTGAGGCCTATTCTTTCTTATAAATGCCTGGCCTTAGCCAACTCTCCTTAACTTAAATTATTCCATCTACCTTTTCCCCCTGGGCTTTTATCCTTCTCTATTCTCTATACCCCTCTTTACTTCTTACTCTGTGGTTGCTGTGGTTTGCTGTGTAACTGTGTGCTTGGCCCCTGCATCCTCCTCTCCTCTTCTCCTTTGTTGGTCTCTCCTCCTAGATTTCTCCTATTTCTTCTCTCTGCCTGCCAGCCCCACCTGTCCTTTCTCCTGCCTTGGTATTGACTGTTCAGCTCTTTATTAGACCAATCAGGTGTTTTAGACAGGCAAATAATCACAGCTTTATAGAGTTTAATAAATGCAACATAAAAGAATGCAACACATCTTTGCATCATTTAACAATTATTCCACAGCATAAATGAATGTAACACATCTTCAACTAATATTCTGTGGGAAGCTGTCTTTGTGGGACTACAGTCGGAACCAACCAACTTGTCCTGTTTGTACCTGAGAGGGGGATTGTGGATTGAGAAAGGGTAGGTAAAGATGTTAAGAGAAAGACAGAGACACAGGATAGAGTCAGGAGGGCAATCCAGTGAATATTGAACCCTCTATTCTTATTCTTCAACATTCTTAGCTTGGCTTATTTCTCCTTTGTTGATCTCCAACCAAAAGGGGGAGCATGGCAGAAGACTTCTATTATCATGTATGTGAGCAAACAAACTTACTTCCCTTAAATCCTCCAGGCATTTGGTAGCTACACCTGTTATTCAGCCTTCAGGGTCAAGAGTGAACATACCTGAGCCCAAGTCTGTTATTATTTAGATAAGACATCTGGTACCAAGGTGGAAACATCCTGCAGTAGCCAAGTGTTAGACCTTCAGGTGCTTTGACTTACTGAAGACAGTTTTGAACTCTCTGACCTTGAGGCAAGTTGAAGTGGACCCATCTTTATGGGCTCCAACAATATTCTGCAACAGAATGTGTCTGGCTACTCTGGACACTCCAGAAAATCGGAGTCTCTGCCCCATTTGTGACTGGCTTAGTTCACCTTCCATAGTATCCTTGAGTTCCATGGTTGGTGTCCCAGGTGCCATACCTCCCTACCTTGCTAAAGCAAGTGTGGGGTTTACTTCCCATGTCCGCCATGCTTTGTCTCTTCAGCTGTTGGACAACTGGGTTGTTTCCATCTTTTGGCTGGTGCAAATGAGGCTGCTGGGAATATGGGTAAACCCTGCTTTTGGTGCTTTGGGATTCTGTGCCAATTTTATGTCTGATCTTTTCAGGAGCTGCCATGCTTTCCCCAAAGCAGCTGCAAACTCCACATTCCCTCAGGCCACAGGCAAGGCTTTCAGTCCTCCCCATCAGTGTCTCAAAACCTGATGGTGTGAGGCATGATCTTACTGTGGCCTCTACAGGGATTCTCTTTTGCATTCATAGTGCATGGCTTCATTGTCCCAAAGTCCCTTTGCACGTGAGTTGGCATTTGATGTCCTCTGGGAGGTGAGGCTTTGCCTGTCACTGTAAGCCAGATGTTATAGGCTGGACTCCAGTATTGAAGCACACCTGACTGGAGATGTGAACCAGATGTTATAGGCTGGACTCCTGTATTGAAGCACACCTGACTGGTGATATGAACCAGAGGCACTGCAAGCCCCCACTTGCAATCGGTGTGAACTTAGACGGTCTCAGGTTCTCACTCAGAAACTGGATGTCTGGCCATTCCCGTGCTGAGCGATTAATGTATGCCACTTTACAGGACAGGGCCAGGTAGTGTGCCAGTCCTGGACGCTATCGTGGCTTTTGCCATCTTCTTACCGCTGCCATGACATCACTGGGTCGCCAGGATGAGACAGTCATCTTCCCATTGCTCCCTCTGTCACACATTTCCTGGATTCGTATCAGGAGACAGTATTCTGGCTTTGCCTTCTCCTCCCTTGCCAGTGCCTTCCAGAGCCCTTCAGCAAGCCATGGGTGTAGCTCAGAGCTGAAGTGCTTGCCTAGAGTGTGAAAGGCCCTGGGTCTGATCCCTAGGGTCACAAAATCAAATCACCATTCTGGTCCTCCAAACTATGTTGCTATAGTTTTCTCTAGCTTCAGAAACGAGAGTGGCTCTCTCTGACATAGTGTGACAGCCCAGTCCTGCTGCCTGGTTCTCTTGCCCTTGCTTTCTTTCCTCTGTCTTATTGTGTGTTCAAACACCCATTCTTTGATGATCTAGCATACCTCTTGACAGCTCCAACTGCAAGGGGCAGGCTGAGGGGAGGTTGTATCAGACACTCACTGAAGGATTTCTACGTCAATAAGGACATTCACCAGGAAAGTCATATGATCCCTCCCAGCTCACAATATGCTCGAAGCCTATGGAGAGCCATCCCTGCTACACTGCCCACAGCTTATGGTAAATGCCCTGTCTTTGAATTTTCCATGAACGGGGGATGCCATTTCCTTTTCCTCTTGTCTGTGGCCTTCCTTCCTGATGTCCCTAACCCCCACACTTTGTACATGCACATTTCCCCTTCAGTGGCTCTGCCCATTGTGTGTGATTCCTTATTGTTCATTCTACAACTGTCTAAGAACAGAGTTAATTGTTCTTAGCTTTTCCTGGCCCACTGGGCCTTATGGCCTGGGACTGATAGCTAGGGGGACACACCAGGGGCAGTGGCCTCTGATGTAAGTGCATCTGGTGTCTCTGTTGTCACCAGCAGTTTAGCTTGTTCTCCTCAGCCTTGCAGCCCTGTTATTAAAGTCAATTGTTTTTAATTCCTTTAAATTTTTATTACATTTTGCTTATTTATTTAATGTGTGTGTGTGTATGTATACATGCATGTGTATATGCATACATGTGGAGGCCAGAGGTAAATACTGGATGAGTGTGTCTTCCTCTATCTATTGCCACATTATTATTATTTTGAAACAGGGTCTCACAGTGTAGCCCTGGCTAACCTGGTTGGCCTAGAACTCACAAAGATCCACTTGCCTCTGCCTCCTGAGTTCTGGGAATCAAGGCAAGCACTGCCACGCCCAGCTTTCTATCTTCTTTTGTGGCACAAGGTCTCTCACTGATTACCCTAGACTGGATGGCAGGTGAGCACCAGGGAACCTTCTGTCCCTGTCTCCCCAACAGTGGGATGGCAGCCACATGCCACCAGGTCCAGCTTTTGTATAGGTTTTGGCCATTGATCTCAGGTCTTCTGCCAAAAGCATCTTATCAACTGAGCTATTCCCAGGCCCACAGTGGGATTTTTAATTATCTGTAATCAGCCCATCAGAGACTCAAATCCCCTACCGTACTGAAAGGATACCTTCTCGTCTGCGAGACTCCACACGCATACCTATCTGGCTGTATTTCTGCGCTTTTTATTTCCATCCACCCATGCATCTGTCTCTCATACAGAGTGACTTCCTGTTCTGGCATTGTACAGCCATGTGTATTGTCTGGAAGAATGCACTCCCCCTCATTTTTCTTTCTTGTTACTTTTCAGAATGTCTTCATGTTGTTTTAAAAGCTCTAAGGTAATCTGGATGGTTGTGATGGCTGGGTGTAGGTCGACACCAGTGCAAGAGCTAACTCTTGGTCAATGGACTGGACCTTCTTGTGCCTTTGGAGGAAGCTGGGGTGAATAGATGTGTAGGTGAGGTAATGTCTGGGCCTGGTACCATGAGAGACATGAGAAGAGATGCTGCCTGCTGGTCCTGCTGATTGTGCTCAGGGTGTGTGTGTGTGTGTGTGTGTGTGTGTGTGTGTGTGTGTGTGTCTGAGAGAGAGAGAGAGAGAGAGAGAGAGAGAGAGAGAGAGAGAGAGAGAGAGAGAGAGAGAGAGAGAGAGGAGCTTCAATTCTCCCTTTCACTTCCTTACAGGGTCCATATCCCAAGTTATACTCACACTCACTAATGCAGTAGGAACCACTTACATCTCCTCCTGCCTCATCCTCTCAGTGCCGGATGACTGGCATGCACCACCAGGCTCAGTTTTATGTGATGCTGCAGATTGAACCTGGGGCTTTGTGCAGCCTCAGCAAGTGCTGTACCATCTTAGCTGTCCTGGGGCTCTGTGCAGCCTCAGCAAGTGCTGCACCATCTTAGCTATCCACCTAGCATTTGGGAGTGACTTTTAAAGGCGAGGCGTGGGCGTGGGTGTTCGGTATTGGCCCAAGAGCTGGGGGAGTTGGGAAGCTCCTTGAGTGCATTCTCAGCACACTGCTTGCCCTGGTCAGTTGTACCCTCTGGTGTTCGGACAAGATCCTAAATGGGAACTGGCCCAGGCTGCCCCTCCCGTTTGCTGTGGGCCTGGGGTGGGAATCAACTGTTTGCTTCCTCACTCTAGAAGAGGATGGCTGTGGAGTAATCTCCTTGGTCACCACATGAATAGATGAACCATGATGGTCACTTCCTCCAGGGCCTGCCCTTTTCCATACGTCTAAAGAATCCTCAGGACTCAGAAACACCGGAGGATGGGTGTAGATTCAGTTTGACTCCATCAACATCGTGTGGTTAAAGAAAGCGTTTCAGTCCTTCCAGAGTTTATTTGCCCTAGTTGAAAATGCTTTGTGTTCCTGGCATTCTAGGCTGAGGCTCAGGAGGGGGGTGCATAACTTCAGGCTTTCTCTAATGCCTTGTTCCCAGCTTTCCTTCACCCCAAAGTCCTGGGCAGAGCTCAGCCAGGGTGCAGTATCAGGGCAGCTTCTCACTGTGGGGTTCCCAACTCCCCCCTCTCACTCTGCCCCACTCCAAGCTGCCTTTACAGGCCACCCTCCCCAGTGAACGTCCTGGGAAGCTTACTTGGCAGTTTCTAGAATTCCATTTAAGCTTCCCTTTGTCCCTTTCCTTTCCAACTCAGGTAGTGGCACTTCCCTTATATGTTCAGTAGAGATGCACAGACATGGACAGAGGGAGGGGTCAGAGGTGAGGAGGGGGCCACACACAGAGCTGTGCAACACCCCTCACCAGAGGCACACCCTGGCATGATAAACAGGCACTGCAGCGGGAACGGAAAAGGGCACTAGAACTTTCCACATCGTTAATAGTGCTGCCCAAATAAATGCCACCAGGCTTAGATGGTTGGGAGACTGGTCAATGCTGTGTGTAAGTAATGGATAAATCACTACCTTCTCTCTTGTCTTGCAGATGCTGGCTGCCTCCAGAGGGCCTGTGCTGGGTCCACACCTGGAATCTGTGGACTCCAGGTGCCCTCAGAATTGTCTCGGTGCATTTTGTTGCATGTCACGTTGATTGTGACATGGTCCCTGCATCTCCTTGATTTCAGCCTTCTCTGGTCGCCTTCCCCACTTATCATTTTTGATGTTGCTGGATGCATAACTTTCTGCTGACTGCACTGTACCTCATTTTATCACATTAAAGATTTGTTGTTGTTGTCATTGAATGTGATGATTAATCTTGGTTGTCACATTGGAAGAAGGGAACCTCAGTTAAGGAATTGCCTCCAAAATATGATCCTGTGGGCATGTGCTTGGATGCTAGTTGATATAGGAGGGCCCAACACACTGTGGGTGATACCATCCCTACGAAGGTGGGCTTGGGCTTCGTAAAAGACAGTTGAATGTGAGTCTGGGAGCCAGGCAGTAAGCAGCATTCCTCCACGGTTTCTGCTCCAGTTTCCTACCTTGAGTTCCTTTCTTGGCTTCCATGATGGACTATAACCTGTTGGCCAAAATGAACCCTTTCCTCCCCAAGTTGCCTTGGTCATGATATTTACTGAGGGTAGATTTTTGTTTTGTTTTTTAGATTTTATTTATTTATTTATTCTTGGTTTTTTGATCCACGTGCCTCTGCCTCCTGAGTGCTGAGGCATGAGCCACCAGTGCCAGGCAATGATTGATTTTATTTTCAATTTGTGTGTGTGTGTGTGTGTGTGTGTGTGTGTGTGTATGCACATGAGCAGGTGTGCCTCTGGAGGTCAGAGGCATTGGGTTCCCTGAAGCTGGAGTTTCAGGTGGCTGTGAATTACCTTGGCATGGGCACTGGAAACAGAATCAGATCCTTTATAAGAGTGGTACCTTCACGTGTTTGCTGAGTCATCTCTCCACCTGAGGAAACTGAGTTCCAGTTCTGGTTCTGTCCTTGACTATCTGAGTGTCTATACAGCTGAGATAAGGATGTCTGGAGTCACTGGTTTACCTGTTCCTGGAAAGATGTGTGTTTACAGTGGAGCCAGGAGTAAGCAAGGTCTTCAGGATCACCCCACAACCTCTCCACAGCGTCTCCAGTGCTGCTTTGAGTATAGAATCTCCCCCATCTCCATGCCAGGCCCTGCTTATGAACACCTGGTGGCATCCACTTGGTGCTGTTTCCTTATAGGGATGGAGCATGGAGGGAGGAAGCAGGTCACTCTGAGCTGCCTTGAGGTTTATGACCAGACTTCAGTTCCTCTTTACTCTCTGTTTCTTGCCTGTGGATACAATGTAACCCACCGACCTCAGGCCCTGGCCCCCATGCCCTCCCTGCAATGATGGACTGCACCCCCTCCTCAAACTGTGAGTCAGAATAAGCCCTTCTCTCGTTAAACGGTGTCTTCTCAAGTGTCTGATTGCAGCAATGAGTCAAATAACTAATATATGAAACTAATAATAAACTACCAATACAATCACTTTCAGATCTTCTACTATCTTCCTATGACTATTTTGAGATTATGTATTTTGGGATAATATTACAATTGTGATGATAAGATTGTAATTGTTATGAATATGTGTGATGTCTGGAGCCAGAATTAGATGCCAGAACTTTAGTTTATGATTCATCCCCGTCCTCCTTCTATATATGTGATGGTTGGTTTAATTGCTAACTTGACACAATCTAGATCACCTGGGAAGACATTTTCAATGGGGGATTGTCTAAGTAAGTTTGTTTGTGTCTATGTCTGTGTAGGTTGTCTTGATTATGTTAACTGATGTGAGAAGACCCAGTCCACTGTGGGTGGCACCACCCCCTGGGCTGGGATTCTCCACTGTATAAGAGTAGGACACGTGAGCTGAGTAGTAACCACAGATACATCATTTCTCTCTGTTCTAACTGTGGATGTAATGGGATAGGTTGCTTTAAGTTCTTGCTTTTTTTTTTTTTTTTTACTCCCCTGTTATGATGAAGTATAACCTGGAGTTGTGAGCTAAAATTACCCTTTTCTCTCCTAAGTTTCTTTTGTCATGGAATTATAATTCAGCAACATAGGTAAAGCTAGGACTAGGTATATTCTGTGCCGTATGGTTTGGCTCTGCCCTCATCTCTGACCTCTGTCTGTATTCGTGTGTGTCTATACAGAAGCGGCAAAGGAAACCCCACTGGTAGAATTGCTGTGGGTGAGGGCAGGTGGGGAGAGGACAGTGGGGGTGTCTCAACTACCCTGGCTAGTGGAGGTCTCCAACGTCCTAGCTGTCACATTACATAGAAATTGAACTCAGTGGAAAAGACTCTGTGCTTAGTCAGGAGCCTGCAAAAGGGACTTTCATTGTCTGGCATTGAGCACTGAAGGAAACTGTCAGCACCATGGACAGAGCCTCCCTCAGGAACCCCTGCTCACTTCCCTGCTGCTTTCCACCCTCACTGCCACTGGCCTTCTGGTTTCCCACATGTCATGCCCACCTCCCCACCCCACCCTACCCCCAGGGCTCACACTCTCAGCCTGGACCCCTTTGATCCCACCCTCTGCTTCTGATCCCAACAGCCTCACCTTGCCTCTGGGGTCCTCCTGTGCCCCCAACCTCTGTCCCGTCTCCACATACAAGTGTTGCCCAGATCTTTCTTATTTTATGACCCTATGTGTTTCAATCCAAAATTAGCGGAAAATATTGTTAGGACATTTTCGGTAGGAGGTTGACTGCTCACCCGTCAGATGAGTCCCTTTTCCTGTCCCACGGTTGTCAAGTATCTCCTGTCTTTTGCTCTGTCAGCCTTCCCTTACTCCTCCTCTTGATGGGACATTCACAAAACCCTTCTATAGAATCTCTTGGTTCTCACCCTGTAGTTTTTCTGTAGATGCACCCATGGCTCTCTGAGTTTAGGCTCTTGCTGTGACCACTCACATCATTCACAGCTATGACACCCACCTCCTTGCCCTATTTGCTGGGACTTGCTGACCTGACATATGCACGACCAAAGATCAGATTGAGAAGTTTCCCATGTTTTCAAGAGCCATTTGTCATTCCTTGTCTGAAATCCCTCTGTCCCTGGTCTTAGCTTTGTAGCTTTGTCCATTGGGCTTATGACACTTTTCTTTCAACTTATTTTGAGACCATTGTCTCTTGAATTGCCTGGATTTTTATTTTGATGCCACTGTTTGCATCAGTATTTCCATTAATGATATATCACTCTCATATCAACCTTCCACTCAAAGATCATTAAAAGTAATTCTTCCCCGAGTTTCTTTAATACTTTGAAAATCACTCAACAGCTTCTATTGGTGACCCACCAAGAGTTGATTTACATTTGAGGCAGGAACTAGAAACTGTTTCCCCTTGGGTAGCTAGCTGTTCATCACTAGGTGTGTGTGTGTGTGTGTGTGTTTGTGTGTGTGTGAACTTACCAAGTTCTTATGTTTCATTTTTCATTACTCTTTCCCCTACCTAAATATAATTTTAAGTGGGAAGAAATCACCCTACTGTTCTACTGTTATGTTTTTATTGATTTACTCTGAAAAGTATCTGTGTAAACATGCTTGTTATACATGCGTGTGCAAATATGCAGACATGCCTGTGAGTGTTTGTGCAAAGTCCAGTTCTAAAGTTCTTCACTGGTGAGAATAAGCTTCAGTTTTGAGAGGTGTCTGCCCTATTGATGAGATTGGAGGCCTGGGTGGAGAAATACAGTGCAATCATAAACCCGAAGGTTAGCATTTTGGCAGGGCTGTCTCTTGTAGCTTTCAGATGACTGCCGAGTTTGCCAAATGTTCCATTTTTGTATTAGTGGAGTGCTGAGGTCAGGATTTAGCTTCTCAAAGTGGGGTTGTACTGAGTGGAATGCTAAGAAGCAATCTCTATTATTAAAAACAGCAAAATTGGTACCTGTGTTCCAAAAAGGGATTACATGGAATTACACAAAACTAAATGAACAAATTTGAGACAGTACTGCTCACCAAAACAGCCAGGAAGGAAATTGAGAATAGCTCCATTTAAAATTAGACCTTGGAGTTAAAGTAACTAATTTCAGACATCTAAATATTGCTGTTTTTAATGGTGTGCCATTTCTATTTCAAACAGAAATAGACACCGTCTCTGGTTGAAGTAAGGATTTGTGCACTTGAGTGATCATGTGAGCATCAGAAACAATTCTGTGGCCATTCTAAGGCAGCACACTTTTCTGAAAAGCATGTTGATTTGAGGACCTTGGATGATTCTTCTGAGAGCTCACAGGGTGTCCATAGGGCTCACTCAGAGTTGTGACTGTGCTCTGGGAACTTCACAGGTCTTCCTGAGAGGACTTTCTGTTTGTAATCTGTCAGGCTGCTCCTCCCCCCTGACTACTGATGATCCTGTCTCTCCCTGGAGGAGAAATCAGCTGCAAATGGCTCGTGGCTGACTAGGTTAGATTTCTGATAGTGGGAGTCCTTTTGGAGAACTGTTTGTAAAATGCTTGATTTCCTATATCGTTCCATGTTGGGGGGAAGGAAAAAAATCTAGGAATTACTGTGGATGTTGAAAGAATGGCCTAGGAGAGGCATTCTGTACATGTCATCTCTTTAGCTTGTTGAGACCAGAGATTTAGCTATTTTGTTAAACTAAATCTTGACTTAGTAAATATAACGCAGAAGTTCCAGGAGATCTGATGCCCTCTTCTGGCCTCTGTGTGTACCTACACACATGTGGTACACACATATACATTCATGTAAACATATGTTTACATACAATTAAAACTAACCAAATGAAAAACCATCAGGCAAGGTGGTCCAAGTTTGCAGTCTCAGTGTGGGGAGGTGGAGACAGGAGTGTGTTTGGGATTCATTAACCAGCCAGTCTACAGAGTTAGTACATTTCAGGCCAGGGAAAGACCCTGTCCCAGAAAACGAAGTAGATAGTGTCTTGAGTAACAACACCCAGACTAACTTCAAGCCCACACATGCATCCATACAAACACGCAAAATTAAGTGGGTAAGGGATTGGGGAGATGGCTCCGTGGGTAAGAGCACATATTGCCCTTGCAGAGGAAGCAGTTTGGTTCCCAGAACTCACGATGGGCAGCTCACAACCACCTGTAACTCTGGCTTTTGGGGAACTAATTGACCCCTTCTGACCCTTGAGGGTACCCACACTCACATATACACATACCCCCATCACACACACACACACAATCAAAAATAAAACACACCTTAAAATATTAAGCAGGCAAAACAGATATTGAGACTTATGTACTCCTATAAAAGGATAGCATAGGTGTTGGGGAAATGACTTACCAGATGATGTTTTCTGTGTAAACATGAGGACCCAAGTTCAAATCCTCAGCACTCATTAAACAAAAACTAGTCTTGTTTGCGCATGCCTATAACACCTTTGCTGTCAGGGGAAGTGTGGAGCAGGAGGATTGCTGGGTCTTACATGGCTGCCAGCCTAGCTCCAGATTCAGCGAGCAACTTAGTATCAAAGGAATAAGGTGGAGATTTGTGGACAGGGTGCCTAACACCATTCTCTGGCCTCTGCACGTACACAGGGATGTGCAATTCATAGACATGCAGACACACACACATTAACTCATTGATTAAAAAGGACAACACACCTGTGTTCCCGAAAGCAAACGGGGAGTTTGTTTCGAGCAGATTTTAGATGGTACACATTTGATCATTTTGATAGAAGCACAGTTAGTTGGCTATTATACAATAAACAGGAGCAGTGCTGTCATCCCAAACATCTGCTCTGGCTTCACTTTTCCAGGCCAGGATGACTCATACTGTGCAGGCTTCCTGGCGCCTGAGCTGCCAAGAACCCGTTTTCCTCCCCTCTCTCCACACCGTGTCAAATGGCAGACATGAAGCTTGCCTCCGTGGTTGCTGCCCTAATTTGACAAGGACATCTCCTAAAGCAGTTGCATTGTGATCATGGTTGTCTTTCAACTGCATGGTAGTCATTAATAGTGAGGCGTATTCCACCTGGGAAGCTGGTTGGCTGTCTCTAAGGACCCAGTGTCTTCTTGTTCATTCAGCCCATCGCTTGGCCTGGTTTGTTTATTTTTTCTGTGTTCTTGCAATACTTCCCCCTCTTTGTGTGGGAGCTGAGGAGTTTTTCCAGTTCCCTTAGGCACCTTCAGCCCTTCTCCCAGTTGTTTTCACTTACAGCGCATCACAGGGTTGAGCTGCGGGTACTTTCAAGGTCACGGCAGTTGCCATCACAGCCTGCCACACCTACATTTGAACCTTCACAGCCTCCTTGTTTGGACTCTTCTTTATTCCAAGTTCTTCAGCCCTCATAGGGTGAGACCTATGTACGGGACTACTGTCCTACTGGACCCTGTAAGTGTCCCCCATACTGAGCACTCCCATCCCTTGACTCAGGACAATGCCTGGCATGAAGAACTGCTGCTCAACCGACACTGTTCTGGTATCTTCTCTGCACACTGTCTCATCCATGTACCACAGAGCTCCCTTTCTCCTCTTAAACTCTCTGTATTCTTTTTAATGCAACAGCTCCTTGACTTTTAAACCCACTGCAAATTAAAATTATTGTGGAGAATACACTGAACTTATAGACTATGGCAGAACATGCAAGCCTGGTGGACTTTAGTGTTGGTGGCTTCTGCTGCTGATCGTGGTGCTGGCTTGGAGCTGAGGACTGCTGCTGATGCCCAGTTCCCAGAGAGGGTCCTGTGGATGTAACCAGGGGAAGTTAGATGTAACCAGGGGGAAGTTATGTTAAATAAAGTGAGCCCGGCACAGGAAGACAAGCACCATGCAATATCTATCTCATACGAAGAAGTTGAAAGCCGTGGGCGTGAATATAGAAAATGATTATTAGAGTTCAGGGATGGTGTGTGTGTGTGTGTGTGTGTGTGTGTGTGTGTGTAGGGTATGTGTTGGTGGAAGATGGATCAAGGAAGGCTGGACTTGATCAGTGTGTGGTGTGTGTTTACGCGCTATACACTGACCTACCATGACATGAACAGTGAATACATACTTCACAAGAATTAAAATATTTTAGAACTTGAAACTTAAAATAAAGATTAGTAGAAAATTCTAAGTATGATTTCTACTGAATATGAATCACTTTTACACTACCATAAGTGATAAGCCAGAGACTGTTTGTATTCATTTATTTATTTTTATTTTTTGTGACATGGTCTCATGCATCCCAGGCTGGTCTCAAGCTCACTATTTAGGTGAGGACAACATTGAACCCCTGGTTCTCTTGCCCCTACTAGGATTTTGGTATGTACTACCAAACCTGGTTTTGTGAGGTGCTGGACTTTAGACATGTTGGGCAAGCGTTCCACCAATGGGCTATAGCCCCAGCTTGCTGGCTGCCCTTAAAGCTGCAGAAGCTGGGAGTCAAACAATGAACATCAAATTTCCTCCAGAAGGATCTCAGTGAGCTGTGGTGGCTGGAAGCCTTGGTCCTGGTTGGTACTCTGGCCAAAAAGAACATTTCTAAAGACATTATGATCGGCATAATTAAAGAAAATGTTGGGGAGAATACATATCAGGTGCTGATTTTAAAAAATGAAGCCTTAACTAAATGTCAAAGGAAAAGAAAAAGGAACTGTGGCATTGGTCGTGGTGCCACCACAGTAAGAAGGATAGAATGTGGTAAAAGTTCTAAGATGACCTGCCAGTACTTGGCTTAATTCTGCTTGTTGGAGGAGAGGCACTTAGAGGGCCAATTTTCTATGCTAAAATAAGCAGGCAGTTATTTCCTCTGGACCTTTGAGCGCAGACTATCCGAGTTGCATAACTCTGACTGGCATGTAATAAATTGAATCTCTCCCTGCCCTCAGGGAAGCCATCAGCCGGGTCTGCGAAGCTGTGCCAGGTGCCAAAGGAGCCTTCAAGAAGAGAAAGGTACTGTTGCCCTCACTGTGTGTCTGTCTCCTCCTCACGTCCTCTCAGGACCACACTCCATGCCCTCACCCACATAGCTACTCACTGTCTTCTTACATGACCTGGACTTGGCTGCTTTTTAAGGGAAAGCACCCAGCTAAGGCTATAGCATCCTGCCCTGTCTCTCTCAAGCAAATGTAGGCACTCACGTGGCTTAGATCCTGGAGACAGTGCTGGCAATCAACACCTGGCCAAGCATCCCCTTAAGCCCATTACATAACATGAACTCATCTACCTCTAACAACTCATGTAGCAGCTACCCCAGGAGTACGTGCTAGCAGATGCTCAAGAACTGGATTCTGGGGTTGGGAGTGGGACCTTGAATTTGTAATGATGCCAGTTACCGTGGTGTGAATACATGGATGTGAGTCAAAGGTCCCGGAGAGAGTCAGGAAGAACCGCACAGCAGCCCCTCACTGCTGTGCTCTCTCTAGGCACAGCTGATGGGACCTGAAGTGCACAGGTTCACACAGCGTGGACCAGGTAGCAAACCAGTCAGGACTCAAGAAGCATTTGCCATCTTTAGATGCCGTCTGTGTGGTTGTGAGTTTGTGTATGTTCACTTTCAGTAATAGCTGTGTTTAGTGGCCAGCTCGTAACACTTCTGAAGACAAAACAAGTGGTTTTCCTGAGCTGGCTCAGCCATGTCACCAGAAAGCCCTATTACAGAAGACAAAAACTGAAGCTTTGGGCTGAGAAGCCACAATGTGAATAGGAGCTGGGGCAATGATCAAGCCAGACCACCTGCTCCAGAGACTGGGTGTTCAACTACACTTCTAGAACTTTCCATTCGGTACATGGTTGGATTAGGAGGGGGCTAGGGAGATAGCTCAGGGGGCAAAGCGCTTGCTTCATAAGCGTGAAGACCTGAGTCTGTATCCCCAGCATCCATGTCAAAACCCTGGCACGGCAGCACATGGCTGTGACCCCAGTGCTGGAGAGAGACAGGCAGATCTAGGGCTCACTCGCTAACCAGGGTTGCAGAATTGGAATGGTCCAGGGTCTTTGGGAGACTCTGTCTCCAAATATAATTTAGAGAATTTTACAGGAAGACCCTGATGACCTCCAGTCTGTGCACGCATGCATACACACACACACACACACACACACACATACACACACACGTATGTATGTGACATACATATCACAACGAAAAGAAGGAAATATTTAATTATGCTGTCTCTCATTAAGTATCTAAGAAATAAATAATTCAGCACCCACAATCATGACTTTCACCTACCTAGAAGGGATTTGCGGGAAAGCATACCATACAGAGCCCTACATCTGCTCCATGCTGAGCTCTCACATTCCAGATGGTTTTACTCCAAGTCACTTCTGTCTTCAGAACTGGGGACACTTGTAAACCTATAGGGCAGCTGGGCCTGGGGCACAAAACTTGGCAGTTTGGGTTATATGAAGGCCAGTACCCTGGGGGTCCGGGAACCAAGTAAAGCTCCCAAATCTTGACTACAGGAAGCAAGGTGTCTCTTGGGAACAGTGAGGAGGACCATCATCTTTCAGAACAGATGGTCCTAACAGGTCTTGTGGTTCCCATGTTTTTTTTTTTTGTTGTTGTTGTTGTTTTGTTTTTTTTTTTTTTTGGGTGGGAAGAGATGGAGGTAGTAGCAACTTTCCAGGCTGTGCCCAGATGCACTTGACCTGACTCTCACACAGTGGGGTGGGCTCTCTGAAGGGCTCTTTTGAAGTGTTAGATAAAAAGAAAAAAAGGCATGGCAGGGATCCTAGAGGAAATATCATCTATCTGGGAAGCAAAGAGCTGCGTTTGGGTTGCCAAACCAGGGCAGCCCCAAGTGACAAGTTCAGCAGAGGTTTAGTCTTTTAAAATAGAGACTTACCGTTGTCTTTGGAGACAGTTCATTGGCTGGGCAGACACCCTCGACTGCAAATGGATTCTGATTGGTTCATTAACTAGGCTACTCCCCACTGAGAGGTTGGTGTACAAGGCCCTGCAGCAGGTCTGGATTTGGCCTCTTATCTGAGTCACAGAACACGCTGTGGTCTGAGCTTCAGAAGAGGGGTGTGACCTTCCTGGTTCCCCAGTTCCACTTTCAACAGCCTTCGCTGCTGCATTTTCTCTCCTGGTGGACTAAAGAGCCCTGTGGCTGGTTAGGAGCATAGTGAGCAGAGGGTGTAGTCAGGAGAGGGCTTCAGTGTGTGCCCAGGGGCCTGTGGGACACAGCAGCCTGTCTCTCCACCCTGCCCAGGCCCTGGGCTGTCAGAGGTGAGTCCTTCACAGGGAGCCCCCTTCTGACAAGGATTCCCTTCAGGAGAGAGCCTGGTGACCCTCTGAGGTTGCTCCCAAGTCTTGGTGCCACCCAAGCTTCACTCCCCTAAGAGGCATTCTGAGTCTCGGAGTGCCGAGACAAGGTCAGCATGTCTGCAAAGCTGTGATGTCCCTGCTGTGTGGTTTCTGCAGGTTGATATCTAAGACTCAGGAAATACCAGCATGAGGCCAAGGCAGCCAGGAAGACAAGGAGGAGTTCTGCCCAGAACTAACATATTAGGCATTTATAACTTCATACCTCCTAGTACTGGATGTGCATGTTGGCATTTATAACTTCATACCTCCTAGTACTGGATGTGCATATTGGCATTTATAACTTCATACCTCCTAATACTGGATGTGCATACTGGCGTGGGCTCTTGTTTCCTCAGCTCCTCCAATTGACATTTGTCTGTCTGCTGGCCCCTCAGTGGGCAGGAGCAGTCAGTGAGAGCCTGTGGTGTTATACTGGCATCTCTGCCTCCACCCTTTCAGACAGTCTAGGTCAAAAGCTAAAATATCACTCTTGGACTTCACAGCCTCCGAGCAAAACGCTGTCCAACATCTTGGGGAAGAGCAACCTCCAGTTTGCAGGGATGAGCATCTCCTTGACCATCTCCACTGCCAGCCTGAATCTGCGCACTCCGGACTCCAAACAGGTGTGAGGCTTCCCAGGCATCCCCAGGGCTTTCCAGGGTGGACATCTCCACGGCTTCCTCCTCAGCTTACTGAGACCATGCAGAACCTGCTTGCGACTTGAACTCTAACTCTGGCCACTTTGACAGTCCACCCACAGATGGATGAGTGGTTCTCTGGAGCTCTGTTCCAAATGGTGTCTGTTTGGTTGGTGTGTTGTAATATAAGAAATGGTGATGTCTGTGCAAATGTCTTGGTGTAGCCATGCTTTATCAGATTTATGGGCCGCATTTTAATCTTAGCTTGCTTGGGGTGCATAGTGTGCTATGGTTTGCTAGACAGGAGTTTTCTTCCTCGTGGCTTCTTATGTTGGAGCCTCCTGTAGTCCATCCCATCTCAGGGTTGATGAGCTGTGCATATCTATAATATAAACAGGGTGGAATGACCCCGGCAGCATAGCCACACTTACAAAGACAATTTCCAGGTAGGATGGCTGTACTTCCGTGTGCTGACTGTTTTAGGTCAACCTATCATCCATCCATCTATCCATCTGTCTATCTATCTATCTATCTATCTATCTATCTATCTATCTATCTATCTATCTACCAATCATTGATCTATTTATCATGTATGTATGTATACATGAATTTCTATCTATCTATTCATCTATCTATCATTGATCTATTTACCATGTATGTATGTATACATGGATATCTATCTATCTGTCTTTCCATCCATCCATCTACCTACCAACCTTCTAGCCCCAAGATGTAGAGACAAATTAGTTAGATTTATTGTACAAATCATATATAAATAAGGGCCTTGTTGATACATAACTGACTACAACTTCCTACTCTACCCTTTTGTCTTCCAGGGACCCACTGATACCCTTTGTCTTTTCCTATTATTTTCTAAGGGTTGGACTAACCAGTTCTTGAGGCTGTGGATCTGGGATGTCTAGTCAGCCTCGCCTTGCCTAGGTTGTCTTAAGTTGAGCTGCAGCTGCTCATGGAGGCTGGCACACTAAGCTCAAGATAGTTATACAAACTGGAATCTGGCCTCTGTGCACATGGACCATTCATCTCTAGGGGTCCCTGGGTTGTAACACTCCATCCTCCTTGCTCATTCTGTCCTTACAAAGAAGGTCCAGTAAGGATAATGCTAGCACAGCTTGTCCTGAAGCCCTGCTCCACCTTGGTATGGTCCAGGTTGGGTCTAGTTAGGTGTCCAGTTCTCTTTTCCCTGCCATGTATTAGACCCATGTATTAGGGTCTAAGCGCAGTTTTCCTAACACCCAGGGGCTGCCCGCTAGGGTGATACAGGACAGTCCACATCATCAATAGAGCATATGGCTGTGCCTTTCCTGTTTCCTGAATTTAGGTCCCCACTGTAGCAAATAGAGAAAGCAAAAGCCCTGCCTCCTCCACCCAGGGAACAGACAAACAGCACCCACTCTACGATGTTGAAGTTCAAGTAGAGGGTTAGATCTGAAACCTGTAGAGGAGAAACACGCTATACCAGTGGTTCTCAACCTTCCTCATGCTGTGACCTTTTAATGTAGTTCCTTATGATGTGGTGACTTCCAACCATAAAATTGTTTTATTGCTATTTCATAACTGTAATTTTGCTACTGTAATGATTTATAGCATACGTATCTGAAATGCAGGATGTCTGATATGTGGCCCCAAAGGGATCTCAGCCCACAGATTGACAGTGCTGTGCAGCACTGAACAGAGCACTGGGCTCAGATCCCCCACCCTCCTGGGTACTTGGAGGGGTGATAGGCAGTCAGGAAAGTCATCACATATCGACTTGATCAAATTTGACTTAGACTTTTTCTTTCTAAATTATAGCTTCTAATTTAATCTCCAAACTCCAGGTTTAGAGTTGGTATGTGTGTGTGTGCTTGTGCATAAGGTGTATTTTGTGTGTGTTATATGTGTGTGTGTGTGTGTGATATGTGATGTATATGTGTTTGTGATCTGTGGGGTGTATGCATATGTGGTACGTATGTGTAAACCAGACGACAATCTCATCTGAAGATTGTCAGATACTGTCCATCTTGATTTTTGAAACAGGGTCGCTCATTGGTCTGGAGTTCACAGATTTGCCCAGACTGTCTGGCCAGTAGGCCCCAGGAATCCTCCCCTCTCTACCATCCCAGAGTTGGGATTACAGGCTCCATTCCCAGTTTTTTCATGTGTTATGGGGAACCAAATTCAGGTCCTCATGCTTGTGTAACAGTCAATTTATCAACTCCTTAAATAAACACACAAAATTGCAGCATTAGAAACTTATGCTGGGCATGGCAAGGCACAGCTGTAATCCAAGTAGTAGGGAGGTGGGTCTTGAGGATCAGAAGTTCAAGACCATCCTCATTGACATGAATCCAGATCAGCCTGGGCTACAAGACACCAAAGTCCTCTGTTCTGTTGGGGATTCGGGTGCCTTATCATTCATTCAAAGCTGTTTGCCTGCAGGTATCAGGATTCTAGGGCAACTATTATTAGTTAGTTGCCTGGGGCTTGGGCAGGGCCACCCAGCAGTCTCGTTGTTTTGTATTCTTTTAAACCCTCAGGTTTCTGTAGATTGAGGTTTTGCAAATGTCAACAGCCAAAGTCGGCATTTTAAATTATTTAAAATTGTATCCTATAATGATATGTTATTCCGAGTTTTCGGGAGCACATACTCTCTCTGATGCTCTGTGACCCAGTGACAAGGGCTGAGGGACAAGGAGGAGGACACTGCTCAGAAATAAACCTGGCTGTGTTGGGATGGAGCTGGGAGCTCCTTTCCACACAGGAACTTCTCTTCAATGTCGTTACATTGTCTTTAAAAAGATAAAAATAGCAGGCAGGACTTAATGTAGCTTTTAGAATTTAGGGCAGCTTCTAATTCACTCTGTGTCTACTGAATTCCATGGATGTCATGGCTTACAAACCTGATGGAAAGTTTCCATTTTTAAGACAAATGTGTGGAAGGGCCCCTGATCTTTAAGCCAGTGAATTATGAGAGGACTTTAATTCTTGGATACTGACCTTCTGATTTATATACACCTGATATGAGTGGTAAGGAGTGCATCAGGCCATACTCGCCCAGTCTTTGCTTTGGTGTTTGGGGAAGCAGAAACTACAAGTTGTAGTGTTTTGGTACGGTGTATTTTTTTCCTTCTTTGTGTGTGTGTGTGTGTGTGGGTGTGTGCATGTGTACATGTGTAAGACATATGCTTGTGCAAAGGACATACGCAAATGTGAATGGGTGTGCATGCACATATGTGTGCATATGTGTAGAGGCCACCTCTGCTGGCTGATTCAGGGCCTCTCATTGGTCAGAAACCTGTTGACTCAGCTAGCCCACTGGTCCAGCTAGCCCCAGGGATCCACCCATCTTTTCCTTTCCAGTGCTGGGATTGTAGCCGCCACATCCAGTTCTTTGTCACATGGGTTTGGGAGATTGAACTCCGGTCTGCCTGGTTTTAAGGCGCCCACCTTCTGCTTCCTGGAGAAGTCTGGTCATTGAGACGCTGGCCTCAGGTTGGAGCCTTGACTTCACAGATCTGTAATCATTACACTTCTTTCTTTGAACAAGCCTCTTGGCCCCTCTGGGCCCATGCTCTGTGCATGTAAAATGGGCTTCCCACAGGATCCTTAATGAGGCTTTCGGATGGTCACCCAGAGAGATGGTAGCCATCAGACTGTGCACAGTGAGGGCAGGTGACCTACAGTCTCGGTGTTTCACAGTTGTCATGGACTGGGGGCCGTTTTTGGGAGATCTTGTCTTTTGTGTAGCCAGCCAGCAAGGCAGGCTCTGCAGCATGTGGGCAAGCGCTAATGGCTAATCTCATTTCTTGTCTCCCCCCTGGCAGATCATAGCGAATCATCACATGCAGTCCATCTCCTTCGCCTCAGGGGGTGACCCGGTGAGTGGCCTTGGCTTGTTTCTCTTGTCCTTGCTGGGAACTTCCGAGAACAAGCCCTGATTTAAAATGTGCCCTTGAAGACATGACACAAAATTGTTGTACGCTGATTTTACTATTCCAATAACAGTCCAGTTGTTTTAGGACCAGGGCGGTTGTCTGGTGAGAATTCTATTCTGATAAAGTGTATGTGCTCAAAAGAAACATAGTGCCCCAGAAAAACACTATGGGGGGGGGAGATCCTTTGAAGTAAATAGTGTTTTATAAGACAAAATATTCAGCTGGGCGGTGGTGGTGCATGCCTTTAATCCCAGCACTGGGGAGGCAGAGGCAGGCGGATCTCCGTGACTTCCAGACCAGCCTGGTCTACCGAGCCAGTTCCAGGACAGGCTCCAAAACAATACAGAGAAACCCTGCCTCAAAAAACCAAAACAAACAAACAAACAATCCCCCCAAAAGACAAAATATTCATCAATAAACATTTGCAAGTAAAGTAGTCATAACCCCTGAAGCTGTGATCCCAACTGTTTATCCCTCTTGGTCTCAGAAGTCCTCCCTCCCCATGCCCTGCTTCCCTTCCCCACCCCCTCCTCTTCTTCCCCTCTCATTTCTCTGTATTAGAAACTGAGCAGAGGGCCAAGGGTCAGCAATCACTCCACTGTTCAGATACGGCTTAGCAGCCCTCTTGACTATCACTTAAGTTGCCATTTGGTATGGGGAGGGGTCACCTGTGACCAGGCTCTACCACCACTAATTTTCAGCCACAAAGTATCAAGAGTTCTGGAGGCATGGCCTCCACGTGAGGTATCCATAGCTCCCGTGTCTGACGTGTCTGACGTGTCTGACGTGTCTGACGTGTTTGACCGGTTCTTGCCATGCTTGCTTTCCTTGGTTGTTTCCCTACCACATCTCCAAAAACCACCTCAAAACCAGGCAGATAACAGGCAAGGGAGCAGGACACTGAGGGAGCAGGAAGGAAATGAGCCTGACTCCTCCTAGCAGGGACAGGGAGCAAGGTTCCTTCCACATGTTACCACGATAATTTTCATTGTTCTGGGTAAAGTTTTCAGTGGTTAAGGACAAAAAAATTAAAAGTGGCATAATAGGATGAGGAATATTTTTACCCCAAGTTCATTCAAATGACAAAAGAATTCGGTAACTTAAGATATCCCTTTTGCTTCTTTTTTTGATGCCAGTGGTTTGGGCCCTTTCCACGTAGGATATTGTTTTCAAAAGCCTCCCAACAATGCTTTTCCTTTTATTCCACCTCTTCCTGGCCATGCCTTTCTTATCGTCCTAGTGTTGACTATTTTTTTTTTACACCTCATTGAAACATAAACTCTCTTACTAAGATGTAGATTTAGAAGGTGAAAATCTTCTTGAGTGTACACCCACGGGACATTCCTCAAGATCATGTCTATATTTGACAGATTTTTGTCATCACTGCGAGACATACGTGAGAAAATCAGTTTAAATGAGGGAAAGGATTATTTTGGTTCACAAGTGCCAGCCTGAGGTTGTCTGGGTCTGTTGTTTTGCCCTTGAGGCCAGGCAGGGGAAGGCATCCCAGAGGTGCACATGTGGAGGAAAAGACTGTTCACTTCATGACAGCCAGGAAGCAGAAACAAAGTGGAATGAAGACAGGGCAGACCCTTTGAAGGCCTGTTCCCAGTGACCTACTTCCTCTAACCAGGATGTACCTCCTAGTTCTATCACCTTCCAATGGCGTCACCTGTCCTAGGTTCATATCTGCCGCTATGATAAAATGTCCTGACCAAAGCAGCTGAAAGGGGAAAGGGCCCACAATTTCCCGGGGGGGGGGGCTGTCACAGTGGAAGGTGCTTGAGATACTTGGTCACACCACATCTACAGCCAAGAGCTGAGGTAGCTGAGTACCGAGTGACTACTAAGCAAGTTCTCCGTAGCAAGTACTCAACTGGCACTCTCTGTTACCACACAGTCTGGGTCCCCAAACCTGGGGATGATACCACCAAAGAAAAGCCGTTTGCACACTTTGAGAGTCAAAGTGAAAGAGCTGTTCCCTCCTAATCCAATTAAGAATCAAAGCAACCCCCTACAGACATCCCCATGGGCCAACCTGATCTGGATGGATTCTTAGTTGAGGCTCCTTACTCAGGTGGTTCTGAGTTGTGTCAAGTTTGACAGTTAAAATTAACCACCACGCTGTCAAATCCCCTGGGAATCGATCCATAGCTGAGATGATCAATCTCAATGATGGGGTCCCCAGCTGGGGCCAAGCCTTCCTGACAGGATCAGTTTTGGAGGACAATTGAGACCCCAAGCACAGCAATGCCCCACTTTCCTGAGTCCCACGCATACTCAGACCAAGACCTTCATCTCTAGCTCAAAGTGGTTTGCAGTGCAGTGGTGTAACCACAGTGTTTTAAATGTTGGGGGCCACCCAGTTCTCATTTGTATAAATGGCTTCCCTTTCTGGAAATGCTCTGAGATCATGTATTAATGCTAATATGAGCATGGGTACATATAGTGCCATCTTGGGAAACCAAATACATTGTCTTCTGTTAGAAATGTTTCATTTTCCCAGGATATGCTCAAGACTATAAACCTTTTCAAATTTTTCATTATTTCTTCTGGAAAAAAGAACAAATGACTATGATATATACCTTTAATCTCAGCATTCAGGATGCAGAGGAACTCTATGAGTTTTAGGCCAGTGGCTAGCTTGGTTTGCATAGTGAGACCTGTCTTTAAAAAAAAAAAAAAAACTGACAGCATTTGGTGACATTCGATCTGATCTATACTATCTAACATTTTTTGTAATTTTTTTTCCTTATACAGAAACTCATGATTCACACAGGAGTTGAGGCAGGGATATTGTGAGGTTCAGACTAGCCTGGACTACAAAGTCACAGCTTGTCTCAAATGACAAAGCAACACAATTCTGAGATCTTATTGTCTTGCTAAGTGTACACGTTTACTCTGTGTCTCCTCAGTTCACCCAGCTGGAAACAAATAAAAATGACAAACACTGTTAATCTGTCTTTACAAAAAGGAACATGCAGTGGTGATAATGTAACTCCTGGTGTTGAGAGATTACCAAAAGTCAAGTGCTTTACATACAAGCATGAGGGCCCCAGTTCAGACCTCTAGAACCCATATGAAAAGATGCACACTTGTAATCCTGGCACTGGGGAGGCAGAAACAGGAGGATCCCAGCCAGCTTAATTGGTGAGCTCCAGATGTCAGCGAGGCCTGAAGAATGACACCCGAGGTTATCCCCCCCACCTCCCCTGACACCTGAGGAGGATGCCTCCCTCCCTGCACACATACAAAGATCCCCAAGAGGGTGCCAGGCCAATGAACTGTCCCATAGAGTCTTGGTGACTGAGAACAGAGATGGAATAACTGCAGAATAAGATCCCCACAGCCTCTCCTCTGCACCTGAGTGTGTCCACAGGACACTGCCAAGAACACTGTTCTGAATTCCGACCCCCTGGGAACGGATGCCAGGTGAAGGTCAAGATTGGCAACAGAATGGCCATTTCCTAGCTGGGCCGTGGGCCATCTAAGAGGCAGATGTCATATTCTCCTGGGCCTTCCTTCCCCAGCCACTATGTAGTTTCTTAGACTAGAGAAAAAAAAACTGCTCCCCTTGAAAAACAAATAGGACTTCCTTGTATGAACCACTAGTGTTGACAAGGGCTAATTTTGTTCTCTAGCTACACACAAAAATCAAACAATAGACTCATGTGTGTACAGTTTCTGTGAACTCTAAACTCCCATCAAATTTGGAAGTTACAAAGGAAGGCTGTGAAGTTCATCACATGTGGTTATGTTAATGTACCACAAAAAGAGTTTGTCAAAATTAAATGCCACCCTCCCTATCACCCTGCCTCCCCAGCCCCGTCTCCTGCCTCACCTGCCGTGCATCTGTGAGCTGTCTTTTTGGGACAGTAGCTCTGCTACTACAGTGCCCAGGTGGTTCAGTTCTTCTGCTAGTTTCTTCTATTCAAACACAACCTTCGGCATGCAACCTTAGGCACCAAAGTGGCAGCCATTTGGGTGGATTGGGGCCAAGGCATCATCTACTCGGCTTCTTGCAAAACTCCAGCTCCTATAGTGTGGGAAAGCTGTCTGTGACCTCAGTCTTGACGCTGTAACTGTGCCCAGAGCCAACTCAAGGACACGATGGCTCCAAAGCTCCAGGGCTGCGGGCTAAGGTGTTCCTGAAGCTTCTGAAGGAGAGTTGTGACTCTCACATCCCGTAAGTCTGGGAGGAAAGGGAAGAACTGTATGTTCCAATCCATATTTTTGCCAACAGCTTCAAATCTTAGAAGATGCCCCTCCATGGGAGTGAACAGAGGCTGCTTTATAGTCTTCCTGTCCTTTCTCTCGCCAGTCTGTGAAACATTAAAGACCAGGAAACAGACTCCTCTCAGATGAGCCTTGGAGACAAGGGTTCTTTTGTCTCCACCCCTGGAAAAGGCCCTACGCCTTTGCTCTCTGGAAATCTCGGAGGGCACTGTGCCCACCCATCCCTTCCCACATCCCCACTCTCCTCTCCACTCTTCCTGTTGCATTCTCTGAATCTCTGTTAAGAGGGAGAGGACACTTCCCCACGGACAGAAAGTACAGATCAGCACAGACCACTGACACTCGGACGGAAGGCACAGCAGATGGGCTTGGAACACAAGCTTTGAAAAATAGCTACAGAAACAGGCTGTCCTTTCAAGCTGCCTCCAAGGGGTGGGGCTCCTGTGCTCATTAGTTTTAACCATCACTTTGTCACCACCCAGAATCATTTGGGAAGAGAGAGCCTCCTTTGACAGATTGCCTGTGGGGTAGCAAGAGGCAGACCACTGTGGGTGACACATTCCTTAGGCAGATCCAAGCTGAGCAGAAGGGAGCAAGCAAGGAACCATGCATTTGTCCTCTCTCTCCCTGCTCTTGACTGTGGATGTAAAGCTGTATGGTTTTGCTCAACACACACACACACACACACACACACACACACACACACACACACACACACACGCGCGCGCACGCACGATTGAAATACTAAAGACAATAATGCTTTAGAAAGGATTAAGAAAACGACCAGGTCCCTGGCTACTTGTTCAGCAGTGAGTAGATGCAGGCTGCCTTGGTAGACTGTCAAGGCGTCAGAAGACTGGCGAGGAAACTCATTTCACACCAAGGGGTGAGGCTTCTAAATAAAGCCTATGTTAAAAAAAAAACATTTACAATGTTTTAAATTAGCCATGCACCATTGTTTAACGAGGTTTACTGTGACAGCTTCCTGTGTGTATAGACTCACTTTGATGGTATTCACGCATCTTACTCTCCTCCCGACCCCTCCTTTCCCTTGTTGTCCTCTTCTGCTTTTGTGTCTCCCGTTTTTTTTCAGCGCTGACCTATGAGTCTTTCTGACTCCTACTTCACTCCGTAGAATGATTTCCAATTCCATCTATTCTCCTGGAAAGGAGATTTCATTCTTCGTAGCTGCATAAACCTCCACTGTGTAGTTTCCGCCACGCTTTCTCTATCCCCTCATATGTAATTCCAGGCACAGAAATAACAGCTAGGCTAGTTCTGTATCTTGCCTATTGTGAGTGTCCAGCCTTTAAACACCCTCCGTAGTATTGTCCCAGCAATCAGTTCTCAGAATATAGTCTCTAACCTCACAGCAGCTGGGAACTTGTCAGCAGTTCAGTTTGGGGGTCCAGATGGAAAACTGGGGTACAGTTTAAGTGTCAGTCTTAAGTCCTTAGGGGATTCTCATGGGAACTCAAATCTGAGAACAGTTCACATACGCATCACTGGCAAAGCCATGCTTCCAGAGTTTGATTCTCACTAGTGTGTCTTTGAGCTTTAAAAAGGTCCCCATGGTCAGGTCTCAGATCCAAACCAGCTAAGTCAGATGAACCAATGCTCCTCAAGAAGCAGTTCTGAAAGTCTCCCAGAAGAGCCAGCACAGGGAAGTCAGGTGCCTGTCACCCTGGCTGCTCTGGGTGTGGTCACAGACAGGTGGCATGCCCACCTGAGGGTGGGGAGGGGTTGTTTAGTGATGTCTGTACCAGCTGCTCCTGATTCCTCAGCCTCTGCCTAGACTGCACTCAGATCTCCGGGGATTTCCAGCCACACCCAAGTTTGAGGACCTGCCTCAAACCAGGCCCATTTCCTATCAGTCTGTTCCCAGTATCAGGCCCTCCCTCCCTGTCTCCTGCCCTTCCTCCCTCCCTCCCTCCGTCCCTCCCTCCCTCCCCTCCCAGTACTGAGGAGCTCAGGGCCCTCGCACACTAGGAAAGCACTGGTCCATTTACTTTACTCCCACCCCTGATTCTCTGCTGTGTGACAGATGAATGGCTACTCACCACACTGCGCTCCGCATCCCCCTGGTCCTCCCTCTTGCTGTGATGAGCGATACAAATGTCTCCTTTTCCTTCCACAGGACACAACAGACTATGTCGCCTATGTCGCTAAGGACCCTGTTAATCGCAGAGGTAAGCAATGCTCGACCCATTTAATCACTCGCTTGTGTGAAGCCAGGCTTGATGTGTGAACCAGATGTTCCTCATTATCCCAGCTCCAGCAAATGAGCACGTGTCACGTGACACGATTAAGGCTAATTAAGGCCTGCAAGCATAGCTTGTCACCTGGCTGAGAGAGAGCCTACCAGATGCCGAGAGCCAAACTTGCACGTGTGTCAGGATGGCCTTGGTTTGGGATACCCGAGTCACACATCACCTCTCTCACCTGGTGCTCTGACAGTGGCCTTAGGTGTGCCTAGGAAACTACACTCCCCCACCCTCCTGAGCAGCGTCACACAGTGTGTGTGCAGTGTCCTGTCTCCTGCTTCTGGAATCATAGATACAGGCCGAGTGGGCATGCCATTTGCAAAACCAGAGTGGATAATAATACACTCAGGGTGACTACCCTTGGACACTAGGCAGCTCCCGGTGACCCGTGCCACAGCTACGCATGAAAAGTCACCAGCAAAATCCAGTGGAGTCTGTCACTGTGCGGAGTGACGCTTCCCTACACTGCAGACTGGTTCCTTCCTTCCTCTTGGCCTTTGTCCTATGTGCCAGCATCTGGTTTTTCCTCCTTTGCTTGCATACTCACAGACATATTTTCTCTCTTGCAAAAAAAAAAAAAATCACAACAACGCAAGCCCCCAATACACACGATACCTAACACTCTGTTTCACCATTCTCCTCCCAAACCCGTATTTTGGATATACATTCAGGACAATCAACAAGGGCTGATTAATTTGGGATGGGGCGCGGGGCTTCTGCAAACCCTTCTTCATTGCCCTTTCTGCAGCAGATACCAAATGTGATGGTTAATACTAATTGTCAGCTTGACAACTCCTAGAACCACCTAGTGGGTAAACCTCTGTACTGTCTGTAAGGGGGTCCCTGGGTTGGGTTAATGAAGGCCCACCCTTACTGAGGGTGGTACCATCCATGGGCTGGAACCCTCAAATAAATGAAAAGGAGAAAGTGACCTGAGAGCCAGCAGTCATTTCTCTGCTTAGCTATGCAATGTGACAGCTACCTCAGGCTCCCTGGCTGACTGCCCCGTGGTGATGGACTGTTCCCCCAACCCGTGAGCCCAAATGGGCCCTCCTCCCTCCCTTCCTTAAGCTGCTTTTGTCAGGTATTTTATGAGCAGTGGGACAGTAACTGTGTGGCTGGCATGTGACATGTCCCAGAGGCTCTTGCAGAGCAAGGGGCGTTGATGGTTCATATGCCAAATGTCCTTGCAAACTGCTTCCAACTTGGCTGCAAACATTGGCGTTACCATGGTAAGTATGTGAGGTTCTCCCCTCCTGGGTCCCCAGTCAGTTCTGACATCCTCTCAGGGATGTTTTGAAGTTGAAGGCACAAGACAATGGGAAGACTGGATCTGGCTTGTTCTTCCTGTTCTTCCCCATGCAAGTCTTCATTTAGGGTGGTGGGGAGAGAAGTGGGGAGGTTTCTGTAGATAGCATAACACAGGTTCCTAGTCTAGAATTGCCATGTCTCTCCTGAACAGAGCTGAGACAGTTAGACAGGTGTGTGTGTGTGTGTGTGTGTGTGTGTGTGTGTGCGCGCAGGTGTACATATGTGAGCGTACACATGTGGGTGTTATTCCTCAGGTACTGTCTACCTTATTTTTTGAGGCAGTCTCACTGGCCTGGGACTCTCCAAGTAGGCTAGGCTAATTGGCCAATGAGTCCAGGAGTCAGCCCTGACCCTGGACTAGCTTTTTCAGGGTAACAATCTTGTCCTGCAATGCCTGTTTTTGTTTGTTTGGTTTTTTGAGACAGGGTTTTTCTGTGTAGTTTTGTAGACAAGGCTGGCCTTGAACTCACAGAGGTCCCCCTGCCTCTGCCTTCCAGGTGCTGGGAATGAAGGCGTGCATCACCACTGCCTGGCTTGTTTGTTTTTAAAGCTGGGTTCTGGGGAATCAAACTCAGGTCCTTGTACTCCTAAGGCAAGCACTTTACCAACTAAACAGTCACTCTGGCCTTTCTTTAAAGGAGAGAAGGGACAGGACTGCCAGGGCCCTGAGATGCTTTGTGGGCGTTAATACTCACCCTTTGTCTTCTCAGGTGACTGTGTATAGCCAGTGCTGGCCCCAGGTGAGCAAGGTTATACCTGTGACAGTTAGGACTGATGCCCAGACCACTTGAGCAAAAGCTCTTGTTGCAGGCTTACAGACTGGTCTTAATGTCTAAGGTAGCAAACAAATTAAGTTGTTTGAGGCAACAAGGACATGTTGCCTCACAGTTCCGGAGGCTGGATGCCCAGTTCATGGTGTCAGCAAGGCCATATGGACTCCCTCTGGGTCCTGGAGTTCTCGAGAAATCTCTCCTTCCTCTGTCTGGCTTCGGTAGTTACAGGCAATCTTCAATGTCCCGTGGCTTGTAGGTGTGCCACTGAAACTCATCCTAATGTGGTGTGGATGCCTATAGAGATGACAGTCCAGGGTGGCTCTGGGTCCCTCCTATCCTGCTATGACCTCCTTCTAACTAGTTACATCTGAAATTTCCCATTTTCCAAAGAAGGGCACTTTCTGGGGTCCTGGGGTTAGGATTTTTGGCATAACATTTTTTTTTGTGGGGGCATAATTGAACCCACAGCAGAAGCCAGCCACTTTCACTATCCTAGCTTTCCCCAAATCAGGGAGGGAATTGGGAAGGGGAGACATAGGCTATCCCTTACTAGGCACTGGCTCCCCAAACTCTATCTGGGTTAGAAGCAGCTGGGGTTCATTCTCTGTTTTGGTTTGTTTCAGATGAACAGCAAGTGATCTAGGCAATTTTGTCTTTCAGATGTGTTTAGTAGGTCCAGGTCAATGGTCCTCAAAATGAGCTATTCTTGAGAGTTACTTAGGAGCCTTATTAAAAAAAATCTCAACACTCAGGTCTGAGAGGATGGGATCCAGGCAACAATGTGTTTAAATAGTTCTTTGGGGCTTGAGGAAACAGCTTAGTTGGTAAAGTGCTTGCGGTATGAGCATAAGAGGCTGAGATAATTTCTCAGAACCCACCTGAAAAGCCAGGTGTGGGGGCAACATCTGTAATCCCAGCACTGAACGGTGGAGACGGGAGGATCCTGGGGGCTTGCTGGCTAGCCTGCCTCGTCTAGTTGGTGAGTTTCAAGCCTCTCTTATAACACAAAGAGAAGGTTCACTGAGGAATGGTACCCAAGGCTGCCCTTTAGCTTCTATGCACACATACAACCACATGCACCCACATGCATATGCACACATGCCCCAACATGCACTCACATGCGTATGCACACACATATATATTCTCTGATGCTCTGATGTATATAAAGCAACACTGAGCACTAAGCTGTAGCCTATGTCTCTAAGGTGTCTGGCCTCCAAGCACTTCGCTTTGGACCAAACAAGGGCCCAGCGTCTGTGGTGTTTCACAGTCCAGCCATCTTGTGACCAGCCTCACCTTTCAAAGTCAAGGTGCCAGACGTTTCTATATCTGTACTTGGTCCCTTCACCAAAGCCCTCTCTGAGGTTGACATGCAGTGCTGTTAGAAAAACTGAGGCAGTGTTAACCTTGCAAAATGATGGTGTGTGCTTTTCTAATGGTACTTTATATTTGCCTCTCAGTTATTAAGAGCCCAGGGCTTCTGTAGTTAATCCAGTGGAAGGAGAAGAGGCCTGACTCCCTGGGCATTAAGTCATGTGGAAACCACCACCAGCCATCTCAAGGAGATCAGGATAGCACATGAGTGACGTTTCAGGAGGCTGGTGACCAATAGGAGAGCTACCCAATGATTGGTTTTGTAGAAATGGGACTCCTAATGTGTCAGCTTTGTTGGAGTCTAATACATCATTTTCTCTCTCTTCACACACACACACACACACACACACACACACACACACAGAGAGAGAGAGAGAGAGAGAGAGAGAGAGAGAGAGAGAGAGAGAGAGAGAGAGAAGACTAGTCTTTGGGTATCTTTATCATCTGCTCTCCATCTTGCTCTTGAGTCAGGGTCTCCCCTTGAACTATGAGCTCATTTACTTGACTAAAGTAGCTGGCCACCAAGCACAGGTCCACTCCTGTCTCTCCTCTCCAGCACTGGATTCACACATATGCATCACTGCACACAACTTTTAATGAGGGTTCTGGGGATCTGAACTCTGGTCCTTAGGCTCTCATGGCAAGCACTTAACCAGCTGAATGGTCTTCCTGGTCTCTGTTTAATTTTTAGTTGACACATAGCTATATTTATTTATGAGGTGCAGTGTGCAATGATAAAATCAGAGTATTTCACCTTCAAACCTCAAGCTTCTTGCCCCTTGACTCCCTAACCTGGAACTATGAGCCAAATGAACCCTTTCTCCTTTAAGTTGCTTTTGCTGGGGTGCTTTACCACAGCAATGGGGAGGAAACAAACACACTCTCTCCCATATTTTAAAGCAGGCTCCCTCACTGAACCTGGACCTTGCTGAGGAGACTCGTGCTTGGCCAACAGTCTCCAGGAATCCTCCTAATTCTGTCTCCCGAGTACTAGATTGCAGGCCTATGCTATCAGGCCTGGCTTTGTTTGTGGGTCCTAGGGACTGAACTCAGGACCTCAGGTCTGCATGGCAAGTGTTTCAACAACTGAGCCACGCCCTCAGTCCCTACATTGTGCTGTTTGGTGTTTCCGGTCAGATTTGGCTGTCAGCACTTTACTCTTACTAAGTCTAGAACTTTCTCTAAGTCCATTGAGCAGATCAAGATCCACCTGGGACACCAGTTCCGATCTATCACTAAGGTTTCTATGGCCTTAAGGAAACTCTGAGAGTATCAGAACCACCAAGGGGGCTGGAGAGGTGACTCGGTGGTTAACAGTACTTGCTGCTCTTACAGAGGACCCAGGTTGGGTTTGTGGTACCCATAGGGTGTCTCACAACCACCTGTAACTCCAGTTCCAGGGGTTTCCTCTGCCCTCTTCAGGCACTGCATGCATGAGATGTGTGTGTATGCATAAAGGCAATACACACATAAAGTGGAAGTAAATAAACATTGAAAATAAGACCTTTACTTTTGCAGACAAGCCTTCTAAGAATTTCACGTGTCCATCACCACTGTGGGATGCCCACAGAGACAAGACTATGGTTTGGTAGAGACATACCAGAAGGGATGCGTGTGACTTTTTTTTTCCTCTGTTCCTCAGATGGGGCCTTTTGTCAAGGGGTCCAGGAGAGCCCTGGCACTGTCTCTAATGAATGCATGTCCCCTTCTCCCCAAGCTTGCCACATTCTGGAGTGCTGTGATGGGCTAGCCCAAGATGTCATTGGCTCCATCGGACAAGCCTTTGAACTCCGGTTCAAACAGTATCTGCAGTGTCCCTCCAAGATCCCCGCTCTCCAGGATCGGTGAGTAGTGGTGCCTGCCTTTCTCGGCGGCTTATCTTTAAAACTACCTCCCACATTGCACTCGGGCAGACCCAGATCATCACGCATTTCCAGAACTCAGACACCTGGCTGGCGCTCGGCAGAGGCATGGAAACCGACAGATGGAAGCTCACATATGGCTCTGAATGGGCAGGAAACATTTTTTGAAGCTATAGTGACAGTAGATAAGGTTACCAAAAACAACTCCATTGTAATATTTTCTTTTTGTCATACTGTGTCTTCTCTAGCCCTTTGATTCTTCCATAGGTCCCCTCTCTGGGTCTGTGTCCACACAGTTAGCCAAAGCCACCTGCTGCCAGCATCATTTTTGCTTTATTGGCCTCCATAGCCTAGTAACTTCAGGGCCTGTTCATCTGCCATATGGCTCTGGGCAAATCCTTAAACTGTCTGAGTCACCGTGGCTTCATCTGGAAAACAGGGATAAGGATCACTTGACAGCTGTTTACTATTATGGAGAAGCAATTATTAACACCAAATGTGGGCTACTTAGGTATATATATATATATATATATATATATATATATATATATATATGAGAGAGAGAGAGAGAGAGAGAGAGAGACTGCTATTCAGTTTCCTTAGGATGCAAGAATATTCTATGATGTAGAAAGCTGACAAGTACTATGGGGTATATGGGGCATATGGGGCATATGGGGCATTCAGTGCTCTCCTGTCCTTGAGTATCTTCTGTCAGTGAAGAACTTGCATAATGCAAAGCTACTACAGGTTGGGAGATGTCTTGGCCAGTAATGCACTTGCCTTGTGAGCATAAGACCTGAGCTTTCTCTCTGGAGCCTATGTTTAAAAGGAAAAACCAGCCAGGTACAGTGGTGTCTACTCATAATCCCAGTGCTGGGGAGGTGGGAACAGGTGGATATCTGGGGGGTCACTGGCCAGTTAGCCCAGTCTTCTTGGTGAGCCCCAGACCATTGAGAGACCCTTTCTCATAAACAACATAAATAGCCCTGACATTGACCCCTAGCCTACACATAAACAAATGTATGTAAACCTATGTACATGTGCCCACATATACGTGTGTACACAGAAAAATCTTTCTAATGGTGTGTTCACTGCAAACAAGCATTGTTTCCCTTAGGTTTGTTTCTTATTCCTTTCAAACTCACAAAACCACCTTCTGTGGCGTCATCATGGAGCCGGGGTCTGCTCTGTTCCCTCCCCATCCCTTGACAAATTCCCTTTAAGGCATCCTTTGTGCCTGCCAGGGCCCACTTTACCCAGGCTGATGAGTTCGGCGGGATGGGGGCTGGAGGATGTGTGAAGGACATGGCCACAGCCTGACACCTCTGACCCGAGAATGCGTCATCATAGCTCTTTATTTTTAATGTGACTGGAGATTGGGCCCATGCATTACAGGTTGTATTATCAGAATTTATAATGGTGTGGAAAGACTGAGTTGCAAAAGGGTATGGACTGTTTGTGTTTTGAAAACCCACTGCCCTAGTTAGCTTAAATTGTCAACTGACACAGCCCAGAGTCACCTGGAACAAGGGAATCTCAATTGAGGGATTGCCTGGGTCAGATTAACTATGGATCTGTCTGTAGGGAATTGTCTTGATTGTTAATTGATGCAGTGGGGCCCAGCCCACTCTGGGAAGCACCATTCCCCTGGCCAAGTGGTTCTGGACTGTATAAGAAATCTAGCTAAGCATGGCTGTGAACGAGCCAGTAAGCAGTGTTCCACCTAGGCTTCTGCTCAAGTTCTCTCTTTGACTTCCCTCAATGATGGACAGTGAACTTGTTAACTGAATTAAACCCTTTGTGAGCATTTGAATCGTCTCCATCCTTTGGCTCTTATGAACACAGCTACTATGAAGTTGTAGTCAAGCTTTGAGGTAGATATACATCTTGTATACATGCCTTAGAGTAGAACTATTGAGTTAATGGTCCTACTGTTTGTTAACCATTTGGGAAACTGTGTTAGCTACCTTTTACTTTTTTTTTTCTGTGATAAGATAAGGCATTAGTCAGGGTTCTCTATAGGAATAGAATGTGTGTGTGTGTGTGTGTGTGTGTGTGTGTGTGTGTGTATCTGTGTGATATGGGATTTATTAGAATGACTTGCAGGCTGCGTGTGGTCCTACTAGCCCAATAATGGCTGTCTACCAACAGAAGGTCCAAGAATCCAGTAATTGTTCAGTCTACAAAGCTGGATATCCCAGACGGTCTTCAGTAAATGCCAGAATCCCAAAGAAGTAGGTTCTCGTGCCAGTGAAGGAATGGACTTGCTGGTGAGAGTGAAAGCAAGCAGATGAGAGGGCAAGCTTTCTTCTTCCGTGTCCTCAGGCTGCCATCAGAAGGCGTGGCCAAGATTAAAGGCCAATCCCTGCCTAAAAAATCTGGATTGGAAATGGATTTTCCCACTTCAAATGATTAAAGAAAAAAAATCCCTCACATGTGTGCCCAGTCATTTGGATTTTAGTTAATTCCAGATTTAGTCCAGTTGACAACCAATAAGAGCCATAACATATACTCTAAAAAACATCCACATGAGGTAAGAGGGGTCTATTTTGCTCATGGTTTGGAAGAACAGTCCATCATGGCAAGGAAGTCAAGGCTGCAGGAATGTAAGGCAGGTGGTAGTCACATTGCATCCACAGCTGGGAAGCAGAGGGCAATGGTGCTAGTGCTCAGGTAGCTTCTTCCTTGTTATGCAGTTCAGAGACCCAATCCCAGGGAATAGTGCCACACATTATTAGGATCAGTTTTCTCTCTCTGTTAACCAAAGCATGATAATCCCTTGCAGGCATGACTAGAGGCTAACCTAATATAGATAATCCTTCATAGGCATGGTCAGAGGCTAGTCTAATTTAGATAATCCCTCATGGGCATGCCTAGAGGATAATCTAACCTACACAATCCCTCATAGGTGTGTGCTAGAGTCTTGTTTCCTTGGTGATTCTAGATCTTGTCAAGTTGATAATCAACATCAGCTATCGTAGTCAAATGATTTTTCAGAGTGATAGTACCAATTTACATTTCCATAAGCATTGTAGGCGCTTGTTACTCCTCCAGGCCGCATCAACGTTCATTGTTGTCCATGTCTTTGATTATGGCTGCCCTAGTGGACAGGTGATGGTTTGGACTTTCATTTTTCTGATTATGATATCTGGCCGTTTGTCTATCTTGTTGGGGAAAATGTCTGCTCAAATCTTTATTTTGCAAATATTGGGTTGTTTTTCTTTTAAATTGTTAAGTTGTAGGTGTTGTAGATCCACACTACCTTAAAGAAATAATATTAGCAATATTTTCCTATTTTGTAGATTGTGTTTTTTCAACATGTTTTATAACTTTCAGTGTATGTCTAACCTTGATTACATAATTTACCCCTTAAAAATTTCCCTTTTTGATGCTCCAATGATTTCTTATTTTTTCTTTTTATCATCATTAATGTATAAAATACAACTGATTTCATGTATTGTTTTTTGTATCTGTGAGCCCATTCTTTAGACATACTTTAGATTCCTAATTGCAATCTTTTTGACTTGCTTATTTAGGAATGTGTTAATTTTAGCATCATATTAATCTTATATGAGTCTACTTTGATTTCTATATTGATTTTATTATTATATGAACAACTACTTTTTAAACTTCAATTCTTTAAAAAATTTTAAGCTTATTATTACATAAGCTTAACATTATATTCTTTCTCCTGGGGAATGTTCCCTCTACATGGGAGAGGATGTTTTTATGCTGTTGCTTTTGGGTAGATGTTTCTTAGGTCTGGTTAGTTTTTTTATATGCAAACTTCTATTTCCTAATCTTCTGTTCAGTCATTCTATATAATAATGAAGTGTATATTAGTGTTTCTCCATATTATTGTTGAACTTTCTGTTTTTCCTTTTGTATTTTTTTATAGAAAACTTATTATTGGGTCATTTTCTTATTTGTTCTGTCAACCTATGCCTTTTAAGAAGAGCATTTAATACATATATTTAAAGCAATTGCTGGTAAGTTAGGATTTTTGTCTAGTGTTGAGCTATTTTTTTCTTTATGCCATTTTATCCTCTTAGACACAGTTATTATCTCCTTTGTGCAAAATAAATAAACATTTTTCAAGTGTACAATTTAACTTCTTCCTCTTTCACTACTTTTAAAGTAGTGATCAGAGGATTATAGTTAATATATTAATTCATAATTACAAATTCAGATTAAAGAACTTATTAATATACAGAAGATTGGCTTCTGTACAGCTCTATTCCTCCATTCCATTATACTATTTTAAATTTTTTATTCATTTTACATAGCAACCACAGTTCCTTCTCCCTACCCTCCTCCTGCTCCCTCTCCATCCCCTCCTCCTGCTCCATCTCCATCCCCTAACTCCCATCTACTCCCTAGAAAGGGTAAGGCCTCCCATGAGGAGTCAGCAAAGCCTGGCATATCAAGTTGAGGCATGACCAAGCCCCTCCCTGCTGCTGCATCAAGGATGTGCAAGGCATCCCACCATAGGGAATAGGCTCCCAAAAGCCAGCTCATGTACCAGGGACAGATCCTGGTCCCACTGCCAGGGGTCTCACAAACAGACCAAGGCACACAACTGTCACCCACATGCAGAGGGCCTCGTTCAGTCCCATGTAGACTCCCCAACTGTTGGTCCAGAGTCTGTGGGCTCCCAAGAGCTTGGGCCAGCTGTCTCTATGGGATTTCCCATCATAATCTTGACCCTCCCCCATATAATCCCTCCTCACTCTCTTTGGCTGTAATCCTGCAGCTCAGCCTAGTGCTTAGCTGTGGATCTCTGCATCTCCTTCCATCAATTACCGGATGAAGGCTCTATGATGACAATTAGGGTGGTCACCAATCTAATTACAGGAGAAGGCTGGTTCAGGCACCCTCTCCAATATGACTAGGAGTATTAGCTGGGGTCATCCTTGTGGATTCCTGGGAATTTCCCTAGCACCAGGTTTCTCCCTAGCCCCATAATGACGCCCTCTATCAAGATATGCGTTTCATTGTTCTCATCTCTGTCCCTCCACCAACTCAACAGTCCAGATCCTTCACGGTCCCATCCTCTATCTCTCCCTCTACCACTCCGCAGTTTGCCCATTAAAAACATACTTTACTTGTTTTTTGTTTTTGTTTTGTTTTGAGACAGGTTTCTCTGTATTGCTGTGGAGCCTGTCCTGGAACTCACTTTGCAGATCAGGTTGTCCTCGAACTCATAGAGATCCGCCTGCCTCTGCCTCCCGAATGCTGGGATTAAAGGTGTGTGCCACCAATGCCTGGTCACATTACTTATTTTTAAGTGTGTGTGTGTGTGTGTGTGAGCATACTTGTGAACATGCATCCTCAAGTGCACTAGTGAATGCAGTGTGGAAGCCAGAAGAGGCTTTCAGATCCCTGAGACTGGAATTACTGGCAGTTGTGAGCCACTCTGTGGGCTGGTAAAGGAATTTGGGTCCTCTGCAAGAACCCTGTGTGCTTTTAACCACTGTGACATCTCTTCAGCTCTTCCCATTGTGCTGTTATTGTCATGCAAACTACATCTTCATTCATTGTGTGTTCATCAATACAGCTGAATTGCATTTTTAAATTAGAAGGGAAGAATAAAAGAATTTTAGGCAAAACTGAACTTACCTTCAGTTGTAAATTTCTACTGATAGTCACTTATTTCAGCTTAATATACTTGCCATAGTATTTCCTAAAGAGAAGATTTTCTATAGTGCATTTCCCCTGTTTTTATTTGCCTTGGAATATACTTTCTGTTGCACCTGCTGTGCGGCCTGCATCCAAGAATGTAGCGAGGTGGTCGGGATAGATGACACAGAGACCGGTCGGTTGCTTTAAGAAAACTTTATGCTTCCCAAGTCAGCTTAGGAGGAGACCCCAGTCCGCTTAGGAGAGCTCTCAGGAGAAATCTCAGGAGAAGTCTCTGGCGAAATCTCTGGAGAAGTCTCCCCAAGAAAAGGGAGCTTCCCTTTTTAAGGACTTTTGCCATCCATTTACATACCATTCTTTCCACTTCTCACCCTCCTGGCTGGTGGTTTAATCTCCGGTCCCAGAATCGGGGAGACACCACAGGGGGCAGGAAGAGGCATCTAGCCGTAGGAGGTGTGGAAGGCATGGTATTTCAGTGAGCCAGCCCTTATCTGAGCCCTATCAAGCTTTAAAGCACTGAATTGTTTTCAGTAAACATTACATAGATGCCTGCTCCCAGGCCGAAGGGGAAGTGGGTTTCTGCTCAAGGTCTGGTGTCCCCACACTTTCTGCCTTATTTTGGCGGTATTGCTTTATTGGCTATGGAGTTCATGACAGGAAACCTTTCTCTTCCCTGCCTCTGGCCTCCTTTGTTTCTGGTAAGAAATCAGCTGTTAATCACGAGCACCCCTTGTTCTCACGAGCAGCTCCCTCTGCTGCCCTCAGGATGCCTTCTTTGTCTTAGAATAGTTAGATTAGGGTGTCTAAGTCTCTCTGAGTTTATCGAAGCTGAGCTTTTTAGCCTCTTGGTTGTATAGAACAATGTTTTCTTTTAGCTCACTTGGGAAGGTTTGTGCCATAAGGAGGCCAGTACTTTCCCTGCCCTCTTCAGTCTCTGCTGTCCACCAGGGACTCTACTATGTGACATATTGGCATTCTTGGTGGTATTATACAGGTCTCTCAGTCTCTGTGCACTTTTATTATTTAGTTTCTTTTCTGTTCCTTAGACTTTCGTCTCAGTTGAACTATTTTAAAATGGTGTTTTTCTTCTTCTACCTTCCAAACCTGCTGCTTGCTTAAGTGAGTTGTTAGAATTTTCTTTTCATGTTTTCAGTGATGGTAGAATTTTCAATTCTATAATTTATTATTATTTTATTTATTTATTAATTCTGACAAGCCCCATTTTGTGAGGCATGGTTTACATATTTAGTGTTTTCTACATCAGTTCTTTTAGTTGGCTGAACATATTCCGTCTTCATTTATTTATCCTTAAGTCTAAGATTTCCTTGTGACAGTTTCTATTGACTTATTTTTCCTGTATATGAGCTACCCTTTCTTTTTTTATACATAGCTTATAATTTTTTTCTGACTGTAAAAATGTTAAGTAATAGAAGACTGCAAGGTTGAAACTCATATTTCTTCTCTTTCCATGATGTATATTGTTAATGTTTGTGGTTGTTTTAGTGACTGTACTGAACTAATTCTAAAATTCTATAATCTATATTTGTCACCTATGTCTACTGATGGCTCTGCTTGGCTAACTACGTTTGTTCACTAATGAATGCAGAGGTTCCCTTGAATGTTGAACAACTCAGTCTCTCAGTCTTTACTGAAGGGCTACTTGTGTTTGCATGTATATATGAACATGTGTTTGTGTATATGCATGCTTGTACATGTATATGCACATATATGCTATACATGTGCATATGAATATGCATGTATCCTATATACGTATTTGTATGTATATACATATATGTGTGTATGTATACATATATCTGTGTGCATGTGGCGAATCAGCCGATTTTTTTTCAGCTTTCACTTTCTACTTGTGAGGTGTTTAATGGTGGGACAGAAACGAGAATTTAGAGCCATGTTGCACCCTGTGGGCAAGAACACAATGAGTCCTGCAAATGTGTGGAGCCTTCTAGAAAGACATGTTGGAGTTTATTAACATCCCAATTTCTCATTTTAGGGCTTGTGATTGCCATTGGTTGTGGGTATTTGTTTTGGTGCCTTTCCCCCTCTAATTCCATAAACTCTATATTCTTTGTCACTTACTTCCACTAATAAAAATTGTTTGACCCAAGTGTTATTCCCAGCTTCATATGGGTCACATGATAAACATTTGCCTCTGAATAGTGCCCCAGGCATGCTCTGCATCAGGTTAAATAAAAACAGATTTGGCAAACACAAACAGATGATAAGTGCTTAAGGAGATGAGAATGCTAATTACTCTAATTTGGTCACTGTGTGTTGTATAAATGTATCAAGTTAGCACACAGCACCCCATAATAAATGTGCAAAATTACTATGTGATAATTAAAAGTAAATTTTTAAAAAGACAGCTTGGGGAATTGGGTGCTCAATGGAACAAACACTCAGACAGTGTCTTAGTTTGGGTTTTTAGTGCTGTGAAGAGACACCATGGCCACAGCAACTCTTATAAAGAAACATTTAATTGGGGTGGCTTGCTTACAGAGATTCAGTCTATAAGCATCATGGCAGGGGGCATGGCTGCCTGCAGGCATGGTGCTGGAGCTGAGAGGCCTATATCTTGCAGGCAACAGGAAGTAGACTGATTGTCACACTGAGGAAAGCTTGAGGAAAAGAGACCACAAAGCCTGCCCCCACAGTGACACACTTCCTCCAGCAAGGCCACACCTCCTTAGTTCCACTTCCTTTGGGGGTCATTGTCTTTCATGCCACCACAGACAGGGAAAACAATGATAAATTTTTGGGAACTGGCTTCTGAAGGAGGCTCAGAACTGTCCTGTTCCTTTCTGTGGCTATTTGGGTGATGATTGTCATTGATTGATAGCTGTTAGCTTACATGGCTATCACAGGAGTGCAAACAAGACCATTTAAGATGCCACAACAACACTGATCTTACAGTTTATTTCATTGTTTGAAAATGTTTGTGTTTTAGTTGTGTGTGTTATATGTGTGTGGGTGTTTTTCTTGGTTTCGTTTCTGTTGCTGTGATGAAATATCCTAACAAAAGCAACTTAAGGAATAAAGTTGTTTTCTAGTTCACAACTCAAGGTGAAGTTCACCATGGCAGGGAAGCTGAGGCAGCTGGTCACATACAAGAATAAGAGTGCAATGCACAGATTTCAGTGCTCAGGTTGCTTTCTCCATCGTACACAGTCCAGGGTCCTGCTGCCCAGGGAATGGTCCTACTCACAAGTGGGCAGGTCTTCCTGCCTTAATCAAACAACAATCAAGATAATGCCCCATGACAATTCCCAAGGGACCATCTTTGAGGTGATCACAAGATAACGTTAACCTCAGTGTGTGTGTGTATGTGTGTGTGTGTGTGTGTATGTGTGTGTGTGTGTGTGTATGTGTGTGTGTGTATGTGCACACACTCATGTAAGAACCCAGAGGAAGACTTCAGGTGTCATCTTCTACCTCTCTCTACTTTATTCCCTTGAGGCAGGATCTCTCACTGAATGTGGAGATCACGGTTTTCCAGCTAGACAGGTAACCAGAAGGCTCCAACAATGGCCGTGTCTTTCACTTTCTAGCTCAGGTGTGGGTGTTTCAGGTGCATGCAGTTTTAACACTTAGCTTTTCAGAGGATTGCTCAGGATCCAAATTCATGTCCTCTTGCTCATGTGGTAGCACTCTTATCCGCTGGGCTCTCTTCCCAGTTTTCAGGGGTTTTGTTTGTTTGTTTGTTTTTGTTTTTATACCCTATGGGTTGCTGCAAGCTTCTTATTAATTCCAGAATTCTGAAAAGTTGAGTCAGACAAACAAAAATCTCTGGCCAGTTTTGAGTGTATGAAAGATAATTCAGAGGTCCACACTCTGCTATTTGTTGTGAGGCAATCTTCATTTTATATGATTTTATTATTTAAGTTTCATGGCTTACTGAAATGCATACATGTATATTAAGGCTTTGGTGTTCTTTGTGTAATTTTTTTATTTTCCAATTAAAGGTGATTATTCCCTTGACATAGTCCAATGAGTAGATCTCTGAATAAGAGAGATTTAGTTCAACCTTTCACCTCATTTTTACAGATTCCCAAGATGTAGATGACCGAGGAAATGGTGAATAATTCCTTTCTTAATCATAGGTGCAGTATTCATCCATTTTTCAGTATTATAACAAGAGCTTTGATGTAATCCCATTGGTAAAGTGCTTGCCTAAGAGGCCCTGGGTTCCATCTCCAGCACCATATAAACTGGGCATGACTTCCTATGCTTGTAAATTAGGCACTGGAGGTAGAAGCAAAGAATCAGAAGTTCAAGGTCTTCCTTGGCTAAGTATGGAGCCCAAGAGAATCCTGGGATACAGGAAACCCTGTCTCACTATATAGAAATATAAAATAAAAATAATAACAAAATACCTGGGTCAGGCTGGCTTTATGAGGAAAAGAGTTCTATATAGCTCATTCCTTTAGAAGCAGAGTACACAGTGCTGGCGTATGTTCAGCTGTGCTGAGGGCCTCTTGGATGCATTTCATCATGGCATAAGTGCCTAAGAACAAAGAGAAGATTACTTCTTAAAACAAGAAGCCAGACAGCCCCCAGGTCCATGAGTCTTCCTGAGGGAGTGTCCTTAATGGCCTATGGTTCCCCCATGAGACTTCACTTCTTTTTTATATCACATTTTTAATATAATTTTTATTAATTCATTGAGAGTCTCACAAAAATATTTTGATCATATTCACACCTACACTCTCCAGCCTCCTCCCAGATCCACTTCCCGCCCCTTCCAACATCCTATTCTGTTTTATCTTTTTTTCTATTCCTTTTCTTTTCTTTAAGTTAGAAACAAGCTTGTTTCACATGTCAATCCCAGCTCCCTCTCCCTCCCCTCCTCTCATGCCCTCCCCACCAGGCCCCCTGTCCACCACCCAATCTCCACTCTGATCCCCAGAGATGGTGAGGTCCTCCATGGTCTGTCCTTTCATCTAGGACAGGGCCTAGGCTCTCCCACAAGAGTCCAGGCTGAGAGAGAGCATACCTCACTTTGGGATGGGCATCAAAGTCTATTTGTATGCCAGGGATAAATATTACCCAGTGCCCCATAGATTACCTAGACCTCCTCACTGACACCCACATTCGGGGGTCTGGGTCAGTTCTATGCTTTCTACACAGCCATCAATCTGGGGTCCAAGAGCTCCCCCTTGTTCAGGTCAACTGTTTCTGTGAGTTAAACCAGCCCACTCTTAACTCCTTTGCTCATCAGTTCTCCCTTTCTGTGACTGGATTCCAGGAGTTCTGTTCAGTGTTTAGCTGTGGGTGTCTGCCTCTGCTTCCATCAGTCACTGGATGAAGGATCTGTTTCCCAGACTCTCTGGCCATGGGATTGTAGGCTGGCACTCCCCTGATTCATGTCTAAAATCCATATATGAGTGAGTACATACCATGTTTCCCTTTTTGTGACTGGGTTACCTCAGTCAGGATGGTTTCTTCTAGTGCCATCCATTTGCCTGCAAATTTCAAGATTCCATTTTTCCCCGCTGAGTAGTACTCCATTGTGTAAATGTACCACATTTTCTCTATCCACTCTTCAATTGAGGGGCATCTAGGTTGCTTCCAGGTTCTGGCTATTATAAATAATGCTGCTATGAACATAGTGGATCAGGCGTCCTTGTATGAATGTGCATCTTTTGGGTATATGCCTAAGAGTGGAATTGCTGGATCTTGTTGTAGACTGATTCCCATTTTCCTGAGGAACCTCCATACTGATTTCCAAAGTTGCTGTATAAGTCGACACTCCCACCAGCAGTAAAGGAGTGTTCCCCTTTCTCCACATCCTTTCAGGCATAAACTGTCATTGGAGTTTTTGATTTTAGCCATTCTGACAGGAGTAAGATGGTATCTCAGAGTTGTTTTGATTTGCATTTCCCTGATGGCTAGGGATACTGAGCACTTTCTCAAGTACCTCTCAGGCGTTTTAGACTCCTCTACTGAGAATTCTCTATTTAGTCTTATACCCCACTTTTTGATTGGATCCTTTGGTGTTTTGGAGACTTGCTTCTTGAATTCTTTGTAAATTTTGGAGATCAGCCCTCTGTTAGATGTGGGATTAGTGAATATCTTTTCCCAATCTGTGAGTTGCTTTTTTGTCTTGCTGACTGTGTCCTTTGCCTTACAGACGCTTCTCAGTTTCAGGAGGTCCCATTTATTAATTGTCTATCTTAGTGTCTGTGCTACTGGTGTTATGTTCAGGAAGCAGTCTCCTGTACCAATTTGTTCAAGGATACCTCCCACTTTCCCTTCTAACAGGTTCAGTGTGGCTGGATTTACATTGAGGTCTTTGATCCATTTGGACTTAAGTTTTGTGCATGGCAATAGACATGGATCTATCCCCATTCTTCTACATGCCAGAATCCAGTTCTGCCAGCACCATTTGCTGAAGATGCTTTCTTTTTTCCATTGTATATTTTAGCTTCTTTGTCAAAGATCAGGTGTTCATACGTGTATGGGTTAATGTCGGGGTGTTCAATTCAATTCCATTGGTCTGTCTGTGTATATTTGTGCTAATACCAAGCTGTTTTCAGGACTATAACTCTGTAATATAGCTAGAAGTCAGGGATGGTGATGCCTCCAGATGTTGTCTTGTTCAACAGGGTTGTTTTGGCAATCCTGGGTCTTTTGTTTTTCCATATGAAGTTGAGAATTGTTCTTTCAAGGTCTGAGAAGAATTGTCCTGGGATTTTAATGGGGATTGTGTTAAATCTGTATAGTGCTTTCAGTAAAATTGACATTTTTTACTATGTTGATCCTACCCATCCAAGATCATAGGAAATCTTTCCATTTTCTGGTGTCTTCTTTAATTTCTTTCTTTAAAGGCTCAAAGTTCTTGTGATACAGGTCTTTCACTTGTTTGGTTAGTTACCCCAAGGTATTTTATGTTGTTTGTGGCTATTGTAAAGGGTGATGTTTCTTTGATTTCTTTCTCCACCCTTTTATCATCTGTATGTAGTAGGGCTACTGATTTTATTGAGTTGGTCTTGTATCCTGCCACTTTGCTGAAGGTATTTATCAGCTGTAGAAGTTCCCTGGTAGAGATTTTTGGGCCACTTATGTAAAGTATCATATCATCTGCAAATAGTGAAAGTTTGACCTCTTCCTTTCCAATTTGTATCCCTTTGACTCCTTTTGTTGTCTTATTGCTCTAGCTAGAACTTCAAGGACAATATTGAAAAGGTATGGAGAGAGTGGACAGCCTTGTCTTGTTCCTGATTTCAGAGGAATTGCATTGAGTTTCTGTCCATTTAGTTTGAGTTGTTGGTTTGCTGTATATAGCTTTTAATATGTTAAGGTAAGTTCCTGTTATCCAGGGTATCTCCAAGGCCTTTATCATGAAGGGGTGTTGGATTTTGTCAAAGGCTTTTTCAGCATCTAGAGAGATGATCATGTGATTTTTGTTTCTCATCTTGTTTATATGGTGGATTACATTGATGGATTTTTGTATGTTAAACCATTCCAGCATCCCTGGAATGAAGCCTACTTGATCATGGTGGATGAATTTTCTAATGTGTTCTTGGATCCGATTTACCAGTATTTTATTGAGTATTTTTACATCAATGTTCATGAGGGATATTGGTCTCAAGTTCTCTTTCTTAGAGAGTATCTTTGTGTGGCTTGGGTGTCAAGGTTATTGACGCCTTGCAGAAAGAGTTTGGCAATGACCCTTCTGCTTCTGTTGCATGGATATTTTATCTTTTAAAATAACCTGATGATTTCAGTTTGTGTTCATGGGTATGGGACCATCCACTAGAACACAGGAACCTACCAGGGCCACACCCATAAAAATGAGGGTTCCTCCCCAGAAGCCATCAACTGTCAGTAGCTGCTCAGTGCCCCCCCCACATACATACACCATGTTAAAATGTTTACTGGCTTGATGTTGTCCAGGTTAATTACAACTTGTTTTGAGTTCATGAGTGTGGTGGCCCTGTCTTGTCCAGGAGACATTGTTTTCCTCTGGACCTCCCCAAACTTTGGGGCTTACAATCTTTCTACCCTGCTCTTCTGCAATTGTCCCTAAGTATTGGAGCAGTGGGGAGGGTTGTGACTGATGGATTGATGTAGATGTCTCATTTGTAGCCTAGAGACTCCACTTCTTAAAGGTGCCACCACCTTTTAATATTACTACATTGGGGACCAAGCCTCCAACACATGAACTCATGTGTGTTAGAGACCATACTTAAACCATTCAGTGTTTTGTTTCTATCACTGCACTGATGTCAGAGTGATTAGGTCAGCCTGTGTGCTCAATGTTGGTGACAGTCACTGAAAATCCTTTAACAGAATGCAGAGTCTAGATGAGCCGTGGACTGAAGAGGAGGGAGATGGCCCTGATCACCCATACTACAACAGTGTCCCCAGCAAGATGCCTCCTCCAGGAGGGTTTCTTGATGCTCGATTGAAAGCCAGACCCCATGGTCCGGATGCAGTCCAGGTAAGTTTGGGGTTCTCTTTTTGGGTAAAAGATGACCCCCATTTGCATTTATCCTCTTCAGTGTTGTTTCTGGCTGGTTTTTCCACTTAGCTTTTGACACAATCCCTCACAGGCTTTCCCCACTGATATCACAAATCACATGGAAAGGAGGGGGTTCGGTTTGACACCGCCGTGCACTGATCAAGTACCTCAGAACCACAGTGCCACGTCTGAGACAGGAGTGAAAGTAGCCTAAATCTTAGCACTGATTCCACCATGCTGTGGTCTTAATGAGGGGGTATCAGGACTCCAGGCTTTTCAAAGGCCCATGATACTGTGGGTTCCCTGAAAAGAGTGGATCCATCCCCCTGGAGGTGTGGGAATGTCATGCATCTTTTTTTTTTCCTATTTTGTTTATCCCCTACTTTGTTCTAGTTTCATTTGTGTTGCTATGATAAAATACCCTGACGCCAACCAACTGTGGGGACAAAGTGCTTATGCCAGCTTACAGTAGCAGGTTACAGTCCCTCACTGTGGGGAAGTCCCGGAGCAGGAGCCTGAAGCAACAAGCACAGTCAAGAGCAGAGAGATGAGATGTGTGCGAATCCTCCCATGCTCACTTGTGGTCGGCTCATTTCCTCCACTCGTAGTCAGCTCGGGTGTCCCTGCCTAGGAAGCGGCAGAGCACTCAGTGGCCTGGGCTTCCACATCAACTTGCTTAAAAGGCCAAATCCCCCGTTAATATTCCCACAGACCAGCTGAAGTGCACAGTTCCCCGCTGAGACTCCCTTCCTAGACTCGTCTCTTCTAGGTTGTGTTAAGCTGTCAGTTAAAACAAACCATCAAGCAGTCCAACTCAAACAATCTGTCAGTCAAAATTGCTTCCTAAAACTATTATATCTCCATCTTTTATGGAAGCTTAAAAGATTTTTTTTCCTCTCTTTTCTGGTGCTAGGGGTGGGACCCAGAGTCATATGCTTGGTGAGCTGAGTGATATATTAAGGATATAATAATGTTATAATAAGGATATAATAAGGTTATTGGTACCAATAAAAATTTTAGGACAACACTGACACCAAGACTCTGACACTGCAGCTTCCTGGTTCTCAGGGAGTGTGCTTCTCTGAGAATGCATGGCTGCTGGGACAAGATCTCTCTCTGGTGGCCCTTGGGAGGAATTATGGGGATCATGAAAACAAGGGGAGGACTGTAGCATCAATGAAACTGTGGATTTGTTTTTTACAACCATGCAAGCTTGTCTGTCAAATACAATGCCACTGTGAGGCAGGAATGGAAGGGTGGGTGTCCGAGAGGAGGCACCAACCCCCAAAACCACACCCACCACACAGTTGCTCACAAAGATGAGGAATGAGAAGATGCTTCCTGCTTTCTGAGTGTCAACCTATGCCTCTAGTTTGCAGGGAAAGAGCAAACTTATTACCAGGGAAGACACTTAGGAGACACATTTGGTGAAGACTGGCAGCGAGCACCCACCCGGCAAGGTAAGAGCACTGACCATGGGTCTCTCCGACTCCTGTGAGTAGGAGCAAAAGTCCCTGGAGACATCAGGAAAATGAACATTCAACAGGCACCCAAGACTCCATAACTCAGTATGTCCTAGGCCCATATTTGATTTCTCTTGTAGTTTTTAAGTTTCTTCTAGTGTTTAGTGATGCAAAGTTATCTTGCTATATAGTTTGGATTGGCCTTGAACTTGCAGTGATCCTCCTGCTGTAGCCTTCTGAGAAGTGGGATGACAGGCATGAGTCAACTCACCTAGCTTCAAGATCTTATTTGAAACAAGTAGATATATTCTCCCAGAACAAACAAGAATTTATTCATCTATTTGCCAGTAACCATCCTTCCCAAAGGAGCATTAGCAAGGTTTCTGCTATACAAGCAAAGCAGAGACGGTCACACACTGAGAGTGACCCGAGCAGGTGCTCTTGGGCAGCACTTTCCACATTACCTGTAGGTGACAAAACAGTTGAGACCCCCAGACCCGGCCTCAGCACGCCTTTGGCTCACTGGGAGGTCACATTGAGGCAGTGTTACTCAATGCTCAGCTCCCAGGGTCCGAGAGCACCAAACATGGTCGGCAATATTGGGCAAGGCTTTTAACCACTAGTGCCCATCCTGGCTGGCAAATTCTTTTTTTCTTTTTTTTTTTTTGCCAGGGAGGACTGAAAAGTATCTTGACTGAGAGCTGGTACTCATAGGCTTAGAGAGAATTAACCATGAGTAAACATTCTCACCAGCAAGCTTGAGGAGCTGCTCTGTGGAATTCTGGGTAACCCAGTCACAGAGGCTGAAATAGTGTTGCCATTTTAAGAGGTAACAGGGCTCACTTTTCTTGGTGCAGGTTCCTTGGACATCTATAGCACCCCGGAAGGGAAAACACACATGACTCTTGTAGGAGAGACACCAACCTATGTCAACACCCAGCCAATCCCTCCCCAGGCTTGGCCAGCAGCAAGCAGCAGCACCGAGAGCAGCCCACGGAAGGACCTCTTTGACATGAGTAGGTGTCCATGCTGTCCCTATGCTGCCTTTTATTCAATGTTCGTATCACTGCTGGATTTTCTTTGATTGGGTTCAAGTAAGGTGTTGGGGTTACACATCTTCTCAGTGCAGTTTTCTTAGGGAAACTGGTTTTCCTGTTGAAGATATAAATATGCAAGTTCATTTGAATATTAATTGGCTGTACTAATTGTTGCATGATTTTAGAGGATATAGAGATGACTTGGCCATGGTCAGAGATCTCAGTCTATCAGCAAGGATATTCAGATGAGAAATTGCTGTATACCTTGTTCACAGTATGGTCCCTCTGTCAACCCCCCCTCCCTTTCTGCTTGCCTCCTCTCTCCCTCCTGTCAGTCCTCCCCTCCCCCTCCCTCTCTGCTTGCCCCTCCCTCCCTGCTCCATCCATTTGCTCTCATCTCCCCTCTCATTCTTCCTCCCAACCTCCTCCAGAATTTACCCAGTTCTCACCATGTGTCAAACACAGATGGCCTTTACCAACCAATCATGCACTGTCAGGGGGGCGAGGCATGCTCAGCAGTGGGCTGTACAGAAGGGAAAGGTGGGAACCCACTGGACTTGGCAGTATCAGCTGACATTGTCATGTGGACTTGCTCTTTGATACATGGTGACAGAAAGTCATGCCATTCATGAACTGAAATGCAGTGAGTAGAAACTTGGAGAGAGTTTTGGAAGCTCATGAATATAAACATACATACTTACATATACATACACACACATACATATGGAGAGAGAGAGAGAGAGAGAGAGAGAGAGAGAGAGTGCCTGAGTGTATATTGTATATGTGTAGACCATAGTCTAACCTTGAGTGTCATTCCACAAGACACTCTCTTGTTTTTGAACCAAGGTCACTCACTTGGCCTGGAACTTGCTAACTAGATTAGTCTGACTGGCCAGTAGATCTGCCTGTCTACACCTCCTCACTGCTGGGATTGCAAGCACATACCTGCTTGCCTTTTTTGTTTTTGTTTTTAATTTATCTTTATTTTTTATTTTTACGTATCTTGAGTGTTTTTGCCTGCACCGCATGCATACCTGGTGGCTGTGGAGATCAGAAAAGGGTGTCAGATCCCATGGAAATGAAGTTCAAGGAGATTGTGAGCCATCATGTGGGTGTCGGTAGTTGAATCTGGATCCTGTGTGAGATCAGCAATTACTCTTAACCACTGAGTCATCTCTCCAGCCCCAAGGGCCTGACATAGGTTCTGGATATCAAACCCATGCCCTCATGCTTGGGAGGCAAATACTTTACCAGCTGAGTTAATCTCTCAGCCCCATAGCTTAAACTCTCCTGCTTTAATTCTCTGAGAAGTTGATGGATGGAAGAGAGTCTGGAAGAACCGACCCTGACTGCCACTTACTGGACACTCACTACCTAATTTATGCACAGAGAACTTTGGTTATTACTATCACCACCCCTACTCTGCAGAGAAGGAAAAGGAAAGTCGTAGTGGCTAAGTAACCTGGACCCATACCAAAGGCAGCCCCACCAGTCCATCACTGATGTTCACAGTGTCTTGTGAGGGTGAGGATAGACCCCGGCACTTTTTTGATGAAGCAACATTGTAGCCTCTGTAACTAGTTTCTCCTGGCCACTGTGACTTCACATACATGCAGAACTCCCACCAAAAGCTGTTGAGGGGCAGGGCTTGGAGGTAGATTATGGATCACATAATCCATTCTTTTCATGAAAAAAATTGAAAACAGACCAAGAAGTGTAGGACTGTTTTCCAAGCAGTGATTCTTCAGCTCAGGCTTCAGGGTTTCTTTATTTAATTTTTTGTTTTTGTTTTCCTTTGCTTTGCTGTGAGACAAGGTGTTTCTCTGTAGTCCTGGTTAGTGCGACACTCACTCTATAGCTTGAACTCTCAGCAGTCCTGTTGCTCCACCACTGGAAATTACAGGCACATGCCACCATGCATGACTTCAGCTTGAGTTCTTGTAGTATCTCTAAACTTCAGGCTGGAGGCTTTGAGTATGAGCAGACTGTTTAATTTAGTAAATTTACCAGTGATCTTGAGTAGAGAGCCTGAAGAGAATTTATATGGCTGAGCTTTGAGGAAAATGAAGTCTAGAGCCCTCTTACCCCCACCAATTAATTTCTATTCTTTTTTTCCAAATAAGGGAAGTGATGCTAGAAAGGAGACAACAGGTCAAAAAAATCATTGTCTGTTTAGAAGTATGGACATTACGTCTCTATATCCTGAAACACTGCTGCTAAATAGTAGTAGTGGTGACAATGCTGTTGATGATAGTGGTGGCTAATGCTGGTGATGTTAGCAATGAGGGTGATGCTGCTGGTGATGTAACTGATTAGGGAGGTGGTGCTGATGCTGGCGATGTTAGTGATGATGGTGATAGTGATGCTGGTAGTCTTAGTGATGATACTGCTGATGTTAGTTATTATGGTAGTGCTGATGTCAATAATGGTGGTGATGCCGCTAGTGGTGTTAATGTCTGTAGTGTAATAGGCAGTGTGTTAGTGTTGGCAGTGATAGTGATGATGGCTGGTGATGGAGATAGCAAGGTGGTGATGGTGCAGAAACAGCAGAATGCAGAGTTTAGTACTCCACATAATCAGATTTTTGAAAGTAGGATAAAAGCAAAGCCCAGGAATGGGGGAGGGGGCGATTCTATCAGTAATGTGCTTGCTGCACAAGTACAGTGACCTGAGTTCCATCCTCTAGAACCCATGTAAAAATGCCAGCTGTGGCAGCACACATCTGCAATCTCAGCCCTGGAAGGCAGAGACAGGAGCATGCCTAAGACTAGGTAGCCAGCCCAGTGGAGCTCCAGGTTTAGTGAGGAACTCTGTATCAAAGAATGAGGTGGAGAGCAATTGAAAAAGACACCCAGCACCAATATCTGGTCTGCTCATGCATGCCCACACATGCATGTGCACAAACACATACACACACACACACAGAGAGAACATAAAAAATTATCATTTTAGCTTTTATCCAATGGTTTTTAAATCACTTTTCTTCCACACATTTGTAAAAGATTTTACTTTGATGTGCCCTCCTTTTTTCCCCATCCTTTCTTAACTTCTGGTGTCTTGTTTGACACCATTCACCGAGTAGTTACAGAGTTCCGATGGGTATCCCAGAAACAACGTGAGACTCTGGGGTGGAGCTTTGTTTAAGAGAGAACACTCTAGTTCTTGTTGCGCTTGCACGCATTTTAAACTCACAGTGTCAACCCAACATGGCACACCTTTTTTATTCAGTGCTTTTACCATGTCCCTGTTGCCTGGAAAATCACACACTGGCATTTAATTAGATGTACTTAGCAAATTGTTTTGCCACTGATATGTGCTGGTAATCACAGTGGTCTGAGCACTCGCTGGTATGCTACACAGTAAGAAGTCTGTTCCAGAGCAGATTAAGCCAAGTGTGATGTCAAGACTCAGATACCAGTGAAGGTCAAGGCAAAGTAGAGCTCCTATCTTGGAGCAAGTCCACAAGAGGCACCAGGGGTTTCGAAGGAAATCTGTGGCACATTGGGGTTTTCATGGAATCAGTTTCATGGCATGGTTTCCTTTGGTATTGACAAGTTTGTATACAGGGTTTCTTTCTTTTCTTTCTTTCTTTCTTTCTTTCTTCCTTCCTTCCTTCCTTCCTTCCTTCCTTCCTTTCTGTCTTTTCTTCTTTCTTCTTTATTTCCTTCCTTCCTTCTTTCTTCTTTCCTCCTCCTCCTCCTCCTCCTCCTCCTCCTCCTTTTAACTTTCCATCCTTTGTCTCTTACACATCATGCCTCTTGATACCATTCATCTCCCCATCTTTTCATATCCTCTGTCTGCCCTTGTAACCTCCACCCAAAACAAAATAAGATTTAAGAGAAAAGAGAAAAAGTAAAGTTAGAAAAGAGAAAAATAAAAATCTAATTGTGGAATTTGTAGTGTGATACAGTGAGTCACACTGTGTAGCATTTAGTTTATATATCTTTACTTGCAAGTGCTTATTGCAAAGAAGTCATTGGTCTGGTTCGAGGACTCTAGTTTCTGCTATGCTATCAATGCTGGGTCCTCACTGGGTCTCCTCTTGGATATTCTATTGCTGCACTGAGTCATGGAGATCCTGCAGCTTTGGGTCTTCAGGGCCTGCCCCTTCATGTGCTCCAGCAGATCACAGATGGGGTGGATTTGGGGGTGGGCCAACTGATAGCCCTAGTTCTGGCCCTAGGTGGGTGCAGGGTTAGTCAGCCCACCATCCGTCCCCCATCCTCAGCACCAGGGTGAGCTCTCCAGCGTTGCTCCAGTTAGTTCACTCTATGTAGCAAGGGATAATGGGCAGGGCTATTTCTCTTGCTTTCATGTCCTCAGGGTTGACTCACCCACATCTACGCCACCGGGGCCAGCTCTACTATGTTGCCCAGGCAAGGTGCAGGAGCTACTCTCCCAAGTGCTGCAGCTGGTGAGGGGCAGGGCCAGATCTCCAGCTCTCATGAACTCAGGGCCAGCACTCCCACCTGCTACAGGTGGCAAGGGGCCGGGGGTGGCATCTCTCTCTTGCCCACTCCACGTTATGGTTGATGAGGGGCAGGGCCAGATCTCCCATGCTCACATTCTTGGCAGCTCACCAGTGCCCTGTCAACAGGGTCAGCTCTACTGTGCTGTCCAGGAGAGGTGCAGGGCTCACTTTCCCGAATGCTGCAGGGCGCAAGGGTCAAGGAGGGAAGGGACAGCTTTCTTAAGGAGGCTGGCCAGTGGTTCAGAGAAGGCAAAGCTGCGAAATGGCAAGCTGTACCTGCCTTCTTGTGGTGTGCAACATTAAAATCCCTCTCTCCAGCTGGACATGTGCTCACATCCTTGGCACCAGGCACAACCCCCAGCTGTCTGGAAAGTAGACTCACCAGAGAGCCATGCCAAAATTTGGGCGGTGCATTTAAATTCTAGTTCCGACTATCCGTCTCTGTTGCCAGCCTTCGTCAAGAGTTACATTTTAATTCTCATCTCTCACTCTATTTTTATTGCTCACTCTTCCGGGGATTGATTTGTTGCTGTCATATGCTGTTGACAGAGCCTTTTGAAGATGCTCTCAAGAACCAGCCCCTGGGGCCAGTGCTGAGCAAAGCAGCATCTGTGGAGTGCATCAGTCCTGTCTCACCCAGAGCCCCAGATGCCAAGATGCTGGAGGAGCTGGATGCTGAGCCCTGGTACCAAGGAGAGATGAGCAGGAAGGAGGCAGAGGCACTGCTGCTGGAAGATGGAGACTTCCTGGTCAGAAAGAGTACTACCAACCCTGGTTCCTTTGTCCTCACAGGCATGCACAATGGCCAGGCCAAGCACCTGCTGTTGGTGGACCCGGAAGGCACGGTGAGGCACGAGCAGACACCTTCCAATAGGCTCATGACTACCTTTAACCATGTCTATCTACTAGGCTTGCATGGGACCACACCCATACTGCCTCTTCTATCTACATGTGCCTTCCCGGGACGGGAGACTTACGTGTTAGTGATCTGTGTGGGTTATAAAACTTGGGAAGTTATCAAATCCCAGGATAAAAGCTTTGGGCTTCATGCCCTTTAGGATAAAGAGACGTGGCCTGGGATGGTGGCCCAGTGGTTTAGAGTTCTACTGTTCTTGCAGAGGACCTATGTTTGGTTCCCAGCACCCACATTTGGTGGCTCACAACCCTCTCTAACATTAGCTTTGGGGAATCCAGTGCTCTCTTCCGGCCTCCACAGGCACCCATGCTCATGTGTATACATACACACCGATAATTAAAAATTTAAAAGTAAGTCTTTTGTTAAGAGGTAATGGAATAGCGGCTAGGGAAATGACTTCATGGGTAAAGAGCTTGCCATGTGTATTAATCACTTTTCTACTGCTGTGATAAAATACCATGGCCAAGGTCAACTGAAGAGAGGCTCACTTTGACTCAGTTCTGGAGGGAGAGTTCATAATGGTGGAGATGGCATGGCAGCTGGAGTGGGAAGCTGACTGATCGCAGTTTGTGCACACAATAGGACACAGGGGGAATGAACTGGAAGTGGGCTGAGGCTAGACTCCCAAAGCCCACCCCCAGTGATGCACTTTCTCAGTAAGGCTGCACCCCCTCCCCAAAGGTTCCATAACCTCCCCAAGCAGCATCACCAGATGTTCAAGTACATGAGCCTATGGAGGACATTTTTCATCAGTCCCCTATACCACACAACCTTGAAGACCTGTGTGTGAGTCTTTAGGATCCACGTAAAAGCCAGACATGGTAGCATCTGTAATCCTAAAGCCCTCACAGTGAGATGGGATGGCTACTGTCACTGTGATGAAACACCATGACCAAAGAAACTTAGGGAGGGAAGAGGCTATTCAGCTCACACTTACACAGCACTGTTCATCGTCAAAGGAAGTCAGGACAGGAACTCAAGCAGGGCAGGAACCTGGAGGCAGGAGCTGATGCCGAGGCCATGGAGGGGTACTGCTTACTGGCTTGCTCCTCGTGTCTTGCTCAGCCTGCTTTCTTATAGAACCCAGGACTTACAGCCCAGGGATGATACCACCCACAATGCACTGGGCCCTCTCCCATGGATTACTAATTGAGAAAACGCCTTACAGCCTGATCCTATGGAGCTCCTTCCTTTCTGATAACTGTAGCTTGTGTCAAGTTGACATAAAGCAGTGCAACACAAAGACAGAGGCCAGAAACATCCATGAAGTAGTTTGATGTGCGTAGCTGTGAACAATGAGAGAACTCAAGACATCTCTCTCTCTCTCTCTCTCTCTCTCTCTCTCTCTCTCTCTCTCTCTCACACACACACACACACACACACACACACACACACATGCCCTTTAGGATAAAGTGTCTATACAGGCTTACTGTATAGACACTTAAAAAGTTATTCATGTTTTATATTCTATGGAAAAGGACCTCCACTTGGAAGTAAAACTTAAAATATAAAATACAAAGATTACTATGAAGGAAAGACTTAGAAAAATAACACTTTTGGAGACTGGAGAAATGGCTGAGTGGTTAAGAGTGCTTGTTGTTCTTATGGAAGACCTGAGTCTGATTCCTAGAACTCACATTAGATGTCATATAACTGCCTGTAACTCTAGCTTCAGGGGATCTGACATCCTCTTCTGCACACATGAGTACAAATACACACACACAAGCAAAGACACAGACACACAGATGCAGACACACACACACACAGGCACACACACACACACACAACGCTACAGCAATAACAACAGCACCATTCCTTCCTAAAATATTCATAGTGAGCATGGAAGTTAAAGCCTACTTGATTTTCAATATTTAATCCAAACAATTCCTAAACTGGAAACCCCAACTTTCCTGTAGGCTAGAAAATGTCCTGGGCAGCAGGAAACCCCCATTAATTAGCCTCATATTTTCCTGGTCAGAGAGGTACAGCCTCCTGACATCGAGGTGGTAGTCCAATTCTGTCTGAGTGATTCTGTGGTTCCCCTGACTTGTCCATTGGTCAATCAATAAGTGTGTTTGACTTTACCCTGGGCATAGTCCAATAATTGACAAGTTCAGTAAGTGCAATTTAATCAACTTAACCATTGAGCAAATGCCAGGGTTGTTATTTTAAAACCTCTTATCCAGTAAAAACAAAAAGTAAGGTAGAGTTACTTAACAGAACTAGATCAGAGATGTTTGGGAATGGAACCAGAGTGTTTGGCTGGACTGTGCATTTGGGGGACGGATGAGGGTAGGGGTCTCCTGGTGAGATTCAGGGACCTGGACTGAGATGCCCACACACACAGCCCCTGGCACTTTTGAAGCATCTGTCTTTATGGGGCAGCCATGCCCCCCCCAAGTATGGACATAGTGAGTGCAGTGACTATGAAGGTTTTTTTTCTTTTAAGCATACACCTTCTCTGAGAAAACACATATTATGTGTTTGTGGTTTTTAGAAGTTTGCAAACTTAATGTGTATATGTACATAGTGTGGATACATTCAGCTGTGAGTGTGGGCATATCCTTAGCAGTATGTGTAGAGGTCAGAGGTCAACCTCAGGTGCCAGTCCTCACCTTCCACTTTGCCTGAGAAGGGCCACGCATTGTTTCCCTCTGTGGCCACCGAGCTAGCTGGCCCATGGGCTTCCAGGGGTCCCCTTGCCTCCTCCACATCCCATCTTGTCTTAGGGACACTAGGTGGGGTTCCAGGTGTGTGCAGCATCTCTGGGTTAAAGTGGGTGCTGGGGATCAAACTCAGGTCCCCATGCTTGCACAGCACCTGCTGAGCCATCAATCCAGCTCCAAAGATGTATTTTGAGAGGGGATTGTTTCCTGCTAGGCTATCCAGTGTCTGTCTGTCATGCACACACTCTGAGAGCCACTTACTAAGTTCTCTGGAGGAGGTAGGTGCCTGTGCTGTCACAGACCCTCAGGCATGGTTTTCTCTGTACAAGGGACAGTATCTATGGGACAGGTGGCAGGAATGGGAGGAAATCTGTACATCTACATTCACTGAAGTTTATGTTTGCTTCCCAGTTAACAGCTGGGGGGGGGGACGCTCCTTCCTGCTCATTCTTTATAGAGTTTGTGTGCCTCTGCTGATCTGTGGGGTGACATCAAGGGGACGTTTGTCATCTGGTTCTCACTTCTTTAGGTACACGCCACTAGTGGGTGACCAGGCATCTCTTACAAGTTTGATCTCTCAGCTAACCTGTGGTTGATCTTGACTTTCTTCCTGGGCTTTTTTCTTGTTTTGTTTTGTTTTTCAGGCATGGAATTTAAATGTATTCTTTTTACTTTTTTTTTTCCTATCTGTCAGTTCGGTCTGTGATTTTTTTTTTATAAGTGTCTTTCTTCAGAACGACTAAGCTGGATCCATTTTTCACCACTTAAAGTCATGGTTTTGAGTTTTCTACTTTTGTTTGCTCACAAATCACAAACACACTATATTTTTATACTTGCTTCTTTTCATACCACAGTTTTATATGTCACAATTATTTAAGTCTTCTCTGGAGGGACTCTTAAATGCAGTAAGGAGTTGAGAACTAATATCTTTAAGTCACTGAAACAAGTGAGCTCATTTCCATGTAACTGTTCATTAAATGTTTCATGCTGTCTGTGCCATACTGAGCTTCCTCCAATGACATGCATGCTCTCTGTTTTGGACTCTATTTCTGGGCCGCAGTTGTGTTCAGACCGACTGTGCACTCATCCATGGGTTTTAATCGTGATGACTTTGAAGCTGTCCTAACACCTGGCGCTGTGATTTCTGCTTATTTCATTTATATAAGTCATCTCTTCTATTCTCAGGCATGTATCTTTTCTGGTTTGTATTTTATTTTATAAATGATACAGCAATTTGTTAGTAGCATGTCCTTTTATTATGTTTACTTATCACGTGTGTTTGTACTATGTGGGTGTCAGGAGTGTTAACCTGCTCATCTGATCTCGATTTAATTTGGTGGGTGGTGTACATCAAGAAAATTATGTTTCTTTTAGACTTTCCAATCTGTTAGAGTACAGGTTTGAAAGTGTGTCCTGATGATGCTCTGGACCTCCTCGGTGCCTGTGGCTATGTCTCCCCTTTTACCTCTAATTGGTTGATCTTCTCCCTCTTCCTTTTAGATAATTATGCTAAGGGTTTGTCAATCTTATATTTTTCTCAAAGAGCCAATTCTTCGTTTCCTTGATTGTTTGTATTGTTCTCTTGGTCTCTGTTCTATTGATTGCAGTCCTCAGTTTGATCATTTCCTGCCATCTACTCCTTTGGGACATTATTTCTTCTTTTTGCTCTAGACCTTTCAGTTGTGATGTTAAATTACTGATATGAGATCTTTCCACTTAGTGCTATGAACCACCTTCATTGTGTCCTTAAGTCTGTATCTGTTGTCTTTTCATTTTTACTCAATTCTAAAAAGGTTTTAATTTCTTCTCAAGATCTGACTTGACCAATTTTTCATTCAGTAGTGAGTTGTTTAGTTTCCATGGATTTGTAAGCTTTCTGTTGTTTCTTACGTCCAGCTTTAATCTGTCAGGGTCACATAGGATACAGGTTGTCATTTCAATTTTTTTTGTATCTGTGGAAGCTGCTCTGTATCTGAATATGTGGTCAGTTTTGGAGAAAGTTCCATGAGGTGCCAAGAATATATATATATATATATATTGTCTTTAGATGAAATTATCTATAAATATGTTAGGTCCATTTGATTTATGACTTCATTTAGTTCCATTATTTCTCTGTTTAGTTTTTGTCTAGATGACCTGTCTACTGCCAATAGTGGGGTATTGAAGTCACCCACTATAACCATGTGTGGGTCAATAATATGCGATTTTAGCTCTAGTAGTATTTCTTTTGTTTGTTTGTTTCTTTTTTTGTTTCTTTCTTTCTTTTTTCGAGACAGAGTTTCTCTGTATTGTTTTGGAGGCTATCCTGGAACTGGCTCTATAGACCAGACTGACCTCAAACTCATAGAGATCCGCTGCCTCTGCCTCCCCAGTGCTGGGATTAAAGGCGTGCGCCACCAACTCCCGGCAGTAGTATTTCTTTTAAGAACACGGCTGCCCTTGTATTTGGTGCATAAATGTCTAGAATTACAATATACTCTTGGAGGATTTTTCGTTTGATGAGTATTAAGACTTCCTCCTCCCTGTTTGTTTAAACTAGTTTTGGTTTGAAATCTATTTTGTCAAATATTGAAATGGCTACCTCAGCTTGTTTCTTTGGTCTGAGGTGATGTCTATCCTTGATGGTAAGGTATGCTTCATAGGGTTTCTATTGCTCTGAAGAGACCCCATGACCATGGAAACTCTTACAAAGGAAAGCATTTAACTGGGACTGGCTTACAATTTTACAGGTTTAATCCATTATTATCATGGTGGCAAACATGGCAGTGTACAGACAGACATAGTGCTGGAGAAAGAGATGAGATATGAATTTGCAGGCAGCAGAGAGAGAATGGGCTTTACTTGAGCATCTGAGACCTCAAAGTCTGCTCGTAGTGACACACTTCCTCCAACAAAGTCACACCCACTCCAACAAGGCCATACCTCCAAATGGTGCCATCCTCTGTGGGTCTATGGGGGCCATTTTTTTAAACAACCACAGTATATTTTTTGGATGCAGCAGAAGGATGGACTTACCTGTTAGTCTGTATCTTTTTATTGGAGTATTGAGACCATTGATGTTGAGAGTTATCAATGAGTACTGTTTATTGATTCCTGTTACTGTATTTTGGTTTGGGCTTTCCCTCTCTTTTGATTTGCTAGTTTGTGATTATTTATTCCTTGTGTTTTCTTGGATGTGCTTGAAGTTTTCTTTTTTGCCATTTGTAGAGATGGATTTCTAGATAGATACTACTTAAATAGAATGTCTTTCTTTCTCCATCTATTATGAGTGAAAATTAGTCTGCACTGGCATTTGTGGTCTCTGGTAGTCTGTAGTATCTATCCAGGCCCTTCTGACTTTTAGAATCTCCATTGAAATGTTGGGTGTCATTCTTATAGGTCTGCCTTTGCCTTCACAGCTTTTAACATTCTTTCTTTGTTCTGTACATTTGGTGTTTTGATTATTGTGTGTTATGGGGAGCTTGTTTTCTGGTCCAGTCTGTTTGGTGTTCAATATTCTTCTTGTACTTTCATAGGCACATCAGGTTACAGAAATTTTCTTAAATGATTTTGTTGAAAATTTTCTGTGCCTTTGGCCTGGGTTTTATTCCACTGTTTGTGTTTTCATAGATTTCATTAATGGATTTATCCATATCCAGTTTAAATTCCTCAAGTGTGTTCATGGTGATGTTGAAGTCCTTGTCTTGTTTCATTTCTCAGGGCCAACTGTGGTAGGGTGGCTTAGCTCTTGTGGAGACATATTGTCCTGGCTGTCATTGATTGTGTCTTTTTTCTGGTGTCTAGGCATCAGGGTTTGGGTTGATCATAATTCTAGGTGCTGATATCTAGTCTTGTTTTTGTTGAGTGGCCTTTCTTGTCCTTGGTTTCTGTTGCCCTTTCTAGACCTTAGGAGACTGTGGTGGCTGTGTTGCTTAGTAGGGAATACTTCTGAGTCCTTACCAGGTGTGACCACTGGTGATCTCAGGTAGAACTTGTTTCTAAGTATTGGGAGCTGACACACAGGAGCAGTGATGGGCTAGAAGTGAAGTTGGGTCTGCCACATGATCTGTGGAGTCCACAGGGTGTGGAAACAGAAAGGGAAGACAGGATCCTGCAGGTGACCTGCCACAGGGCTGGGCGTGAGACTAGGGAATTGGAATTGTATGATACAAAGGAGAGTAAAGATTGTCTTCATGATTCCCTGGTCATCTTGGCCAGTGGGGATGAGGGGGGGGGAGAGAGAGACAGAGAGAGAGAGAGGGAGGGGGAGAGAGAGAGAGGGAGAGAGACAGAGACAGAGAGAGACAGAGATAGAGAGAGGGAGGGGGAGAGAGAAGGAAAGACAGAGACAGAGAGAGACAGAGAGACAGAGACAGAGACAGAGAGAGAGACAGAGAGACAGAGAGAGAGACTGCCTTGGGTGTTGTCCAGTGAAATAAAGGGATTGGGTAAGGAAGGGAGGCTTTTGGAGAGGATTGGCTTAGTCCCCTGGGAGTGGGAGAGGAGAGGAGAGGAGAGGAAGGAGAGGGCACATCAGGTGGTCTACTACCAAGCTGGGTTTAAGACTGGGGAACTGGAATTTGAGGATGAGAATGAAAGTCAGTCTCACCTACCTGATTCCCTGGCTAGCATGGACAGAGGGTTTCCATGGAGAGGGTCCATGCAATTGCTTTTATTGTGTGCAAAATTGAAGTTTATCAAATGCTTCTTCAGCATGTTTTGCTATAAAAATGTGATTATTTTTTCTTAAGCCCATAAACATGGGTAGAATGTTCAGATTCTGTGAGCCTGCCAAACCCTACTTTTCTGGTTTGGGAGCATCTGTTCTTTGGAAAATTTGAAGACTGTTCATAAATCAATAGGACTTCAACAAGTATATACCCATCTGGTTTAGGTATCAAGGTGACGTGTTCATATTCACCTCTTAGTATGAGGGAGGCTTCTCCAGGTAAGAGATGGCATGATAGAGAACCCTCCCCTAACTGCTAATTCAAATGTAACTCCATGGATAATCTCTCTTTATTCTGATTTACTTTTCCTTTAATATACACCACAAAATGCGTACTTATTTGTTAGTTTGTTCCCACTAGGTTATAATTTATATGTGAATAGCTTTTTCGTTCTTGTATTAGCCCTGAAGGACTTGGCACAGTGTCTGATATACAGTAGGCATCCATAAAGTAGGTAGTCAATAGATACTGGGTGGATACTTGATCCTGCATGGCTTTTACAGATTATGAGCTGAGAGTCCAAGAAATTTGAGGACCAGGGTATGTGTATGTGTGTTGCGGAGGTGCCACGGGTCCTCTGCAAACTCCAGGGCCTGTAGAACAACAATCCATAAGAGGCAAGAAGGAAATGCAGTTCAACACAAAACAATGCTCAAGTCCAGGGAGTCTGACTGAGGCAAACAAAATTAGCCTGTGGAAGTCAGGATTGGCCTGGCCCTACAGATAACTCAGAAATTAAATAGGATATTGTAAAGGACAAGTGACATCTCCCATAAGGATGGGTTTTATTGAATGGGAAACAATGCTTAAGATCTAGAAGGGGCATGCCTGGGATAAACAAGCATGTCTGGGGCATTTGGGTGAGATGTGGCTCTACACATAGCAAAGATCCCCAGGTTACAAACTCTATCCATCCCCACATTTTCAGGTGGGAAACAGGTAAACATGTCCTTTCTTTGGTTTCATTGGTGCTTATCTGTCAGCATGAAGACCTCGTGCCCTCTACAGGTGTGTGAGTGTGCATACATGACACTGCTAATATTGAACTGTGGTGAAGTTTTACAGGTGTAGAGCCACAAGCAAGATTAGCTAAATAGAAGCATTCCAGGGTTCTTCCTTCCGTCACAGGCCTTGCAGCAAATAAGTTGTTGTTAACAAAAAGAAAACAGCAGAGAAAAACCCTCAAGAATTCTGTGAGAATATAAATATTTCACTTGAAAAAAAACTGGTATTTAAAAAACATGAAACATTAAAAAATTCTAGCTGAGTTTGTCATCACAAAGAAGAAAGATGATAAAATGTGTTTGCTAAGTCTTTACACCCCCAAAGACTTTTAAAAGGCATGTCCTGTGTGTTGACATTCACAGGCAAGAACGGAGAGTAATGGATCAATGACCTCACACTTGTGCTCTGCTCTCTGCTTCTACTCTTACACAATCCAGAGTTCCCGGCTTAGGGAACAGTGCTGCCCACAGTGGGTGGGTCCACACACATCAATGATCATAGTCAAGATAATCACCTAAAGACATGCCCACAGGCATTTTCCCAGGTGACTGTGGATTGTGTCAGGTTAACAGCTGACACCAATCATTTCACCCTACTAACAATATTTTACAAGCCAGTATCAAGGTGTGCAGAAAATGGAATTGTGATAAGGTTTTATCGGGAGCTGATTCCCAAGGCTGTGCTATCATATAGTTTTAATTCCAGAGCGAAATCCGCAGGACCATCAAGAACGCTTGTTAAGTCATACCCACTGATGACTATTCTTTTGGGGGGCTTTTAGCTGGATCTGATTATCCAGCTTAATTGATCCTACAGAGGACAGCTTTAGCTGGAAAGGAGATGGAAATGAAAGACTTAATTAAAAATGTAAAGTTGCCTCCTCGCTTCGAGGACACTGAAATAGACGCGGAACACGTTCTCTTCAATATTTATTCATCTGATTTTCATGGTAATTGGCTGGTCCCTGACTATAAAAGGGGAAGCTTTGGCAAGTTAGATTACTCAGAGAAAGAAGGATGCAAAAAAAAAAAAAAAAGGTCTGAGTCTAAATTTATCCGGCGTCTAGCAGCCTCTGAGCTCTCTCGCTGTGCACTGAGGTCACTGGGAAGCCAGAGGAGGCCACCCAAAGCAGTCCCGAGCCTCTGTGGTGGGGGGTTGAAGAAAGGGACTCTAAAATAGCAGGGAAGAGAGTTGGTGACAGAGGCTGTGGGCAGGACCTCAGAGATGGATCTTTCAGCACCTGAATCATTCTGTCAGCCCACCTGTGTCTAGAATTAACCCCCGAGTCACTTCACTCATGGTTGATTCATCCTTTTGGCCAAGCAGGGCCAGCAAGGTGGGGTGGACGCCATGCTTCCCTTAGGAGAAACCGTTATTGCTGAAGTGTCCAGGTCCTCTGTAGGCTGGACTCATGGAGCCTCTGGCATGTCTCGGAGCACACACATTAGGGCTCTTACTAAATCGCTCTACAGTGGCATCACTTCCACAGCCACTCTGGCTTTCTGTTTCTCCACGTGTTCTCCGACACCTGTACTGGATCGCCTGTGTGATCTCGTCCCTGCTGCCCGAGCTTCGAGAACCCAGCTGACATGAGACCCCAGTTGTCTTTATTTTGTATTGATTTTCCAGGAAGGAAAAGAATAGGAATTAAGAAAAGGGAGAAGTATTTTAAATATTTTGTAGCATATTCCCATTTGACCCCTTGCTTATAAACACCACCAGAGTGTATCTCCACTGTTAAGAACATTAAAAGGGAACTTTCTGGAAAGCTACAAGAGTAAAAATTTACCTTTCCCTCAGGTTTCTGCTTCTTCAGAGCATTTCCTAAGCTTATCAACATTATCTCTCTGTGGCATGCAAGCATGTGTTTATGCACTTTTACAAATTCTATATCTAATTTCTTAAAAGAGTTGTTATCCCTGAATTATTTTTCACAGTTTGCTTTAATGGATGTAGTAATTCTTTTTTTATGTTATGGATATGAGTTGAATTTTTTTGTGGCTTCTGATTTATCTTCTGAGGTTGGAATTGGTCTGTGCTCTTTGTGATGTGGTGTTTTTTTGGGTGTGCTCATAGTGGTATCTAGGAACAGGATGCTGTGTTGGATGGTGTAATGAGCATTCTTCCCACCAGCCTCATCCCAGAGCCGCGTGAACCCCAAATAACACACAGAGACTCTATTAGTTACAATGCTGTTGGCCAACGTCCAGGGCTTCTCATTGGCTAGTTCTGTCTTAAGTATTACCCTTAACTACACATAAGGTCTTATGTCATGTGTCCTCTCTTCCCAGGATCACATGGCAGCTACTACCCTTTACTACATTTCCCAGAATCCTCCTTGACTCCTAGTCCCACCTATCTTGCTTCCCTATTGGTCGACAGTGCTTTCTTTATCAACCAATAAGACAAACACATACACAGAAGACCTTCCCCCATCAGGCTGGTGTCCTTGTGATGTCTCAGTTCTCTTTCCCTGTGTCTGTCCCTGACAAGGGGGATGTGTGACACACACATCTGATGCCTGAGAGGACAGAAGCACATGGAGTAGGGTGTCTGACACACAGAAGGGGAAGAGCTTCGGGATTTCAGCGCCTCTCAGAAGTTCCTTGTCTGGGGACACTGTTGTTCTCTATAGACACTGTGCTTCATTTCATCAGATACTTAACTTCTTCTCTGAAGGTATAAGCAAACAAAGATGAATGGGTAGGAATTGGAGCTATGTGTTCTATGTCTACTGCCCAACTGTCATTTCCCCTGTTACTAGCAATGAAAGGGTTGCTAGATCTAGAAGGAATGGACTGAAGGTCAGTAGAGGTCTCCATGCAGACCAGAGAAGGTTCTGAGGCTCTGGGTTGAGTTTGCTCCCTTGACAACAATTCCCACCATACTGGGAAAGTCGCGAACATCTGCTGCTGTGAGGCCCAGGCAGGAATGGCCTCTGCACTCAGCCATCTATCACTGGGACATGCCAGCAAGCCACAAGGAAAGCTGTAAGAAGGCCATGGTTGCCTGGAACCCCGTGCCCCTACCATGTATCCCAGGCAAACACAGTGTTGGGCATTTTCTTCCCAGCTTCTGGCCTCCACCGCACTGTCAGGTGCCTGGTCACCATTAGGCAAGTTCCTGCCTGGGTACTCCTTTGGAGGCCCAGTTCCGGCTAGACTGCATGTCATCCTTGCTGTGGGTGGCAAGGACTGGTCCCTCTGTGTGACACAATGGCCTGTGGAGTGTAGTCTTCCTTGCCAGCCGCCTAGGTCCTGCCACTGTTACAGTCCCCAGATAACACACAGGGCACTGTATTAATTTTGAAGCTGTTGGCCATTTGCTTGTTTCTTACTGGCTAGCTCTGACTTAAGTATTAACCCATAATTGTTAATCTAAGTATTTCTCTTACCGGAGAAAGGTTCTGGACCTCTTATTCCTCTGGTGGTTACATCGTGTCTAACTCTACCTCTCTTTCCCAGAATCTTCCTTGACTCCTAGTCCCACCTATCTTGCTTCCCTATTGGTCAACAGGGCTTTATTTATCAACCAATAAGAGACAGATTTACAGAATGACATCTCCCATCAATGGCCTAAGACTTTAGCTCAGTTTTCTGGGTGATGGCTCTCACTGGAACTATGCTTATATCACCATAGAGAAATGCAGAAAGGAAGGTGTCACCCACCGTGATTGTGTAAGTCACCTCTGGCCCTGGACTAGTGTGATTTCCCTGTCAAATGAAGGTCCTGGGTAGGAAGGATCATTTAGCCATCTTTCTTTGGGAAAACCATGGAGCCCCTGGCATGCTATGGGCATTCCTGTCTCTGCTTCATCCTGGGCTGCACATTGTGGCATTCATGGAGAGTTCTGAGTGACATAGCTGTCCAGGAACAAAGTCTTTCCAGGCACCACACCATGTTGAAGGAACCTTCCCCCTAGAAAATTTCAAGTTCCCTAACATTGTGTACTTATGGCCACAAGGGGGCGATAAAGGCACAGGTTCTACCTTATGGATTCTGGAGGTGCCTCACTTGGGAGGGGTTTTTTTTTTTTTTTTTTTGACAGGGTTTCTCTGTATTGTTTTGGAGGCTGTTGGTCCAGCCCGGCCTCGAACTCACAGAGATCCGCCTGCCTCTGCCTCCCGAGTGCTGGGATTAAAGGCGTGCGCCACCACCGCCTGGCACTTGGGAGGGTTTTTTAGACAGACTGGCATCCTGCCTTAACTCTTCTCTGGGAGAGCCTGACTACAGGGAGAGGCCACTTCCTCTTCTCCAGTTGGACTCTGAGCTTGTGGAATTTCACAAAGGTAGAGGTACAGTTGTGTTCCCTGTGGGCTTCCTTGTGTGTGGATCTGATACTATCTTTGATGACGGAGGGTGTGGTGGGGAACAGCTTGGGAGACACTGTGGGCAGTGGTCTTGGCTTCCCCACTGTTCACAGAAGACAGAAAGTTTCTCTGTGGTTTCTTCTGCCACTGGTCGGATGGCACTCCAATCCCAGAGGTCTCACAGAGACAGGATGCTTTCTAAGGTCTTCTGGGCTCCTATAGGTAGGGTAAGGATTGTACCCTAAGCCCAGAGGACTCACAGACACAGGGCTCCCACAGATGGGGTAAGGCCTGCAGTAGGGTTTTATGGGGAGTGGAGAATGAAGACAGTTATCTTCTTGGGATGAGAGATTGGTATTGTCTCCAGTCACAGAACCCCTGAGACACCATTTCAATGTGGGACTGCCTATGACAGGATCTTCTATGGCTAGCTGTGATTTCAGAGAAAACTGTCTGTACATACAATCTTCTTGCCATTATCCCCAGATAGCAGGAGAGCAACAGTGCCCATGGTGTTATAAATGTCAAGGAGAAGAGCAGGTTTCATAGAAAAGAGAAGCTGAGGTAGGATTCCCATTTGTTAGGAGAGAGACCATCGGTCCAGATGCAGAGGGATGAGGTCCTGAAGATAGAGAGAGTCTCCAAAACCCCTAAGGGAGCTGCATCAAAAGACAAGTTACCACACAGAGCATGAAGGATTCCTGAAGGGAGGACCCTTAATTCCCAAGAACAATGGGGGTCTCAGTGTGGGGTACAGAAGTAAGATCTATATCATGACCTAGTCTGGCCTAGTCTGCATGCCAGGCATGAGAAGGCAAGGAATCACTAAATAAAAATGAAACTATGATTCAAGGTCATCCATGGTCCAGAGATTGGGAACTGGACTTGCTCACTGTTGCAAGTGGAAGGGAGAGAAACGAATTCCTGTGAGAGTTGCAAGGTCACAGTTTTTATCACTTTCTGTCCCAGAGAGAGAATTATGGGGGCGGGGCAGCCTCTGGTCCCTGACCCAACAAGCGATCTGGGGATAGCTTTGAATCTATGGTGGAATGTGTGTATACTGTGCAAATGGTAAACCATTTTATATATAAAGGACTTGACCTTCCCTGGATTTTGATATCTGTAGTTTTCTTAGAGTTTCTATTGCTGTGTAGAGAATCATAACCACAGCATCTTATAAAGGAAAACATTTAATTGGAGCTGGCTTACAGTTCAGAGGTTTAGTCCATTATCATCATGGTGGGAAACACAGGATCATGCGTGCAGACATGGTGCTGGAAAAGGAATTGAATTTTCTATATCCTGATCCACAGCCAGCAGGAAGTAAACTGAGATACACTTCCTCCAGCAATGCCACACCTACTCCAACAAGGCCATCCCTCCTAATAGTGCTACTGCCTATCAGTCTGTGGGGGCCAATTACATTCACACTACCACAGTAGTGGATCTTGGAACCAATTTTCTTTAGACTCCAAGAGGCCACTGTATTTTCCATATCTATCTATCTATCTATCTATCTATCTATCTATCATCTTTTTCTGTATCTACTATCTACCTATTTATACATCATCTATCTGTCTATTATCTTTTTCTCTATCTACTATCTACCTATTTATATATCATCTATCTATCTATCTATCTACTTATCTACACATTGACTTGGTCACACTGAGTTTTCCTCCCACTCCTTTGGAAGGGAAGGCCTGTGAATCAGAAACTCCTTTTGTCATACAGAATTGAAGGTAGTAGAGTATCTTCTTTCTCCTAATGCTTTGCCTCTCTAAGGTTTCTTCATAACTGCCCTGGCCTCGAGCCATTCTCCTAGTAACCCCTTCTGAAGGGTCATCACCTGTTGGCTTCCTTTGGGAACTTACCGTTACTTTCTTTTATCTAACACTGCAGCTGTCTACATTTTTTTCCTGTATCGTCTTCTAAGAATTTCACGTTTTTTAAAAATACATTTGAATTAACGTTTAAATGGATATAAGATCTTTATTTTTTTCTCACATGGCTGTCCCAATCTGTTAGAAAGAAATACCATTTTCTTCAATGCATGACTTTACCTGTCATTAATATTTAGTTGTCATGATCTGGTGGGTCCATTGTAACTCCCTATTCTGTTCCATGAAGGTACTTGTCTGTCCCTCCACTAATATCCCATTGTCTTGATTACTGCAACCTTATAGTGAGTCCTGAAGCAATGACAGTTTTCCATATTTGTTTTTTTCTTTCAGAGTCCAGAATGCCAACAGTTAGACCATGGGACCAACCCTGTTCTTTTCTTTCAGTATTTTGCTGACTACCCTGCATCTTTCTCTTCTCCACATAAACTTTAGAAAAAAATATCGATATCAACAACTTAGTTTGCAAAGACTTAGAATGAAATTGTACAGAATCTAGAGACCTGGTTGGAAATGACTGAGATTGTGACCTATAGTTTGACTATCCATGAACATGGACTATCTTCTCTTTTCATTGAATTCTTTGTTTATTTTTCTTTTTTTAATTAGGCTTTTGTAGCTTTCTTTGATATAAATTATACATACTTTACTAAATTTATACCTAAATATTTCATTGAATACAAAAGTATTCAACTTTTTATGTTAATATAATTGATATTTTGTTTTAAATTTTGAATTTTATGTAGTTATTACCAGTATATAAGAAAGTGATTGACTTAAAACTTTTTTATGTACTTATTGCTATTAGGTGCGAGGTGTGTGTGTTGTATGCATATGTGTAAAAGGGAATGCATACTACGGTGTACATATGGAAGCCTGAGGACAGCTCTGTGGAGTTAATTCTCTTTTTCCGCTTTCACACGGGTTCTAGGGTTTGAACTCAGGTTGCCTTTACCCACCGAGCCATCTATTTACTTGAATTGTGTATTAGATCAAGAATAGTTTCCATTGTTGGTGTCTACATATCACAGTCATGCAGGAGTCTGTAAACAAAGGTGGCTTTGCTTTCCTTCCTAGACTGTATTTTACTGTATTTTCTTGTCTTCATTAGTTGGGACTTCTGTTGTCCCAGTGAAGTGAAGGAGAGAAGGGATGAGGTGGGCAGTGTCCACAGGGCAGAGGATTGAAATATTCAAAGATTGCCTGAGAGAAACAGATGGGTGAGACACACTAAACTGACTAGCTGCTGTCGTGACCAGCTGTTATCAGTGATCAGCTGCTGTCAGTGACTGGTTGTTATCAGTGATCAGCTGCTGTCGGTGACCAGGGTCTGTACAGAAACCATCTCTGAAGCATGGCCAGCCCTTGGGTTCAGGAAACCTGCTTCTTTCTCTCTTGCCTTCCCTGGGCAGAGTCAGATGGTTCAGAGAGCTCTGCCACAATGTGTTCTTTCTTTTCTTCATATGACATCTGCTCAACCTTGCCTTATTTCATCCTCACAGATCCGGACGAAGGACAGGGTCTTTGACAGCATCAGTCACCTCATCAACTACCATATTGAGAGCAGCCTGCCCATCGTCTCTGCCGGGAGTGAGCTTTGCCTCCAGCAACCAGTGGAAAGGAAACACTAAGCTGGTCCAGCACCCTCCCCATGCCTTGTGCCAGGTCAGGAGGACCTGGGCTCCACTACTCTCAGCCTATGGGAACTGGGGCAGCTGTCTGTGGGCTCATCACCTTACTCAAGAGTGCCCCCCAGGTTTCCTCCAAGTTCAAATTCATAAACACGCTCTACACATCTCAGATGCATATTAGAGGTGTATATACCCACACATCCTGTACAGATGGCCCCTATATTTATATTTTTTAAGACTAAGAAAGATGTGAGAATAATGCTCTATGCTGTGTGTTTTTAGTGAGAGGAAAATTTGACTGTAGCTGTTCAGACAAAAATTTTAATTCAGCTGACCTATTGGGAAATTTTGCTAGGAAGCTGTAACCTGTAGTTCTGTATAATAAGCACAATATGGGGGTGAACACAGCTCCAGGACAAACAGACTCGTGATAGACTATGGCAGTATGCTGCCTAAACATCTGCCCCTGCCCCTGCCCCTGCCTCTGCCCCTGCCCCTAGAACTCCGTGTGAGTGCTGGTTCTGGGCTGCAGTTCTGCTCACAGACAGAGGTGCCTCCTCTGACTGTGGCATACTGGGTGCTGCCTTCTGTGCCCCTGGATACGTGCCATGTGAGTGGGCTCTTTGTCACATGATGACCCACTGAAGCCCCACTCCAAAGCAGGTGGTACTCTGCCTCTTTCTGGGGGGTCATGTTTCAGGTCATGTTTGATTCATATTGTTTGGGTCATGGGGACCTATTACCTTTGACTCCCAGTTGTGTGTGTAGGGGGGGGTTGGGGGCATTCATTTGAGGACAAACACGGTACAAAATAAGACTTAAGATCTCTGATTGACAAACACTTCTTTTGTTTTCATCAGTGTAGTGATGGAATGAATGTCTGTGAAGGCAGGATATGGAAAGTGTTCCTGGTCTGTGTGTCCTTCATGCATAGAGACACACTGACACGACTGATCGTGTGACTTCAGACATACGGAACACACTGGGTGTTCATCGCAGGCAGTATGTAGAATGCTGGTGCAGTGGCCTCCTACTTACCTCTTGTATTCAGTAGAACAAAAAGCATGTGTAAGAGCCTTGCAAGGCAGGTACCACCAGCTTCTGCCCAGAATTGAGCCTTGGAGACACACCCACTGGCTGCTCCTCCCATGTCCATGCGTGCTCAGCGCTGTGCTCCAAAGTCTTTGGAACCGTCTGAAGTGAGGGATGGTGAGGCACCTCCCCTCCCCCTCCACATTTTCTCAGTAGCCCAAGTGAAAAGGGACCATGCTCATGGCCCTCTGTCTTGACCCTTTTCCTACCAGTTCAGAGGCTGACAGGCGATTTCATGTTCCAAAGTTGGCTATGCCTATGACTTACAAAACATTTGGACTGCGATCACTCTGTGACTTAACAAACACAGGCAGATGTTGCATTTGTTGGTTGGTACCTCCAAGACTGCAACCTGGACGCTGGTCCCCTTGAGATCCCATGTGTATGTGGCACCCCTGGCCAGTAGGATAGGAAGCATAGGACTCTGTACATTTTAGGGTTGGATGGTTATAAATTGGGTATTTAAGAGGTGTGTGTGTACAGAGAGAGAGAGAGAGAGAGAGAGAGAGAGAGAGAGAGAGAGAGAGAGAGAGAGAGACAAGTCTAGTGGTTAAGAACATTGGCTCTTCTAGAGGACTCAAGTTCAATTCTCAGCACCCACATGGCTGCTCACAATTGTCTGTAGCTCAAGTCCCATGGTATCTATCCTCTTCTGGCCTCCATGCGTACCAAGTAGGCACACAATGCACATACATACATGCAAGCAAAGCCACCCATATGTATAAAAGCAAATTAATATTTTAAAGGATTAGTTAAGAGGAAACATACATTAGGTAAATCAGGGTTCTGCATGGCTCTAACACTAAGTGCTCGAGCCCAGCTTCTGCTGTAGTGTGGTCAGTTAGGTGCTAACTGGTGAGTCTGGCCCACTGAATCCGAGTTGGCAGTAGAATGTTCTAGAATTAGAATTCTGGGGGACCTAGCCTTAACATCACTATCCTACTACTTACTGAATGCTGTTGGTGACAGACACTACATGGATGAAGCCCCGGAGATGAGAAGATATACTGGTAGCCCCTGGCTCAGACTCTTGCCCTGTGACCGCAGACATGGGCTGTGGGGTGCTCCTAAGAGTTACCCTGCATTTTGCTTCTCAGGAGACTATGCCTTGTGCACACACATGCAGGTTCTGTTGCTCCTATGTGAATGCATGCTACAAAAAATGTATATAAATACCGTTTCCCCCCATTCTCAAATGCTCCACTTTGCAAGGCTAAAATGCCTAAGTTCAAGTCACCAGGAAAGTGTTGCAGTCTGTGGGCACCTCAGCATTTGCCCAACTTTATTTCCCTCTCCAGGGAAGTTAAAAAGCAGAACTCAGAGGTTACAGTTGTCTCCTGTGAAGCCAGTGTTGAGTTTGAGGGTGGTAGAACTCAGTTTAGAACATTTAAAGTATCGGGGCCAATGTGTTTCTTTTCAATTTTAATTCTAAATGTGGAATTTTGATCTCAGATTACAGGACTGGAAATTTCAGACACAAGGCAGAGTGTAGAGGTTGTGCATGGCAGCCCTGCTCTGACTTGTGTTTCCTGTAAAGCAAGTCAAAGGTCACACTGGTTTATCATTTCCTTCTGCAAACACTGTGTGTGTGATGGGACACTGCCTGGGGCATCACTTACACACGGGGAAACTGAGGCTTACTTCTGGTCCCTTGGTCAGCTAATAGTAGAGCCATTCTACTCAGTCAGTGCTTTCTGTGCTCATCTGTGGGCTAGTCTCATCTGAGGCTTGGAGGCAAACCCAAAAGAACCTCCTCCTCAAGCCTGAGCCTCTTTCCCCACGGCTTCCGCCCATAGCTGCCTGGGTGGGGCAGGGTTACAGGCTACAGAGCAGCAGCTCCAGGCAGAACATCACTGTATCGTGCATTGAGGACTATGACTCCCAGGCACAGAGACTGAGTCTATGCCAGGCAGGAGCATGGGAGGTGTGCCTAGATCCTGTGCTCATTCTCACGGGCACACTCCGTCACACCACCATGAATCCTGTGCTCATTCTCGGGGGCGCTCTGCCACACCCACCCAGCACTCTGCATCTATTAATGGTGCAAGATGAGGCTCAACAGTCTTAAAGTGGCTCATCTGCTCTTGCACAGTGGCCCTAAATCCTCTGCCTAGTAACTCCTTCCCTTGCCCTTCTGGGAGAGTTAGCTGTGCTTCAAATAGCCTCTTCATGCTGGCGAGGCTGGGCCTCCCAGGGGGCTGCTCATCATGGTCTAGGTTGGCTCTGATTCTTGAACTTTTCCCTCCACCATAAGGTGGGCAGTCTGCTAACGAGACATTCAAACAGCTCAATCTTCAATCTACACTCATGTTACCATGGTGTCCTTTCAGTATTTAAAGGACCAAGAGCCAGGTGCCTGCTCAATCTTGATGAGCAACTCAGATGGTGGGCTAATGGATTGATGCCAAATAGGCCACATGTGGCAACTGGGGGGTTCTCCTGGCAACAGAGGCAGTTGTAAGTGAAGGCTGTGTTAAACCATGAGGAGAGGGAAAAGCCTAGATTGGAAGGGAGGAAAGGACAAGGGAGAATGAATTCCTCCAAAGTCCATAGGCTTCAGGTCACAACCGCCATGTGTCTAGGCTCCATGTCAATCCTGGTGTCCTGGATTGGGAAAGCCAAAAGGAGGCCTTCCCCATGGCAACATCAGATCCCCAGGAGGCTTCCTTATGGGAGTGGACGTATTAGAGCCAGTACCATATCCTCCTCTTGTTGGAGTGAGGTGAGAGAAACCCAACTTCCCCCGAGATAGCGATGCAGCAGTGGCCACCTCGGCAAAGCTAAGCCCCCTACAGCTAGAAGCGCGAGGCTGAACCACAGTGCCAGAACAATGAGGCTTTGGCTGCCAGATGGGTCCTCTGAGACGTGGCTTTGCCACACCCTGGGACTTTCCTCAAAGAGTGGTGTGGGTTGATAAATATGTGACGTGCACAGAAGGTGACTTCCTGGGACTTTTCATTCACAACATGTATTTCTCTTCTCCCCCACAGGCCAAAGATGGCTTGCCATCTATAAACAACTTCTGTGGATGGTGACAGCCAGATTTTAAGTAGGAGGAGGATAGAAGAAAGATTGCAAAAGAGATCATGTGCCCAGACAAATCTGTGTGATGCTAGTTCTTATGAAACTTTTGAAGTGTTTTCCAAGAAAGACAGTGTAGATAAACCCCACTCCTGGGACATATTGCAAACCTGGAACTCTTGGCTCTGTCTGGGATAATGGGCAGGTGTTTCCAAGACAGTTCAACTGTCTTGGAGGGGGCCTTGTTTTTCAGGTGAAGACACTGAGCCAGGCAGTGGATGGCAATGATCAGTGGCTAGATTTGGGCAAGAATGCCCGACTTACCAAGGCCTTCTGGGGCTCAAACATGCAACTCACTCTATGGAAGTAACAAGCAGTCCATTTATCCTTATAGTTCACAATTTGAAACACATGAAGGACTGGGCCATTTACATGAGAGAGACAGGACTTGTGGTTGTCTACTTAGCTGGTGTTCTTACAAAATGGGGCATCAGAGGGGCTCTGGGTACATATAGCTGATTTTGGAAATGATCCCAGGAGTCAGGAGGGAATTGGCTGATGAGGAATGGTTGCATGGGGAGCATGCTCCCACCAAGTGTACACGTGGGGCATCTATCTGCTGCGGAGTCTTGGAAGCATAACTGAATATACCTGAGATGGCTAGTGGAGGGGGAGAGGAAGGGGCTCCCCCAGAGCCAGCATGAGTGGAGGGCTATCTGCAGTGATTTCTGTCCCCACCCTGTGCATACCCGTGCGAGCTCTGCAAGCTGGGACATTCTGGGGCAGAGGCTGGTGTTTATAATAAACAGTCTCAGAGCAGAAGGCAGGCGTAGAAGCATCAGGCTGCTTAGCCCACACTAAGATGTCAGGGCTCTGCCCTTGAGCTCCCAGCTCAGGGGGCCTAGAACGAGGATAGCATGCTTGCATTTTCAGCATGAGGCTATGCCGATGCCAGGGGTCTCGGCTTTGACATTGCCTGGTGAGTCTCCAGCCCTTCCTTGACTCTTACTGGTGACCCCCACTCCCCTACCCAAACCCACCTTGTATGGAGACTTTTTTTCACACACTTCACATTATAGATCCCAGGTCCATGCTGTGAATTTAAAAATGGAGAATTAATAAGTACAACTCCCTGCAACTGTGGCTGGCAGATAAAATGCCATCTGCCAGACAAGATTTATTTATAATGGGGTTTATACATATTTATAAGTTTGCAAGCAACAAATGCACAGTTTTAAAACTGGCACATTTTATAGCAGCCAGAAAAAAAAAAAAACAACTTGCAACTTTGTAGCAGGTTTTTCGAGTGTGAACTGCATGTGTGTATTATATACATACACAAACTTTCCTTGATTCAGATGGAAAGCGTGTGTGTACCCACACGCAGATCAACTCTGTACTGGGTATTTTGAGCCTCTGGGGTTTTCTAACACGGACAACCGTAAATCAAAATGGCGTCAAGAACTTGGGGCTTGATAGGCTCTCATCAGCAGACCCAGGGAACCCTGAGTGCTATGGAATGGCAAGACAGACAGATATAGTGATGCATGTTTGCAGTCATCGCACTTGGGCAGTAGAGGCCGGAGCCTCAGTAGTTCAGGGACAACCAGGGCTATATGAGGCAGTGTCTCAACAGAACTAAACAGAGGGGTGGGAAGCAGTCAGTCGAAGATAAGGAAGAGCAGATAAAACAACTGCAGACCCATGTTTTATTCTGGCTCCGGCACTGCTCAGGCACAGCCTGACCTGGCTTGCCAGCCTTCCTGGCCACATTTGAACATTATGTCCTATGCAGCAGGCCCTGGAGGGACTCTTGGGACAGAGAAGGAGGCATAGGTGCATCTGCCCCTGCTTATAATTTATTAGGAACCTGACCCCTAACACACACGGGGGGGAGTGGTGGAGTGTGGGAGGCCTTTCAGTGCCGATGTGCCCACATCCAGTTAGGTAGGACCCAGGGTCACCACTGAGCTGGGGGCTCTGAAGACTTTGCACAGTAGGTGGCGCTGTGGAGCCTGGGAGGCTGCAAAGGGCGCAAAAGTTGAAGATGTAACCCTGCATGGGAACTGCTGATGCCGAGGGCTGCAGATAGCCTGCCTTTCCTCTTGCTCAGACATCCTGGGTGAGTCCGAGACCCTCAGACACACTGATTCTTGTCTTAGGGTGAGAGAGGACACAGGACAGGATCAGCTTTGTATACCCACCGTGCATGGGGGACCGTCCTGTGGGGTGAACCTTTCAAGGTATCATCTCACACTGTACTCACGACATTTTCCCACATCCAAAGCCACTGACACTGGAGTCAAGCGACAGCTCCCAAGGCAGGGATGAATGGACTAACCAGACTTGGGCGATGAGTTTCTTTTCTTCCTCCTCTTCTTCTCTCTCTCTCTCTCTTTTTTTAACACTATGTGTGAGTTGCCAATTGACTGTTCTCTGTTCAACTGACTTTCAGCTCTAACTTGTTTCAGAGTATTGTGAAATTATGTGAGTTTATTTGTGTTCAGAATTAAACATCTGGTGTTTAAAGACCCCGGATTTGGAGACAGCTCAGCATAAATGTAATGTGTAACAAGGTATTTGTTTTTCAAAAGCATTTGGATGGTCATACATATTGATATATGAATATTTGGAACATTTTGTTTCTGTTAACTTTTGTGAGACACAGACAATTGCTATAACAGCAGTCTGTCTGGGTTTATTGCCAACCCAAACCTTTCTACTTTGATACTGGCATGGAATTGACTTCCTAAGTCACCTGTGAGGAGCAGAAATATAAAACCAATTTCAAGTTTTCTAATATTTTTCTATGATAAAACTTATGTGATTTGCGAACATTTGGAGATCCCACGATACAACAGGCAAAGGTTATTGGCTTGGACTGCCTTACCTCCAGGGGCTCCATCTTACTATTTCGGGGAATGGTGTTGCTTCTAGTTCCGTGCCCTTCACCATGGGCCTGACAGACCACACTCAAGCTTATGGGATGACCAAGTAGAGGCAGTATATATCATCACCTCCCCATGGCCCAGGTATGGCAGGTGGCAGGCCAACTACTTTTGACAATGCTGCTCTTCTTGTTATTATTAGGTACTGGGACATGTGCCTTCATCATCTAGACAGCCATTCATGCATTTCGGATTCCATAGTAGCCCCTCTGAACCTCTACTTAGACACTAAAACATTTGGGTGATGAGGTTTGCACTTGTCCATACAGTTTCCAAAGCATGGAAATTAGGAATTTTCTATAAAATGCACCTTGTTACATTTCTGCGAATGGCTCTTTCCCAGCACAGAATAACCACAGCTCAAAGATTGAGACAAGTAAGCATTTTTAAATAGTTAATTGTTTCAGTGACTGTAGGTGTATAAGTCTGTTGGCAATAAAGGCTATTGTGAAAAGTGTCTCTGGCTTGTGTGATGGAGCTTATGTTTGTATGGTGCCATGGTACACGTGTAGGCGTTGGAGGGCAACTCGTGGGAGTCAGTTCTCTCCTTCTAACATGTGGGTCCTGGGGATCTAACTCAGGTCCTCAAGTTTGGTGGCATGTACCAATGCCTGCTGAGCAAACTCACTGGCTCTGGATCTGCTATGCCTCACGGAAGACAGGAAGATAGATTGGAAGTTTTCTCTGGAAAGTAGGCGTTCTGCTTTGCCTCAGATGAAAACACGGAGACCTGGCAGAAACACAAGATTCACACCCACTTCGCCATCTGGAACACAGATAGCTGTGGGCCGGCCAGAGGTGAGAGACGGGGAAAGGCTGCGCTGGGGACTTCTAACTACAAATTTTAACACTGTAGTCTCCAGAACATCACACCAAGCACGGATCCTTTGTGTGGGATGCAAGTTAGAGGCTAAGAGCTACTACTTGTAGGACAGCTCTGAGGGCCGGTGCTGACCTGCTTTCCCATCTTGCACAGAGGGCTGGTGCCCTCTGCTTGGACAATGTTTTTATTTTTTATTTTATAATTTCTTCTCTATAAGGGAGCTATGGGAATTCTTCAAAACATGGGATCTAGCTTGGATATGACTCCATGGAGATGCCCAGTACCTACCTAAAGCCACAGGTTGTGTCTATAAGCCCAGCAGAAGGAAGACAGACTGCAGGGGCTCGCTGACCAGTCAGTCTAGCCAAACAGGCAGCTCAGGTTAAGTGAGAGACTCCGTCTCAAAAAATAAGGTAGAGAGTCATAGTGAGACACCCAACAGCAACCCGGCCTCTACTCCTGCGTGCACAGTAACACACATGTGCATCACCACAGATACACGCTCAGCACCACAGCTGCCAGCAACAGGAAAACACTATCTACCCAGACTGGGATCAGCAGCGTCCAGTATACTAAAGCTTCATTCTAGCAACATCTGTCAGATGGAGCTAAGGGATAAGGAACATAGTGATTGAGTTTCTAAATGTGGTTTATTCCTGAAATGCTGGGCAACCAGGTACCACGGGAGAAGGAAGACCACCCTGTTACACCCCTGAGTGTCTATTGCAAAGCAGCAGACAGTCTACCACACAGACCCCAAGAATGGGTTTCATATGAAGTCTTTTAGTTTTATTTATTATCAATAAACATAAACTGCAAGTAATAAAGGTTGCACACAGCCCTGGGTGGGCCCCAAGTTCCCTGGTGTCGGGCCACTTGTTTCTGACTGTCAGGGCGAGGGCTTGGACACACCCGACGTCTAAATGCTGTACAGGTGGCTAGCTAGCGAAAGCAATGCACCAGCAGCATGGGGGACCGATCAGTTTTGGATACATCAAGTGAGCGCAGTTAGATTTTTAGTGTGCTTTTAACTTCGATCGCTTCAAAGTCTGTCATGCTACAAATGTTGTTGCCTCCTAGTGGGAACAGTGGGCATGGCTCCCTCCAAGGGCTGTGGAAGGAAAATAGACATAGGAGAATTTCCCAAGTCAGGGTCATGTGACGTGTGTTATTAATATTAGTGACCCAGGTCCGTGGCTTCAAAGCATTCCAACTATGAAAGAGCATGTCCTCAAGCCCCATTCTTTCCACCTCAACTCTCCTGTACACTGGTCTGTTGTTTTTCTTTTTTCCAGTTGTGGTTGTTTGTTTGTGTTCTGTTTCCCTTAACCCAGCGCCTTCATGCTTTCCTTTCCCAGAAATGCTTTGGGTTTTGTCAATGCTGTCTGACAAGAGAATAAGTTAGTTTTTTCAGTGATGTAGAGAAGAGAGCAGAGCGACTGCCCCAGCAGAACATCTTCTCGGCTGTACTCTACATCCACCAGGAGTGACTCAAGGAAACTCCTTAGCCAATCAGCCCATGGTTACCTAGGAGCCACACAAAAGTCCCTAAGCGAGAGCAAATGCTGTCAGGTAACCAAGAGAAAAGTCAGCTTTTAAACGGTCCCTGGTATGTAAAGGCTGCCCTTTCAGGGCTCACAAGGCAATGGTCTCTGATGCTAATCAACTTATAGGGACCTCTGACATGAGCTTCCCTCAGCGAGAGTCCGTCTGAAGGCTTCTCTGGGATCATTGGTGCTGGCCAGCGCCCCCAGACACACCTGCTTTCCATCTGTGTGTCTTGTGGCTGGAGTCCTTGAGGAGGAGCAGTTCCAAGGTACCTTCTGAACACTTCCTTTACAAGGTGGACAAAAGAACACAGGTCCAAGCGATGGGAGCGTCTATCATAAGGGAATGGCGCCGGTTCTCTGAAGAATGCATAAATAACACATCACCCCTCCTAGCCTGGCAAAGTCCTCTCACTGAATGGCCCTGGTCAGGACCCACACTGAGAGAGTTGAGAAACTTTGCTGACAGCTCTAGCTCCTTGCCAGTGACAGCAAAGGGGACCCTTGACCTCAAGCTCTTGTATGGAGACTTGAACTCAGGGTCACACCACTGAGGGACTGCTGGAAATCCAGTCCCTTGCACAGGAGACTCACGATGGAGAGCACCTTGCCGCTTCCTCAGGGGCTCCTCCTTTCGTGGTCTACCAGGGGTCTGAGATATCCTGGCTGGCTTTTCTGTCATTTTCAGAAATGCCCAAAATGTCACCTAATTAGGCTTTCAGATGTGTTTAAGCTTATGCATGTGGCACAAGAGAGAGGGACACAGGAATGTGAGGGTAGGACGCACATCCGGGCTTCTCTTGGGGGAAGGCTTTTGAGAATACAGAGCTTCGGTAACTTTCCACTCCTACGAGCTAGAACACCAGAGCCAGAGGACTGGGAAGGGCACGTCACCTTAGCACATGGTGACCCCGAACCTGGCACAGCAGTGGAGGCAGGTTTGGAGAAACAGTTACATGATGCGTGAGGACTGACACCTCACGCGGGTTCCATCTGGGAAAACCTGGCGTACACATACTATGCAACACGGACACAGACAAACACATACATGAGCACCCATGAAAATATGAACCTATGAAAAATAAATGTAGTGTGAGAGTAAAAAAACATCATCCCAAGGTGCGCTGTGCGCAGCACATCACCACCTGCCCTCTCCCTGGACCAGGGAGCGCGGCATCCAAAGGCAATGGATGACGTCAGCAGCTTGGTACATTCAGAAAAGAAGGAGCCTGCCACAGACAAGGCTCATCCACGTCCAGGCTGAAATACGTTGATGAGTCCTCGGGGCCCCTCCTCAGGAGATGCCACACTGTGGCCACGTCAAGCAGACCCCCAAAGTCAAGGTCTCCAAGAGCCCACGTGGAAGTAATGCGTGCAATAAATAAGCGTGCCTGAAGAGCTGGCCCTCTGGAGACGGTCACTTGCAGAGGACCCCATTTTGAAGCGGTCTGTTTCTGTCAGTGACGCAGGAAGCGGTGGTCACGTGGGGCAGGTCTTCCTTGACCTTTGGAGAATGGCTGCTGTTGTTGCTGGAGCTGGATTTACTTCTGCTTGGGTCAAGAGCAGGCTGCATGGGCGAGGCCTGGGTCCCCTGGCCCCTGACTAGGCAGCTACACACCAGCCGGAAGAAGGCACGCCGCATCTCTTTGCTGGCCAGAGTGTAGATGACTGGATTCATGGCCGAGTTGAGCACAGCCAGCATGATGAACCACTGACTCTTGAACAGGATGGAGCACTGATTCACCCTGCAGGCCACGTCAATGAGGAAGAGGATGAAAAGGGGGGACCAGCAGGCGATGAACACACTCACTACGATCACGACAGTGCGCAGCAGGGCCATGGACCTCTCCGAGTTGTGGTTGGCCACCCGTCGGCTGCTGGACTTGACCAGGAAGTAGATGCGTGCGTACAGGATGACGATGGTCACTAGAATGGCCGTGAAGATGCTGATGAGGAAGGCAATGTACTTCTTGGAGTAGAGGGGCAAGATGGTAGAGCAATCGGGAAAGTTCTCCAGGCAGTTCCAGCCCAGGATGGGCAGGGAGCCCAGCGAGAAGGCGATCAGCCAGCACATCCCAATCAGGAGGAACACCCGGTGCTTCTTGTTGGCGTCATAGGGCCTCATCTTGATCATGGTCAGGTGCCGCTCAATGGCGATGGCTAATAGGCTGCAGGTGGACGCGCCGAGGGCCACGAACATACTGCCTTCCCTCAGGAACCACACTGTCGGAGACAGGCTGAATGTCTTCCTGCCGGACATCAGAATGTTGACCTTGTAGGCTATGCCGGACAGCAGGTCGCAGAGAGCCAAGTTGCCGATGAAAAAGTACATGCGGTTGTGAAATTTATTGTTTTTCCAGATGGCAATCAAAACCATCAGGTTCTCCAAGACGATGAAGCTACAGGTGACCAAGAAGAGGATGGTGGTGACAGGGGTACCATCATCAGGGGGGTCCTGCCTGCCTTTCAGCTTCCCCACGTAATCGTAATGTTTCCGGAGAGTATCATTTCCTAAGACCGGCTGGTGGGTCTGCGCATGCGTTGCCATGACTTCCTAAAGACAGATGGTCACCGCAACAGTCCACCAGAGGGCGCTCCAGGAACGTTCATTTCAGGGAACAATTGGGCTGGTGATGGTGGATTCCAGAAGGCGTGCAGGCCTGGATCCAGCAAGAGTGCAGAAAATCGGATCTGTAAGGAGAAGAAAGAAGGAACCTTGGATCAAGTGATCTCCGTGAAAACGCTAGCACATTTGGAGGGCTGGTGTGCAGGGAGGGTTGGGTCTCAGGCCCTGTTAGTCAAGTAGAGACCAGGGAAAGCTGTTACTGCAGCTGCCACAGAAGGAACCTCAGTGTTCTAAGGCAGAAGGTGCCAGGGAGCTTCTACCTGGAAACGTCCAGGCACCAGGAAATACTGAGTTAGTTCTCATCCACCACGTGGGAGCTGGTAAGCCAGTGTTCCCAGCTGCAGAGGGAACCAGATTTTTCTCAGGATGGGGAAAAGGGAGGGAGAGAGAAGGAAGGACAGAGGGGAGGATGAGAGGGAGGGGAGGAGAGGTGGAGAAAATCAGCACACAGTATGGGGGATGGCGGCTGAGGAGTTCTGTGTCCTCCCGGATGAGCTTCGGAGGACACAATGGGAAGCGCCCATACTTCCTTGGACCAATTCCCTTGAGGTCCGGATGGGCCTTTGGCCCACCTGGCAGACAGCCTTACGGCATGACCACACAGGCAGGGCAGGAAGAACAGCCTGAGGCTGAGCAAGAACCCTGAGGCCACTGCACTGAGCAGAGCCCAGGGAGGAAGGACTGCGAACCATCCTGGAACCAGCTGCCTCGGAGGTTAAAGGAGAGGGAGGGAAATGGCATGAACTTTGAGTGTGACTTGAAATGCAGAGGGCTGGGCTGGGAGCATTGGCATATTCACAACGCCTGAGGCAGGCAGCTCCATTCTGCAAGTCTCTTTCCCCACCCTGGTGGTACTGGTGATGGTAGTGTTAGTGATTGTTCTTATGGTGGTGATACCCGAGATGGTGGTGGTGATAGTCCTCCTCCCCCTCCTCCTCCCCATCCTCCCCTCCTCCTTCCCCTCCTCTCCTCCTCCCCCTCCTCCTCCTCCTTTCCTCCTCCTCCCCCTCCTCCTCTCCCTCCTCCTTCTCCTTCTTTTTTGACAGAGGGTATCGTGTAACCTAGCCTGACCTAAAAGTTGCTGTGATGACCTTGAACTTCTGACCTCCAGCCTCTGTCTCCCAAGGGCTGAGATTACAAGCTGGAGCCACCATACTTGTTCTTACGCAGTGCTGGGGATGGAACTCAGAGCCTCTGGACTACTAACTAAACACTCATCCTCAGCCCAGCCCTCCAGATTTTTATTTAAACCTTGTCTGTCTGTCTGTCTGTCAGCCTGTCTGTCTGTCAGCCTGTCTGTCTGTCTGTCTGTCTGTCACATTCTACTCGCCTTATGGCTTCTAGGGTCAGGGCAGCCCCTACGGCCTTTCCTCAAGGCTGCCATCACTTTAAGAAGGATGTTGCAAGCTCTCATTTGAAGACTAGAAATTATAAGCAGTGACAGTTTTTTGAGATGCAACAGCATACCCGACGAAAGCCCTTAGGAAGAGAAGGGCTTATTTGGCTCATAGAAGTTTGTTTCCATGCTGATTCCCAATGCCATCGAGTTGATAGTCAAGACTAGACACCAAAGCCAGGAATGTCATCGTCATGACCAGTGTCCAGCCTCATGCCCTGTGGGGGCTGTCCCTGTCACAGCAGCTGTCACAGTTCCTCCAGATACTAGAGGAAGTAGGCAGCATCTGAGGACAACACCCCAAATTAACCCCTGGCTTCCACACACATGCGCCCGTGTGCACACCTAGGTTAATCTGAGAAAAAAGCTAGAGCTGAGTATCAGTTTCCACCTGTGCTATGATCCAGGCTTCAAACACAGTGTGTTCATTCCTGGGACAGATGCCCCTGATGGCAGAGCAGGCAGCCCAGGGACATTTTGAGACAAACCTGGGCATTGTGACCTGGTGGATGGCACAGTTAGTCACTAATTGGGGTGTTGTCTTCAGATGCTGCCTACTTTGGGTATTTGTTTGTTTGTTTTGAGACAAGGTCTCTCTTCTGGCCTGGCCCTTGCCTAGTAGGCTTGACTGGCTGGTCAGAAAGCCCCAGGAATCCTCCTGTCTCTGTCTCCCCAGCACTGGGATTATAAGTGAACGCTTCTGCTTCGCCTGAGTTCTGGGAATTGCACTCAGGTCCTCATGCGTGAGAGTCGAGCTCTTTGCCAACCCAGCCATCTCCCTAGCGCTCCGGATGCTCTCACACCAACTCAGTTGCCTCCTGTGCCTCGATTTCCCAACCTCCCACAGCACTCTGACACACCTCATCACTCCCTGGAAAGTCTGGGCTTTTGCCTCAAGTGTCAGCAGAGGGGAAGAGAGCCGATCGGGACTCCCTCAGGAGGGACAGAGGGTGAGGAACAGGATCTCAGCAAGAGTATGCACAAGGCTGGGCAGAGTGGAAGAAAAACAAGAGAACAGCAAAAGCAAACACCTAGCAATTAAATAACCACAGAGAAAATGAGAGTGGGCACGCCAGGACTTGTGGAGGCCAAAGGCTAGTAGGCTAGCCCAGTTTGCCACGAAGGCTTGGATGATGGTTCTCCTTAATTAAAACTCATCTCTCAGGACCTGAGATTTTATAGCTCATCTTTTGTTAAATATGATTCTCTGCATTTGCAATTTGGAGCTGTCTTTCTCTTTGGGACCTAAACATATATTTCCTCTGGTTTTTCGATATCACACAGCGGGCCACATCCTGGGAGCTAAGTCCTGGACCAAACACCAGGTGATTTTGGATACATCTTGGTGTCACCATGTGTGGTCAGATGCAGTTCACAGAAGTTCTTTCCTCTGTTCCCGAGGGGTGCCGCCCACAGACCTCTCCTTCACTAAAAGATAGCCTGAGCCTTTGGTATCAGTGAACTCTTTGTAGGGCGAGGCCTGGCATCTAAGTACTGTCACCAAGTCACTACAGGGTACACCAGGAGGCCAGCCTGACCCACACCACACAGACAACCCAAACACCCTGAGACCAGCACTCAGATCAGCAACAGGGTCACCGGGGGTCATCTGCTGGTCACCACTGTCACCCATTGTGACCACTGTCTGGGTTTCCCAGCGCAAGTGGATTTATTCTGTTTCTCCCAGTATATATATGAACACATGGGATACCCCACATCTGGCATGCCCCCACCACGCCCCAGGATGCTCATGTTAACCAGGTTTGTGGACGCAGCCAAACCCTTCCTGCTCACAGACTATTGTGTGTCTGCTCACCCTCTGTTGGCTCTGGCTTATAGGCAACAGCAATCCCCCCACCCCCTGCCCCACCCCCTGTCCCCCAACACCCCCTGTGTTGGTTCTCACAGTCTTTTGGTGGACAGGTGTCTCTATCTTTGCCCACCATCCTTGGGTTCTAAGGGGCATGCTGGTATAAAGGGTGGTGATATAACCACGACCAGGAAGTGCTGGCCTCTCTGACAAGCAGGTGTCCAGCTCGGCCTATGAAATGCGTCAAAGGGCCCCCATTGAAGGCAAGCTGGATGCAGCAGGCAGTCTTGCATTGTACTTGGGGAAGCAATGAGCAATGACCCTGGTTTTTTTGGGGGGTGTTTCTCTGTATCATTTTGGAGGCTATCCTGGAACTGGCTCTGTAGACCAGGCTGGCCTTGAACTCACAGAGATCCGCCTGCCTAGGGGAAGCAATAGCCCTGTAAGTCGGACTGCTGATTCATTTCCATTGGAACAAAAGGAAGCTCCTGGGCTGGGGAAATGGCTCAGAGCACTTTGTGCATGGGCTGAGAGCCTGGGTTTGACTCCCCAGGTGGCATGGAAAGCCAGGCATGATGGTGCACTTCTGAAATCCCAGCACTCCCGTACGAGATGGAAGAATACCCAGATTTGCCAGCAGACGGGCTAGCCTGGTATACACAGCAGTGAACAACCAAGGAGACCTCGCCTCGAATGAGGTGGGAGGGCAAGGACTGACACCTGAGGTTGTCCTCTGACCTCTACACACACACTGGCATGCATGAGCACACACACACACACATGCACACATACACATCACACACACACATGCACACATACACACACATGCACACATACACATCACACACACATGCACACATACACATCACACACACACATGCACACATACACACACATGCACACATACACATCACACACACACATGCACACATACACATCACACACACACATGCACACATACACACACACATGCACACATACACATCACACACACATGCACACACACCATTCACACATATACACACACCACACACACACCACTCACACAGGGTTTTTTTTTTTGTTTGTTTGTTTTTTGTTTTTTGGTTTTTACGAGACAGGGTTTCTCTGTATTGTTTCGGAGGCTATCGGTCCAGCCCGGCCTCGAACTCACAGAGATCCGCCTGCCTCTGCCTCCCGAGTGCTGGGATTAAAGGCGTGCGCCACCACCGCCCGGCTCCACACAGGGTTTTTTTAAAAAAAGAAATCTGATGTTGAGATTGTGGTTAGTCTTCTAAAATGTGAGGCGTCCTCTGCAGCTAGGGAGGTTCCGCTGAGCTCTGGTAGAGATCTCTCAGCAGCACCGGTCTCGGTCTCTCAGCTCACATTCCTCTATAGTCCTCCTTCCTTGCCTGTGTTCATCAGCACACTCCCGGTGTTTGCATTAGCAAGCACCCCTGCACCCCTACGGACTCCTCACCCCCCTCTGCTGGCCCCTCTGATCTGACGGTCACAGCCACTCTGTGTTTAATGGAAGCCACTGTTCACATCTGAGCTGTCCTTGCACCCGGCACCTGAGCACCATTTTGGCCTCACGATGCTGATCACACAGCTCTCCGTAAGAATCCGACACCAAATGGATTTTCTTTTTGCCTAGAAGGAAGGGAGACGCCTTGACCAAATGGCTCCGTGGTGGGTGACCCCACGCAAGACCCCGCCAATATTAGGCACCCTCCCCCCAATCCAATCCAAAAGCTGCGTCCCTTGGGGGAAGCAGCCTGGGAGAAGGGTCCGATGGTTTCCAGATGTGCCCTTCCGCACTAGCGACTCACTTTCTCCATATGGCAGCGTAAAAAGTAAACAAACTATAAAAAGAAGGAAAGGCAGGGGCAAATATCTCTGCTGTCTCGTCTTCTCCCCCCTCCTCCCCTCCTCTTTTCTATTCTTTTCCCTCCTCCTTCCCTCTTTCTCTCTCTGAGAAAAAGAAATCTCCCTTGGTCAGAGGAAGGACTCCATGTTTGCAAAGACATGTCCTTCCAGGGACACCGATGACCTCATCCTCTAAGCTGAATCAAAGCAGCCACGATTTGACAGCGAACAGCAGGTCTCGGAAAGCTGCAGTCCGCTTTGTTTTCATCTTCACTTAAAAGACTGGAGAAGTGAAATAACCAGCGGGCCCAGTTCATGGCTCCCAATCCTGGAAAGGGCCTTTGCTAATGAGTCGCCTCACTCTGGTTTTCTGCCTTGGCCTCACTCTGCCTCCAGAGACAGTCCTGGACAGAATGGAGGCTTCACTCCCTCAGCACCACACACCAGGCTCATCCCCGAAGCACCCTGAGAGATAAAGGTTACAGATGAAAGGGGGAGGGGGGTGAAGACTTTCCATCTCTCCCGCTTTTCTTCCTTCAAGCAGGGATACAAGTCCCTCTGCCTGGTGGGGCTTTACGGGGCCTGCTGTCTGCCCTACACGTCCTCATTAGCAGACGAGATGATGTTACAGATCCAGATGTTGTCCAAGAAACCCCAGATATGGAGGTCATGTCCCAAGAATGCTGGCTGCCCTGTGAATGTCCTGGGCCAAATGACACATCTGTAAGAAGGCATCAGGTTATGATGCAAGGCCTTTATTTTCTTTTCCCTCCTTTGCCTGCCAGGCAGTCTTATCAAATTCTCCCTATGGTGCTTGTTCTCGGTAAGGGCAGGGGACCAACTTACTGCCAAGATTCCAGAAAATGAATGTCGACATGTGGAAATATCTTCCATCAGGAAGATAAAGGCATGCACAAACATGAGGTATCCTGCCCAGGAAGTCCATCCTGGTCACTCCATGTCACATCTAATCCCCAAGATAGCATGCGATTTCTGAATGAACACAGGGAAACTGAGGCTGGGAGAGATCCTGTGGTCTTGGAGGCAGAGCTTGGCTAGGCTGAATGCCAGGCATCTGTTTCAGCCCATCCCTTTGGGGATAAGCTTTTTATGAGTCAGTCACATGTCATAGGTCCCTTAACTAGGAGGTGCTAAGAGTCTCTGAAGCCTCTTTACAGTTTAATTGCTTGAAGCTACTGGAATGTCAGTCTGGGAGCTTTGGTGGAGTGTTTGGATAGCTCTGAAGACAGAAGAATGGAAGGAGCATCCAAAGACAAGGGACACAGTCCATCTGCTGAACACCCCTTTCAAGTGCTGTGGAAACTCTTTTAGAATTCTCTAACATGAATCCAAAATTGATAAACACGGAATGGTGAAGGTAGCCATGATGATAAGATTCAGGGACCCCAGCGCCACATGTCAGCTAACACACACAACTTGTTTAAGAGCGACCTTCTGCCTTTGGTAGAAAAAGGGGATTTAACAGCCACAAGGGAACCCCAACATTTTCAAAATTATGACACACTCAACATTTGATTATTCTTGTAACCACAATATGCCCATAAACTGTAGGCATCGAGGAAGAGATTTGTGGGACAAAGTGTCACGATTTCCAGAAAGAGGAGCAGTCCCTGATTCATGGGAAGCGGGTCATCAGGCCAGAACACAGAGCTCCACAGGAAGTGAGAGATCCTATATCCAAATATGGTAGAGAACCAGGAGGGTCGTGTGTGTAAAAGAAAATCATAAATGACATTGGAAAGATGCTAAGTAGTTGTGACATCATTTTCCTCATACTAGGGGGGTCCCTGAGGGTGGACTCTGCAGGTGGGCTCTCTGGCATGTGTGAAGACAGAGAGACACTGACCGGATGTGAGCATCTTCTGGTCTGCAGATAGGAAGACCCAACATGGGCTCCTATGGCATCGTAACTCACCCCAAACTGAGCTTTGTACCCCTTAAAAAGCTTACAGCTATAGATACCTCCACAACTCCTCAAACAGCATACACAGACACACTCACATACACATTTCATACACACATTCATATATGCACACTCACACACTCTCCCACACGCACATACTCACACATATACACTCCTACACATTCACACACTCACAGTTTCACATGCATACTCATGAACAGACACATGTGTGTGCAAACACACACACACACACCACCACCACCATCACCACCTCAACAAAACAGCCTGACCACAGCCACACTTGGCAGCCATTTCCCTGCAGTATATGACTCTTCACTCCACTTTCTAGGAATTGCAGTTTCTTGACCCTGTCTGCCTGGTTTTCGCCTATGAAGGAAGGAACTTTGAATAGATAAGTTTTGTAGGTGGTGATATGCAATACCGGAGACTTCTGACTGCAGATTTTAGAATGGTGAGTGATTCTGGAGGTCTCAGAGCACTGGCTGGGGGGTGGGGTGGGGGAGGTTACAGGGTAGAAGAGCCTTCCATTCAGGGTGATGTTACCGTGATGTTCAAACAAAGCATTCCCTTAAAACAGCTGGCAAGACATCCCTCTTACACCAAAACATAAGGAATGTGGCATCAGAAGTGTCCAAGACATCAGAAGTGTCCAAGACCAGAGAGACAGGGACACAGAGATCAAGCGCAGGCACAGGATTAACAGCTACTCTTCCCTCCATCCTATCTTAGTTAAGAACCCAGTACCAATTTTCCCTGAGAGCCTCATTATCGCGTTGCAGGCACCCCTGTATTCCAGCTCCAGAGCTGACACCCCTAATTGCCTAGTTTAAAAAGTGCTAAGAAAACTGGAATTTTGTAGCTAATAAAACTTAAAAGAACGACACCCCCCAGGGAAAAAAACCACAGCCACCCCCCATTCCCGGGTTTTCTTCCAATGAGGACACCTAACTTCTGAATTAGTCACGTAAAGCGAGGGAATTTGGAAAGCCTGCTCACTATGCTCAGGGTTTACATTTTAAAAGCCCTGGTTGTAATTTAAAAGAGTCCTATCCCCCTCCACCAGCCCTGGGAGGTGGCTAGGTCACCGGAGTGAATGACCTGGAGAAGAGGAGGAGGTGGCCGGTTGCGAGGCATTCGCGAGCCCAGGTCACTGCCGTGCCCCGACTTGGTTGGAATTTTATCCAAAGAGTGGTCCGGGTGGACCCAGAGCCTCTCAACCCAAGATTCGGGTTTGCACAACTCCCGGCCGGATCTCGCCGCTCACCTCGGTTTGCAAGGCACATCTGGGCTGGCTGCATCCTGCGGTGTCTTAGCTAAGACTCCAGCCTAGGGGCTCCGGAGGTCGTTCCTGGCCTCAGGTTTTCCTCCGAGTCGTCCAGCCACCTCGCTCAGCACCCGGACCTGGTCGCTCTCCCCTGAACTCGCTCACCCAGACTCTGCCCCAGAGGATCCGAGGCAAACTTTTGCAACGGCCCTTCGGGGCGGGGCCCATAATCACCCCGCCTCCTGCCGCCCCTAACCCAAGCTGGCCGGCCTATTCCCTGCTATATCCCGGTCCCCAGCCACGTCCCCGCCCCGGGGCCGCGTCCCCGCCCAGCCTCTCTCTGTCAGTCTGCCTCTCACCCAGGCTGTCAGGACCCAAGGCTGGGGACTCTTCACCCCTTTGGACTCCCCCTGCCCCTATTACTCCACCCATCCCACCCCCAAAGAACCTGACTCCAGGGTCCTGCGTCTATCCTGCAAATTCTCCGTGCTCCGAGACCCAGTAGCTGCAGACACCGAAATGGATTCAGAGCTGGGCTTGGGTAGCCTGTCTAGGTGGCCAGGAGGATTGGGGCGGATCCATATTAATACTGTTTCTCCCCTCAAGACGACTAGAGTTAAGCATACTATCTTTAACGCCATTGCCTTGATAGGGACCAGCTCAGTCTGAAACAGACCGACTGCCAGTTTGAGCTGGTAAGCTGAGCCTTCCGCCCCTCTGGCTCTCCCACCCCACCTTGTCCCTCTACCAGCTGCAAGGCAGGGGCCCCCGAGACACTTGTGTCCTGGCTCCCATGTCTTGCCCACCAGAGCTCTTAACCTCATTCACACCCCAGACTACTCCTGTGCTCTGGGCAAGTCTCGCCAGCCCTGGGGGAGAACTGAGAATGTCTGGAAGGGAACTGCTCCGTTGTCAGTTACAAAGGAAATGCAAAGACCTCCAGACCGGCTTGGGGAGGGAGAAAGGAGAGGAAGCAGAGCATGGCTATGTTCCAGAGGAGGCAGGGTCCAGGCCCCTGTTACCTTCTCTCTCTCTTGTCTACAGAAGGTGAATTTGGAGCAGGACTCTGTTTACTTGGGCTTCATCTGGCATGTGAAGGCAGAACTTGGCTGGCCTTGGCCTTCTCTGTTGCCTGGCAAGAAACACAGGCCCTCAGGGTCATGAGCCCCGCCTGGGCTGCTCGGTGGCAGAGTGATTCCCCCGAGCTCTGGGTCTACTTGCCCAGCCGTCAAATTTGCTTAGTGTTTTGGACACAGCTGGGAGAAGCCATTTCTCTTCCCCAAGTGCAATGGGAATGAGTGTGTCTCAGAGCGTTGGACTCCAACGAGAAGGAAGAGGGGACGGCAGTTGAAGATGCTTCTGCAGCCCTTTCTACAGCCATTTCCTGTGACCAGGACACAGTATCTTGGCCACTGTGTCAAACCCTACGAAAAGGCCCAGGCCTCTGTTCCCACCACGTTGTCACCATCACCGAGTCACCATTACCGCAGCACCCCTACCGCCACGGCTGGCAGAGATGTGCTTTTACAGCATCTGCATCTCCCCAGGACAGCGGTGTTTGCTCCTGATATGACTGGATAACCCTGAGTTCCTGTGACCGTTCCTCCAGCTCCAGTCTCAGGAATCAGTCTTCCACAGCCTGAGAGGTACCAGGCTCTTACTGCTAACGACAGGCTTCCCCGAGAGTGACTTCACCTGCAGCAACCCTGAGGTGTCCCTGAAACCTATATTTCAATGAAATTATTTTCTCTCAAAGATTCCCAGCCAGAAGCAGCTATCTTCCCAATCCAGGCCTGATGGAATCCCCACCCCATGTGCTGTACCGGAGTCCTACCTCACCCCTGTCTCCTGTCATGGCCTTACCTCACCCCTGCCTGCTGTGGTGGAGTCCTACCTCACCCCTGCCTGCTGTAACGGAGTCCTACCTCACCCCTGTCTCCTGTCATGGCCTTACCTCACCCCTGCCTGCTGTGGTGGAGTCCTACCTCACCCCTGCCTGCTGTGATGGAGTCCTACCTCACCCCTCTCTGCTATGATGGAGTCTTACCTCATCCCTGTCTGCTGTGATGGAGTCCTACCTCACCCCTGCCTGCTGTGGTGGAGTCTTACCTCATCCCTGTCTGCTGTGATGGAGTCCTACCTCACCCCTGTCTGCTGTGGAGGAGTCCTACCTCACCCCTGTCTGCTGTGGTGGAGTCCTACCTCACCCCTGTCTGCTGTGGAGGAGGCCTTCCCTCAGTCTGCTGTGCTAGAGACCTTACCCCTTCCACTGCTCTATGTCTTGTCTTTAAAGCCCTGACAGTCAACTCTCACTCACAATGCATCTCTAAGCCCACAGATCCCAGATTTCTCTGACTGTGTCTCCCTAGAGAAGTAGTTCTCCTTTTAGGGTTATCGACTGAAAGTCTTCCCTGTGTATTGCTAGCTGATGAGAGGAAGCCAGTTCACAAGCTCAGCAGGAACGGGGGATAGGGAATCCTCATTCTGAGACCATTCCTGACAAGGTAGAGTTGGACAAGTGTGTTGGAAGGCATGAGACCTTTAGGTGGAAGCCTGTGAAACAGTGGTCTGACCACACAGCGCTGGCTAAAAATGAAGCAATGTTTTCCATGGAGATGTCAACAGGTGTCTATTGTCCTGTGGCCTCTAGACTCATCTTTGGGGTGCCTCTTGGGTTACCCATGTAGTCTCTGAGAATCATTCTCAGCATGCTTGTGAGGGTGTTTGGGTGAGAAGAACCTCGGGCTGGCCAGGGTGGGGAAGTTTTGTTCAATCCCGTGGGCATGACGTAGACTGTTGTGAAGACAAAGGACCAGTCCCCCTAGCTAGAGAGCACCCTCTGTCTGACTGTCTATACCCACAGCAGTGCATATGGCTTCAGACCTGAGTTAGCACAGTAACTCCACAGGGCTTGCATTTGTTCCTTCCACGAATGAGTCAGTCCCTCCTGGCAGGTGTGTTTGTATTACGTGTGTCTGCATACATGTATATATTCTATTGGACTGGGTTTCTTGAGAGTGCTGGCTGCTGGAATTGTGGTTCCAAAGAGAAAAATGAACTCTTGGTAGATAGACACCATGGGAGAAAGATGATCCTCTTAGGCTATATCGGGGACTGGGGTCTTGTGGTCACTCTGCAACTCGATAGACAACCTCAAGCCACTTCCTCTATGTGACTTACACCACTCAGATTTTTGAGAGAGATAGCTTTATGTTCAGACCTGGCTGTGGCCTTGCAGAATGGAGCATGGCCTCACATGTCACAACCCGATTTGGGACCCACTGTGAGCCTGTGACTCACCGCCACATTCTTCAGGGGGGAATTCTTGCCGTGGCAGTCATCTGCCAACGCCAACTGACTACAGCGCCTTGTCCCCATCACCGCACTCCTACTCTGCCCCCTGTCGTCATCCCTGAGGTCAGCCAGGAAGGAGTTCCAGGAACCATTCTTCTCACAGTTCATGTTTTAGAAAGGAGTTACTAGTCTTCAGAGACATAACTCATGTATACCGTGTCTGTGTGGTATGTTTACTGTGAGAATGTGTGTGTGTGATGAGGGTGTTTGGGCAATGTGTAGTGTTTGATGTATTGTAGTGTGCTTGGGCACGTTTGAATAGTGTGTGTTTGTGCAGTGTATCTGTAATGAGGTGTGGTGTGTGTGTGTGTGTGTGTGCTTATGATGTGAGTGTGGTGATTCATGTAGTATGTGATGTGTGTGTGAGTGGTGAACTTGTGTGTGTTGTGTGGGATTGTATATGTGTGTATTTGTATGGTATATATGTGTATGTTTCTAAAGTGCATGGCATGTGATACACATGTTTGCATGGTGTATTTGTAGTGAGTAATGTGTGAGTATGTATGTATTGTGTGTGATATGTGTTTGTATATGACGTGGGTGTAGTGTATGATATAGTGTGATGTGTGTTTACACGTGTGATTTTTGTGATACATGTGGTGTATGTGTTGGGATGTGGGGGTGTATGCTGAAGGAAGAAAGTGTGTTTGACTCTTTGTGGAAGATAACCACAAGAGCCAGGAGGTTTAAAAGGAGGTTGACATTTGGCCTTCGGGAGTCCCATGGCAGAGCTTCTGAACCCGGGACTGACTCTCCTTTGAATGGTAGATGACTAGAGGTCGGGCCCTGCTACTGTGAGGGTGGAGTCAACCCTGGGGTTAGAGGTATGAAATCTCACCTTCAGCCTCTCCCTTCATCTCCAGGGCAGAGGGGCTGGGGAGTTCCCGTCAGCAGTATCCAGGGCCAGCATTGATTGCTCTGCTGTTGGCTCCATCAGGCCTACACCAGAATTCAGAGAACTCCAGAAGGGTGGGTATGTGGAGAAAGGGTGTGTACAGGTGGGCATGCCCATGGGCGTGCATATGTGAAGGCCAATGGTGGGCATTGAGGTGTCTTCCTCTACCACCATGTGTTTTCTTTTCCTTACTTTTTTGGGGTGGTGGAGGGCAGGGTCCCTCACTGAATTTGATGCTCACTAATTGCCTAAATTGGCTGGCCAGACCTCTGGGGATCCTGACATCTCTGCTTTCCCAGCTCTGGAGTTATAGTAGATCACCATGCCTGGCTTCTGCATGGATGCTGGGAATCCGAAATCAGGTCGTCATCATATACAAGCGACAGGCACCTTACTCACTGAATCATCTCTCCAACTCATTCTGTAGTCTTCCAGACATCTCTAGAGGATACTTTATCCAATGTAAATGCCATTGAAATAGTTTATATGCTGTAAGATTCAGGGAGGAATGACAAGAAATCATGTGTACATGTTCAGCATAGGCTCAGGTTTTTTATACTTCAACCCATCGCTACTTAAATCTGTGATTGCAGGACCCTTGGCTATGAGGGGCTAAATATGTATGACATGTTTTAGGGTAGGAAGATAAGGAGAAATAGGGTGAAGATGAGCAGTGATCTGAGTTGAGAAGTGAGTAGGTTAAGAGGGAATGGGAAATTCCCTGCCCGATGGTGTGTACGTGTGTGTGTGTGTGTGTGTGTGTGTGTGTGTGTGTGTGTGTGTGTGTGTGTGTACTTACCTGTGGATGCTCACAGAGACCAGAGAAGAGGGCATTGGATTCCTTGGTCCCCTGAAGTTGGAGTTACAGGTACTTGTGAATTTCATGATGTGGGTCTGAGAACCAAACTCAGGACCTCTGCAAGAATAGTACATGCTCTTAACTGCTGAGCCATCTCTCCAGCCCCAACACAGGGTTTCTTTGGGGGACAATGAAAAGAGTCTAAAATAGACTGTGGTAGTTATTCCTTTCTGCAAATGTGCTAAAAACACCATAAAGCTGCCCGCATTCTATGGTGGTGTGTGGTCTGAATTTTATTTCATTGAAGTTATTAAAATGGCCCTGTAAGTCTGTGTAGGGTATTTCTAGAAAACAGCCTATTTGGGGGAAGGCTACTATTGGTGTGCACAGGTGCCTTCTCATTCTATTCCTCGCTTATAACTGAGTCGTTTTAAATGCACACTTATTAGCTTCACTTAGAGAAACCTAAATGTGAAGTCTGTCCTACAATGCTGTGTGCCAGAGCATCTGGGTGGAGCTGTGTGGACTTGGCGTGTGCACTGCTGGATATGACAGAGCCCTGCCGTGTTCCTTACTGTGCTGTGTTCGTCCCCTCCAGCACGCAGTCTGCAGCTCTGCCTCGGTAGCTCTATGGGGATCTAGAGAACAGGGCAGGGCTGGACATGGGCTCAGTTGATGTTGATAGAGTGCTTGCCGGGCAGGCACGAGGCCTTCGGTTCCGTTTCCAGTGCTGTACAAACTGGCTGTGGCGGGGGCACACCTGTAGTTCAGCGCTCAAGAGGCATAGGAGGGAGGAAAGGAAGTCACAGTCAGGGTCCGTCCGTTTGCTGTTCGGCATCTGGGCTGCTTATCCTTGCTATCATGTGTGTTGTCACGATGGCCGTGCAGGGATTTCTTTGGCTGTAGTCCCAGAAACAGGGCAGTGGAATCATAGGATGTATCTATTTTCAGTTCTTTCCCATAGTATCCGCACCACTTTACATTCCTGCTAAAAACGTATAAGAACCTCTTTTCCCCACGTCTCGGTCACTGTTGTGTTGCTGTGAAGAGAGACACCATGGCCAAGGTGACTCCTACAAAAGAAAACATCTAGCTGGGGGCTTACTTACAGTTTCGGAGGTTTAGTTCACCATCATGGCAGGGAGCACGGCAGCAGGTTTGGCAGGCCTGGTGCTGGAGGAGTAGTTGAGAGCTACGTCCTGATCTTCAGGCAGAGAAGGAGACACTAGTCTTGGCGTGGGCTTCTGAACCCTCAAAGCCTACCTCCAATGATGTACTTCCTCCAACAAGGCCACACTTCCTAATCCTTCTAGTCCTTTCAAATAGTACCACTCCCTGGTGATTAAACATTTAAATATATGAGCTTATGCAATGTTTATGCAAATCACCGCACCCCATACCTCAACAGCATTTATTTATTCATTTGCTATTTTTGTATGTTGTGTGTATGTTGTGTGTGTGTTTGTGTGTGTGTATAAGAGGGGGGTTATGAAAATATGTGGACATGTGTGCTTGTGTGTATGGACACCAATAGGTGTCTTCTTCAATCACTTGCTACAGTTTTTATTTATGTATACTTAAATATTTTTATTAGTTCTTTGAGAATTTTATAATATATTTTGGCCATATTTGCCCTCTTCATTCTTCTCTGATCCAGCCCCACCCCCGTACTCCTCAGTTTCATGTCCTTTTTAAATGTTCAATAATCCATCTACCCTAATTTGTGCTGTCTGCATACTTCTGAGCATGGTGCTATCCACTGGAGTGTGGTTGACCTACCACCAGTAGCCACAGCCTGAAGCCAAACCAACTGTCCCTGCTCCAGAAGCCACTACTACTCAGTTAGAGGTGGGGCTCGTGAACACCTCCCCGCTCCCTGCTAGAGTGTTAAGTAGACTGACCTCGTGTAGGTTTTGTGCAGGCCAACACAGCTCCTGGGAGTGTTCCTGAGTCCCATGTTCAGGACACACCGGATCTTACAGTCTGCCACCCTCCCTTTCACTGCGCCTTGGGGAAGTGTGTCATAACGGTGTCTCATGTGTGGCCGAGCACTCCACAGTCACTTTATTTTCTGCATTTTGACCAGCTGTCAGCTTCTTTGTTAGCCACCATCCACTGCACAAAGAAATATTTTTAGATGAGGTCCGAGAGCTTCACTAGCCCATGAGAAGAGAGACAGAAACTACTCAGAGGGTAGTTAATTAGGGGAGTCATAGGGAGGAAGGTTAAATGGGAGAGGAATGGAAGGGTAGGGCAGAGGAGGGAGTTAGAGGAAGAATAATTAACTCTAAGGATGTTTGAAAAAGCCATATGGAAATCTATTTCATAAGCTCCATATATAGTACACAAATGTATTGTATCCATATAAAAGAATTTTGGTTGGAGTTATCCTACACAGGGGTCTATGCTCATCCCAGAAGTCATAGGTTGCCAAATAAAAAGCCAGTGCCAGTGTGGGATACTTCTCTTCAGGTTGTTGGTTAGAAGTATCCCAGAGACTGTCAAAATAATACAGGCTACTGTCATCGCTCTTGATTGCCCATCTGCCCACCAGAACTTGATGATAAGTCCCTATAGCATAAGAGAGTACAGGCATCGGCCACACAGACAGAGAGGAATCAAATTGGGTACTGACCAGGAAGTTTCCTTTCTGCTGCCTGGTTCTCTTAGTACTGGAAGGTTCTATGTGGTTCTCTCTCTCTCTGTGTGTGTGTGTGTGTGTGTGTGTGTGTGTGTGTGTGTGTGTGTGTGTGAGAGAGAGAGAGAGAGAGAGAGAGAGAGAGAGAGGTCACCAATAGCTTTTCTGTGAACCCTGTGAACTGTAATAATGTCTGTCATGGCAAGATAGGCCCATGGTGGCATGACTGTTTAGGAGGTAACCAAATACCTTCTCCTTCAATTTAAAACCCATCTGCAGGAGGAAACACATGCATAGTACTGCAAATCTGGCCAAGAACCTATGATTAAGGAGTTCACAGGTCCCAGGGAGTAAACCTACTGCTGTTATTTTTCCAAATTGACCTAATATTAAGCTGCCCTCTCAATTTATATAGTATATATGTATTATATATACACATATATATTTAGGCAGGGTCTTCCACTCAACCCATCCATTTGGCTAAGGTGGTCAACCGATGGTTTAGCTGCCCGGGATTGCATTTTTTAAAAACCTGGGTGTGAGGATCTGAATTCAAATTCTCCTGTTTGCACTGCAAGTGCTTTCCCATCAATCCGTGTCCCTCTCCCTCCTGTGTGTTATGTGGGACTGCACACAGATTTGTGTGTGGGGTTCTGTCTTCACATCCTTAGATCTTTCTCCGCTCTCTCTGACTTGGTTTTTGAGACAAGGTCTCTCTTTTTCATATGGGTTTGGAAAGTCAGCTGGGGCTGGGGGTGGGGTGCAGGCCAGTGGGCCCCAGGAATCCATCTCTCTCCTCCCTAGCACTGGGATTATAAATGCTTACTGTCACACCAGGCTTTTAAGTGGTTTCCAGGCATTGACTTAGTGCCTTATACTTGCCAAGTAAGCCAGCTCTACTTTTTATTAATTTTTTTAATGATAGCCACTGTGACTTGGGTAGGATGGAATCTTGAATTTTTGTTCTTCATTTCTCTGCTGACTAAAGGTATTGAACGTTTTAAAACATTTGGCATCATGGGAGAAAGGCTTCAAGGTGCTGGTTCAGGAAGTGCTTTCTAGATAGGACCCCAAGGTCCAGGAAACAATAGTCCTTTTAAGCATAGATACACTAGGAGAAAGACCCAGATATGCTAAGGCAGAGAAGGAAGACTCACTACCCACTCCCCATGTGCTGCGGTGTTGGGGGCAGCTGGATTGCTTCAGACACCCTTTTGCGAGAGACAGAAGCACCACAGTGGTTTGCAAGTGAGAAACCAAGGCTCAGAAAGGGGAACTCAGAGCCACGCAGGCAAGAGTGGGAGAGCCCACGGACAGCGGACTATCACATAACCATAAACTCGCTTCTGCCCTGGTTGTTCCTCTGGGGACAGACAGCCTCTTCCCAGCGATCCTACCGGGAACCGGCTGTTTAACTAGTACAGGAAACTAGCTCAGGGGCAATTGCAGGTTTACACTGTTTCTACAAGCAGCAGCCTGGGGCTTTTACTCAGAGAAGCAGCGTCCCTGCTTCCACCGGACAAGGGATGCTCTGCTGTACTGACTGCAGGGAAACCTTGGGACTTGGGGCAAATACTTAACTTCTCTGACACCAGGAGTGGGACTTTCTGCCAGCAGTGTGTTAAGGCTTTCAGAGGCGAGTTGACAGCAGATAGAGAACCGAGAAAGCAGCCAGGGCCTGTGCGCATGCGCATGTTTTCAGCCTGCTCTCTGGAAGATCCTGCTTTGGGTGTGGGTGGCCTGGATTCTCGTCATCACCTCTTCACCCCCTCTCCCATATACACACTTGCAGCGACACTATTTTGGGTTGGAAAGTAGCTGGAAGTCTTGCACGTGAATACCACAACCAGGCAGTACAGATTTCAGCAGTCTGGGTGTTTTCTGCCAAATTGCACCCCCCATGGATGCCCCACCTGGGAAATCATGGTGGGGGCTGACTGGCGCAGGGCGCTTCGTTTCCGGACAGTTCCCAGAGGAGGTAAACTGCATCATTCAACAGAAATGCCCGGTGGTGCTGCCGCACTGAGCAACCTAGGGAGGATAGGTGGGTCAGGAGCCAACCTGCTTGCTGCCTGCTGAGACTAGTTTGGTGCGCTCCCACTGTGCCCTTAGGCTTCTGAACGAGTGTCTGCAATGTTCTGGAATACATTTGCTTATTCTTGGCCACCAAATGGTTTGATTTGTGGTGGTGGTGGGACCGGGAGGGTGGGGACGAAGTGAGTAGCAGTTGTCAGTTTCCTCCTGCTTCCAACATCAAAGGCTGCGGATGACAAACCGAAGGGCTGAGGAGGGCTTGGTGAGGCAAGAGGAGACAGCGCCAGCCAAGCCCAAGCTGGTGCCTGTGTGGGCAGGACACACACACACACACACACACACACACACACACACACACACACACACACACACGGACTCCCTCCTCGGGACAGCCCTTGGAGATCAGCTTCAGGTTAAGACAGGAGCCACACAGAGAGGCATTGGTTGTGCCAGAGTTGCACAGCTATGTTTGTCACTTTGGCCCTTGAAACTCTGCTACGTTTCCTTCCTACTCCACTTGCAGTCGTTGGATCTATTCTGATTACATTTGGGAACTGCAGCCTCCTTGCAAGCCATGGACTGATCCTTCCCCTGAATGACCAGTACCTGTCACGGGGATTAATGTCGGCAACTTGACTGGATCTTGAATGTGTCCGAGAGGGAGTTTCTAGGTTGGGCTACTTGAAGTGGGAAAAGTCCTCTAAATGTGGGGTTCACCCCTTGGGCTGGGGGTCTAGAATGAATAAACAGGAGAGGAGAACTAAGCAGCAGCACTTGTCTCTCCCCTCTTCCAGACTGCAGGCATGACGTACCCAGCTCCTCATGTTTCTGCCTCCATGCTTTCTCCACCATGATGGACTAAACCGCTCTTTCCCTAAGCACCGGGTATTTTGTCACAGCCATAAGGACAGTAACTGGTTCCCTGGAGGGCAGAGGTGAAGGGAGGGGGAGAGGAGGGTGGGCCTGTGGCAGACCCTGGATCTTGCCATTCTCCACCTCTCTGAGCTCTGACCAGCATAGGCTAGGGTAGAAGATTCTGGATGGACCTACGGGGTCCCTTTGAGTGGCCCCTGCCCCTGAGGGTGGTAGGGCAGGCTGAGCTACTGCCTTGAGCAGAGAGAGCACTGGCATCCTGCCTCTGCATCACTCTTTAGGCTCTGTGAGTCAGCATCCTCTGCCACCCCGAATACAAAGTTGGGTACCCAGCATTCAAAGAGTCATAGAAACTGCATAGCCTCGTCCAGATACACATGTGTGGCAAGTTCCCTTCAGGGTTAGTTGTCTGGAAATGATGCATGGATTTACGTAAAACAACAACAACCCTTTAAAGAAACTGAGGGAAATGTGGGGGCTGGGGGGAATCTCAAATCAATTTAGTAACCTAAATCATCATTTGAAGAAGAGTAGAGAAGGGATGACAGCAGGGACAATAGACAGAAAGAGCCAATGAAGAGACAGAAATTATGAAAAGTGGGAAATACAACAGAATGAAAATATGGATGAGTTGAGAAAACAGAGATGGGGAGGAGGACTCCTGGGACAGCCGCTCTAGTGTAGCCTCAGTGAGATGGACCAACTTATTGAGAAGTGAAGGTTACTGGCCGGCTACCTCCCTCTCAATACGAAACAACATACTTAACAGTCTTACAACTATCAAGGAAATGAAATCAATCATTTACACACATTCAAAAAACATAAAAGGGAATCTCGGGGTCTGGCCTCCAGAGTGTTGAGATTTCAGGGATTTGACACCATTCTCTCTCTCTCTCTCTCTCTCTCTCTCTCTCTCTCTCTCTCTCTCTCTCTCTCTGTGTGTGTGTGTGTGTGTGTGTGTGTACTTGCATGCATCACTGGGGACTGAAGCCAGGGCCTCACACATGCAAGGTGAAAACATTCTACCATTTGGTCTACAGCCTCACCTTAGGAAAATCTTTACCTAAACCTTACATCTTCTACAAAAGCTATTACAAAGAAGACCATAGATTTAAGATCAGTATAAAGCTTTAAAACATTCATGAGATAACATAGGACAGTGTCTTTATGGTCTAGACCTGGTAGCAGAGTGATCAGATATGACAAAAAGGTATTTATATATGTGTGTATAAATAAATGTAGCAACAAACCAAAATTCATCAAAATGGAAAGGTTTGCTCAGCAGAAAAAAAATCCCTGCTTGAGAGGGGAGACAGCTGAGCAACAGCCTGGAAGAAATATTTGCAAACCACGAATCTAACAAGGAACTGCTATCTAGGATATATAAAGAACTCATTAAAAAATCAAGAAGAGTCAAATCAAGGGTGGACAGGATAGGCAGAGGGGTCACATGGATGGAAACAGATTCATGGCTAGTCATGAGAGACGTGCAAGTAAAACCACAGTGAAGTCTTTGCAGTGGTCTGTGAGGACAGCTAACACAGAACACTGCCTGGCTAGCTGCAGGAGAGAGAGAGCAGAGAGTCTGGTTTTCTCCACTGTGAATGGAAAGTGGTACAGGCGACTTGGAAAACAACTTGTCAGTTTCCTAAAAACATAAAGAATAAGTATGAGTCTACTCAGGAGAATTCATGGAAGGTCCCCCTGAAGTCCTACAAGTGATCAATCACACTGAAACCCCAAACTGGAAACAGCTAAGCCATTCCCTGTGCAGAACCATTAAGAGGATTCTGGCCTCTAGGTTGTGAGGATGGACTCAGCTACATGCTACAACCTGGATGGAGTGCTAGGATGTCATGTTATGTGGAAGAGTCAGTTTCTAACTGGCTCTCACTATAGCATCCGCTTTTAGTTTTATAATGTGGGGAGAGGTGTCTGGTTTCCGCTGGGGTGTGATGGTGAGAGGTGTGGGTGTGGCCATGAATGGTGAACACCCTGAGATACTTCTGCCTCTATGTATGTGTGTGTTCACGTGTGCATGTATGCAGAGGCAAGAGGTCATTCTCAGGCATCAGCCACCTCTATGTTTTAGACACAGTCTTTGATCGGCCTAGAATTCACTGAGTAGGCTAAGCTGGCTGTCCAGGGGCACCCAAGGACCAGCTTGTCCACTCCACCACACTGTCCCCAGAGCTAAGATCACAAGCACAGGCCACCAAATCCAGCATTTCAAAACTTGGGATCAAGGAATAAAATTCAGGTCCTCACACTTCCAAGGCAAGCATCTTGTCATTTGAATTATCTCATCAGCCCAAACAAGTTGTGTGTCTTCACTGCAGTGGTGACCCGAGTCTACACATGTGGTGAGAGTCTAGGGGCCACACACTCGCCTACACTCACACATACATGCACACACACATATTCACACACACACACGTATACGCACATACACATGCTTTATCTTGTCAGGTTCCTGATTTGGAGGTGGTAGCATACAGAAATTGAGAAGAATGGGAGAGGCAGATAGATCGTGTTCATTGGGTCCCTATCTCTGTATATCTCTGTGAGCTTATAACAGCTTCAAGAAAGTTAAAACTTTTCACTGATTTTTAAAAAATTAGAAGAGCCACCTTTCTTCCTGGCAGAGACTTCACAAGGGACAGTCCTCTGTTCACTGGTAGTTTGAAAGGACGTTCTATCCCAACGGCATTGCAGTTGGTGGTGTGTTGACATCCCAGCGAACAGCACAGTATTGGTGTTTCTCATGAGGCTGGTGGGTGGCAAAAACCACACATGTGTATCCTAGGGAGTTGGTTTGGAAGCAAGCTGCTGTTGCTGCCACTTGTGGTCTCGATGAGAAAATCTTAAACTCTAAATAACCTCTTTGCAGACCCTGAAGGACAGCTCTTAAGATGAAAATATGATGATACAGCAAAAAGCAGGACATGGGCGTCTCCCAGGAAGTCAGATGAAAGGTGTGGGCAGCCAGATCTTAGTACCCAGGGGGCAGCGCTCCAAGCAGAGGGCATGTGGCTGCGTTTTGCTAGGAGGAACTGAGGGAAGCCTGTGACTCCACCTTGAGACACAGGCAGGGTTCCCACCTGATACACGTTCTCCTGGGCTCATCCGCTCACTTGCTCTGCCTTAGCCCGAGCGTCAAAGTTGAGAAGCAAGTGCTGGTAAAGTTCCTAACTCATCTTTAAGTGTCGGGGTGTGCCCTGGGGCATGTGAAGCCCTGTGTACTCACTCTTCCTGCCTTTGGCTGAATGGAATCTGCCCCACTCTGAGTCCAGGTGGAATTCATCGAATGCCCTGGAATCTTGTCAAGTTGACTTTTGATAACAGTTAACACTTTGTTGGCCTGAGTTGTTTTCTAGCTTATGACTTAATGCTTGTTGCTAGCTGACTGCAAGATTCCAAGGCTACCACAGCCTGTGGGTGAGGTGTCTAGGAACCTGCGATTGTCTTAATCAAACTTAGCTTTCATCCTTCCAGAGCTTTTGAGGAGCTCTGACACTCACTGTCTTTCCCAAGTGGGCAAGGGTGAGGGAGTTGGAGGGAGGCAGGAGATGGGAAGGGGCTGTGACTGAGGTTGGTCAAATAGAAGACATCTCCTGTTACTCAACAATACTTTTGTTATCTTGAATCATTTCAATGATTAAGGATGGTGTGTGTGTGTGTGTGTGTGTGTGTGTGTGTGTGTGTGTGTGTGGTGGTCATCTCACATGCTTCTGTCTAGCACATTGTCGGAATTAGAGACCTTTGCCCCAGAGCCCTCTCTCCAGCCAGGACACCAGTGACTCTGGCTCTGTCCCCCCACCCTTCCTCTCCACCAGGCCGTCTTTCTCCAGCTCTTCCATCCCAGTGAAACACAATGTTTATCCTGTTCCCGGGAGACAGTGGTATTTGATGTGGTTTGTAAATGTGGCCCTGTAGACTCAGTGGGAACAGCCCAGACAGGAAGCTGGTGGCATGAACCCTTCAAGCTTTCCAGTGATGTCAAGAGGAGAAGGAAGAAACGGTCATCCGTGCACGTCTTCCATAGTCCTTGGGAATCCTCCTCAGATAGCCCACCTGGACATCAGGCTTGAGTTTTTTACCTCTCTTGCCCATGGTTATTCTCTCATTTTCTGATACTCCTTCACAAGTGCCTTGCCAGGAAATCCACCTCAAAGGTGAATTCTTGAAATCCTTGTGTGATTCAAGATCAGCTTTATAATCCCCTCAGATTGGGCTGATGGTTTGGCTGGATGTCAAATTCCAGAATAAAAATCATTTTCCTAAGAATTGGAACACGTCATGTTTTATGCTTCCTCTCTCTCTCTCTCTCTCTCTCTCTCTCTCTCTCTCTCTCTCTCTCTCTCTTTGTGTGTGTGTGCGTGCGCGCGCGCATGCGTGAGCGTGTGCGTGTGTAAGTGTGCATGCATAGACCAGAGGCCGACACTGAGTGTCTTCCTTAATTTTCTTGAGACTGTCTGTCTCTGAACCTGAAGTTCATGGATTAGGCTAGGCTGGCAGGCCAGCGAGCTCCTGGGGATCCTCCTATCTCCACGTCTTCTAGTTCTGGAATTACAGGTGTGTGGAGGTGTACCTAGCTTTGCTTCTGGGGCTGGGGACCAAATGCAATCTGTGCTTTCCAGGCAGTGCCTTGTGAACTGAGTCGTGTCCCAGCCCTCAAGCTTACCCATGCTGGAGGCTGTTAAGGTTTTCCCTCATTGTCCCTCAGAGACACTCTGATAACAGCTGTGGGAGTTTGTCAATCATTTGTTCATGGTCAATTTCTAACCCTCTATTTCCTTCCATAATGTTGAGTTTCCATATTTATTCTCTAATTTCGTTTTCCTTCATTGCTCATTTAACCTCTCTTTGCCTTTCAAATCTAGTTTCTAGAATATATGTGGGTCTATAACATTTTATACCTGAGCTGGGCAGTGGTGGCACATGCCTTTAATCCTAGCACTTGTGAGGCAGAGGCAGGGGGATCTCTGTGAGCTCATACTTGAAGGGACCTCCAACAGGCCCAAGCACTGCAGCAGGTCTTGCCCACCCCTTCCCTCTCCCTTGCTAAACCATTAGATTACTTTCCTAAAGCTAGGCCCCAAGGTCTGTTCCCTTATTTGGTCACTGACTAATCCCTGAGACTAAACACCAAAGTCCAACAATCAAAATTCATTATTTGTCTATACCAGCTAACCTGTCCAGTCAGGACTTACCAATTCACCCTAGTACAGACTTCCCTTTTTTCTCCTTAAAAATCCACTCCTGCAAAAAATAAAATAAAACAAAAACAAAAACATCTGCTGCTGCTTTTGGTCTGCCTTTGTCCAATCCCGAGGTACCTACCGCCCTTACTTGCCCCTCTTGGGTAATAAATCTCCTTTGTTCTGAGAATTTGGTGTCTGGGTGTGTCCTTGTCCTGTATGGACTCCCCCTGTCTTATCCAATAATGTGTGTGTGTGTGTGTGTGTGTGTGTTTGTGTGTTTGTTGGGCCATATCTTAGAGTCATAAGTAGGTGGAATGGCCCACACATTCTAGCCCAGCACTTGGAAGACTGAAGCAGTAGGATCCCTACAAGTTTGATTCAAGCTTGGGCTATATAGTGAGTTCTAGGTCAGCCTAGGCTACAAAGTGAGTCTAGGCCAGCCTGGTCTACAGAGTGAGAGCCTGTCTCAAAATTAAATAAATCAGTAAAATGAAACAAAGAGAAAAAATAAAAATTTCTATCCAAAATTTCAGCTATCTAATGTAAGTATGTATATATATATATATTATATGTACGTGTATGAATATATATGACAAATAGGTCCCTGCCATCTGTCTTCCTGTCTGTTTGATATTTGGGGAAGAGGTACAAGCACACACAGCCACAAAACACATATTCTCTCTTGTTTTTCTTTACCTTCTCTACTTAGGTCTCTTCTTTCTTTCTTTTAGCATTCTTCCTGTTTTGCAGGCAGGGTCTTCCACAGCTCAGGTTGGCCTCAAACTCCCTATGTAGCTCAGGTTGACCTGACCTCCCGATCCTCCTGCCTCAGCCTCCCAACTGCTGGGATGACAGGCGTATCCACTGATTGTTTCAAACAGGAGGTCTGGCCTGACATCAGGTGGTCTCTGCCTCCCTGTTCACCTTGACACTTCTAGGTAGACGGTGGGGGCCAGCGTTTAGGTCTGAATTCTCCCCACAACCCACATTTAAATGCACAGCCTTTTACTATCAGTAAGTAGTGGAGCCTTGAAGATGAGGGACTGACTGGTGGGGCCTGCGGCAGGGATTGTGGGATCATGGGCCTTCTTGTGTTTCTCTTCCCAGCCACTCTAAGGCAAGCACCTTTGCCTGTCCACGAGCTTCCTACTGTGATGGGTTACCAAGAGTAATGGAGCCAACTGACCCAGGCTAAGACCTCCAAAACGATGAACCAAAGCAAACCTTCCTCCATCACAAATTGACCATCTCTAGCATGCTCTTACAGCAGTAGAAAGCTGATGTTACAGTGGGTCTTGTGCTAGGGAAACCACAGTGTCGGTGACTGCAGTTCCTTGGTTAGTCATTCACTCATGTTCTCTGGTGGTAGAATCTTCCGGTCTTCTCACTCTGAAATGTCAGCCTGGGATCGGGGGAGGGCTCATTGCTTCCCTGTCTTTCTTGATCCTCCTGTGCCAGCTCCTGCCCCAAGCCCATGGCTCCAAGGCCCTGTGGGTCCTGATGATGCTTTGGTAAGCTCGCAGTCAGCACCAGTCTGTGCAAACCCAGGAGACGCCTCTCCCACATTGTCACAGCCGTTTCCATCCTCTACCCACTTCTCTCTGCAGAGTGTGCTGAGCTCGCTCTCATGGGTTCCACGGCCTTTCTTTTGCTTTTGCTTTCTCTGGCTGCTTTGATCTTCAAACCTCATCAATCTGCCTCCACTGCCATGGTTTTCCAGGATGGAGAGAAGGTGGCTGTGGCCAATGCAGTAGGCTCACAAGGGAAGCCCAGCAGGCTTCATCTTCAGGGGAGACACTGTCATCTCAAACACCGGTGGCAAGAGGACCCCTTTCCCACACCGTCCCACCCTTCCTGCTGCCTCTCTCCTCGCCCCTCTGAGAAGTTCTGGTTTTCTTGCTTTCTTCCTCCTCCAGGGAGCCCTGAGCTCTACCACAGTGCTCCAATCCAGCTCTGCTGTGGCTAACCCCAGGGCCCCACCCATAACTCTCACTGCGCTTTCCAGCTGCTTGCACCAAGGTGACCACACACTCTTGGTGGCTCTTCATTGCTTGCAACCAGCTGTTCTTGTCCTTTGCTTTGCAAATGTCTCTGGCTTTCCCTGCGGCTCACCCTGACTAACCCAGGACTTTCACAGTTTTAGTGGTCCTACACACACACACATACACACACACACACACACACACACACACACACACACTCACCTGAGCACTTACCCAGTCACACTTTATGCTGATGTCAGAAGGATATTCTAAGGTGTTGCTCAAGGGAACCCTGCCAGCACCTGGGATGGAGTCCTCCCTCTTTTTATCCAGTCAGCAGTATCCTTCCCTCTCTCTCTCTCTCTCTCTCTCGTTCCCTACAACTTTGGGAAGCGTTCCGTGTGGTCTTCTCCACAGGACCTTTGCATATGGTGCTTCCTCTCTCGTGTTAAGTATTAATTGGTTTCCACTTTGCTGTTCTTTATTTACTTTTGAGACAGGGTCTCCCTCTGTAACTGATGGTGACTTTGAACCTCAGTGCCACAGCCTTCAAGGTTACAGTTGTGCATCACCACAGCCAGCTGGCTTCCTTCTCTACCTCCCTAGGTTCCATACCCGCTTCCAGATGAACTAGCTCTTCCTACGGGAAGCCTTCCTGGCTGTGTCCGCTTTGCTCCACGTTGACTTTCTCCCATTGGAGAAATTAATGCTCCCCAATTCCTCCTATGCTGCCTACCCCCACAGACAGACTCTGCATCTGCTGGAGGACCCAGGTGCCATTATCAAGGGGGCTGTGTTTGTGGCCCAGGGTGCCCTGGGGGTCTGCAACATTGAACATGACTTGGGCTTGGGAAGGGAGGGTGTTTCTGACTCCTGTGAGTAGAAACACAAATTACGTTCACTTCCAGGACCCCTGGAAACACAGCCTATCCTCATCTTCTGTGGTGCAGGCAAGGGGTGGGAGGATGTGTGTATTTTCCTGATTATTTATGTGAAACTCATTTTTCTTTCTAAGTTTGCTGTTGATTTACATGTAACAGTGAGACTGTTCAGGATGTGAGACTATTTTCAATCTGCCACAGCCTGACACCCCCACTCAGGAGCCCTGGGGAATTACCTGGGGAGTCCCCGTGACACAGCCACGCCTGGGAGAGGATGAGCTTGGATGACCCCCAGGGTGGGGTGTGGAGCCCAAAGGGAGCCAGATATGGGGATCTTCGGGTGTGGTGCAATCTTCCAGAGGTGAGAAGTTTCCACTCAACTGGTTAGTGTTGGATAGTTGGTGACAGCCTGCACAGGGATCCAGAGCTGGGAAATCAACACTAGAGAGTTGCAGGAAAGGAGAGAGATGCAGAGGAACCTGGAGATGTGCCTTGACTCCAGGAGATCAAGACGGAAGAGAGGGGCTGTTGGGGAAGTCCTGTGTATATGTCAATAAAGCACTGCTGGCCAATAGGAATCTAGATAGGTGGGACTAGGAGTCCAGGAGGACTCTGGGAAGGAGAAACAGGGAGTCAAGATGTAACACCATGGGGTAGGCAGCCCAGAACTATTCTCCGGTAAGAGAAATACTTAGATTAACAATTATGGGGTAATTACTTAAGTCAGAGCTAGCCAGTAAGAAGCAAGTAAGGCCAACAGCTTCACAATTAATAGAGCCTCCTGTGTGTTTTTTTGGGACTGATGCGGCTCTAGAACCAGGCTGGCGGGAAGGCTTCTCTCAAGGAAAAGGTTTCTCTTTACAAGGGGCAAAGGTCTGACCTTCTGTGTATCCTCAGCACAGTGCCCACCTCTCCCGGGTTCCCGTAGAGGGCATTTCAGAGCATGCTCCCTTGGCTTCGAGAAGTTTGGGCAAACTAAAGGTGCCAGTCTTTGCAAGGCACTGCCTCTCCTGTGTAGTCTATGGAGCTGCCTGTTCCGTGGCTTTCTGTTCTCCTACCTTAACATGGAGACTGCCGCATCTCCCTCCCAAAACTCCAAACCTGTCCACAAGACATCCCACACTGAACAGGTAATGATGCATAAAACGTGCCTTCAACATGTGTGCGATACCTTTGTGCATGAACATGTAAATCCAGTCCTTTCAAACCAACAAGTATGTTGACTAGCATAAGCATAAATAGACACACACACACACAAAACACACTAACACAAACACACAAGCACACACATAGGTAAACACATAAGGCCACAAGGCCACACATATATTTCATCCCTAAAATTTGCCTTTCTAATTAAGACTGTAGAAATAGTTTTGCCTAGCTTCTTTCTTTTTTATAATCCAGTTGTTTTTGCAACATTTTCTTTTTCCCTGCCCTCGATTATTTGCAGGCCCATGGAATGATAATTATTATTTACAAAGCAAACAAAGCCTCCGGAGCAAGACACTGAGTGCTTTGAGGTTTACTTCCTGTGTGGAGACTCTGGTTCTCTGGCCCTGAGACTCAGAGATCACAAGGAGGGTCATGATAGGCAGCGGAAATAAACACTGGGAAGGTGTCCTTGCTCTTTGAAACAAGGCAGGAGTAAGTGGTGAGGGAAGAAACTTGGAGCTTCTCCGCAGACTGAGGTTGGAACCGGGAAGCTGGCTGGTTGAGGGGTCACCAGCTGCCAAGCTCATGGGCCACAGGGAATGGGGGGATGACAGTCTGCTGGCTGCATGGTATCTTCAGAGCACCTGGAAACAGGGCTGCCCGGGCCTCTCTGGGCCCCTGCAAACTGCTGGACACTTTGCTTTTATAGTTGTGTCTTTAGCACCAACACTCAATGAATGTTTCACCCTTAGAGTCCTAAGGGTGGCTTCAAAGTGACAGCTGGTGGCTAGAAGGTCTGAAGAAATTCCCCTACTGCAGATTCCTGAGCACCCCTACCCTACCCCGGCACAGCAATTCCTGAAGGACAAATGGCAGACATGGTCTGGGCTGTGAGACCCAGCTGTCACAGCGGACCAGGGACTGTGGTATGGAAAAGGTTAGCGGGCTTTAGGGTAAGGGGCTGAGGAACTCCATGAGCAGAACTTGTCTGTCCACCCAGGTCCAGAGGCTGACTCTAGGAGAGGGTGGGATAATGTAGTGGTACCTTGTTTCGCTTGTAGACTTGCAGTGGTGGCTGAATCCTAGGGGCGTGGCTTCTGGTGTGAAGATGTGGCCCTGTATAAGGAAGAGGAGAGGTTGCCTGGATCTCTTGGGAAGAGTCGGGGATCCGGAAGGGCAGATACCACATCTTCAGGAGCAGGAGGACCACGGTGGTTGTTTACCATTAACTGTGTTAAGTGCTTCCCTAATAAATACCTGTTAATCATTTATACCTGGGACTTGTGGACTCCTTTAAATTTGCCTTCAGGATAATGAACAACAAGGCCCAGGTGAATAGTATTTAGGCAAAAGCAAGTGGGGGAAGAGGCCCTGTGATTTCCTGGCAATGTGGGATTTGATGACAGGACATGAGCGGCTCCAAGAAAGTGCTTGGTGCCTCCTCGCCCCTTTCCATTTGGAGCCAGAGGAATGGGGAACCTCCTTTCCCCTCTCCAGTGGGACCTGCTGTGCAGAACTGAGATCGAGAGCTTTGCAGAATGCCTGACAGTGCAGGATGTGGTCACAGGTGGCAAAATGGATGGTCACACTTCTCCCGTAACAGGTTTGCTCTCTGCACAAAAGGTCCCAACTTTGCTAGGTTAGGTGGTGGACAAGGCCCATGCTGACCCCAGGGTTAGACACAGAGGGCACAGGGGAGGGGGAGGAAGTGGCTCTGCCTGCCTAGCCCTGGTCCCCGTCACTGGACCCTGCAGCACAGATTATGTCTACCATTTGTCTTTGGTGGATTGCAGATCTCTGGGTGGTGCTCAGGGCTGTGCAATGGGGCAGCTCCCCCAGGCCTTCTGGCTACCAGCAGTCGCTTTGAAGTCATCCTTAGGACCCCTCCGGATCCTAACTAACAGTGTACATTGGGACAAAAGGAAACTCAAGCCCATCTCTCACACAGGGAGGTCAGGCTCCTTCTCTTAAAGGGGAACTTTCAGGCATTTTGGTACCATAAGGGCAACAAGATGAGAAGAAAAGCAGCAAGATGACAGAAGACTATTGCATCAAGAAGCTGCAAGGGTCTTGTCTGGGGACCTCCCAAAGGCCAGCCTCAGAGCAAGGGTCCTGTCTGGGGACCTCCCAAAGGCCAGCCTCAGAGCAAGGGTCCTGTCTGGGGACCCCTCCCAAAGGCCAACCTCAGAGCAAGGGTCCTGTCTGGGGACCTCCCAAAGGCCAGCCTCAGAGCAAGGGTCCTGTCTGGGGACCCCTCCCAAAGGCCAACCTCAGAGCAAGGGTCCTGCCTGGGGATCTCCCAAAGGCCAGCCTCAGAGCAAGGGTCCTGTCTGGGGACCCCTCCCAAAGGCTAGCCTCAGAGCAAGGGTCTTGTCTGGGGACCCCTCCCAAAGGCCAGCCTCAGAGCACGGGCGTTTTCCGGGCTTGTTAAGCAAAGAGTTGATAGTTAGCCCAACTTGTGTTCTCCTTCCTTTCAAAAACTCTTGGACTATGGTCACAGATGCTATGAAATTATGGTGATCTGTCTGTCTGTGTCTCTCTGTCTGTCTCCTCCAACATCCCTACATTGTCTTTCCAGTACATCATAACCCTTAGCTACCTTCTCTCTGTCTTGTCTTGTATGGGTTCTGTTTCTTTTCTTTTCTTTCTTTTTTCTTTTCTTTTAAGATTCCATATATGAGTTTTGTGAAGTAAGCAAGGAAGAAAGACATATGGACAAATGGACAAGCACCTCAGCAGCAGCGGAGGCCTGACTCAGGAAAGGGACCCCTAGAATCACAGAGCAAGACAGGGTCTTGCAAGGAGACACTTGCTTTTTAGATCTGAAGTAGTTGGCCAATACTAGGGGTAAGGTGAGTGCCAGATTAAAGACCATCAGCCATTGATAAACATCTCCCCTACGGCTGTTACCGTGGTCTGTACAGTGAGCAGGGCAGGAATCTAGAAAAACCATCAAGTTACTTAAGTTTCAGGAATTGTTGTTTAGCCCAAATGTCAACGCTCTACAAAACAGTGTGACAACGGCTAACAAGACTCAAAACGGAGTGTGTTGTTAACATGAACAAGAATTCCTGGGATGATTGCAACTGCGAAGAAGGGTTGATGGACTGGTTAGAACGCCGGGGATGTGGGGAGGGAGAAACGTTGCAGACCCAGAAGCTAATTACCTTGCCTCAGAGTAACCTTAGCTCCCGAACAACCATTTCCTGCCCAACTCGGTGGTAGAACTAATAGATGAAACCTTCTGGAACCCATTAACTCGGCGTATAACTAGTCTTCAGCAACCCAAAAGCTAAGATTATCAACGAATAACATCTGGGGCTGATAGAAAGCTCCCTCCACCGGGCGTTACCACCTCTCTGCGGTACCCACCAGGGCATTTTGAACTTGTCTTGATTTATGACTTACTTTGTTCTGTAAAACTATAAAAACCTCACGAAACTGTTTCCATGTCAGAACACAGAATTTGGGGTAACCTAAATCCATGTTCCTTGGGGCAAGGTCTCTCAAATTTAGTTTCAGAATAAATTACCTCGTATCCCTTTAAGATGAGAGTTGTTTTTTTCATTAACAGCAATGAGTTTATGGATTTGGTTTTGTTTTGTTTGTCTTCTATCCCTAGGTTATTTCACTCAGCATCACACCCTTTTAGTTTGCACATGTCCATACAAATAACAGAATGTCATTCTTTTTAAGGCATATAGTGACTAATAGGTCACTATATATAAACCATGTTCATCATCTGCTCAGGTTACCTCAGGTGATCTCATAACATGGGTCTTGGCTGCAGTGAAGAAAGTTCTGGTGAACCAAGGTGTGTGGGTGACTCTTTGATGTCTGGATTCCATTTCCTTTGGACAGATACTCAGTAATAAGAGTGCCAAATCACATGCTGGCTCTGTTTTTAACTCTCTCTCTCTCTCTCTCTCTCTCTCTCTCTCTCTCTCTCTCTCTCTCTCTCTCTCTCTCTCTCTCTCTGTGTGTGTGTTATATGCCTGTGTATGTCCTTGCCTGTGCATGTATATGTGGAGGCCAGAAGTCAATGTTGGGTGTCTTCCTCAATCTTGCTTTGGGCGCAGAGTCTCTCACTGAACCTGGAGCTTGCTGAGGAGGCTAACCCTGACTGACTAGTGAGCTGCAGGGACCCTGCCATCTCTGTCTCCCGGTGCCGGGCTTTCAGATGTGTGCTGTCACATCCAGCTTTTCCTTGGGTGCTGGGGAATCTGAACTCAGCCTCTAATGCTTGTACAGTAAGCACTGTACCCACGGAGCCATCGCCCCTGCTTCTGTTTTTAGGTTTTGGGGAAGGCCTTGCTGTTTTCCACAATGGCTGCACCTCCATTGCCATCTGCAGTGCGCATAGCTGCTCTTTTCCCCACGGCATCATGGGTAGGCCACCTGCCTTTCTGATGTGGGCCATTCTAACTGCTCGAGGTGCTTTCTCATGGTGGCTTTGATTTGCATTTCCCTGATGACAATGACACTAAGCATCTTTTTATAGACACATTGGGCCATTCCTGTCTTTCTTAAGAAGTGTGAGTTCTGGCCCCATGTCTGTTTTTAAGCTGGGTTATTTATTTTCATACTAATGGGTTCACTGCATTCCTTCTATACTTCGGTATTACCCCTTCCCAAACATAGGACTTTCAAGTACCCTCTCCCATGACACAGGCGGCCTCTGCAGTCTGTTTCCTTTGCTGTGTGGAAGCTTCTGTATCCTACGCACCTCCATTTGCCTACTGCTGAATTTGTAGCCTGTGTTTTGAGAACCACATTTAAAAACATTCACTAGACCTGGTCGAGAAGCTCCTTCCATTTTCTTCCAGGAATTTGTAGTTTGGGTTCTTAAATTAAAATTTGCAATCTATGTTGAGTTTATTTGGTCTAGCTATAAGATAAGCATCCAATCTCATTCTTCTACTTCTGGACACTGGATTTTCCCAACAAGACTTGGTATGCTTAATTATATTTATTTTGGTGTGTGTGTGTGTGTGTGTGTTTGCAGGTGTCCACACATGTGTGCATGTGTGGCGACCAAAGGTTGGCATCAGGTGTCTTCCATTGTCCTGCTTCACTTTGTCTTTTGAGACCGGGTCCTTTGTTGAATCTGTAACTCTCTGAATCAGTGAGACTGACTGGCTCCCAGATCCATCTGTCTGTCTGTCTGTCTCTCCCAGTGCTGGGATTGTGAGTGTGTATTGCCGCACCATGTTTTACAGGGCTCTGGGCATCTGAACTCAGGTCCTCATGCTTGCACAGGAAGCACTTAACTCACTGAGCCATCTCCATAGCTCCCCACCCCCAACCATTTATCAAAAACACAATTTTCTATAGTGTTCTTGGCATAACTGCTGAAGATAAGCCAACTATGAACACTGGGACTTATTTCTAGTTTCTCTACCCTGATCCATTGGCCTGTAGGACTGTTTTAATGTTAGTAGTCAAACTATTTTTATTGGTGAAATAACTGCCTCCACTGTTTCCCATTCCTTTACTGGGCCTGGGAATTAAACTGCCATAAGACAGATTCGGAGAGGGAAGCAGACAACGTGTTTACTGTCTTTAGATGGTGTAAGGGTTTCCATAAGGAAATGAAAACAGGAGGAAGCAGTTGGAAACAAATGCTGTGTACTGAGCAGGACAAAAAGTAGCAAATGTAAGGATGTAAGAAAGCCAGCGGGTGGGAGCCAGAAGACTGATTGCTGAGGATATGGGAAGATACTGTGGGTGTAATAATGTCTGCTTGCACAGGCTTCTTCTGGAGTTGGCTGCTGTTCTAGCTAGGAGGATGCTACTTGCTTTTTGGTGTAGGTAGGGTGTTGTTCATCAGGAAATTCATCCCCAGTTTTTAAAAAAGAAGATGGTGACAGATTGCTCATCAGTTGAACCCCTTGTCTCACAAGTGTGAGTTTGGATTCCCAGAATTCCCAGTAAATGCCGTATGGACTTGACAGCTCATCTGTAATTCCAGCATTGCGGGGTGGAAACAATGGATCTCCATAGCAAACTGGTTAACAAGACTAGCAGTATCATAAGCTCTGGGTTTGATTTAGAGGCCCTACCTTGATCAATAAGGTAGGAAAATGCTTGAGGCTGATGCCCAATATTAGTTTCAGGCTCCCTCATGTGTACACATCCATGAATAAATGCATGTGTACACATGGATACCACACACATGTGAAAATGGAATAAAAAGAAGCAGAGTACAGGCCAGAGGGGTCTTCTTGCGCCCCCCCATTGCCTTCTATGTTCTCTTAACACAAAATTGTTGATAAGACACAGCAGCACCCTTGGTGTGATTCTTTTTGTTTGTTTGCTTCGTTTTTCAAGACAGGCTTTCTCTGTGCAGCCCTGGCTGTCCTAGAATTCGCTCTGTAGACTAGACCGGGCCAGCCTCTAACTCACAGAGATCCACCTGCCTCTGCCTCCTGAGTGCTGGGATTAAAGGTGTGCGCCACCAACGCCGGGCTTTTGTGTGGTTCTTATTTCTTAGAGCCATAGTGTATTTTGAAGTCATGTGGTGTGGCTTTTTCAGCCTAGTTCTTTCTACCCAAGCTCTCTTTGATTGTTTTGTATATTCAGGATGTTTTGCGGTTCTACATGATTCCTATTTCTATGAAACTTGTCTTTGGCATTTTGATAAAGATTCTATTGAACCAATGGATTGCGCTGAGCAGAATCCTCTAAGATCAGGGACAAGATGTCAGTCATCCCCTCTTACCACTTCTAGTCAATGCAGTCTGGGAAGTCCTGACAAGAACAATTAGACAAGAAAAAGAAATGAAGCATATCTGCACTTGAAAGAAAGAAGAATGGATTATGTTTGCAGGTCACATGACCTTACATATAGAAAACTCCAAAGACGATGCCAAAACCACCTAAAATAATGAATAGATGCAATGAAACTTCAGAACACAAAGTCAACATGGAGATGTCAGTGACATTCCTCTATACTAACTTACAGGAAGTACAACATTCCTCTTTATTAAGTAACAGAAAGTACAGGGCCTGCACATGAGGAATGGCACACTGTAGAGCATCAGTGAGGGCTGTGAGATCCCCAGAACCCACATAAAAGACATTGGCCATGACAACACACCTGTAATGCCAGCTCCGAAGAGGTAGAGACAGGGCGCTCACTGGGGCTCCCTAGCCAGCCGGCCTTGTCTACTAGGCAAGTTCCAAGCCATTAAGGGCCCTGTCTCTACAGAACAAGGTGAATGGCTTCTCAGGAATGATAGCTGAAGCTTTCCACTGACCTACACACACAGGGGCACCTGCACACTCATGAACACGCACATACATACAAACATCAATGAAATAAACAGACGAAGACATAAAGAAATGGTAAAGTATCCCATATTCATGGAGTGGATAAGTAATGCTGTTAAAGTGTTTGTAAGGGTTTGGAGAGATGGCTCAGCATTTAAGAGCCCTTACTGCTTTCCAAAGGACTCCAGTTTAGTTCCCAGCAGCCAAGCTGGGTGGCTTACCATCACCTGTAACTCCAGCTCATGGAGAATCCAATGCCCTCTTCCGAGTTCCATGGGCACTTCACACATGGGGTACACGTGCAAACACACACACACACACACTAAATCAAATGTTAAATGATTTTTAAACAAGGCATTAATTTCATATACAGGTGTTAGTAGAATAACCACCCCCTGGAAGTAGCTTAGGAAGCAACTGTAGCAAATGACTACACATTTAATGATCAGAACAACACAAATTATGGGCCTCTATTTGTGTAGTCCACAGCTCTCACACATATGACAAAGGGGACTTATTAGGTTGTTGTACATGATAGGGACTGGGTCATCTGGCAGTGGCTGTCAGCACACTGGAGAGGCTGAGAACCTGGGAGCTACTCAGTCTTTGAGACTGGATGTCTCCACAGTCCCAAATTGGCATTGAAGACCGGGATCATTCCTGGAGAGCTGCTGATCTTCAGTTCACACTGGAGGCTGTTGAAGTTGCTTTCTAATGTCAGTGAAGGAGGGGGCATCAGCGCTGGCAACCGTAGGTATGCTCATCAGTAAGAAGTGAGGCAAGGCAGGCAAACGGGCCTGATTTTTACTGTCCTCAGGCTCTGCTTTTTAATCCGTGTCACTGCTTGGAGGATGGTGTCCTGGCAATCAGTCCTTCCTGGAAGAGCCCTCACAGAGACTAGTCCCTCAGCTGCTCCAGATCCAGTAAGTCTCTGATTAACATAAGCCATCACAGAGTATTTTCAGGACAGGTCCCTTTCTGGGGGTCCTTTTCTGTTTCTAGGGAGCATTGTCACCCATGGCTCACCAGTTCCTCCATCTGGAAGCCTTGAGGCTCAGGCTTGGGCATTAGGTCGTCACGCCTGCCAATCAGGGCTGCTACTTGTCAGTCTCAGTCATGGGAGGCAATTTTTAAAGATAAACCGCTACCTCTCTCTGTGCAAACATACACTCACAGACATACATGTTCACACAAACACAGACACACACTCAAACACAATCACAGACACAGGCTCACACACATGAAAACTCCCACACTCACTCCCACACACTCACACACATGCACACACATGCACACTTTATAGGCTCTGCTTCTCCAGAGGATGTTGACCAAGATTCTGGCCAATAGACTCATGGCCTTTTTCTTTAGAAGGGCATTTGGGGGAGGTCATCATTATTTACAGACAGTAAACACTTGAGTATATCCTACTTGACCCCTGTGGACATAGCACCACAGTGTCCCTGCCCTCCAAGGTCTCCAGTCAGAGGAAACTCCAAGGTTGCTGAGAGGAGGCAGACATAACCTAACCTTGAGTGAAGAGGCCAGAGGAAGTTTCTGTCAAAGGACTTGCTTGGAAATGGACAACTACAGAGTTGGGATGCCATCCAGGTGGCCTGGGAAACAGATACTGGCATTGTCACAGAAGCAGCCCTAAATTAATCGCTGAAACAGTGAGTTGTATGAGAGAGAAAGAATTACCTGTGACTGATTGCAGAGGTGGGAGTCCAAGCCTGGAGTCAAGACTAGTGCAGTCATTGGTCTGTACAGGTGTGCTCAATCTCTAGCTCTTCATGGGACATGTGTTCAGAACACAGTGTTGTCATGATATGAGGGTTCAGTTCTGGGCCTCCTTGAATCAAATGGTCAACTATCAGACATACATTCAGGCTCAAGGCAAAAGGTCAAGGTTAACGATTTTAACAAAAACATCCCTCAAACTCTTGGAAGGTAACCTAGGCAACTGTTATCATGGCCCATGTTTCAGAGGGATTATCTATCCCAAAGCTAGTGGAAGACTGATAACATACTTCTCAGCTATGTGACTTCCAGGGTTAATGATTTTTTTCCAAAAAAAAAAAAAAGCAAGCAAAGCTAGAAGGTTTACATAGTGGTCTCCATTTCAGAAGGGCAGCAGACTGGTACTATCCCGGTGTTGGGACTCTCGGGATGCATTTTGCCCTGGATGACTTCTGCTGAGGGGGGGCTTATTCCTTCCTCATTGAGGAATATCCTGCAGGGCTTTCGAAGATGCTGATTTCCTGCTTGTCCTTGGATTTCTGAGCTTGAGACTTTGCATCGTTGGTGGCAAAGGACAGATGGTCTCAGGGCCATCCTCAGGACCACTGTCCTACTGAAAGGGAAGGATCCATAGCTCTCCTGCGATGAAGTCTGAAGATCCTGTCACAGGTTGTATTAGTCAGGGTTCTCTAGAATTCTCTGTCTCTGTCTGTCTGTCTGTCTGTCTGCCTCTCTCTCTCTCTCTCTCTCTCTCTCTCTCTCTCTCTCTCTCTCTGTGTGTGTGTGTGTGTCTCTACCCCACTTCCAGGGATTTATTAGAGTGACCTACAGGCTTCAGTGAATGGAAAGTCCAAGAATCCAGTAGCTGCTCAGTCCATGAGGCTGGATGTCTCATTGGCTTTCGGTAGACACTGGAATCCAGAAGAAGTGGGCTCCAATACTTGCTAGAGAGGTGAGAGCAAATAGGCAAACAGCAAAAGCTCCATTCCTTTGTGTCCTTATATAGGCTTCAAGCAGGAGGTATGGCCCTGGTCTGGATTAAAGATCTAAATTAAAAGTGTAGATTCCTGCCTCAAGATCCTGATTAAAGATGTGTTTTTCCCCAGCTCGAAAGATCTGGATTAAAGGTATGCTTTCCTATCTCAAAGATCTGGATTAGATATAGTCGAGTTGGCAGCCCAGAATAGCCTTTACTCAGGCTCTGGGAGGACCAGACTGAGCTGGGAGAATCATTCACTTTCAACTTTCCCAGGAGACACCTGGGATTAATGCCAGCTTTTCATAAAAAAAGAGGAGGTCACGAGTCAAGTTCTGGGTGTAGAGAAGATGCCTCATGAAGCTGCAGCACGAGCTGCTTTTATTAGCAAATCTAAAGCACAAGCTGGGAATATGGCTCAGCAGTTAACAGCACATGCTACATAGCATGAGGACTTGAGTTCAGATCCCACCCATGGCTGCTCCTGTTTGTAATTCTAGTGCTGGAGATGTGTGCCAGAGACAGGAGGACAGCCTAGTTGGAAAACAGGGAATGATCCTTCTCTAGGAGATGAGAGAGAGAGAGAGAGAGAGAGAGAGAGAGAGAGAGAGAGAGAGGGAGGGAGGGAGGGAGGGAGGGAGGGAGGGAGGGAGGGAGGGAGGGAGGGAGTCTGGTGTACATGTACCACACACACTGGGGCAGGGATCTAAAGCACAAGGCACAAATGGTCATGGGGTGAATTCTTAGAAAGACAGAGTGATGCCTTTTTTTCCCTTTGAGACAACACAGAAGAAAAGCTGGGCTCGCTGCAGTGAGAAGATTGCCAGGCAGGAGCCCACAGATAATGCAATAACGCTGGAGACAACCTCTGAAGCCCCACAGGGTCCATAGGACCCACATCCCTTTGCTGTCATTACCTTTCCTCCAGCTCAGCTCCTCTCCCCAGCCATTTCCCTGGCGTCATCTCCAAATGAAGACTGCAACTGGTTCACCTCAGTTCTGCTTTGGTGGGAAGATGTGTGCCAGAATGGGCAAAGGCTTCCGGATAACCAAGGAAACAAACAAACAAAAAAAGGCATAGTATGCTTTAGAAAACTTTTTAATTGACTTGTTAAAAATCATGTAGGGAGAGATGGCTCAGTGGCTAAGAACACTGGCTGCTCTTGCAGATGACCAGATTCGTTCCTCAGCACCTACATGGTAGCTCACAATCATCTACAGTTCCAGTTCCCATGATCCGATGCCCTCTATAGAGCAGCTTCTACTGATTCTTGGTAGCCCAGATCATTGTCACAGCCTTTAGGAATCTGTTTCCCAGGTAACCTGTATGCAAACTACCAAAGAGCTGATTTTCAACTTCTGGGAAAAGTTTGTTTCTAATAAAAATATTTTAACAATTTCACAGTGAGTTTTATGAATTTGTGCTAATTATAACAACAGTTTACTGAGGCTATAGTCATTTCCTGGGACTTGTTGATAGTACAGCACCACCACTTCCTTTGACCATTCACTAGTCATAACAAGTATATTACAGACTATGAATGATTAAATAATCCTGTGATACTATTGAAGATGACTTTTAAATTGAACTGAAAGGCAACCAACTATCGAACCAGTAGCATTGTGAAGGCAATACAACCTATGAAAGAGGAGTCAGGTAGCAGCATTTTTAACTGGGATAGATTCAAGCAGTAATATCTTTTGGGGGCACAAGTATTCATGCAAATATATGCACATATATGCACATTCACATGTACATGTGTATACTTATTCAAGCATGCACAAACGCAATGCCAACTCTCCTATCACAGAATGGAGCAATGTCCACAATGAGCATCCTTGTGGTGAAAGTGTTAAACTGAGTCCCAGACTCAACTAACTGACTGTCTTAGTTAGTGCTTTTATTGCTGTGAAGAGACATCATGACCACAACAACTGTTATAAAAGAACGCATTTAATTGGAGCTGGCTTACAGTTTCAGAGATTTAACCTATTACCATAAAGGTAGGAACATGGTGGCATGCATGTCGCTGAAGAAGGAGCTTAGAGTTCTACAACTTGATCCGCAGGTAGCAGAAAGGAACTATGTGCCATGCTGAGCATAGCTTGAGCACATGAGACCCCAGAACCTGCCTCACACTTACTCCAACAAGGCCATACCTACTCAAACAAGGCCACACCTCCTAATAGTACACTCTCTATGGGGCAAGCATTCAAACACATGAGTCTATGTGTGTGGGGGTCATTCTTATTCAAACTGACATATTGGCATGTAATATAAAAGTAGAAGAAAAGAAACTTTACCAAATGCTTGAAGTACATCAAGAATCTTGTGAGGGTGATTTCTCTTTGGGAGAAATGAGTATATTCACCTGGATATAACACATTGACAGACCAAAGAAAAGATTCTACTCAAGTCAAGATTGGAACCTGTCTTAGTTATGGATTTTATTGCTGTGAAGAGACACCATGACCATGGCAACTCTTATAAAGAAAACATTTAACTGGGGTAGCTTGCTTACAGTTTTAGAGGTTCAGTCCATTATCATTATGGTTAGGAGCATGGCAGCATGTAAGCAGACATGGTACCGAAGAGGTAGCTGAGAGTCCCACATCTTTCAGGCAGGAAGAAGTTGACTGAGACATTGAGAAGTACCCTGATCATTAGAAACCTCAAAGCCCACCCCACAGTTTCACACTTCCTCTAACAAGGCCATACCCATTCCAACAAAGCCACATCTCCTAATAGTGCAATTTCCTCTGATATTATGATGGCCAATTAAATTCAAACTACCGCAGAACCCAACTGATTTTACTGGGGTTACTCATAGAAGTGTGGATGATGACTCAGGAGGACTGCATCAATCAAATTCTTTCTAGAATTAGTATACAACTCCACTAAAGAGTATTGTTATGGTGGAAGCTTCATAGTCCCTGGTGTCCATATACCCAAAGAGTCTGGGATGTTATTGTGGAAGTTCCACCCAAGCCCCCCATCTCTCTCCAAACCCTGTTTCATCTCAGAAAGCCTGAGATGACCCCTCCCCCAGAGATGCTCAAGACCACTTCCACAGGGTATTTAAACTGCCCCCCAGAAAACAGTTTTCCAGTCCCTCCTTCCTGTCTCCTCTCTGGAGGGCTGGAAGGCCATCTGGAGCATTGTATCCATTAAAAGTGGGCCTTTCCTAATTCGGTTTAATTTGGTCTGATTTGAATTGCTGCATCAGTGGAGAGGCTTATCGGGGTGTACTTTTAAAGTATCTCTCACATAGCAATTGTTTGCTACTTAGATGACCTCAGGAAAGCCCTTGTGAGCCTAGCCTCAAGACCTCCCTGGCCATTATAGGTTTCTTGAGTTTCCTCAGTCCTATGACCCCTGACCCTCTCCTGGAAGGAATGTTTCAATCTAGAAGCAATAGCTATACAACCCTCACCCTTTCTCTGTCACTTACACTCTTTCTACCTGCTCTTCTGCAATATTCCCTGAACCTAGGCACTTGAGATATGCCGTCTGATTCTTTTCTCCATCCATGGCTGAGCATGGACACCAACAGCCATAGTTCATTTGTTCTAAGCAGTTTGGCCACTTACAAACCTCCAGTAACCACTGTCCAATTAAGAAGAAGTTGCCTTCCAGGGCTGAGGATAAGGGCAGCTGTAACCTATGGACATAACCACAGATGTTACAAACACCTGATAGGTGCCATACATCTGTTTAACAAAAGGTGAGTAGTCCTCCTCACCCCCAACTGATTCCCCATGACTTGCCAGCATGAGTTTTGGTCCTGGTTTACAGTATAAAACACGAGTTCCTTTCATGAGTATTGGGCCCTAAAGCCAACTCAGAAAGCAATTGGGTACACTCCTAATAGTTGTGTTGCTATTGCACCAGCAGACACACCGTACCTGGCACATTGCCAGGTAGCACACAGGGTCTGAGCAGGACTGTGAGTGACCATATTCCCAACAGCTTGCACAAATGCCCTTGCATTACATTTCAGCCAGCAGGAAGGGAGCACAGTGCCAGCATGATTTGTCCTGCACCCAAGGTGTGCAGTATCTTCAGCAATAAGGACTTCCCATCAGGTCCTGGTTCACAACCCACAGCAGTGGCAATATCCAGTCTAGTTTGTGGGGCCTCTGGGGACTCCTCAACTGGCAGCCCATAGAGTGGTAGCTTACCCCCAACACTGGAATTTTCATTCAAGAACTTCAGGGCTTCTGGGAGAAACTTTCCCACTCACATGGGGGGGGCACTTCATCCAATCTCTTTAACTTTTAGTTTTACCATCACTCCAGGTGCGCTTCCAAATCTGTAAGACCATCAAGGGTTAGCATTATACAATGAAACCTGGCCAAGGAAAACGAACTCTTAATGAGTCCTGCATTTGGGAAGGGAAAAGAACCAGGCCCTGTGAGATGCAAGATTCCTTCCTGGCTGAGCTCTGTTTCCTTGGTGGTGGAGACGTAAAGCCTTGGGTATCATTTCTTTGGAGGTCAGTTTCAGCCCCCACAGGCCTGTTAAACAGTGTAGCTTTGCAAGTGGGAAAAAAAGCTGTATCTGATAGCAGAAGGAAGAGCTACAAGTGTCTCCCTACAGCCAGGGCTCCAGCGCAGTCCCAATCACAGATGGGCCTCTCTCACCTGTGAATTTCCCCCACCCACCATGTGTGGGCATTGCCAGTGAACGGAGTCTTAAAATAAACTGTTCCATGGTCTCCAAGGTCAAATTCCAGATGCTGAGCAGCGACTGGTCAATGCGGACCACCCTGCCCCGCATCCCAACATCTAGAGTTCTTTCAAATGTTCTGTTGCAGAGTATGCACTAAGAGAAATGTGCTCTGAATGTTACCTTTTCTATGTGAGACAGGATGGTAAAACCATTAATACGCTTCTGTCTGACAAAAGGGGAATGACGGACCAACAATACTGGCCAAATGTGAGGGGTGACCTGCCCCATGATTTGGTGGACAGAGCCTTCCTTCTATGTTCAGTGAACCCTCCTGGTATCCACCCCACACATGTGAGTCCTATTGAGATCCACCCCATATGTGTGAATCCTGTTGGGACACACCCCACATGTGTGAATCCTGTTGGAACCCACCCTACATGTGTGAGTCCTATTGAGACCCACCCCACATGTGTGAATCCTGTTGGGATCCACTCCATACGTGTGAGTCCTGTTGGGATCCACCCCACATGTGTGAGTCCCGTTGGGATCCACCCGGCAGTTGGTTTGCTCAGTCCCTCCATCATCAGCTATCAACATCAGGATTCTCCACTGAAGTGGAAAAGACCCGGGCCTTGATGTAGGCTCTGGCAGCTGGAGGGAGCTCGGTGTCCCTGGCCCTGTGTGCTTCAGGGATCACCTGATGGAAGATTTCACTACTTTCCAGAGTGGCCAAAAGACCCATGGGATGAGGAGATGCCTCCTCATGCTACAGGGTTTCCATGTGGCCAGAGACTCTGCAGATGTCAGCTAGGTGACCTTTACCAAGAAAGAGGCCTGATGTGCTCTCTGAGTTCAAGAAGGCAGACCCAGAGATCCTTAGGGGAAGGGTTGAAAGCTGCGGCAATAATCATACTCACCCACCTGTTCATGTGTGTCTGTGTAGACCAGAGGTCAACACTGGGGCCTTCCTCTGTCACTTTCTACCTGATTTTATTTCATTTTTATATTTTGGGACAGTGTGTGTCACTTTACCTGTGATTCACTGGTACAGACACCAGCCAGTGAGCCTCAGACATCCATGTCTTCCCACCAGCAATATTTCAGATTACAGGTGCACCACAGTGCCTGGCTTTTTTCCTGTGGGTAGTGGGGGTGGGACTCAGGTTCTGCTTGTGTGACAAGCTCTTTTCTAACTGAACCATGCCCCAACTCCAACAGTCACATGCCTTAGAGCAAGAGTGTCTATACAATTTCACATTCTCCTCGCACATAGAAGACCTCCATGGACAAACTTTTAATAGCCTCTGACCTGCTTTGCATTCCTGCGAACTACAGAAAGTTTGCACCAAGGGCTCTTTGGGGGAATGTATGATTGTTTATCAGTTGTCTAATTTGGTCTATTTGTGTCTACAATCTGTTATTGAGCAGACCGAGTTTAGTTTGTTTTTACAGGAAACAAACATCAGGATATCAAAGTCAGGGATCAGCTCCGTTATGTATTTTTGTTACAGTGCTCAGATGGACTTATGGTGCAACTTGACTTTGTGGAGAGCTGCTCCAACCTCCCCAGTTCTGGGGCCCAGATGTCCCGCCCCCACCCAGTGCAGATGGGAACCTTGCGATTCCGTCTGGGCCAGGGTGAGAGGCTTCATGGCTGCCACAGAGCAGCTCTTAATGAAAACTGACTTCAGTTGAGAAACACACTATGCAGAGAGGATGTGCTGGTTTGTTTTTTCCCAGGGACTTAAACAGAACATGAGGACGTCACTGGAGCCCCTGTTTCTCCTTTATCATGATGGGTGTTGATGTTCTTGCCTTGAAATGGCTGTCAAGTAGCTTTAATTGCTGATGATAAGAGCTGTGGTCTAATTTGTTCACTAATTCTATCGCTTATCTTAAAACCTACTTACTGTTGATGCCGTGCCAAGCTTTGGGGGCCTTGACAGTGCGTCAGGCACAGACATCACTGGGGTTAGAGTTGGGGCAGGAGTTAAAGGAAGGGAACCAAGGAAAAGAGGGCCTTGCAAGAGCTGCAGGGAGCCATGGTCCTTAGGTGGGGGAGACTGGAGCATACAGACGGAACATACCTGGGATAGGCTAGAAAACCGAATCAAAGGGCCAAGCCCTGTATCCCGGGAGCTTCTTGTGGAAAGGGCTTTGGCCTCTTTCAGTGTCTTGGAAGTCTCCAATCTAGTTTGATTTCAGTGCTGGGGGTGGAAATCAGACTTTATACATGCTACACAAGTGCACAGAGCCGTGTCCCAGAACAGCCGTATTTCCTGACCTAGCCCTCTATCAGGACATTCCAAGCACACCATCTGCCTGGTCCCCACTTTCTCGCTTGTTCTGACACAATGTCCCGGCATATATTTCTTGTATAATAAAATTATCACAAAATAGAAATAAACATCGATGAGATGGAAAATAAAAAATATATTTTTCATGTCATGCGCATGCTCAGTGTCTTTTTGAAGATGTTTTCCCCCTTTATGTTTTCATGTGCTGGTGTGGTGTACATGTGTGTGTGCTTGCATTTGTAAGTGCTCAAGCATGCACCCATGTGCTTATGGAGGCCAAGGCTGATTCTGAGACTAGTTCTCAATCATTCTTCCCACTCACTCAGTGAGGCAGGACCACTCAGTGGAACCCAGAGTTCACTTGCTATATGACTAAACGAACTAGCTAGCTTGTTTTGGGGATCCTCCATCTCTGGAGGGTGGAGCTTCAGGTGGGATGCCACATACACCCTACATTTACATGGGTTCTGGGGATCCAGATTCTGTGACCTCTTGCTTGTAGAATGAAATGCTATGACCCCTGAGCTACCTCCCCAGTCCTGGGACACAATTCTAGAAATCAGCGGAAACAGCTGCAGATCAAATCCTGAACTTCTGCTTCTCTAGGCAGAAGTCCTGAGGCCGAGGGCTCTCAAAGGAGTCTTGGTTCATGTTCTGTTGCTGTAACAGAATGTTGGAGTCTGAGTAACTTATAACGAACAGAAGGTTTATTAGCTTGTGGTTGTGGTGGCTGGGAAACCATCTGGGGAGGCTTTGGTCCTGCACCTGTCATCTCGTGGTAGAAGGCAGGAGGGCAAGGCAGGTAGACAGCCAGACTGGGCAGAACAAGCTTCCTCTTCTTCTAATTAATGTTGTTGCTATAAAAATTAACTCATATTCATCATGCAAATGAGTTGGTCCCAGGTGACATTTCCCTGTATACCTGTCACCCTCCCTGTCTTCCTTACTCACCTAGTCCCCTTTCCTCCCCTGACAATGCCTTTCTACTTACAGACACAGCTTACTTCTAATAACTAACACACTCACAATAACCGCTGTGGTGTTGACATTAGTTCATTCATAAGGACAGGGCCCATGTGACCAGTCACCTCCCACACTGCTGCAATGGAGGCTGTTGCCAATACATGAGCTTGGGGAGCATTCAAACCACGGCAAAGTGTGGTTAGAAACCTTGCAATGTCTGTTAAAAGTTAAAGTGTGTGTGTAGAGGGAGAGGAAGATTCCCAATGGGCCCACAAGAGGTAAAATAACCAGTGAAAAAGAGAATTTTCAGGGGCCCCTTTTTACAATTAATTAATTAATGTGTGTGTGTGTGTGTGTGTGTGTGAATGTGTGTGTCTGTAGGCTATGGTGTATTTGTGGAGGCCAGAGGACAAGTTGCAAGAATCAGTTTTTTCCTTCCATTCTATGGGGCTTGGGGATCACACTTGGGCCATCAGGCTTGGTGGCAAGATGCTGAACCATCTTGCCAGCCCAGGGCCTTGGGTCTCAATGGCCTTTGTCATCCAAGTGCAAGACCAGGGGCTCCTCAGACCAAGGCTGAGTATGGAACAAGATTTTTGTAGCCACTGTATGAGTCTCACTAGGATTCCTCTTTGTCTTGTTGAGGAACCATGTCCCTCGTGTGCTTCTATGGGTCCCTCTCCATAGCCCTCATGATCCCCACCCCTATCTTGAGTCTCGGGCAAGTTTGGGGAGCCTCCACATACATCTCATTGGCAGAGTTTTCTCTGGAAGTTTTGTAGGCCAAGAATTTTGAGTTCAGGAAGATTTGTAAATGTGGACGGACAAAGACAGGTCAATCAAGAGTGTGTTTGTTCCTACTGTCCTGAGTGAGGGCTGCTTGCCATCCTCCCTGCCAAGCATTCTTATCTATGGTGTGTGTGTGTGTAGATGATTAAAATATATTTTAAGTAATTTTTTGCAGCCTGCCTTTTCTATTTAGTAATATATTAGCTACATGTTTTCATGTGACTTTGTGTTCTCAGACATTGTTTTAATTTTGACGAAATGCACAGGTCATAAAATGCATCCTAAGCCCATTATGTGTGCAGTGCAAAGGCAGTGTGTGTGTGTCCACACACTTGTACGCACATTGCCACCATCTGCCTGTGTAACACTTCACTGTTCACATCTGCAACACTGAGCAGCTTGAGAACCAACCTAAGCCCCTTCGGTGGGTAGAGTCCTGTAACATCTGTCCCTTGGCAATTGCCTTGTTTCAGGTACTGAATACTTTCTTCAGATTTCACTCACATTATAGCACGTGTCAGAATTAATTTCCTTTTAAAGGCTGGCTAATACTCCCCACATATGAGCATCCTTTTAGATGACTACATAGTGTTTCTCATAGAGATAGACAGATAGGATTTATTTTGCTCAACCATTATTCTAAAGTTACTGACTTGTTTTCATTTTTATCTTATACAACACCGTGTTGTGTCTTCATAGCTAAGTACTTGTACATTTGTCTGAGTTTTCCCTTATGATACATTCATAAGTAGAAGTGGAATGGGGAGACAAGGAACAGAGCCAGCCCTTGGAGACTTCATGAGGATCTCACCTTTACCCTGGAGAAAGACATCCTCCTCAAGCTGCTCTCTGATGCCTGAAATCCCACCTCAAGCATTTGATGCTGCTCTAAGTAGCTTTCTACTTAGAACTATGACCGTTTTGAGGGTTAAAAAAACACACCCAAATGCTGGTCTCAAGGACCGAATGTCCATTCTACTTCCATAGTGAGGGAAAGGCTTGGGATGGGAAGGGATGGGACATGTGGGACATGTCATGGGTGCTCAGGTCTCTTTTTGTTCTTTCTTGGATAGGCCCTCTTCCCTGGCCTTATGATCTCGAGTCTTCTTAGAGTTTATCTTTCGTGATGAGGTACCTTTAGACTTGCCAAAGAGCCGTTGAGGTAGCCATGCTGGCTGGCATTGTTACCATTGTCATCAGCATCATTATGCATGTGTATGGATGTTTTACCTGCATGTATGTACATCACATACATGCAGTAACTGAGAGGCCAGAAGAGGGCATCAGACCCCCTCAAACTGAATGTACAAGTGACTGTGAGCCACTTTGTGGGTGCTGGGAATTGAACCCATGTCCTCTGGAGGGGAAGCGGAAGCAAGAACTCTTAACCACTAAGTCATCTCTCCAGCCCCCTGTGCTGATGAGTTTTAATTGTCAACTCACTACAGTCTAGAGTAACAGTTCTAAAGCTATGGATCAAGATATTCCACATAGCAGATATTCACATTACGATTCATAACAGTAGCAAAATTACAGGTATGAAGTACCAACAAAACAATTTTATGTTTGGGGGCCACCACAACATGAAGAACTGTGTTAAAGGGTCTTGGTGTTAGGAAGGATGAGAACCACTGCTAGCATCCTCTGTGAGGAAGGTCTTAATGAAGAGCTAGCTAGATCAGGTTAGCCTGTGGGCATCTGAGGGATTGTCTTGGTTAATTGATAGAGGAAGACACAGCCCATTGTGGGTGCTGCCATCCCTTAGGCAGGAGTTTCTGACCAATATAGGACAAGAGAAAGCAGCTAAGAACAAGCAAGCAGAGATCCAGGGGTTTACCCCTTCTCTACTCTTGATTGTGGACAGTATGTTTAAACTTCTGCCTTGACTTCCCCACAGTAATGGACTGTAGCTTGGAATTGTATTCCACATAAAACCATTTAATTGCTTTTTTGTCAAAGTATTTTGTCACAGTAGCAGAAAGAAAGCTAGATCAGCAGTGAAGAGGTTTTTCTTCTTTACTGATCTCCCTGTGACATTAAAATCTTACAAAGACAAAATTTTGTGCAAACCGAGAAAACATTAGTGGTGTAATGCTCTATTAAGTGGGTTAAGTTTCCTCAAATGCCCTCCCCTCTACCCCAGAGTGCAGTCCGGAATTGCCCATTTCATTTAATCACCATGACTCTTTACTCCTTCCACACCTGTAATTGCTTGCTGTAGCTTTGGTAGTTTCCAAGAGAACTGGGGGCACTTTGGAAAATTGTCCCATAATTTATTTCTCTGTGATACCTTCCCATGGTTGCACTGGGCTTGCAGATTGGTCAAGCGTCATCCATACCTTGGATCAGAGTGCATGAGACCAGGTGACTACCCTGTTGATGATAACCTGGACCACCTGCTGGCTGTGGCATCCTCAGGATTTCTCCTTATGGAGATGAGATTTCTTGTCCCTTCCTCAGTTGGTTCCCTGTGCTCAGCGAGTTCACCTCATGATCAAGGGCAGAGAAAGTGACATCAACCCCCTGGAGGTGGATCAAAACATCTCCAGACAGTTACACCATGACTAATAAATATTTGGGGTAGGTACTTTGAGGCTGTGCCAACATCCCGTCTCTAGGAGACCATACCACGCTGTGGCATCCCTGCCTCTCTCCTGCAGTCACCCCCACCAGGCAGCTCTCACTGCAAGTTTCTTCTCTCATTCCTTCTGTGTGTATGACTTAGAGTTTTAAAGGAAAACTTGTCTGTTTCCTCCTTTATTTATTTTTAATAGTTTATTTTTATCAGTATGTGCCCATGGATATTTATTTTATTCTCTGGGTTGTTGCCATCGAAGCCTCTACTCTATCTTGTTGCACAATTTGTTCCAGTTTTGTCCACTGGAAGTGTTCTCAGGTTGCCCCCCTATGCTCTCTCAAAGGCCTTCCCCTTGTTATTTTTCTCTCGAATGCTTTCTCAATTCTGGCACTACAAAATGTTCCTGCTCATCGTGTGCTTTTCCTGCCCCTTTGCTGGAAGCATCCGTGTCTCCAGGGAATTGTAGTTCTGTCCTTTGGTTCACTGGAAAATGGCATTTGTGGTGTAAGAGCCCAGTGTGATGAGCTGGCTTTGTTGGATGCTGTGCTTTCAGACATTCTTGCTGACAGAGCCAGTGATGCACAGGCTCCTCTAGGTGTGACTCAGAAGCACACGGTGAGTGGACAGTAACAGAAGTAAAGACCCACACTTGACAAATGAATTAGCAGAACCAGGTCACTAGGGAGCAGCCAGTCCACCCCTGGGGTTGCTGGGAGCTGGGGTTGCTGGGAGCTGGGGTTGCTGGGAGCTGGGGTTGCTGGGAGCTGGGGTTGCTGGGAGCTGGGGTTGCTGGGAGCTGGGGTTGCTGGGAGCTGGGGTTGCTGGGAGCTGGGGTTGCTGGGAGCTGGGGTTGCTGGGAGCTGGGGTTGCTGGGAGCTGGGGTTGCTGGGAGCTGGGAGTGGCTTCTAATGCAGGTTTCTGCAGGTCAGGTCCATGCTGTACAACCTGAGCCTGAGAAAAAAAGGTCACACTCCAGAATCCTAAATATGATTTTACTACCGAATATATATTGCTTTTGATCCATTACATTTGAAAATTCTAAGTTGGGAATTGTGTGTGTGTGTGTGTTCTCATACATGTACACACATGTGTCCACACTTATTTGTCTATTGATAACTGTTGCAAAGATAAATATGAATTCATGCTTTCATCTTTAGAATATCCCATCATCAACCTATCGATATAGTTAGATTTACTATAGGTATGCATGCACACACACACATGCACAGACATACATCACACACACATATCACATACACCACATACAAACACACATACACAGTATTTACTACACACATATACACTACACATACACTATATCTCACACATGCCATATATACCATAAATTACAAAAACCACACGCACATACAACACATATATACTTCATACCACACTACCATATTCCCATACACTCCCACATACACCACATCTTACTTAGGATGGATTTTTTTAGTTCTGTCCATTTGCCTGCAAATTTCAAGATGTCATTGTTTTTTACTGCTGAGTAGTACTCCATTGTGTAAATGGAGGGCATCTAGATTGTTTCCAGGTTCTGGCTATTATGGATAATATGCTGCCATGAACATAGTTGAGCAAATGTCCTTGTGGTGTGAGTGTGCATCCTTTGGGTATATGGCCAAAAGTGGTAATGCTGAGTCTTGAGGCAGGTTGATTCCTAATCCTGAGAAACCACCATACTGATTTTCAAATCAGCTGTACAAATTTGCACTCCCACCAGCATAAGTGGTCATTGGAGTTTTTGATCTTGGCCATTCTGACAGGTGTAAGATAGTATCTCAGCGCTGTTTTGATTTGCATTTCTCTGATGACTAAGGATGTTGAGCATTTTCTCAAGTGTCTTTTGGCCATTTGAGATTCCTCTGTTGGGAGTTCTTTCTTTAGATCTGTACCCCAATTTTTACTGGATCATTTGGCCTTTTGATGTCTAGTTTCTTGAGTTCTTTGTACATTTTGAGGAACAGTCCTCTGTCAGATGTAAGGTTGGTAAAGATGTTTTCCCCTTCTGTAGGCTGATGTTTTGTGTTGTTGACCATGTCCTTTGATTTACAGAAGCTTCTCAGTATCAAGAGGTTTCATTTACTCGTAGTTGGTCTCAGTGTCTATGCTACTGATGCTCTATTTAGGAAGTGGCCTCCTGTGCGTTCAAGGCTATTTCCTATTTTTCTCTTCTGTGAGATTCAGTGTGGTTGGTTTTATGTTGAGATCTTTGATCCATTTGGACTTTGAGTTTGTGCATGGTGATAGATATGCATCTATCTGCAATCTTCTACATGTCACTATCCAGTTATGCTAGCATCATTTGTTGAAGATACTTCCTTTTTTCCATTGTATAATTTTAGCTTCTGTGACAAAAATCAGGTGTTCATAGGTATATGGATTGATATCTGGGTCTTTGATTTGATTCCACTTGTTCACTTGTCTGTTTTTATGCAAATACAAAGCTGTTTTCATTACTGTAGCTCTATAGTAGAATTTCAAGTCAGGTATAGTTCCTTTATTGTACAGGGCTGCTTGGGCTACCTTGGGCTTTTTTGTTTTTCCGTATGAAGCTAAGTATTGTCCTTTTGAGGTCTGTGAAGAATTTTGCTGGGTTTTTGATGGGGATTGCATTGAATCTGTAGATTGTTTTTGGTAAGATTGCCATTTTTACTATGCTAATTCTACCTATCCAAGAGCACGGGAGATATTTCCATTTTCTGATGTCTTCTTTAATTTCTTTCTTCAAAAACTTAAAGTTCTCGTCATACATGTCTTTAACTTCTTTGGTTAGAGTTGCCCCAAGATATTTTACGTTGTTTCTGCCTATTGTAAAGGACAATGTTTCTCTGATTTCTTTTTCATTCAGTTTATCATCTATATATAGGATGGATATTGATTTTTAAGTTAATCTTATATCCTGCTACATTAATGATGATGTTTATCAGTTGTAAGAGTTCCCTTATAATATCGTATCATCAGCAAATCTGGAGAAGTTTGGCTTCTTCTTTTCCAATTTGTATCCCCTTGATCTCCTTATGTCGTCTTAATTCTCTATAGAACTTCGAGTACTATATTGAATATATATGGAGAAAGTGGATAGCCTTTGTCTTGCTTTGAGTTTCTCTCAATTTAGTTTGATGTTGGCTTTTGACTTGCTGTATATGGCCTTTATTATGTTTAGGTATGTTCCTTGTATCCCTGCTCTCTCCAAGACCTTTATCATGAAGGGGTGTTGAGTTTTACTGAAGGGTTTTTCAGCATCTAATGAGATGATCATGTGATTTTTTCTTTCAGTTTGCTTATATGGTGGATTACATTGACAAATTTTCATATGTTGAAACATCCCTGCATCTCTGCGATGAAGCCTACTTGGTCATGGTGTATGATTTTTCTGATGTGTTCTTGGATTCTGTTTGCCAGTATTTTACTGAGTACTTTTGTATCAAAGCTCATGAGGGAGCTTGGTTTGTAATTCTCCATCTTAGTTGTGTCTTTGTGTGGTTTGGGTATCAGGGTAACTGTAACCTCATTAAAAAAAGTTTGGCAAATGTTCCATCTGTTTCTATTGTGTGAAACAGTTTGAGGAGTATTGGTAGTAGCTCTTTGAAGTTCTGGTAAAATTCTGTGCTGAAACAATCTGGCCATGTGCTTGCTTGGTTGGGGGATTTTTGATGACTACTTCTATTTCCTGAGGGGCTATTTAATTCATTTATCTGTCTTGATTTAAATTTGGTATGTGGTACTTACCCAGAAAATTGTCCATTTCCTTTAAAATTTCCAATTTTGTGGAGCACATGTTTTTGAAGTAAGACATGATTATTCTCTGAATTTCCTCAGTGTCTGTTGTTATATCCCCCTTTTCATTTCTGACTTTGTTAATTTGGATAGTCTCTCTCTGCCTTTTGGTTAGTTTGGAAAAAGGCTTGTTTATCTTGTTGATTTTCTCGAAGAACCAACTCTTTGTCTCATTGATTCTTTGTACTGTTATCTTTGTTTCTATTTTATTGATTTCAGCCCTCAAATTGATTATTTCTGGCTGTCTACTCCTCCTGGGTGAGTTTTCTTGTTTTTTTCTTCTAGAGCTTTCAGTTGTTTTGCTAACTCACTGTTGTGGGAATTTCTCTAGCTTCTTCACATAGGCATTTAGTGCTATGAACTTGCTTCTTATCACTGCTTTCATTGTGTCCCATAAGTTTGGGTATGTTGTGTTGCCATTTTCATTGACTTTTAGGAAGTCTTTAATTTCTTTCCTTATTTCTTATTTGACCCAATGGTGATTCTGTTGAGCACTGTTCAATTTCCATGAATTTATGGGCTTTCTGCAATTAGTATTGCTGTTGAATTCTAACTTTAAACCATGGTGATCTGATAAGATACAGGGGATTATTTCAAATTTTTGTGTCTATTGAGGTTTGCTTTGTTACAGAGTGTGTGATCAGTTTTAAAGAAGGTTCCATGGGGTGCTGAGAAGAAGGTATATTCTTTTGTGTTTGGGTGGAATGTTCTATAGATGTCTATTAGGCCCAGGTGAGTCATTATATCTGTTAGTTCCTTTATTTCTCTGTTAAGATTCTGTCTGGCAGACCTGTCCTGTTACGAGAGCGGGGTGTTGAATTCTCCCATAATTAGTGTGTTGGGCTTGATGTATGAATTAAACTTTAGTAATGTTTCTTTTACAAATGAGTGCGCCCTTGAATTTGGGGCATAGATGTTCAGATTGAGACTCCATCTTGATGGATTTTTCCTGTGATGAATATGAAATGACCTTCTCCGTCTCTTTTGACTAATTTTAGTTTGAAGTCTTCCTTGTTAGATATTAGGATAGCTACACCAGCTGGTTTCTTAGGTCCATTCGATTGGAAAATCTTTTCCCAACACTTTATTCTGTGGCAATGTCTGTCTTTGAAGTTGAGGTGTGTTTCTTGTATGTAGCAGAAAGATGGATTCTGTTTTCGTATTCAATCTGTTAGCCTGTGTCATTTTATTGAGTTCATTGATTTTTAAAGGATATTAATGACCAGTGATTGTTAGTTCCTGACATTTTTATTTTTGTTGTTGGTGGTGGTATTATGTATGCATTTCTCTTCTTAGGAATTTGCTGGCGTGGAATTATCTATTGCCTGTGGTTTTTTTTTTTTTTTGGATGTAACTAAGTTCCTTGGTTTGAAGTTTTCCTTCTAGTACTTTCTGTAGGGCTGGAGTGGTAGATAGGCATTGTTAAGTCTGCTTTTGTCATGGAAAGCTTTTTTTCTCCATCTATGGTGATTGAAAGCTTTGCTGGATATAGTAATCTGAGCTGGCATCTGTGGTCTCTTAGTGTCTGCATGAGGCCTGACCAGGACCTTCTGGCTTTCATAGTTTCCATTAAGAAGTAGGGTGTAATTCTGATAGGTCTGCCTTTATATGTTACTTGGCCTTTTTCCTTTTCAGTTCTTAATATTCTTTCCTTATTCTGTATAGTTAATGTTTTTATTATTATGTGGTGAGGGGACTTTTTTTTTGGTCCAGTCTATTTGGTGTTCTGTAAGCTTCTTGTACTTTCATAGGTATGTCCTTCTTTAGGCAGGGAAAGTTCTCTTTTAAGATTTTGTTGAATATATTTTCTGTGCCTTTTTTGACTTTTCCTTCTTCTATCTCTATCATTCTTAGGCTCAGTCTTTTCATGGTGTTGCAGATTTCCTGGATATTTTGTGTTAAGAATTTGAATCTATTTCCTCTATATTATCGTCAATGCCTGAGATTCTCTCTTCCATTTCCTGTATCCTGTTGGTTATGCTTGCTTCTGTAGTCCTGATCATTTACCCAGATTTTCCATTTCCAGAGTCCCCTCGGTTTGTGTTTTCTTTATTGCCTCTATTCCAGTTTTCAAGTGTTGAACCATTTCCTTCACCCGTTTGATTGCTTTTCTTGGTTTTCTTTAAGGGATTTGTTCATCTCTTTCCTTTTTTTTTCTTTGTCTTCTCCTCCATTTCTTTAAGGGATTTTTTTCCATTTCCTCTTTAAGGGCCTCAATCATCTTCATAAAGTTATTTTAAATATCATTTTCTTCTGCTTCATGCACATTGGGATTTCAGGTTTTGTTCCTGTAGAACCTCTAGTTTCTGGTGGTGCTGTATTGCTCTTTGTGTTATCAAGTACGTTTTTTAGCTTGTTGTCTACCCAGTACAGGTGGAGCCTGTGTTTCACGGGTCCCTCGTCCTCCAGTTGGTGCAGTTGGAGGCTGTGGCTCCCTTGAACACTCCCTCAGGTGCAGACAGGGGTGAGCCTCTGGTGATGGCTCCTTCAGGTATAGATGGTCTCAAGGTTCAGGCAGTCATTCCTCCAGGTGCAGGTGGTACTGTGACTCTGGTGATTGATCCTCCAGGTGCAGGCAGTGTTGCGGCTGAGCCTCTGGCTCCAGTGTTTGGAGAGTTTCTGGAGGCCAAGACGGCAGCAGTGCTAACCCTGTCCCCCCTCCCCAGACTCTTCTTAAGATTGTTTCTGGAAGCCACTGCTGTTAATGCTTCTGGAACACTTGCTCAGCCACTGACACACTCTCTCTCCCGGCTTCAGGGCTGCCTGCCTGGCCACCCACTGATGTGCTCTCTCTCTCTCTCTCTCTCTCTCTCTCTCTCTCTCTCTCTCTCTCTCTCTCTCTCTCTCTCTCTCTCTCTCTCTCTCATGATGTTTATAGTAGTGAGACCCAGGTTTGGGTCTCAGTGGGGACATTGGGTAAGAGTTCTCTTGTAAGAGTTACTATCTGGTAGACAGGCAGACAGCAACATGTGGGAGAGGTCCCTTCTGATGGGGAGGTTCTCTGCCATAGGACTGATGCAGCCCATAAGAGTGAGGGGCTTCAGTTCTGGAAACCAAGCCACAGTGTTTCCAGAATTGTGACAGTTCAATGGAAATGGAGGGCCTTTAGGAGATAGCCTGGCTCTAGCTAACACACAGGACAATTCTTAGCAGCCCCAAATAGGAAACAGCTCAAATGTCTGGCAGCTTAGGAATGAAAAGTGTGGTGTGTTCATACTCTGAGTTGTCATTCAGCTGTAAGAAGAACTAAGAAAGGATCTTGGCTACCAAGTGGATGACCCTGATGCATTAGGGAAGGGGAAAGAAAACTTAGCCACTTCCGACTCACATACATGAAGAACCTAGAATAGACCAGTGTAGACATCGAGGGCTAGAGCAGTGGCTCCTGGGCTGGCCAGTATTGGGAGTGATATGAGGAGATATGCTGCAAACAAGTGCTGGAATTCTCTTAAGTGAAAGTGTTGTAACATCAGACTGTGCTCATGACTACATAACCCTGTAAATGCAATTAAATATACTGACTATATACTTTTAATAGGCAAATTATGCACATATTAAATATAATATAGCTGTTTTTTTAAACCACCTATTCATCATCTCCCAGTATCCATGAGTTTCACAGCCCCAGCCAAGTCTCCTGCTGTGGTCTCACAAGTTTATGTCCCAGGAGTCCTTCAGCCTGCATTCTCATATGAAGCTTAAGTCCCTTTCCAAGCTTGTATGCTGGTTGGAGAATGTAGGTCTTGGGGCTGTAGGACTGGAATCATCAGCTTCCAGACACCTTGTATGTTCCTCTGCCCCTTGGTCCTATCTCCTAGCATATCACAGAGGCTGAGGTCACTTGGATTTCTAGTAGCTGGGGAGCGGGAAGGGGCTGCCCTCAAAGTCTTCCCATTATGTACCCCAATAAAAACCTCCCCCACACACTCTTAAACATCCCTGTCGTTAATTTGCAAGTGTTTGTGTGGGTTGTTTCATGTATATGAAGACCTGGGATGATTGCTTGGGCTTCAGGGGCATTGGTGAGAGCTTTCATTTCTGTGTTCTCACCTGGATGCTGGCACTCAGCATCCCAAACCTACAGCCTTTCCCTGGGCTCAAGAACCACACTGCACACTCATCTGCTGGCCCAGGAGACACATGCGCCAGGTTGTTTTGTTCTTTGCTTAGCTTGAGACAGGATTTTTCTATGTTAACCAGGCTGGCCTTGAACTTGTTTTCCTCTGCCTCTGCCTCCCAAAGGCTGAGGTTACAGGAATGTACCTCCAAGCCCAACCCTACTCACTTCTAAAAGGGCCCATGTCCCAATGCTCTTGAACCTATGGACACTTAGGTGGACTGTGTACCTTGGCTACTGTAAATGGCGCTGGAGTGAACACAGGGTAGAGGGTGCTGATGCTGGTGACACACTGATTTCACTGCACGTGGAGGCTGAAATGTCCATCTCAGAAGAGAGGAGTAGGATAACAGTTGTCAGAAAGAGGCTGGGAACAGCAGGGAAGAAAGGGAGGCCGAGAAGGCCTGGTAGTGCAGTCCCAAATGTGGATAGATGAGGAATAAGCATCACATCTCTATATCACAAAGGGATGGCAACGGTCAGGGCAATTTGTCTATTTCTAAGTAACCAGGAGACGAGTGGCTTAATTACGTCATCATCACCCCGACACAAGATATATAAGGAGGAGAGCCTCACTTTGGTTCTCGGTTTTAGCAGGCTCTGTCTGTGTCCCTGGGAGCAGCATGGAGTGTGTGACAGAAACCTGTCTTCGCTTTAGTGGCTGAGCAGTGAGAGAATGGGAAAACAAGGGGACACACAGCAATGACCTCTGTCCTCAATCTAAACCCCACCGCCTACCTTGCAACACCCTCACAATGCAAATCCTCCAAGGGACTAATGTATAGTAATGTCAGGACAGACACACCCAATGGTGGGCTTCACTAACCCCCAAGAGCTTCTTAACCCAGTCAAAGTGACAGCCCAAACTAACTATCACAAAATCCTGAGTGTTCTGAGCACACGGAATGATTGGGGTGACAGACATACTAAATGCCTTGTTAGTCGTTGTGGGCTATAGGCACACCAAATTGCACAATCCTCCTGTGTCACTCAGAAGAGAAAGAGAAGAAATTCGGAGGGGGGAATGGGGAGGAGGGTGAGAAGGTGGAAGAGGAAGACAGGGATGAGGAGAAGTTAAAAGGAGAATGAAGAGGAGAACGAGGAGGCAGAGGAGATGAAGGTGTTGGAGAAGGAGGAGAAAGTGGTTGTGGATGAGGAGGAGGAACAGCACCCACCAGCACTGGCTTAGGTCACACAGCTATGATGTATTGGGCCAGGCAAACAAAACAGAAAAGAGACTGGAGGAACCGGGCGCATGGCACTGGGCATCTTGGTCTCCACTGCTGATGAATGGGAAGACACCAAGAGCCATGCTGAAGCCTTGAGGAGAAAGGGCTCTGTTCTCAGCCCAGGAACTGGGGTGAGAAACATAGGAGGCAGGAACCACCTGAGGGACTATGCGGAGGGCCACACTGCTGTGCCTTCTGAGTGGATGAGAGCCCCAGAGCATGTATCACGGGGTCATGGGCACAGAGCCTCCTCAGAAGAGTCCTGTGGCTGCCATGCTCTCTCTGACCCAGTGTCCTGGAAGCCCTGACAGTTCCAAGGATCATGAGAACCTGGTGTAGATGGGCTGAAAGACATGACTCACCATCACAGTGTTCCCTGGGTGAGTGACTCTCCCTGGTCAGCAGGGAGAGATGCCTCAGGAAAGGATAGGTGATCAAGCCAATCTCAGACCAGGGATTCCTCATTGAGTACATGTGTGCATGTTGCTAATCCAATGAGGGAGGAAGGGAGCAAAACAGATTTTGTAACAGCAAATGTTTTGTTTGGACAAGTGGTATTAAATATTGAGTCCATGAAAAATGAAGGGGTAGCATGGTAACGAAGGATCTGGAAGTGGGAGCAAACCAAGCAGGACAACCCAGGGAAGAGAAACAGAGTCTACCAGAAGAACTCTGGGATGCTCCAGGAGATGGGGACACCTTCTCAGCACAGCTGTATTCTGTTTGTTTTTCGAGACAGGATTTTGTAGTTGACTTTTCTTTGGGCTGCCAGCTCACAGAAAATGGCATGCAGACTTATTAATTATAAAAGCTTGGCCTATAGCTCAGGCTCATCCCACTAGCTCTTATAACGTAAATGAACCCATTTCCATTCACCTATGTGTCTCCATGTGACTTATGGCTTCTACCTCTGCTCCAGCATGTCTCGCACCCCCTGTGTCTGACTGATGACTCTGCCTTTCTTCTTCCCAGAGTTCTTTCTGTCTAGAAGTCCCTGATATACCTCCTGCCTAGCTATTGGCCATTTAGCTTTTTATTAAAGCAATCATGGTGACATATCTTTACATGGTGTAATAAAATATCTCACAACAGAGTTTCTCTATGTAACCCTGGCTGTTGTGGAACTCGCTCTGTAGACCAGGCTGGCCTCAGACTTGCAAAGTCCACTCGCCTCTGCCCAGCTGTGCACCACCATTGCCCGGCCCTACAGTCTTGTTTTTTTTTTTAAATTAATCTATTTATTACATCCAGACCACAGCCTCCCCTCCATCTTTCCCTTCCAGTCCCTTTCCTCCCTCCCCCCTCCCACACCCAGTCTCTTCCTCTTCTGTCTCCATTCAAGAAAGGGCTTGTCTCCTATGAGTATCAATAAAACAGAGCACATTGAGTTGCAGTAAGATGAAGCCTTTTCCCATGCATAAAGGCTAGGCAAAGTGACCCAGTAGGAGGAGTGGGATCCCAAAAGCCAGTAAAATTGTCAGAGGCAGGTCCTGTTCCTACTGTTAGGGTTCCCATAAGAGGACCAAGCTATAACTCTGACTCCTCCTCCACAGAATCCCCAGACTCCACCTAGTGTTTGGCTGTGTGTCTCTGCATTTGCCTCCACCTGTTGCTGGATGGTGCTTCTCTAATGACAATTGGGCCCCGCACCAGTCTGGCCAGTTCAGGCTACTTATTCTCTATCGCTAGGAGTCTAACTTAGGGTTCTCCCCACAGATTCTTGGGAGACTCCCTTATGCCAGGCTTCTGACCAACCCCATGCCCCCAGCAGTCCCCTCAGCACTCTACCCTTCCATACCGTCCCCCAACCTGATTGTTCATGTTCTCATTTCATTTGCCCTCAGCCCACCCACAAAATCTCTTCCACTTCCCCTCCCCAGGGAGAGCTGGGTGCCCCCCCCCCCCCGCACCATGGACTTTACTTGTTACATAGTCTCTCTGGATCTGTGAATTATTGTGTAGTTATCCTTTATTTTACAGCTAATATCCACTTACTAGTGATTGTATATCATGCTTGTATTTATCAGTCTGGGTTACCTCACTCAGGATTGTTTTTCTAGTTCCATCCATCTGCCTGCAAATTTCCTGCCTTCCTTATTTTTAACAGCCAAGTAGTACTCCATTTTGTAAATGTATCACATTTTCTCGATCCATTCCTTGGTAACAGGACATCTAGGTTGTTTCCAGGTTCTGGCTATTACAAACAAAGCTGCTACAAGCGTAGATGAGCAAGTGTCCTTATGCAATGATTGAGCATCTTTTGGGTATATGCCCAAGAGTGGTACAGCTGGGTATTGTGGTAGGTTGATTCCCAGTTTTCTGAGGAACCGTCACACTGATTTCCAAGGTGGCTTTACAAGTTTGCACTCACACCAGTATTGGAGAAGTGTTCCCTTTGCTCCACATTCTCTCCAGCATGAGATGTCACTTGTGTTTTTTATCTTAGCCATTCTGACTGGTGTAAGATGGAACCTCAGAGTCATTTTGATTTGCACCCAGTTTTTAAATTGGATTATTTGGTTTGTTGATGTCTAGTTTCTTGAATTCTTTATATATTTTGGAAATCAGCCCTCTGTTGGATGTTAGTGAAGATCTTTACCCATTCTATAGGCTGCCATTTTGTCCTATTAGTGGTGCCAGTTGTCCTACAGAAACTTTTCAATTTCATGAGGTCCTGGTTATTAATTGTTGATCTTTGGGCCTGTGCTACCAGTGTTCTACTCAGGAAGTTGTCTCCTGTGCCAATACGTTCAAGGCTATTCCACACTTTCTTTTCTGTCATATTCAGTATATCTGGATTTATGTTGAGGTCTTCGATCCACTTGGATTTGAATTTTGCACAGGGTGATAGATAAAGATTGATTAGCATTCCTCTACATGCCAACATCCAGTTAGACCAGCACCATTTGTTGAGGATGCTTTCTTCTTTCCATTTTATAGTTTTGGCTTTTTTTGGTCAAAAACCAGGTGTCCATAGGTGTGTGGGTTTATATTAGGGTCTTTGATTCAATTCCATTGATCCACGTGTCTGTTTTTATGTCAACACCATGCTATTTTTATTATTATAGTTCTGTAGTAGAGTTTAAAATCAGGGATGGTGATACCTTCAGAAGTTCTTTTATTGTATAGAGTTGTTTTAACTATGACGAATTTTTTTCCAATATGAAGTTGAGTGTTGTTCTTTCAAGATCTGTAAAGAATTGTGTTGGGGTTTTGATAGGAATTGCATTGAATCTATAGATTGTTTTTGGTAAGATTGCCATCTTAACTATGCTAATCCTATTGATCCATGAGCATGGGAGATCTTTCCATCTTCTGATATATTCTTCAATTTCCTTCTTCAAAGACTTGAAATTCTTATCATACAAGTCTGTCACTTTCTTGGTTAGAGTTACACCAAGATATTTTATATTATTTGAGCCTATTGTAAAGTGTGTTGATTCTCTAGTTTCTTTCTCAGCCCGTTTATTGTTTGTATACAGGAGGGATGCTGATTTCTTAAAATCAGACCTCTTGACTAAAGATGTTTGTCAGCTGTAGGAGTTCCCTGGTAGAGTTTTTTGGGGGTATGTATACTATTGTATCATCTGCAAATAATGATACTTTGACTTCTTACTTTCCAATTTGTATCCCTTGATTTCCTTTAGTTGTCTTATTGCTCTACTAGAACTTCAAGTATGGAGAGAGTGGACAACCTTGTTTTGTTACTGATCCTAGTGGAACTGCTTTGGGTTTCTCTCCATTTAATTTGATGTTGACAATCAGCTTGTTGTATGTTGCTTTTATTATATTTAGACATGTCTCTTGTTTCCCTGTCCTCTCCAAGACTTTTATCATGAAAGGGTGTTGGATTTTGTCAAGGGCTTTTTCAGCATTTATGTGGTGAGTCTGACCCAGGAGGCACACACAACCTACCTTCTTCAAAGCACACAGGCAAAGTGTTACTTCTGTATAGTACATGGGGAGGTGCAGCTTTAACACCTTATTAAACATTGCTTCCTAAATTCTATCAGAAACCCTGTTTGTGATCTTTGTTTCCAAGGCAGAAATTATCATGAGAAAACAGGCATAGGGGTAAGTCCCGGTGAAAGAGAGATGGATAAGGGTGTTATAGGGAACTGAATCAGCCTTTGTCAGCCTGAGATAGAGCAATTTCCCAACCATATTAGGACAGGCTATTGGTTAGAGGTAGGGGGTCTCTTAGACAATAAACATTCAGGTGTAGATAAGAAGAAATAGAAGAGAAATCGACTTTAGACATTAAAAATTTTGGGATCATTTGTGCAGAAGTAGTCATCATTGAAAATCAGGCATGCCAATTTTGGCTGTTTGAACTGTAGTGAAGCCAGAGTGAGGCTTTAATAAAATTGAAGCCCATGGGGTAAGAGTGGAAACTCACAAAGTGACTCCACTGGAGCGAGTTTCTATAAGCTCCAAGTGGAAGCAGAGAGACAGGAGGGACAAGGTCACACAGGCCCAGATGGGCTTAAGGAAGCTGTGAGGTTTAGCAGGCAACTCCCCGGGGGAGGAGGACAGAAAACAGGGAAGGTTAGAAGCAAGTGTCTTAATAACATAGTGGAGACCCACAGAGTGTGGCAGACTCTGGGAGCCAGAGAGGGTATTTGCCAAGTAGGCGAGGAGAGATGGATGCTGAGAGCAGATGGAGAGAAGAGGCAGCTGAAGAACTTGGAACCAAACACGATGGGTAGCAGAAGCCAGCAGAAACAAATGATCTTACACATCTTGAGAGTCAAATCAGCAACTTGAGTCATTTTGAAACGTTAAGACATGGGCAATGTGGGGTGAAGGGGAACCACTGCTAAATTGATAAGTTGGAGATACTGAACCAAGCAGTAGGCTTGACTGTTGTTGTTTTTTTTTTAACTGCTAGTATGGAGGTATTAAAGGGAGAAGTGGGGTGCAGAAGACTCTTCCTTAAGAGGTCAGAAATGGGAGGCTTAAGTCCCCTGAGACTTTGGAAAGAGAGTAGGCTATAGGAAAGAGAGACTGGGCTATATATTTCGTGGGGTTTTGTAGTTGAGTGATGAGAGGGGAATGATGTTTGGCTATAGAGGGGTTTTAGGTGTCCCATACCTGGGATCTACCTGAAAGGTCAGTAAGGGAAAATGTATGCTCTATTGTATGGTTCAGAGGAGAGGAGGGGAATGACTGGTGAGCTGGGGGCCAAGCAGGTGGAGAGAGCAAAAGAAATAGAGGCTCCCACTGTGGCTAGAAGGTCCCTTCCCAGCAAGGGGATAGGCAGGTTGGTACCACTAGGAAGGAATGGGTAAGGGGGACACCCCTAAAGATACAGCTAAGTGGTGGAGTTTTGTGAGCCTGGAAGGCTGAAGCCCCTACTTTGACAGTAGAGGAGTGAGAAGGAGAGGTGGATCCCCAGAACTTCATTACTTACACTTGGGATATGTTTTGCTAATCTCTCCTAAGAAATTACTGCAAGATCTTTGCCAATTTTCATTTTTCTGCCCATAATGAGGGAATTTCAGCATTAGTAAAAGGTGCTATAATTTCCGAAGGCTCTACTGCTGTTATTTGTCAAAGTCTCAATTTTCCTTTCACAATCAATTCAGAAACCTTTTCTGCGTGGGTCTTTATTTTTTTTACTCTGTTTGTGTGGCAAAAATAGCCATTCTAAATATTATCTTCTCTGGCATAAGAATTCCTGTAGGAGAAGGTGTAGAAGATAATAAAATAACCATAATACAGTCAAGTTCTGGGTCCAGACCATCCCAAAAGTAAGAGAGTTCAGTTTATAAAAAGAACTAATTGGATTCTTCCTCACATTGTGTGAAGAACCACAGTTTTTGGAGCCCCTGCATTCTATATCAATGCAAATAAATCAGGAAAGGCAGGTTATAAGTCAGGAAATTTAAGTGGTCCAAATGATTCCATTCAAAAGTTAGAATTATATGGTATTATTAGATTTTGCAGAACCTCTTAATATAGTTACTGACTCTCAATATACAAAAGAGTTGTTTTACATATTGAAACCACTGAACTTATTCCAGATAATTCAAGATTAACTTCGCTATTTATTCAATTACAAGAAACAATTAGAAATAGAAACCATCCCTTGTATATGTCATGTATCAGATCCCAGGCTCTCTACACGAGGTGATGATGAAATTGATCAGCTATTGGTAGGAAGTGTGCTAGAAGCCTCAGAATTTCATAAGAAACACCATGTTAACAGCAAAGGTTTGAAGAACGGGTTTTCTATCACTTAGCAACAAGCCAAGGAAATTATAAGGAAACAATCCACTTGTTCTTTGTATAATCAAATTCTACACCTGCAGGAAGCAACCCAAAGGGTACTCAAAGAAATGATATTTGTCAAATGAATGTGTTTCATTTTGCAGAGCTTCAAAAATTAAAGTATGTGCATCATACCATAGATGCATATTCAGGATTTCAGTGAGCAACTGCTTTAGGTCCTGAAAAGGCTGATTCTGTAATTACACATTTATTAGAAGTCATGGCCATCATGGGGATACTTGTACAAATAAAGACTGACAATGCTCCAGCATATGTCTCTAGTAAAATGAAACAGTTCTTTGTACATTACAATATAAAGCATATTGCAGGTATACCACATAATCCTACAGGACAAGCAACTGCAGAAAGATCTATTCACACTTTAAAAGGTATTCTTAATAAAGAAAAATGGGCAACAAAGACCCCCCAGAAAGAGATTTCACAGGGATTTATTAAATTTAAATTTTTAATGCTAATGGTAAAGGAATGGCAGCTGTAGAGAGATATTGGATAATGGGAAAAAACTGATGAATTAAATCAGCCCATATTCTTCAAAGATGTATTGACCTCAAAATGAAGACCAGGATATGCGCTACATTGCAGAAGAGGTTTTGCTTTCATTTCCACAGAAGAAGAAAAGCTATAGATACTATCAAAATTGATAAAGATTAGATTTGAACAGGAGAGGCCTCTTGATTAGGAGAGACAGTAGTTCATCAAATAGCATGGCCTTCAGTCTGCCAAAAAGGGAAACTCCCCAAAGTTAAGGTTGGGCAGAGTGTTTTGTTTTATTTATTTGTTTGTTTGTTTGTTTTTTGTCTTTCCAGGGGAATAAAAGCATCCAAGGAATCTAAAGGGCACTGAACAAATGAGACATTTGAAGAAGAAGGATAGATCATCCAGAGAAATTGTTCCAAGAGAAAGCAAATTGGCCTAATGGTATAGCACACTTCCAATAGACTAATGTGCCATAAATCTTCCCAAATGCTTGTCTCTGTTATTCTCTGCAGACATACAAGGAAAATGAACTACTTTTTGTAGTTCTAATTCAATTAAAAACTAAAGTTGACTTTGGAGTTGGAGACTGGATCTCTCCTTCTCCAAACCCAAGCATGCTTGTTAAAGAAAATCTCTGTCTCATGTATGAAGAGCTATCTGGTATGGGACAGAAGAAAACCCAAAATTCGGGACTATTCTATTTCCACCAACGTCATAATCCTTTGGTTTTATTTTTTACTCTTTAAAACTTTTCTTCAGGTATAAATATTATCTCAGAAATATATATATATACATATTCTGTCATGATTTTAATGGTCATATACAGTACTATTGATTCTAGGCATAGGCTTCATCTAGTTTTCTATATGTGATTTCAGGATTGAGTCTGAAGCAAGTAACTAGGAACTAAGTTTGTGTACCACAGATTTATTTAATAGATTGTGGCTCTTTAATTCCTCCTATATCTGTTGCATATGATATTTAAATTGTTTAAGTTTCCTGCAGTGAACCGTGACCATTCCTAACAGTGACCTTTGAAATCTCTAAAAGGGTGTTGGGGCCTCCCAATGATGAACACACTTGGTAATGCCACTTAGCTGATGAGCACCACACAAATATCAGCTTTGGACTACAAACTGCTCAAGACAACTTAAGAGCAGTTAGCTAGCTAAGATGGTCCAGCCTCTTAGATCACTCTAGTCAGGACTTCAGGTAAGTGTTGCACCTCTCATCATACCAAAACTGGACAACAGCCAGTTCTTCCAGAACTTGATCTTTATCTCAATTTTCGGGGACCCCTAAAGATGCCATTGCCCCATAAGAACATGACACCCACATTCCCAAGAGGTGGAATGGGTGGGTTTTGGTTGTTCAAAGGATGTTTGTCATCCCTTAGGGAGGTTGGTCACAAGGATGAAGCTAACCAAAGGAAACTGGATTCAGGAATCTTGTTCTGAAAAGAAAAAAGAGGAATACAAAATTTATAGAATAAAAGGGTAGATTATTGATTCTATTTTGAACTAAAAGCAACTGTTAATCTCTAATATTTTACATTGGCATAGATTTTTATATATTGATACAAATTTAAGGTTATTTTTGTTATGTTGTATTATGTGTTCCTATTTCTAATGTGAAGTTCTAGTCCTTGAAAGCTATTTAGGATAATAAAGAAATGCAGGTTAATAGTTAGCCATCTGTAACAATCAAACTTATAGTCATGTTAGGTATGTTTCCAAGGTCAATCAGAGACATATTTTAAATAGATAGGTGGTCTTCAAATACTTCAGAGACCCACAGAATATGTCATTTTAATGTTTTAATAACATAGAGCTTTTTATGACAGTGAGACATTTCTGCTAATGACAGCACTAATCTATTACAGAGAAGATGATTGATGTTTAAGAATCTCCATATGAAGTTTGCTTTTCATGTGGCAAATTAGCCATTTGGGCAAAAACCTGCCCTTGCCTTGACTGATGACAGTATGCTGTCCAAATTGGACAAGCAGAACATAAAAGTTGACTGCTGAAATTTGCCGAGACAAGGTGGGACAGTCCTTCAAAACTCCTGATTCATAGAAAAGTCTGTCAAATAGTCTGGACCTGTAGATTGAAGATGAATACTCCAATGTTGCAGAGTAACCTTGGGTGACTGTCTAGGCAGCCAGCTGTTTCTGTTATTTCTTATAGTTTTGGAAGTTGTTTGCTCTACACTTCCTGTTTACTCAGGTAATATTATATTCTTCTCAGGTCTTTTATAGGTTTGAAAACTAGATAGCTATAGTTACAGTTTTCCTTAGTCATGATAGAAAATAAATTATGTACAAAACTTTGCGCTCATCAAGAGGGGATAGATAATGGAGTATTTTTTCTGAATCTGTCAAATACAAATGGACTGGACATTGTGAATGTAATTCTTACTTGATAATTGTTCTTATCATATAGAGTTTGATGCTCCAAATGACGCTGTAATGATAAATGGCACACTTACTGAAAGTAAAACTAAGTATTTATTGTAGAAATTACTCACAAGATACCAAACAAGTAACCCAGATGAGCCCAGTAGTTTTCCCGCTGCCGAACCGGAAGCTGAAATCCGGGAAAAGAGACCAAGACTTCCTTTGTGCAGTCTTTTATGCCTTCCCGCTTAATGCCCCCTAGCCATTTCCAAAAGTGGGCCTGGCTAGTGACGTAGTTCACCGCCTACGTACGTATACGTCTTTACGTCCGTCTGTATACGTCTTTAGTCATGCTTAAAGTGGGTGTGGTTAGCAGTGTGGTAAACTGCTCTTTTATTACCTCATCTGTATGCGCCTCTAGTAAGTCACATGGTTAATGGCGGCATACAGGCTTCCTCCTACAAGAGTTAAAACCTTTTTTTTTTTTATTTAGACAAAAGGGGGGAAATGTTAGAGAAGATTTGTTTGTGTTGATTGCTCTAAGACCACCAGTAGAGTCTGACCAAGGTTGGGAGGTTTGAGTCCACATTCAGCTGGCTGGAGTGAACCATAGAGTTTCCTGGAGGACTCAGAGGGAGACAGAAGGACACATGGAGGAGGGAGAGGAGGAGCTGAGAGGTCTGGCAGTCTTCTCAATCTGGGAAGTGGAGTAGAGGGCAGGTGTCTGTGTATCTGTCGTTCTGTGGATCTCTCAGGTTTATTCCCTAATATTTACTCCCTAGTTTTATTCTTTAATAAAATGATAAAGAAATCACAGTACCATGCTCCTTCTTTCTGCCCTACATAAGACCCCTTTGGTTTCTCTTCAGCACCTACCAAAAGCTGAGTTTGGACTGAGGAGAGATAGGAGGAGACATCCCAGCACACGTGGGAACTCTACCAGCGTTTGATGCATGAACAGAGAAGCAATGGCAAGACAGAGCCTCCACACCTCGAAGTCCTCAGAGGCACAACTCACCCCATCCCTGACTTGGAACGCCAGAGGTTTTGTCATGTATCTCCAGCACGCACAGCTAGGTCTGAACCTCTAGAGTCCCTCATGTCTAGTGACTTTGTTGAGCAAAGCTCAGAAAATGGAATGTCCTTTCTCTTGTAGTCCTTAAGTTTCTGCCAACACCTGTGTGACCAAAGTCAAGCAAAGCAATAGTAGGTCTTGTTCTCCTCAGCTGCTGGGAATGCCAAATGGGCTTGCCACCTGGAAGAGTGCTCCTTAGCTTGTTGCAAAACTAAACTCTCACCATACAACCCAGTAGTTGCATTCTTTGACCCAAAGATGTAAGATGCAGTCACACAAAAACCTCTATGCAGAACAGATTTATTCATAACTGCGTGAACCAAGATTTCTTCAGTATGCAGATGGACTAGGTGTGGTTCAGTTACATATTGGAATACTATATAGTGACCAAAATTCTGGAGGTGGGAAGCCAGTAGATGTGGAACTAAGTGAAAGAAGCCATTCTGAAAGGTCCTGTGCTGGTGTTCCAGCTGCCAGACATTCCTGAAGAGGCACAAGACAGACTCAGTGGCTGAGGGAATGGAGGAGGAGGTAGAGGATGAACAATCGTCACAGTGCGAAATGTTTCAGAAAGAAAAATGACCACAGCATCTACCTGATGGGGTCAGCATCGCTGACGGACTCTGTAACATCTTCTGAGAGACCTGGAGCTGCACCTGAGACCTGGTATTCGGTGTCTCTCTCTGTGTCTCCCTGCCAGGAAGGATGTGCCACTCCCTGCTCTGAAAAGGCTCTCGGGCTTTCTCTCTGGCAGGATCTCCGTGTTTGATGTTCATTTCACAATGCCATCTTGTTTTTCAGGTTGTAGTGAACAGAAACCTTCTGCTGGTTTGCAGAAGGTCTTTAGATCTTCAGAAGAAAGCCACCTATAAACCAGAGATCATTACTCCCTATAAAACGACCGAGGCACACATCTCTTGCTATCCCACCCCTTCCTGTAGCAGGCACTTCTCAGTCCTCCCCTCACTGGCTGGTCCCCTCTCCTCCCACCTCCTGCAGGGGAAACAAAATACTGACTTCATGATTTGTGGAATATGGAGCTTGTTTGTTCCCATGAGGGCCTTGGAGACTGTCTTTATTTTAAACAACTTTGTAGTTCCCATGTAGGAGTAACGGAGGTCATAAGTGACAGCCACACTTTCCCCCTTTCTTAGACTAAAATGTCACCGTCTGAGTTTCAAATGGCGCCACATTTTGCAGTCATACAACTCTTCTCCTGGGCTGGGCTTTCAGTACAACTCATGTTTTCTAAGGACACAGACTACATGGTTACAGCCCCTTTCAGCTTTCTGACTGTCTGCCGACTTCTAGTATGACAGGATGCCTTATGAGAGATGAGCCACTTGGAAGTGTGACCTTGTGACTGGCAGTCTGGGGCTGGCACTGTGCTTGGCTATCCCATGGCTATGGGAACTTGGGCACCAAACTTGCAGTAGCTAAGTCCTTCCTTTTGTCAGAGGGGGACACTTTTAGAGGGGGAAACTTTGGTGGTGTAGTGGTACATATGTGTGTACTCATTAGTGTGGATGCAGGAGGACAGCTTTTACTATCATTCCTCAAGTGCATTCACTTTGGTTTTTGTTTTGTTTCTTGAGACAGGGCCTTTCATTGGCTTAGAACTCTCTAGTCTGCCTCCCTAGAGCTGGGATTCCAAGTTGTTCTTTTTGCATGGGTCAGGGAATTGAACTCAGGGCCTCATTGCCAACTGAGCCTCAGAAGAGGACATCGAGTCACAAGCTGCTGGCCTGTTTACAGCCAGGAAGACAACCTGGAGACATTAGATGCACTTTCTGGTCAGACCTGTTCTCTCAGCACCAAGTGAGCAACTGTGACTACCTTTTGAACTGGCTGATGAATTTGGCTCAGTGCCGGGTGTGTGGAGTTTCAGGCCAGTCTACACAGTGATTTTCCTGCAAGCTTCAGCTATCTGAGAATGAGGGAGCATCTCACAGTCTTGCTCCGGGTTAGAGTAGGGTTATTCCTTGGGCCAGTCCAGTAAGTGAGCTTTGGTGGTGCGCTGGTAAGTCGCAACACTGCCTCAGTTGATCAGGTCCTTTGGAGTCACCGGCACCATCCCCCAAGAAGCTCTTTATATTTTCCTCTGCTAGAAGCATCCCATCCCCTGCCCGTTTCCCGGCATCTGACACAGGGCTTTCTGGAACAGATTTGGCCTTTAAGTGACTTACCATTTTTTCAGCTTCTCCTTTATTGTGTTGACTTAAGGATAATTTAAAATTCCTATTAAGAGCTCAGTGCTCTATGCTGGTTTGGTAATGGAACGTTGCCCATATCCCTCTCTACCTCTGCTGTTCCCTAAAGCACAACAGACTTTTTACTGTGAAATCAGTATGGCCCTCCCCCCATTCACAACACTGCATCGGGTGAAGGAGCACAAGCCCAGGTCACTGTTCTGACCTCAAGACAAAATTTATTTAACAATCTTTTGGTAAATTCAAGTCAGCAACCCAGTTTCTGAAATCAAATATTCCAACATCATAGAAAAGCGAAAGCGAGGCTTATTTGATACTTGCAGGGAGATGATGGCAAGATAAGGAGAGTCTTTGCTTCATACTTTCAAGTCACTGTTTTCATAAGGACAGAGAATTCTGCACATACAGCACAAACAACGTTCATGGCATTAGTGACAAGTGGTTTCAGCTGTCAGTGACATAGTCTGTGATCTCCTGAGAGGAGAGCCTCAGTGAGGTACCGTCTGGATCAGGTTAGCCAGTGGGCATGTCTGGGGTGGGGCGGGGCAGGGCAGGGGTTGGATTACACTGACTGATGTGGGAAGACCTAGGCCCTTGACTTCCCTGAATGATGGGCTATAAACCAGAACTGTAAGCGCCAACTCAGGTTGCTAGGCTTCTTGGCGAGCACATTTATGTGCAAGCCACCTCTGCAGCCCCATGCTTTCTTTTTAAGCATCTTTAAGTTATTAATTCAATATTATGAAAGGTATTTTGTTTAAAGTAAGAATTAGTAGAAACTAAAAGAAACCTCTCCAGTTCAGTTTTTTTTTCTAGCCACAAAGCACATGGATTCCCGATACATGAATAAAGAATCTTTGACCCAAAGATGCCAACTGAAGCAAGCATTCTGTTCTGTGTTAGAAGATGCACAGATGGAGCTGGAGAGACGGCTCAGCAGTTACACCGGCTGCTCTTCCAGAGGACCCTGGTTCAGTTCCCAGCACCCACATGGCAGCTCACAACCGTCTATAATTCCAGTTCCAGAGGTTCTGACACCTTCACACCAATGCATACGCACATGAATAAAATTAAACAAATTTTATATTTAAAACACAGCCGTGAGTTTTAATTCCTTTTCACTAGTTCAAAGTATTTGTTATCTTTCAGATTCATGGTATTATTTCAAAATATTAATCAACAATCAATACCTGTCACTGGGCATATGCTGATCCTTAGTTGTCCTTTGAACTGTGTGAACTTTGAACTATGTTCGGTTTTGCGAACAGTTGAGGAAGGAGAGATCTGGTAGATTGAAGTCTGAAAATCTAGAAACATCCACCACAGAGTATGAAGACTACCTTGATTGAGTGTGTCACCAACCTTCTGGCAACTACATTTAAAAAAAAAAGATATATTTTGAAAGTTATTTTTAAACTTCTTTCTAACCAGTGTCCATTATCATCTAAAGTACTTGTGATTGTTATTATTATGCTATGCATTTGTTTACTTCAGGCAGACAGCTCAGTGGCTCAGGCTTGCTTGGAAATCCAGATCCTCATGCTTCTGCCTCCCCAGTGCTAGACTAAGTCACCCCGACATCCAGGGAAATCTTTAGTGTTCTGTTACCAGCGAAGACTCAACACAATTGCCACCTGTGGAGTTCTGAAAACAAGCTAGCAAGGGCTCTGGACGTTTGCACAATAAAAGAAAAGGACCCTGGGTGTAACTCAGCTGGAGAGCACCCTCCTGACTTCCAGTCCTCTACAAAAGCAGCAAGTTCCTGATGTGGTGACACAGCCTTTCATCACAGCACTGGGGAGACAGAGGTAGATCTCTGTGATTTTAAAGTCAACCTGGATTACAGAGTGAGACCCTATCTTAAAAAAAAAAAAGCAAGTGCATTTAACTAATTCCAGTCCCAGCTCATACATCTTCGGTTAAAAAAATGAGATAGGGTGTGGTGGCACATACCTTTAATCCCAGCACTGACAAGGCAGAGGTGGGCAGATCTCTGTGAATTTGAGGCCAGCCTGGGTCTATCTGGGAACTGTAGAACAGACAGAGCTAAATAATAGACAGAGTTTGTCTCAAAAAGACTGAATAATGATGATGAGGAGGATGATAATAATAATAATAATAATAACAATAATACATAAACCACACCAGGGGTACCTGCTGCAGCAAGCCTCAAGTTCAGATGTATGGCTGTCCTGGGTCACTGCACTGGTCACTAGAGACCGTGTCACCCCACTCACACCTCTGCTTCTATCTCCTGCTCTCTGCTTGCTTGAGACACCACACAGAGTCTCCAGCTTGCCATGTGCCCTGCTTATTAATGCCATGAATTGTTCAGATTAAAAAGCAGTATTCACTTGGTATGAAAAGTAAAGAACAGTAGAGAAAGATTAAAAAGGAAACAACAGCCCTCATAAAAAAAAGTCAAAGAATTCATATACTGCTCTTACTGCTCTGTGACCTTTCCTGGAGAGATTGTGAAGAAGCAGTTACTGACGCCAGACAGTCACACACACACACACACACACACACACACACACACACACACACACACATGCACTTACTCACAGATACACAGAGCACTACTAAAAACAAAACAAAACATTGAGAACAAAATTGTCTTAACAAGTTCTAGTCACTCCTGGAGAACTAGGTAAAGCATTTACATTGTGGGAATTTCCTGCTGTTATGGAGCTCTGCTCAAACCTTATCAGGGAGACAGAACACCAAGTTCACAAGACTTAGTTTTTATTTATTAAATTTTTAAATTTATTTTACATACCAACCACATTTCTCCCTCCCTCCTCTCCTCCCATTGCCTCCGACACCTCCCTTCTACCCTCACCCCCATCCATGCCTCAGAAAGGGCAAGGCCTCCCATGGGAGCCAACAAAACGTGGCATATCAAGTTGAGGCAGGACCAAGCTCCTCCCCTCTCCATCAAGGCTGAACATAGCACCCCACCATAGCGAATGGGCTCCAAAAAGCCAACTCGTGCACCAGGGATAGATCCTGGTCCCACTGTCAGGGGCCCCACAAACAGACCAACTCTCAACCACATGTAGAGGGCCTAGTTCGGTCCCATGCAGGCTCCCCAGCTGTCAATATAGAGTCCTGTGAACTCCCTCCATCTTGGTCAGCTGACTGTGGGTTTCCCCATCATGATCTTGAGCACCCCCTCCTTCCTCATGTAATCCTCCTTCCTCTTCAACCGAACTTCCAGACCTCAGCCCAGTGCTTGGCTGTGGATCTCTGCATCTGCTTCCATCAGTTACTGGATGAAGGTTCTATGATGACAATTAGGGTGGTCACCAATCCAATTACAGGAGAAGGCTGGTTCAGGCACCCTCTCCACTCTTGCTAGGAGTCTTAGCTGGGGTCATCCTTGTGGATTCCTGGGAGTTCCCTCTATCAAGATATCTCTTACTGCTCTTCCTCTCTGTGCCTCCCCCAATTCGACTAACCTGATTGGTCATGTTCCCATCCCCCACCCCCATCCCCTTCCTTTTACCCCCTGCCCCCAGTTTCCCCAGGAGATCTCATCTATTCTCTGTCCCATGGCAGTCCACACGTCCTTCTTAGGGTCCCCCACAAGACTTTTTAAAATGACCAGATTACTCATTTAGGGGACAGTCATCCAGAAGCTTCTACACTCTGGCACAGGTTGTCGCATATAGCAGCCTCCCTGCCTGACTCAGGTCTTGGGCCCTGGAATTTGCTTGTTGCTCTGCAAGACAATGTCCACAGCACCTGGGACTCTGTCCCCTCCTCCACATTCTCTCACAGCTGAAATGACCCAGAGGGAACCCAAACTGCCTTGTGTCTTAGAGTGGCTGTCCAATGACACAGACCCACGAGGGTATATACATACATACATATACATATACATACATATATATTTGTTATAAGGGCTTGGCTCACATGTCTGTGCAGACGTGCTAAACTCTAAGACTGCCTCTGTGGGCCAGACAGCAAGGGAAGCTGATTTATTTTCAGTCGTCTGCCAAGTTCAAAGGCTTCAGAACCAGAGGGGATAGTTTCATTCTGAAGGCTGGCAGGGTTAAGCACTAGCAGAGACTTTGCTATAGTTTGAATCTGGAATGCTCAGGTTCAAGGCAATCCCTAACCTGGCACCTTTAGGAGATGGTAGCTTAGTGGGAAGTTCTAGAAAGTGTGATAACTAATATCGATTGTCAAGTTGACAGGTTGTAGAATTACCTGGGAGACAAACTTCTGTGCATGTCTGTGAGGGAATTCCCAGATTAGGTTGGTCGGGGTGGAAAGATTCACTCTAAATATGGGTGGCGCCATCCCATGGGCTGCTCTCCTAGGGATGACTGAGGTTCCAGAGATGGGCTGGGATCCTAGGCGTGGACTGGGATCCTAGGCATGGGCTGCATTCCTAGGGATGGCCTGGGTTCCTAGGAATAGACTGGAGTCCTTGAGCCTATATAAAAAGGAGAAAAAGAGAGATCAACACCAGCACTGACCTCTCTGCGTACTGACCGAGATCGCAGCGAGAAATGTTGCCTCATATTCCTGCTGTCAACACGGTATCTGTGCCCACGCTTAATGTCCATGTCCACACTCAGTGTCTGCGAGCACACTAGCTCGTTGTTCACTGGAGAGATTGCCGGCCACCCAGAAGAACAGCTTTGGGGACTTAACACACAGACGAGCAGTCTCTGGTCTTCTTGAGGTGTAACAGTTTGCCTTGTCCAACACGAGGAGTGATGACTTTACATACTGATGGGGCTGTGAGGTGCCCAGACACTTGGCCAGACATTGTGGGTGTTTCTAGATGGGACTGACATTTAAATTGGTAGACTGGAGACTACAAAATAGCTCAGTGGGAAAGGCCCTTGACACCACGCCTGATGACCTGAGTTACGATCCCGGAACTCACATGGTGGAAAGAGATAACCGACTCCTGCAGGCCAACCTCTGCACACACACCAAGTGCAAGCGTTTACGTCACTAGTCACACTGCACATGTGCAGCACAGCCTCTGGAGCTGCCTGCTCCTCTTCCGCCCCACGACTTTCAAGTCGGCCCAGACAGTAAGTGCTTCTGTCTGAGAAAGCCTTCCACATGCTCTCTCACTGACCCTCAGGACAGTTGTGCCCTGTGAGTCTTCCTGTTTCCATTTTCCAGATGTAGGCACACTGGGCAGTTTGGCCAAAGTCTCACAGTAGGGAGCCAGGACTTGCGTGTGGCCTGAGTTTTCTTGGGCAGTTCCCTAAGCAGGCTCACCACCATCTGTGTGGTCAGCTGGGCAATGCATGTGTGTGAAGAAGCGTGGACACCCTCAGTTCTGGGGCATGTCCCCAAAAGCCCTGGCTCCTTAGCTTCGTGGTCCCTGTGTGTGGTGTGCTAGCAGTGTGACATCCAGCGGGTCTCCTTGATGTGTTTTGTGGTGTCCGTGAAAACTCTAAGGCAGCACAGAACGTCCTGTCCACCCGATCTGAGTATCTCTGTCATCATTTAGACTGAATATTTCTGTGGATTAAGGGAGCTGACTCAGTTGGTCAAGTGCTCACTGTGCAGGCATCAGATTTTGAGACTGACTCCCCAGCATCCACATATAAAGAGGGGTACAGTGGCCTGTACTTGTAATCTCAGCCTTAGGATGGTGGGGACAGGCGGTTCCTGGAGTTCAGCATAGCCAAATCAGTGAGTTCAAGCTCAACAAGAGACCCTGTCTCAAAATGAGAGTGATTAAAGAGGACAACTGACATCAATCCCAAGCTCCCTCACATACACCACACACACACACACATACACACACACACACACCACATACACACACACACCACACACACCACATACACACACACCACACACATACATACACACACAGATACACCACACACACATACATACACACACAACACACACACAACACATATACACGCATACACATACATACATATACACACAGACACACCACATACATACACACACAAATATACCACACACACATACACATACATACACCACACGTATATACATATACACACATACACCACACACACATAATATACCACATACACACATACACACACCACACACACATACACACACCACACACACATACATACACCACATACACACACAAACACATACATACATACATACATACATATATACATACATACATATGCACACACCACACACACACACACACACACACACTAGATGTTTCTGGGCAGTCCTACTAGCTTCCCAAGGACTTTCCATAAAGTTCTTATACTTGACCTAGGATACTCATCTAATGGCTGAGCCTTCTTAATAATGTATGGTGTAAGCATTCCCTCCCAGAAAGTTCACTTATGTGTGCACCTATTAATCCCTGGCTAGTCCCAAGGCCAGCGTATCACCGAGCAACTGTACAGATTGCCCAGAATCCCACTGAAGTCACTGAGACTTGGGGGAACTGTTGGGGTCCTTCTCTGCTCCCACCTTGCTGGGTGTTCAGTCTGCCCTTGAGAGACGCTGAGGAGACGTTTACAGTCTCTGAAGCTGGCTCACACATTGCAGTAGTTTTCATCGTCCTGCAACAGCACAAGGCACACTGGGAGCTGGCTGTGCAATCTAAGAAACGGTGGCTTGCCAAGGTCTCCAGAGAACAGTGAGCACACGGACAGCACAGCACGTCTCACTCTGTGACTATGTCACATCTGCTTTACCGTTGAGTGGGTCCCCAGAAATCTTGCCAATGATTTATTTTTGTTGGTAGAATGACAAACTCGCTTGTATTTGTCTAAGGTCAAATACTGCAGGGAGCCCACGTTTTGCTGCCCAGGACTGAGGCAGGTTACGTGTTTGAAGCAAGAATACAGAAAGTCATTGGCTTCCCTAAGAGGTGCATGGATGACACTCCACAGCTGGGAACTCTGCTTCCCAGCCCGCTTGCAAACCACAGAATCTCCTCAACACAGTCTTCCCTTATTGCAAGACCCCAAGTTCTCAAGATGCCATTAGGGTACAAGTGTCACTTATTCTGGATACGACAAGGGTTGGGAACATCACTTTGGCAATGTGAGCTAATGCTGAGGTATTTGAACCTCGTGTGTACTTAGCCTGGTTCCTTTGGGAACACTGAAAAGTATTTTTAAGCAGAATGGTCAAGCTGAGGCTTCTCAAAGACCCTACAATGTCTCCTCTTCTGATTGTAGGTCTCCTTTTCATGGGGATGGGAAAGTCAACCCTAGAGTCCTCCTGGAGAACTGTCCTACTGTGTGGGAGAGAAGGGGGGCATGGCTGGGAATTAGGGAGCAGGGTTGGGGATAGCCACCTACAGCCATCATGGAAAACTGCACACACAGTACTCAAAAACTGAAATGGAGTGGCTATGTGGACCAGTACTCCCACTTCTAGGTGTGAAGTCACAGAAATCAAAGTCGGTTATGGAGCTAAGTTTCTATTAGTTTATGACTGGATAAAGAAAGTGTGGTATACATATTTGAAATGGAGTCCTGCTCAGCCTTAAGAAGGACAGATTGCGCCATTCATAACAGCATGCGTTAAGTTAGAGGACTTCAAGATCCATCAACGTGAAGACATAGGTGACAAATGATACGTGATCTCCAGTGTAGACTCTAATAAATGTACCCTGCATTTCAAAAGAACCGACAAAAGATTTTAAGTGTCTCCTCATAAAAATTCGGGCAAGTGAGGTGTGGCTGTGTCACTTGATTTGATTTAATCACCACATATAACAAAACATCACAACTTAAGCCTTGTGTGTGTGTCTGTGTGTGTGTGTGTGTGTGCGCGCGCGCTCGGGTGCGTGAGTGTGCTGGTTAACTGCCAGCCTGACATGGGTCTTAATAAGGAATTATCCAAATTGGATTGGCCTGTGGGCTCCTCCGTGAGGTTCCCTGACTGTGGATTGTTGTAGGAAGATTCTGTCATCTGTCTCACAATTCTGCCGCCATGCCTTCCCCACCACGGTGGACTGTACCCTGAAGCTGTGTGTCAAAATAAACCCTTTTGTTGCCGGTTCTTCTTTTACTCTGTGACTCTCGGCTCTTTACTCTTTGGGAGCCTGCCACCCAGCCCCCAGATAAACACACTGAGGGTTTTTCTTTCTTATGAGTGCCTAGCCTTGGCTTGACTTGTTTCTAGCCAGCTTTTCTTAAGTTAAATTATCCCGTCTACCTTTTGCCTTTGGGCTTTACCTTTCTCTATTGTATATACCTTTCTTTACTTTTTACTCTGTGGCTGGCTGTGTAGCTGGGTGGCTGGCCCCTTGAGTCCTCCTCTCCTCCTTTTCTCCTTCCTTGATCTCTCCTATTTATTCTCTCTGCCTGCCAGCGCCACCCATCTTTCTCCTGCCTCACTACTGGCCGTCCAGCTCTTTATCAGACCAATCAGGTGTTTTAGACAGGCAAAGAAACATAGCTTCACAGAGTTAAACAAATGCAACATAAAAGAATGCAACGCATCTTTGCATCATTAAACAAGAGTTCTACAACATAAACAAGTGACACATATTTAATATTCTACAACACCCTTTTTTCCTGAGGTTCTGACAGATGTTTTGTAACAAGTAACTCGCCCCTCCCCCCTCCTTCTCCCCCTAACCCCCTCCCTGTCTCTTCTTCCCTGCCTAACCCTCCTGCTTTTGCAGTTTCTCCTGCCTAGGGAAGAGACAGATCCCTCCACACACTAGATTCTCCTACTGTTGTGACAGTCTGAGAGACGTGGGAGCCTATAGCTGACTGATTGCCACAGCCAGGCCAGGCTTGCATGGCCCCGATATGAAGAGCAGCCCAGGTTATGGGTGAGACAACCCGGCCCCAGCTGGGCTGTGTGTTGGCACTGAAAGTAAAGAGGAAATGTATTCAGGAGTCCTTCCAGTGTCCACTTCACAACAAAGTGACACGAAAGGACAGGGTGTGGGTACATTTCTCAGGCTTAATTCCATTGTTCCCTGTCCACCCCCAGCACAACAAAGTTTAAGATCACTCTCCTGTACCTGCGTGTTCACACCCATTGAAGAAACTGTCCCAGATGAAAAAAAGTACAGAAGCAAGAAAATTTGCATCTGTACTGAACATGTAGACTTCTCCTTGTCATTGTTCCCTAAATACTGGAGTAAAAATGACTATGGATATAGAGTTTATATGATGATTACAGATGATTTCAGGGATGTGGGAGAATTTGTGTCAGTTCTATGCAAACAGTAGGTCAAACTATACAACCCAGATTTGGGCACCCATAGAGGTCCTGCAGACATTGTTGGAAATTATAATTATCCATTATATATTGAAAGTATGTTTAAAAAGTAAAAATAAGTCAAGGGAGATGGCTCAGTGTTTAGTGGGAGACCTGGACAAAGTGGTGTGAGCATCTGAAATTCTAGTGAGCCTCCAGGGTACAGTTAGGGACAGGGGAATTCCTGGAGACTTGGGGGGCCAGCCAGCCTGAGGTACACAGCTTGAAAAGACCGACCTTCACACGTGGGCCTGGGCACACAACTATACACATTCTCTCTCTCTCTCTCTCTCTCTCTCTCTCTCTCTCTCTCTCTCTCTCTCTCTCTCTCTCTCTCTCCCCCGTCCGTCCCTCCCTCCCTCTCTCTCTCTCTGTCTCTCTCTCTCTCTCACACACACACACACACACACACACACACACACACACACACACACACACACACGCAAACTGAAACCCATAACTGCCATATCAAAAAAGTCTTTATATAGGCCCCTGATGGTGATACGCAGGCACAGAAAAACCCAGGAAGGGCAGGAACAATGAGGGAGTCCATAGCCTATGAAGGGGACCTGGGACCCTGAGTTGCAGAACTTGGAACCAGCCTGAGTCTGATCTTAGTGAAGACCTGCCGGGTCTTGGTCATGGAGTCCTATGACCAAGAGCACAACAGTTGGCTGGAGCCCAGGCAAGGAACTGACTCTTGCTGGGTGCTGGGTCTCCGAGGCTGACTCTTCCTGGGTGCTCAGTCTCTAAGGCTGATGGATTAGGAAGAAGAATGATTTTGGAGACTGAGACATGGCAGTTTTCCACTTAGCTGCTGCCCAGTCTGACTCCCTTCTGTTTCTGCCTTTCCCATTTACCATTTCAGATTGAGATTCATCTGAGATGGGTAGTCTCTGTCTGCCTCTCTCTCTGAGTGTGTGTGTGTGTGCATGCTTAACTATCTGTCCCCATCTTTCCCCATCTTTGCCCTCTGTCTGTGTCTCTTCTGTATTTCCTCCCTTCTCTCCCCATCTCTCTCCTCACTTCTCTCTCTCTCTCTCTCCACCATCCCAGCTTTAAGCAGCTTAGAGAGGACATGGACGTGTTGTGGGGTGAGGTGGGGGTGGGGGGTGACACAGAGGATATGGAGCAGAACCAGCTCTGAAAGATCACATTCCAGGCCTGAGAACGTCACATCGTATTAGCTGAAGGTTGGCAAGCAGGAATTAGGGCTGACGTTCGAAAGGGTGATGGATGTGAGACACAGGGTGGAAAACATTCAGAGATGGTTCCCATACCCCTGACATCTTTGCTGTCTCCAGACATGTGCACGGAGGACCTGAATGAAGGCAGGCTCTCATGAGGAATGGCTGACAGCTGGAGGGGCTGACAGGAATCAGGACTGAGAGTAATTCAGTTTTCCCCATCACAGCAGGATTTATGCCCAGTTCACAGCCCTTGGAGGAATTTCCCTGGCCTCTCTACTCCGTTGTGAAATTTTCTGGCTCCAGGATCTCTAAGCAGATGCAAATGTCAGCGAGAGGAGGTCTGACCCAAAGAGAGTAGCTCTTTGTCTCTCTCTGCAGATTCAAAACACAACAAAATTCCCATTTTCGTCAGCATGACTGCATCTGGATCAAAGTCAGAGGCTGGGAGCAGCTAGGGGCTGCGTGGAGGGTCTCTGCATTCAAATGCAGCCTGGTGGGGTGGGGCAGAGAGAACAAGGCTGAAGTGGAACTCCACACTTTTATTCCAAGAGAAGATGAGTGTTTGGGAGCCCCACCTTTGGACTAGGGGAATGTTTTGCAGTCATTGCTTCCTTGCTATGGGTTTTGGGAAAGCTTTTCTCTGCATAGTCTAGTGAGAGGCTTATTCTGAATGGATGCCGTATTTTGCCAAATTTCTTTTCTGTGGCTGTTACGATAATTACATCTCACTGGAATTTTTATTTTGGATATTTATTTTGATGGTTAGCTTTAATTGTCAACCTGATATAGCCTAGAGTCATACAGAAAGAAAAGCTCAATGTGGGGTTATCTCCATTGAATTGCCTGTGGACATGTCATGGGTGGGGATTGCCTTATATTAATTGATGTGAGGAGATTCAGCCCACTGTGGGTGGCACCATTCCCCAGGCAGAGGTCCCTAAGCTTTGTAAGAACAGAGATATTGAAGTATGTGTGCATTCATTCTCTCTGCTCTTGACTGTGGATTTGATGTCAGCAACTGAAGCTCCTGCTTTGACTTTCTTGCCATGTTGGACTATAATGGTAAGCTAAAATAAACTCCTTTCCCCCGAAGTTGCTTTGTCAGGGTATTTTAATCACAGCAACAGTTATGAAACTAGAACACTTAGAGACGTAGTTGTAGGAAACTATACGGAGGGATCCCATGTGCCCTTCGCCCAATGTTGCCTAAGGATAACATCTTGTGGTCCCCAAATGCAGAATTACAGCTGGGACTTTATGATTAGTAGACAATACAGATCTATTCCACCATCTGAGGGAACATCCCTTGTCGGCTCTGCAAACTCCCACATTCCCTCCCACCTGTTTTTAAGTTCTCTTTTCCATTTGCTGTATCTATTCCTCTGCCAAAACCACACATGCATGATTGCTGTAGCTGTTAATGGGTCTCTGAATTTGGCAAACTAATTCTTCCCACTTTATTTTTCTTTTGCAAAATTCTTCCAGTATCCTAGATCTTTTGCTTTCCCATATACATTTTAGATTATCTTGATTAATGTTGGCCATTCTGTAAAAGTTCTATTAAAAATCTATTCTAATAAAAATCTTGCTTTTCTTTACATTATGTATTTATTTGGGGGTGGGCATATGGGTGTGCAGAGGTCAGTTTGTGGGAGTCAGTTCTCTCTTCCCACCATGTGATTGCCAAGGAAAGATTCAACTCAGTCACCAGGCTTGGCAGCAAACTCCTTACCCACTAAGCCATCTTCCCAGGCCCATAGTTTTAATTTTGGTGTCATAGCTTCTTCTTAGTATTTAAAAACATAACTTTTAGTTCTGGTCTTATATTACTGGACTTACTGATCACTTGTAGCTTTTCTTTAAAGTTCTTTGGGATCTCTTGCACAGATAGTTAAGTAATTGAAAGATGAGGACAGCTTTACTTCTTCCAAATCTATGTGCCTCCCCTCCACACACACTTTACAGCTGTGTGCTGGACACTGAGAGCGAGCTCCCTCACCTTGATCCCTGGTTTAGGGAACAGCAGCCAGTCCTCCGCTGTTAGGCACATCATGGGGTATAGGGAACTTGTAGACAGTCTTAGAAGGTTTGTTTGTTTAGTTGCTTGCTTGATTGTATCAAAGTTTCTTTATGCATCCTGGTCTGGCCTCAAACTCACAGTCCTCCTGTCTCAGGCTCCTGAGTGCTGGAATGTGGGACAGGCATGTGCCCCAAGACCAGTGGCAAATGTTCCCTTTCAAACTGATGGTCACCTTTATCCCACCTTTATGTCAGCTTCGCCACTAGTAGTAGTAGGATTTGATGAAATACCTTTTCTGTATTGTTCATGTATCTTGTGTTTTTAATTCTTTGATCTGTTACAACTGTAGTCTAAATAGTAATTGACTGACCATTCAGTCTGTATTATGTCTCTTAAATAAATCACGTTCTGTCATATTGTCTAATTCTTCCTAGGTTTTCTGAATTCTTTTTGCTACTGTTTCTTTTTATTATTATTACTCTTTCATTTATATTACATTCAGACTTTAGTTCTCCCTCTCTCTCCCAGATCCAACCCCCTCTGCCTCCTCTCAGAAAATATCAGGCTTCTTAGTGACATTGACCAAACATGGCATAACAAGCTACAATAAGACCAGGCACATGCCATCACATCGAGGCTGAACTAGGCAACCTGGTAGGAGGAAAAGGGTCCCATAAGCCAGCAAAAGAGTCAGAGATAGTCCTCCCTCCCACTGTCAGGAGTCCCACAAGAACACTCAGCCATAACATATATATGTGGGAGACATAGGTCAGAACCCTACAAGCTCCATGATCTCTGTGAATCCCGGTCAGTTGATTCTTTGGGCCTTGTTCTCATGGTGTCCCTGATCCCTCTGGTTCCTCTGATCCTTCCTCTCACTCCTCCACAGGACTCCCAGAGATTATGCTTAGTATTTGGCTGTGAGATTCTGCATCTACTCCCATTGGTTGCTGGGTCTCTTTGATGACAATTCTGCTAGGCCCTGGCTTGAGAAAAACTCGTGTTTGTCTTTCTAGATCTGGGTTGCCATGTGCAGGATGATTTTTTTTCTAGTTCCATCCATTTGCTTGCAAATTCCATGATGCAACTGTTTTTAACAGTTGAGTAATACCCCATTGTGTAATTGTACTGCATTTTCTTTATCCATTCTTCCATTGAGGGACATCTAGGTTGCTTCCAGTTTCTGGTTATTATGAATAAAGCTGTTATGAACATAATTGAACAAGTGTCTTTGGGATAGGATGAGCATTCTTTGTGTACATGCCAAGTATCTTGAGGTAGATAGATTCCTAATTTTCTGAGAAACCACCATTTTGATTTCCAAAGTGGTTGTACAGGTTTGCACTCTCACCAGCAGTGGAGGAGTGTTCTCCTTGATCACACTCTCTTCAGCATTTCTGTCACTTGTGTTGCTGATCTAAGGCGTTCTGGAAAGTGTAAGGTGGAATCTCAGAGTTTTTTTATTTGTATTTTCTTGATAACTAAAGATATTAAACATTTCTCTAAGTGGTTCTTGATCATTTGAGATTCCTCCAGAAATATACAATTCCTTCTAGAAATATACAATTCTTTCCAGAAATATACAACGGGGGAAAAAACACCTTCAACAAATAGTGCTAGTCTAACTAGATGTCATCATGTAGAAGAATACCTATCACCCTGCATAAAATTCAAGTCCAAGTGGATCAAAGACCTCAACATAAAGCCAGACACACTGGACCTGATAAAAGAGGAAGTGGGAATAACCTTGCATGCCTTGGCACTGGAGAAAACTTCCTGAACAGAACCCTGATAGCACAGGCACTAAGGTCACCAATTAATCAATGGGACCTCATGAAACCGAAAAGCTTCTGTAAGGCGAAGGACACCATTAATAGGACAAAACAGAAGCCCACAGGATGGGAAAAGATTTTCACCCACTCCACATCTGACAGAGGGCTGATAATTCAAATTATATGAAGAACTTGCAACGGCTTCTTTTTTTTGTTTTTTGTTTTGTTTGTTTGTTTTTTGAGACAGGGTTTCTCTGTATTGTCTTGGAGGCTGTCCTGGAACTCGCTTTGTAGACCAGGCTGGCTTCGAACTCACAGAGATCCACCTGCCTCTGCCTCCCGAGTGCTGGGATTAAAGGCGTGCGCCACCACCGCCCGGATGCAACTGCTTCTTTATGCATGTTTATAGCTGTGCTCATTGAGGCATATTGCTGGGTAGTTTTTGTTGCCCCCATATAGTTTAGGTAATGGGGTAAGACAATATTTATAAAACACACTAGCCAGTGTCCTCCCCATATCTTTTTTTCTGAAAGGAATTGTGTATAATTGATGTTAACTCTTATTTGAAACTCTAGTAGAATTATCCAGGAAACCATCCAGAACTGGAATTTTGTTTTTTGTAAGTCACTAAATTACTGTTTTTATATTATGTGGCTAGTGGGGGCATTGTACTCTACTTGGAATTTTATAAAACATGTCACACATGTAGCCCCACCCACACCTTCCCTGCATGAGTCTTATAAGGAATTTATCAGCGTGAGCTAGAGATGGCTCAGCAGTTAAGAGTAGCTGCTGCTCTTACAGAGGAAGCGAGTTCTGTTCCCAGCACACAGGTCTGGCTGCTCACGACTTGTAACTCCAGCTCCAGGGAATCCAGTTCCCTCTTCTGGTCTGGTGTGCTCATTCCCCCACATGCACACATAAATTAAAAAAAATCTGATTCTCAGTGGACCTAGAAAGGGGTCTCAGCCCTAGGATTTATTGCTGGTTGCCACTCTTCCATCTCTCTGGTCTTTTTTTATTTGCCACCTGCTTCCTTCTGCTTGGTCTGAGTTTATTTGGTGGCTTTTTCTGCGTGTACGAGGTAGGAGACTTTTCCTTTTTCCTAATGACTGCACTTAACCTTGTAAACTTCCCTCTGGCTACATGCCTGTTTGGTTGTGTCACACTAATTTTCTTTCTGCTGTTTCCATCAGACTTCCACTTTGATGAAGTCTGGCATTAGATACGAGTGAGTGAAGATTTTCCTGTTATCTCTGCGTTGCTGATTTTTGGTTTATTTCCACTGTGGGCAGATAGCCCACTGGTAGGATTTTATTATCTTAAAGCTTATCAGGGTCTGTTTTGCTTCTTGGGATAGGATCTACTTTAGAGAACATTCCATGGGTGTTTGAGGAGGAAGTGAGTCTCTGTGGTTGGGAGGAAAGTTTCGTGACACCATTTAGATCCTGTTGATAGAGGTGGGGTCTGGTGTTAGTCCACATCTTTGATGCCTCTCTATCCAGCTTTTATTCTCAATTATTAAAAGCACAGAAGTCTCTGATAACCCCATGACTTTTGTGTTTCACTTTTTAGTTCTTTCTGAGTCTTCCCACTCTTGAGTGGGTTTTTTCTTTGCATAATTTACCATTATCTCATCTCACGAATACATATCCAGGACTGGTATCTTCTAGGTGATTGATTCCTTGGTTACATGGTCTGTGACCTTGGTGAATTTCACTGAGCTAAAGTCTCCTTTCCTTTGTGGCAGTGTCTATATTCCCATTAAACAGTTGCTAAAGGATTTTCCCTAAATCAATCTGAAGTCAAAGATAGTGCTGATGTTTAAATCCAAGTAAGGCCATGTCTAAGTCAAAACCCAGTATTTTTCAGTAGTGGAAACCAAAGCATTTGTCTTCCAGTTGGGCAAAAGGGTGGCTCAATACATGGTGGAAGGAGAAAACTCCTTCAAGGTGTCCTCTGACCGCCACACACGCGCCTTGTTATGTGTATGCTTATATCACCTCATACACATGCGAAATAAATAAAAATACAATAAAGAAAACTTTTAGCTGGGCATGGTGGCACATGCCTTTAATCCCAGAACTCAAGAGGCAGGGGCAAGTGGATCTCTGTGAGTTTGAAGCCAGTCTGGTCTACAGAGAGAGTTTCAAGACAGTTAAGGTTGTTACACAGAGAAACCCTGGGGGAAAGACGGGGCGGGAGGGGGGCGGAGGATAGGGACGGGGACAGACAAAAATATGAAAAATTTAAAGTCAGGCAAGAGAAATGTATGCTCACACTCCTATTTCTGGGTGTGGTTCTGAGTGCTAGGACAGAGTGATCAAATATGCGAAGGAATTTTGAAACTAACCAATGGAAAACAAATGTGCAGGTGCCATCAAGAGCAGGCTGATGGAGTGTGGCTAGCTCTGCTCCTGCGGTCAGAGGCCACCCACCAAATAAAAATGCTAAGACGTAAAGAGTAGCACTTTCAAAATAGAGGATGCTTGCGGGCAGAGAGGCAGTTTGTTACTGTTACTCCAAAATCAGTTTTACACCAATGGTGTGTATAAAAATTAAGCCAGAAGAGTGCTACCAACTCAACCGGTAAAATGTATAGATCTTACAAATTATGGAAGTCCTTTCTGAATAAATTCCAGATGTGAAAGGGAGAAAAATCTAATATACTTGACCTCACAGAAAATTCTACATACTTAAAAAGGACACAGACAAATGCCAGGCCATTGTGAAGTAAAACTTACTGGTGTTAAAATTGACAGAGAGAGGATTCCTTAACACAAAAGATATCACACAAGTCACAGAAAGACGAATGGTGAAAACTAAGTGTGGATTTCACAGGACTTGAAAGAACATGTCATAGACAAAGGAAATATATAAACAGGGGCTCAGTGTCACTTATTAAAGTGAAAATCTAAACTACAATTGAATCCTATGCACCTATCAGAAGTTTTTGGTGAGAGTGTGGTAACCTTTTACATAGTTGGCAAGCCATTGACCATATAATTCTATTTCTTAGAAATGTATCCTGCAGGAAGACAGTATTGTAGAGATCATGCCATATATTACACACAGTTATGGTGAACATGTTTGTTTTAAGATCTATCATATATTCTGCATCATTTTCTCCACACGTGAACTCTTTTTGGCAGAATTTTGAAACATTGGGTGTGAGCTGTCCGAGCTCTCCTCTGAAGAGGAATGCTGCATGTTTGAAAGGAATCCATTCTCTGCTTAGAACGCTGACAGCTCCGCGGGAGATGACCGTGCCTCGTGCACAAATGGAGAAAACCGCCAGCCTTTTCCTGGCCAGGCACAGGCTCTTATTTCTGGGAAAAGAAACAGCATCTCAGTTACTTTCTCAGGGGACGATGGGCAGGAAGGATGCTTGTGTGAAATGTGCCGTGGCTTCGCTGCAGCAGCTGTGGGTCCCAGGGCTCTGACTGTATGTTCACTCCCTTAGAGACAGCAAAAATCCTTTTCAGACACTGGAGCCAAATGCACTCCAGTAGGGACTGGCTTTCCGTGGGAAACCTACATGCCTTATTGGGAGAGACCCTCAGGCTCATTCCTCCCAGAGTTCACTAGCAAAGTCATATGAAGACATCTGAGAGAAGGTGAGAGGTCCAGACTCCCAGACTGCATAGGAAGATGAGATACAGCCCCACTTATGTAGGAAAATTAAAATAAGATTGTTTCGTGCTGTCAGTGGAAAGGAAACCGAGACGGGAGGTGCAGGAGCCACGGCCTTCAGAAGAGATTTGAATGAGTTTCTGTTGGGTTTTCTGAGATGTGCAATGGCGTAGACTCTAAACAAAGGAGAAAGCATGCCAGGCGCTTGTATCTGTCAAAGTAGAAGTCTGAAATCTAAACTGCAGGTCCTCAGACTTCCACAGCAAATGCTGTCACTGAGCCATCTCCCTGGCCCTGCCTTTGATCACTTCTGCAGAGGAATTTAGTGTTGACTACAATGTGACCTCTTCTTTCCATGTATGAGGGGTTATTTTCTCATATACCCAGCTGACCATCATCAGTACTTATGGAAATAATAGATAAACTCTCATTGAATTATGGGTACACACAGAGAGAGAGGGGGCTGTGTATCATCAGAGTGGACACTTTCTCATAAATGAAGCCTTGATTTTTAAAAATGAAAATCAGTGCTTAATTCTGTGAGTGGGTAAAACCAGTGACTAGGATGCAGATTTGTGGTAATAGGTTTTTTTTTTCTAGACATTCTTCCTAGCCTAACCTTCCCTGGGCTCATGGTACAGACACTTCAGTAATTTCCATTCTTCAAGTTTAAAAGATTTTATTACTGGTGTGTGTGTGTGTGTGTGTGTGTGTGTGTGTGTGTGTGTGTGTGTGTGTGTGCGCGCGCGCGCGTGCGTGCATGCATGACTCACATGTCACGATGCACGTGTGGCAATCAGAGGATAACTGTGGGGGGGGTGTCCTTCCTTCTATCTTTCTGGGGACAGAACTTGGCTCACTAGGCTTTAACTGCAACCACCTTTACTGGTCCAGATACCTTTCTGGGCCCCAGTTCTTGGTTTTTAAATGGACCAGGAGTGGTTTTCATTATTTTCAAGCATAACACTCACATGTTTCAAATATGAGATCACATTAAGAATTCAGAACACAGAGGTGTTCTCTGTGTGTCGATGATGAGATTTATGAAGTAGGACATGTGACCACCATGAAGACCTGGGTTAGTTCTGCCGTGAGGCCTTACAAAAGGGTAAACAGAGAAAGACTGGTAAGTGGTTCTGTGTCCCTGGAGAGCATGTCTCAGGGCCGATGCCCAGTGTAGAAGAGTAGCGGGTGGGTGAGTAGACAAAACATTCCTGATGCTTGGAATTTTCCAAGGGAAGTTGTTTCCTTCTGGTCCTGGCCATTCTGCCCCACCCTCACACCAATTTCCCACTACAAATGTTGAGAACTCCAAACCTACAGGGAGAGGCTGCCATTCACAGCCCTGAATGCTTCAAGTGCAATCATACAGCCCAGGCGACTTCCTTGGGACTGGTGGTTGGGCCCAAACACCCATAAAAGGAAGGGGAAAACTAAGTTTAGGATCAACTTGAAGAGCTGATGGAAGGAACTGGGAAGGAGGGAAGTCAGAGACACTCACTGATTGGATTTGGAAACTAAAACAAAGCTTCATATGGGGCTTTGTCCTAGCCTCTGAATGACCATGGGCAGAGTTGATTCGGGTAGGGTAGGCATTGCCTTAGTTTCTAAGAACAATACAGAGAGATTGCTTTAGCACGTTAAAGCAAAATTATTTTAAGGGAGCCTAAGTATTTTCTTGCAATGAGAAGAAAAAGCCAGAGTAATCTGTCTGTCATGTTTCCCACCATTTAACGTGTGTGCAAGCATGTAGACATAAGTGTGCAGTGAGTCACCATGTGTGAGTATACAGAGGCCATAGAAGCATATCTTGTTCATTTGTGCTCTGCCTCATGACCTTGAGACATGGCCTCTCACTGAACTGGGCACTTGTGCTTTTGTCTAGGCAGGCCGGTGAGCACCCAGGACCCACCTGTGTCTGCGCTACAGTATTGGGTTACAGGCACACACAGTCATAGCCAGCTTTTTACATGGATGCTGTGGATTCCAATTCAGGTCCTCAGGCATGTGTGAGACATCTGAGCCATCTCCTCAGATCCCCTCCCCAACTTCTTACGTGTTTCTCTGAGTAGCATTTCTCTCTCTAAAGCATGCTCTTGCGCTGGTAATGGTCCATCCAATCCTGATCTTATTTAACTTGTGATATTGAGAAGTTAGCTACCTGAACCCTCCCTTCCCTTCCCTCCCCTTCCCTCCCCTTCCCTCCCCTTTCCTTCCCTTCCCTTCCCTTCTCTCCCCTTCCCTTCCCTTCCCTCCCCTTCCCTTCCTTCCCCTTCCCTTCCCTCCCCTTCCCTTCCCTTCCCTTCCCTTCTTTTCCTTCCCTTCCCTTCTTTTCCTTTTCTTTCCTTTTCTTATATAGCTCACATAGTTAGGACTTATCATTGTCTCCCTTTGGAGGAGTCTGGGTCTCTGGGGTTGGTTTTCCATCTTTTTAACCTAACAGTGTCATCAGAAGCCTCATTCTACCTCCAGGCTGTTCTTGGCTGGCTGCTCCAGTCTGGAAGTTCCCCACCCTGCTCTTCTTGGACAGCTTGCCTTGGATCTCTATGTTAGCTGACCACAACCTTAAGGGACTTCTATAGAGAGGTTGAGTCCCTACATGCCTGAAATATCCTGATTTACCAACATGCTCACTTGGTATTGGAGGTGAATTCTGGAATGACTGTGCTCCTGGTTGCCCTCCCTTGGGATCTTAGCGATATTGCTCCATTGTCCCCTCATCTGGGCTCTTGGTATTCTTACTCTATTTTTAACTTATTGGGAACAGAAATTGAGGGCTGTGGAGACAGCTAAGTGGATAGGGCACTTGTCACACAAAAATAAGGACCGAAATTTGGATCCCCAGAAGACACATACATAAAGCAAACATTGTAGTGCACATCTGTAATTCCAGTGCTCTCACTGGAGATGGGAGGCAGAGCCAGATTGACCTGTCCTAAGCAGCAGAGAACAATAAGAGACACTGTCTCAGACAAAGTGGAAGGCAATGATCAACATCAGAGCCTGTTCCCTGACCTCTACTCACACACTTGAACATGCATACACATGAACACATGAATATACCCATGTGTGCATGTATACACACACACATGATTAAAAGAGGAAAAAAACACAGAAACTTGTTAATCCAGCCTCTGGTGTAAGCCTTGTTCCTCTATTATGCAGGGCAGTCCTAAGGACAAAGAATTGAACATTTAAAATCTTCTTTTCCTGATACTTTAAAATACATAATGTTCTTGTAGCTGGAGTGTCCCTACTGTGTAGTAGGACACTAGAACCACTGCTGCTGCTTTCTGTGACCTTGAACCTTGAACCAGCCTTCCCGCCCACCCCCTGCTGTTTCCTGCACCCCCCACCCCTTCCCTCCATCTCTCCTGGTAACCACTGTTCTCTGCTTCTCCGAGGTCAGCATTTTTAGATTCCACACGAGTGAAATCATAGGTTTTTGCTCTCTTTCTGCATTGAGCTTATTTCAATGGCTATAATGTTTTCCAGATCTGTCCATGTCGCTGCAAATAGCAAGTTTTCCCCTTCTGTTTTCATCTCTCCTTCTTGGTTATTAAAATACACTGTAGTTGTCTCTTTTTGAAATTTATCTAATTTACGCCCACCTCTTCTTCATAATTTTGCAGAATCATAAAGCATGGAAGCCAGGATATCAGCCACTGACACGGTTGTTGGCCAGAGCAATCCTTTTGGCCCATCTAACCTCTTCTTAAGGAGCCTTGCTGTCTATCACAGCCTCCAAGCCCCTCTAGTGTGTGTGGTTGCTCCTACTTGGCTTCTGGGTCTCCATGAGAGAATCTCCCGCTCCCAAGCTCACAGGTTAGAGCGGTTACTCAGTGCTTTATCGGATGCTGACTCCATCCATGGACCATACGCCAGTAGACAGCATTGTCTCACAGTATAGGTGTGTGGTTGGGTGGGTAAGTCCTGAGAGAAGGATGTCTGCCCATCTTCTACATCACGTATTGCCAGTGTCCAGAGCAGAAAGTGGATGACACTGGATGAACGCACCGCATTGAGATATCTGAGGAGATGGCTTGGAGGGTAAAGAGCTTTAAGTCGGATCTCCAGCACCCATGTAAAAGCCCGGTGCAGTGGCACACTCTGTAGTCACAGCACTGGGGGTGTAGAGACAGGAGGACCACTGGAGCTCACCCACCATCCAGCCTAGCCCCACCATCCAGCCTAGCTGATTCAGTGAGCTCCATGATCCATGACAGATCCTGCCTCAAAAACTAAGGAGATTCCCAAGGCCGACCTCTGGTTGCCACACACAAGTGCACATGTGCATATCATACATGCATACACACATGTACACATATCACTGAGTTCCTTCTGTAGCCTGCCCCCAAAGATAATCTAAGCACTTGTCTTCTTTTCTTTTCCCAGGCGTCAGTGATGAGAACTTGAACTCTTATTCCTTTTTCCTAGAATATGAGCAAAGTAAAAACTGGTGACAAATTAGTAGGTGATTCCCTGATGATGTTCTTGCTCTTTGGGGGTGTTGTCTGAGACTAAGAACTTTAGCCTGGTCTGGAAGGCTTGCTACCCAACTATAGCTGCTCATCCATGCGGTAACAGCCATAATGGAGACTGGACCGTGCTAAAGGGGTTCACGGGGCTATGAAGCGCAGGTGGTTGCTGTACCAGATGAGGCTGGACCAGGACATGTGAGCTTGGAAGTGAGGCCTTTGTTTGAGAAGGAAGGGCTTGGTCTTTGGTAGGTCCACACAGGTCCTGTTTTAGTGGCTATTCCTTCAGAGGGATAACCATAGGCCCAAGAGGATGTCCTGGTCTGGTGTCGGAACCCTTTCTCTTAGTTCATGCTTGAGGCACTCCAAAACCTAGGATACCCTGCCCCAAGCATATCATGCATGCCTAGTATTCCTTTAGATTTCTTCTGGAGGGCTGGCTACTTGTTCAGTGAACACCCCAGGCCCAAAACGTGGCTCAACATGGTTGTGGAGATGGGAATGAATATATAGGCTTGGATGTCCTTGTACATAGCCTGAATACCTGGGTACCTGGATATCTGTATACAGAGGGACATCCTTGGGTTGGGTGCTGGGCTGGGAGCAAGGCTTTAAGCCATTTATACCTGCCCTTTGAGGACCATCTTTTATGGCACATGAGGGGTGATTTGGGTGGTTCTGGCTCAGGAAGACCTGTGCCTCAGGAGAACACTTGGATTTTATCTGTCCTCACACGGACAGAAGTGTCTAACAAGGAAGTGACGTGGTCAGATCTCACATCTGTGACATTTTGTCCTGGGTGATAAATTAGAGCTGGCATCACATAAGCAGAGAATGGTTACCAGTGGTCCGCATGGCATGGATGGAGAGTGTAGACCTCCAGAGGGCTGGGGTTCTTGTTGAGGCTCCACCCATTGCTTAGTGAACCTGGGCAGGTCTGCCACCTCCTTTCCCAGTGCTATGAACAGCATGAAGCGCATTGTGCAGACCAAATCAACTAGAGTAACGGAAATAAATGCAAGCTTACCACGCTTAAAGGAAAAGCTTTACTTCAGTGAAAAATCTTCAAGCTGGGCTTCCTCCCACAGAAGAGGACGTGATCCATCCAGGAAAGGGAAAGACACCTCAAAACTTCACCATAGGCTGTCTGTCCACGAAGGAATATGCATGTGTGGCCCTCTGGTGCCTAGGTCCCTCACATGTGGGCTTCGTCCTTGTGTGTGGAAGAGTGCTGAGTCTGTTTGCTACCCAGGAGCTGTAGCGCCCCCCTCCAACTCTCCCCCAACCTGTCCAGATAAGGCGGGTTTAACATCTTTTGCAGTCGGTTGCTTTCTGAGAATGTGAAGGCTTCAGGACTTCCTCAAAGTATGATGGGAATAACTGCCTTTGGATTTCCCCTAAGAATTGAGGGGATATTTTTCTCTTGTTAACAGAACAAGCAAGCAGGAGGGGTAGGGGGAGGAGGAGGAGGAAGGATGAAAAAGAAAAGAGACCAAGAGAGGGGAGAGTAAGAATAGAGAGAAAGGAAAGGAGGAGGGGGAAACAGCCATGAGAGAGGGAGGGAAGAGCAGAGGGGGAAGGGAAGGAAGGAAAGAAAAGCAGGAAGGGAGGAGGATATGCCACCTGTCCGTGCCACACCACCCTGAACACGCCTGGTCTCATCCGGTCTTGGAAGCTTCTTGGGTGGAAGAGTTAGCCATCTGCCTTGTGTCTGTAGAAGGAGGGCGACCCCAGACCATCCTTGCTCTGAGTTTCAGTGAAGCAAGAAGAGTCCCCTGCGGGCGTCTGGGCATGGGTAGGAAAAGTGCAGACAACATTTACAAATCAGAAAAACCAGTTGCTGGGATAATGCTAGTGAGATGCTCTGCCAGCGAACTGCTTGCCATGCAAGTTCGAGGACCTGAGCTTATCCTCAACATCAACACACCAGGAGTGATGTGGGCTTGTAACCTCAGGGCTGCAGAGACAGAAACAAGGGAATCCTTGGGGCTCACAGGCCAACCAGCCTAGCTCACTCACAAATTCTAGGCCAGAAAGACCTTGTCTCAATGCACTGTTCTAAAGAACACCCCAGTGTTGACCTCTAGACTCTACACTCACATGCACAGGTAGGTGAGGGATTTAATCAGTATGTGCTCTATCTTAGAATTTTTTATTTTTAAATTTTTTTAATTGTATTAATTCATTCATAAGATATTAAAAGTATTCATTTGTGTTTCTGTACGGGGATGCATGTAAATGAGTGTAGTTGCCAGGGGAATCCAGAAGAATGTGTTGGATCTCTTGGAGTTGGACTTACAGAAGGTTGAGGACCACCCCATGTGGATTCTGGAAACTGAACTCAGGTCCTCCGTGAGAGCAGCAAGCACTTTTAATCCTTGAGCCAGCTCTCAAGTCCCAGCCTTTCTCTTCTTTTCTTTTCTTTTCTTTTCTTTCTATTTCACTTCATCTCATAGCTGTAACCAACTTAACCCTTCAAAGCGTCAATTTCTTTTTCTGAGCAGTTGGGAAGCACTAGATTGTCAAGGTGTGTGTGTGTGTGTGTGTGTGTGTGTGTGTGTGTGTGCGCGCGCGCGCGCGCGCGTGCGCTTATTAAATGGATTGCAAAGAGCTAGTTACAAGACCAAACACATAGTATGCAGTCGGTACATGTTTTGATTTTCTTGTGTGGATTCTCTAGCTGAGTGAGCACACTCCTCATGTATGCTCACAGCCTCCACTCTCCTCAGAGCACACACACACATACACACACACACACACACACACACACACACACACACACGCCAGTGGCTGAGGCTCAAGTGCCAGGCAAATATGAGCAGGTTCCACACTGGGGACAAAGGGTGGCAACAGGACGAGCGGGACATAAATAGCATGGTCAAAAACATGTAGAAATATACATTCTTCCTTCTGGGAAATACTCAGCAGACCCCACCCCTTCCTCAGGATCTGTAGAGAATCAGTGGTAACTGGGAGAGGCAGGGACGTTTTCTTCAGTATTATAGGCACTGGTAAGTTGCCTGTGCCTCTGTAAATAAACCCTCACCCATGTTTCTGCAAGCGATTCTAACTAAATTCATTGGGTCACACACAACCGCCCCCTCCCCAAAAGATGTGAACATGGAGGTACCTGGGAAAGGGAGAGGGATCAGTGGGCGTAGAGGGAGACAAGAGAGGGTAATAGGGGTGACTATGATCAAAATATATTACATACACATATAAAATGTCATCATGGAACCCATTATTATGTGTGATTAATGTATGCTAATAAAAAGTACTTTAAAACAATTTCTCATCCTAGAACTCATTACAGAATAGTCACCCAGAGGGCTGGCATCTGAGCTGGGTCTTGCTTCCGTGGTCCTTCTAGGTGGGTACTTACGTAGTACAGATTCTATGCATCAGGCCCAGTTCTGGATCCCAGGGAGACCGCCATGCATGAAACTCCCACACAACCCCAAGTCTGGCAGCACACACACAAGGCTCATTAGTTCCTGATTAGGATGCTGAAGGGTGGCGATTGACAACCCCCACACTTCGTTCAGAAAGAGCCAAGCATCATGTCTCAGTGATGCTAGCTGGAGAGTTCAGCGATCTGGGTCTGAACTTCACCCACACGACTCACAGGCTCTGCAACCCTGCCAACTGTTCAGATCCTCAGCACCTCCGTAGGAAACTGGATGCGGGATGGGCAGATGGTCCAGTGGGTAAAACAGTTGCCATGCAACCGTGAGGACCTCTACCCACAAGCGCGTGTGTACACTCTCACACAAAAAGGGCAAGCCACAGTGAGTTGCTGTTCACTGACCTGGCTGTCTTGGCTCTAGGCTTGTGAGGTTCATAGCCTTAGTGAGAAATGAGCAGGTCAAGTCATGAATAAAGGCCACATGGCTCCTAGGCAGCCTCAACGTGACGTCCTGTCTGTGTGCCCCGATGCTGCAGCTCAACATCCATAGGCCATGAGTTTCAGTAGAAGCCAACAACACCTAAACTAGCTTTATCTCAGCTGCCCTCAGAATGAGCACAGATGATGCTAGGATCCACTCATTTCAGGGACCAAGGCTACACCAGACCATCTTGTATGTGGGACTTCTGTCACAGATATAATCGAGCACCATGACTGTGTGGACAACGGTGCCATCTGGGCCTGTCTGGACCAGGATCACTATTTTAAAACCCAAGAACATCTGACGAAAGGATAGGCTTTGCTGAGTGTTTTTGAAATATGCGGCAATTTAGCACCCCATTATGATGTTTTTTTTCCTTTTAAATTGAGTCAATCTGGGCTGGAGGGCTTGATACCCACATCAAGGTCATGACTGCACAAGTTACATGTTCGCTCCATGAGGTCCCTGGGTAGTCTGTCTCCTGGTCCTCCACCCAGACGGTCAATCCCTGGGCCTGCAAAGACTCCCCTTTCTTTGCTGCTAGTGCGCCCTCCCTTTGTGAAAAGGGGAGACTCATGGAGTTGGGGAGGGAGGGCTCTACACATGGTTTCTGTGCTATTCAATACACTCATCTCCAGGACACAGCATGTACTCTCTCCCACAAGGCTGTGCCTCACGCAAAGGACTTCCAACTCTTCTCATCCACCCAGGATAATCTCACTCAAGGCTCCTCTGCTGCCTTCTGTTGCCTAAAGATGATCTAGTGCCCTCAATTGTCATTTCAGCCACAGGGTCCCAGCAGGAGCAGCCACTCTGGAACCCCCCAAGTTTTGCCTGCCCATCTTCCCTGCCTGTGAACTCAAACTTCCCCCAGGCTGCTGGGCCTGTGCTCCAGCCCTCCACACCCCCAGACCTCCTGTGAGCTCAGGAAATGTGAAGGAAAGAGCCCGCTTTCTGTGATAGCAAACGTGCCTACGAGAAGAGGGGTCGTGGAGTAATCATTCCGTGCACTGTGAAGACGTGTGTTTTATTCTTCCCAGACTGGGCCTTTGCTGTGTCCTCCTGTGATCTGCCTGTTGCTCCGAGGAACCCCTTGTTCTGAAATGATAAATGTGGGGAGTTAAGGGTATTTGTTATGTGCTTATTATTTCTTAATGTATTTTGTTCTGGGGCGCTCATTTGTGAGTGGATGTATTTTATAAGCTATGAATGCTTATTATCTGTTTATTTGTTTATTTATTTGTGTACATACGTGTGCTTGGCCATGTGTGTGTGTGTGTGTGTGTGTGTGTGTATGTGTGTGTGTGTATGTGTGTGTGTGTGTGTATGTGTGTGTGTGTGTGTGTGTGTGTGTGTGTGTAGGTCAGAGGGTTGAGTAACAAGAGAACAGCCTTAGATAACATTATCTTGGGTCTTGCCCACATTTTTTTCTTTTTGAGACAGGGTCTCAAGTTGGCCTAGAACTCAACTGGTAGACTGAGCTGGATGGCCAGTCAGCAAACCTAAGGGGTCTTCCTGTCTCTGCCTCCCTTGCACAGCGACGACAGAGGCACACCACCCCTGCACAGGTTCAAGTCTGACAGGGTCCCAACACTAAGAGAGGAAATGAACACAGTCTCCCATCCCTAGTCAAGAAGCTGTCTGTCATGGACACCTTCTGGCAAGCAAGAGTCAGTTTTCTCCAGCGGAGTCTCTCAGGGTATAGTAACCTCAGGGTAGGACTGGTGCCCGGGAGTAGTTCGCCAACACAAATGAACTCGATGGAATTTTTGTAGTTTACTTCGTCCTGTGCTTTTCTCAGACTTCCTTTCTTTTGCCTTATTGTTCTTCTGCTTGTTCATTAGGGTTTTTTGTTTTTCCATTCTTGTGCTGCTTTTCATTATTATTTGTCTGAGAGAGAGAGAGAGAGAGAGAGAGAGAGAGAGAGAGAGAGAGAGAGAGAGAGAGAGAGAGAGAGAATATAAAGTTGGCTGAGTAGGGAGAATCTGGGAAGGGTTGAGGGAGGGGAAACATGGTCAAAATATATGAAATTTTTTCAATAGAAAAAAGTTTTTAAAAAGTAAAGATGTATTCACCCCCTGCAAAAAGATAAATAAGTAAATAAATGTGTACCGCCATGCCTGGATTTTGGTAAATGTGAGTTCTTAGGCTTAACTCAGATCCATGCACTTGCAAGGTGAACGCTTTACTGGCAGCCATCCCCCAGATCCTGAATACTGACTTATTAAAAATGCGTATTTTATCTGTGTCTAGGTACTACGGAGGAAGTGTTAACTATATTGAGCATCATGAAGAGCCGCAGACAAGCAGGCAGAATTATACATGCAGATGAATAAATTTGCCTGTGTTAGACATAAACACACGGATATGGTCATTGTCCACCAACACACACATTTACAATTTTGGAATGAATATGCAAATATTTGCCAAACAAGGCTGGCGAAGGGGCTAAACAGGGTCACAGCCTGTCACATGTGTCCCACAAACCACAGGAAAGCGCCTAATAAAGCCAAGGAGCTCTGTCTCAGAGAGAGTTTTAAAACTTTCCTCAGAGTCAGCCAGGTGGCTCAGTGGAAAGGGGCTTGCCCCCAAACCAGCCACCTGGGTTCAATTCCCCAGACCCCACCAGGTAGTGGGAGAAAACTGAGCCCCTTGGGGTGTCCTCTGCCCTTTGCACATGTGCTGTGGGACTTGTGCACACACACGCCCAAACAAACAAACAAATGACGGATGTAAACAGCGGAATAAATAAAACCCTTTTTCCCAAGCACATGCCCGCTAAAGGACTTCGGATGGCAGAAGGCTAAGTTTCAGATGACCCGGAGTGTCTCAGCACACCCAGTTTCCCGTGGCTCCATGCTCCTCTGGGTGGCCTTGGCAGAGAGGGAGGCAGCCAATCCCTCTTAGATTGCAGACTCGGAGATCTTTATTTTGCCAACATGTATTTTTCTAGAAAACAAACTTCCAAAAGTAACCACAGCATGTAGCCCAATCTGTTTGTACAGTCCTCGCTGCTCTTACTGTTTGCCTCACAGGAAGCGCAAGGGAAAGCAGCAGGCTTATCAGAGCACCCAGTGGCGTTCTCTGCCTGGCACTAAAGCCCCATCTGTTTCCCAGACCAGGCCTGGGGTGAGTGTGAGGGGAGCTAATGCCAGGCCTCACAGCTCCCCACCCACTGACTGGACTTGTGTTCCTGAGGTCTGTTTGTTTTGCTGTGTGGTGAGGGGAGTGCCGTGGACTACACCCAGGGCCTCTCATATGCTAGGCAAGTGCTCAACCAACCATCTTCTACCTACCTATCACTTGTCTGTCTGTCCATCTGTTCGTCTGTCCGTCCGTCCATCCATCCGTCCGTCCATCCATCCATCCATCCATCCATCCATCCATCTATCTTGTGTGTGTGGTGTGTATTTCTGGCTCCTGTATATTTGTGGTCCAGGTATGTTTGTGGTCCATGCCTCTATGCACATGTGAGTGCAGTTGTACATGTTTCCTGTGTACACATGAAGAGCACTGAGGAGGGCGTTGGATGTCTTGCTTTATCGCTGTCTCTCTTCTCCCCTTGAGACAAGGTCTCTCATGAATCTGAAGTGGCTATTCGGGCTAGGCCTGCAGGATGTCAAGCAGCAAGCTGCTGGGATACTTCTTTGCTGGACTCTGCAGTTTTCTGGGGGCATCTTTGGGATCCATGGAGGCTGCTGTGTCTCCTGCGTGCTGTTCTAGGGTGTCCTGCGCTGTGTCTGTACCTGTAGGTGAGGGGGCACGGTAGCGATGCAGGGACATGAGCTCTGGCTCTCTGAGGATGGCAGCCCTCACAGCCTTGGAAATGCCTACAGGTGCCTTTTCCTGACTTGGACTAAGGCCCCCAACACACTCACCGCAACCCACATCCTCTCAGCTATGCTGTGGCTATTGTAAGGCGACACACTGTCTCAGTATGCACAGGGTGAATAGGCTGACCATTCCCTCAAAGTTCAAGCTGCTTGGAAATTTCTAAACACTCAGTTTTTAAAATCAAACATCCAATTTCATAGCTCACAAGTTCTGTCTTCCACAAAGTTGTGAAACAAGAACTCGGGTCACTCAAGGTCATTTGAGAGAGGAAGGCTTTTCTTCCTTGTGGTCAGTGTGTTCCTCTTTTCTGAGGCCTTCACTGTTTCCGCCAGCCAGCATCCGACGCACAGCCACTTAGATGTTCCTAGCAAGCGTGAGGCTTTGTCTCTCTTGTCTTTCTGAGCCCTCACTGCCCTGCCCTACAGCAGGTTTCCTCCAGCCTGCTGCAGACTCTTCCAACATTTACGCACCCGCCATGCCCTGAGACCCTTGAGCAGCCATGATGGCTCGTGGCTACAGCTCTCCCGCCCTTAGGTTTCGTGGGTTGGTAGGCAGTGTGTTCTAAATAATGGCAAACGGCATAATAAACACACAGCCACCATGCTTTGTCACCAGGGTCTGTCCTGGGCACAACTGCGTGTGCCACAGCTTCTATGACCAGCAGTGCAGGGACACAGCATCACCACACTGCCACATGCCATGAAGGAGCCACCATTGTCTGCACTACATCACTGACCTGAAAGTCTTCATGTGGCCCATGGCACCATGGCATTCTGGGTGGTTTATAAACTGCAGAGGCTTCTTTTACCGTTTTGGAGGTTCTGTGTCCTAGATCCAGGCACTGGCTAATGTGTCTGTTCTGAGCCCCGAGCCCTCAGCTGTGCCCTGTAAATTCTCTAGAAGCCGGGCTGAGGCCCTCTCTGCTGAGACATCCTGAGGCCAGGTCTGAGTCTTATGCATTCGTGTAAATCTGGCACTATGAGGCATGTTGGGTCCAAGATTATTAAGAGGATAAGGGATAAAAAGAAAGTTGGTAGATACGGGGTGGTTCACAATATCCTGTAACTCCAGGTCCAGGGGATCATCCAACACCCTCTTCTGACCTCTTCAGGCTCTGTATTCACACACACACACACACACACACACACACACACACACACCTTTTTAATATTTGAAAAGAAGACAAGATAGTTTTTTAATGGATCAAAGAGGGATAGAAGGCAGGCAGAAAAAGAATGAGCAGGAAGAGATGAGGAAAAGGAAGAGGGAGGAGATGCTGGGGGAAACGCAGTGGCCTCATTAGCCTTTCCCCAGCACCTGTCTGGGGCTTTGTGGTTTCACACATATTTTCAGTGGAGTTAAAGTGAAGTGACAGTGTTAGATCCCAAATCAAACGTTCCTAGTTCCAATCTTAATGAATTGTATAGCCGTCCCCATATCCACAGAGATGCACTCCAGATCCCTAATGAATGCCAGAGACTACAGACACTGCCCAGCCCTCAAGATGCTATGTCACTTCCTGTACATGCAAACCTGTAATAAGTGCAATCTGTGAATTGGACACAGAAAGAGATTAAAAGCTACATAAATAGTGTGGAACAATTATAATAATGTAGCCATCCTTAATGTCTGTGGGATTGGCTCTAGAACCTCATATGGGTACCAAAATCCACGGGAGTCCAGTTTTATATAAAACATGGAATAACAATGAACCATAGGCATCTTTCCATTTACCTTAAACCATCTTATATTACTTATGAAATGAAACAATACAAATTCTATGGAAAGCATTGCTGTACTATATTGTTTAGAGAACAATGACAAGGACAAGTTCTGTATACATTCAATAGAGATGAAGTTTTAAAAAATGTTTCTCATCCATGGATGGAGAATGTGAAACCTGCAGATGTGATGGTCAGCAGCACTCTCTAATAAAAGTTATGCAAATACGGTCTTTCTCTGTCTTGATGTATTGTATTTCATCTTCTCACATAAAAGTAGTACTACATTATGAGTGGCTATCTGGTGCTTCGGAGCCATTACTAAATAAAAGTAAGGTACTTGGACATAAGAACTGTTGTAATCTGATGACAGAGATGACTACATTGTTCCTAATGAGAGGATGGTATCTACACCACGGATACAGAAGGTAGTGTATACATCATGAACACAGGACAATATGTACACCACAGATACAGAAGGTAATATGGACATCATGGACATGGAGGGTAGAATACAGATCACAGATATGGAGGGCAGGGTATGCATCACAGATACATAAGGTAACGTATACATCACAAACATGAAGGGTAGTATATAGGTCAGAGATATAAAGGGCAGTGAATACATCACGGATACAGAAGGTAATATATACATCACAGACACAGGGTAGCATATCCATCTCAGATGTGGAGGATACTATGTACATCACAGATATAGAAGGTAATATATACATCACAGACACAGGGTAGCATATTCATCTCAGATGTGGAGGGCAGTGTATACATCACAGATATACTAAGCAAAACAAAGGGACAGCTCACATCTCAGATGGAATAAAACGAGATATCACACTGCAGAGAAATACATAATTTAACACATGAATTGTTTATTCTAAACTTTCCATAGCTCTATTGGTTACTGAAACTATGAAAAAGTACATTTTAGGTCTGAGGTGAGCTGAGGCATCACTGTAGAGTTGATAGGTTAACTCTTCCATGTGTCTTGGAGTCTCATTAACGTTAACGATGGAAAACTAACTCACTGAATAGAAATGGCAAGATTTAAGTGCTTGAGTGTAGATTCCCGACTCCCCAGGGCCACGTCGCACACAAAGAGAAGGAAGGCTCCAAGCCAGCTGTCTAGAATTAAAGATTGGATGCTTTCCTGTACTCCTTATTAGAGATGGCTACCTAATTGGTAGTTCCAGTCAAAATGAAAGAGTAGCCAACACTGCAGAGACATCAGGATGAGAGCGGCACATTGAGCCCATGTGTAGACCTCTGTGAGTACAGCCCTGTGCTTGCTTAGGTTGTGAGCCCAACCAAAAGGTCTTCCAACTTATTTGTTCTGTAGTCTTGGTGCTAATTCATCTCCTATACAGAATTTGTTGTTTTGCTAGTCTTATTTTTGCCTTCCAGGAAATGGGCATCACCATTGCAACCTGAAAAGGGAAGGGTGCCCACCTCCCTGGAAGGAAGCCGTGGGAAGGAGTGGAGAAGAGGCCTGGCCTTCCAATTTCTGCATCCAACTTGCAGAGCGACTGGGCAGTCACCTGGCTGCAGACAGCTCTGTGTGCTGTAAGAATTCCCATGGGCCTTGCTGCAATGGTATCCTGAGTGGACATGCAGGATAGGGCTGCCCTGGGCAATTTAGGCACAAACTGCTTTTCCTTTCTGCCCCCTATGCTAGCTTGCAGATGGAGGGAGGGAAGTGCAAATCCTAGAGAGTAGGGCCCCTGCCATTCACACCAGTTGACAGGCTCAGTGACAGCACAGCCAGAGAGAACCAGATCTTACCAACGGTCCTCCCAGGGAAGCACAGCAGAAGTTTGCTAAAACTTGCCATCTACAATGCTTTCCCTTCAGCCCGTTTATCTGGTGTACCAGCAACAGGTAAAGAAAATGTGGGAAAGGGAGAGCTGGCCCAGCAGTCAGGAGCACTTGCTTATAGAAGACCCAAATCCAGTCCCCAGCAGCCATGTTTGGGCAGCTCAGAACTGATTGCCTAAAACTGTCATATAGGCACACACACAGACACACATACACACACACACACACACACTTAACACAAATTAATCTTTAAAAATTATAGACGGTACATATACACAATAGAATTTTTTAATCATAAGAAAGAGCAAAATCTTGATGTTTGTGGGAAAATGGATGCAACTGGAGGCTGTCATCTTAGGGAAATCAAGCCAGTCTCAGAAAGACAAATATTTCTAGAGCTCATGCAGATATGTAAAACCATGGTTGTATATACGGCGTGGAAGTAGAAATGAAACTCTCCAGGGAAGCAGAGTGAACTAAAGGGAGGGAGGAATAGAAAATGGAGAGGGAGTATGGGAAGATACGCTCAAAATACAACAAATACTTCCGTAAAAGTGTTCTTATGCCACACAGTGCCATGTGCAATGAATATATGCAATGAAAAATTTAAGACAAATTTTCCCTAGGAAAAATATCCATTTGAAGACAGCCAACTAACTTTGTTAAAGTAACATAGGAACAGTGTGATCACCTAGTATAGAAGTGGAATTATATTTGAAGACTGTGGTAATTAAAACCATGATAATGACTCAAGAATAGATGAACAAACAAGACATATCATAAACTCCAGAAATAGACCCCAGAACAAGGATCAGAATGTGATGCAAGAGAAAGGACCGTTGCAGACTTTTAAAAGGGTAATTAAGAAAATTTCTAATCAATTGAAAAAATAATTAAAGGCCTTACCTCTTACAAAATAATTGCAAATGTATGAGAAATAACTGTTTGTAAAAAAGTGACAATTATGAAAGCTGACAGAGGTGAGTCTGTGAGCATATCTCAGAGGGGACGAGGCCTCAGAACAGGCTTCCTAGACAGTGATCTGAGGGGTAAGAAAAGTAGATCTGACTTCCCTCTTTCCAGTCAAAACAAGTAAGCAAAACAGGGGTGCAGATTGCATGTGAGGGACAGACAGCAAACAGCCAGGTCCTCCCTCTTTATGAGAAGCGTTTGTCTTTCAAGCCCGAGAAAAGCCTAACACTTAAGCATTGATGGAACTGAGCCACACATGTGCGTGTGTGATTCATGCACCAAAATGCAAATGAAAACACTGAGTACCACCTCCCACTTCGTAACACGACAAAGGTGTCAGTAATTGCTAGACACTTACCCATCTGGAATAGAGTGAGAAGGGAGGAAAAGTGGAAAGGTCAAAAAGAGTGGCTTCAAAAGTCTTGGGGCATCTGTACTGACATTCCTCCCCAAAGCTGTAGAGATGGTGCTGCGGGACACACTGGATGACAGAGGAGTGGAGGATGTCAGGTTAGCCGAGTGAACCGGTCCCTGTGCATCACGGAGACGCACATGGATGGATGATGGATGGATGGATGATGGATGGATGGATGGATGATGGATGGATGGATGATGGATGATGGATGATGGATGGATGGATGATGGATGGATGGATGATGGATGGATGGATGGATGGATGGATGATAAGTAGATGGATAGATAGATGAATGATAGGTGGATGATACATGATAGATAAATGTAGATGGCAGGTAAACAAATAAATGATAGATAGATGATAGATAGATAGATAGATAGATAGATAGATAGATAGATATGGATGATAGACAGATGGATAGATAAACAGACAGACAGGCAGATAGATAAATAGTGAAAATAATGAATAGCATGGATAGCACATGTTAGTATTTTAAACAGTTACTTCTGCCTGGCCTGGTGGCATACACCTTCAATCTCAGCATTGAAAATACTTACTGGGTGCTTTGTATTCTCAAATAGGCCCCCAGAGAAAGGAATTCCTTCTCACCAGGGCATCAGCAGTAAGAGCTGCAGCCTCCTCATCTCACACTGCATATCCTTAGTTTTTTCCCTTTGATATAGCGCTGAGAAGTCCCCTTTAGTCAGTTAACACTAATCAGTTACCAGCATGTTCTACATAAAACAGTTACTCCTGAATGGAGAATTAGGGGTATTTTCCAGCTTTTGCTATCTAATATTTGCTATAAAAATAGCTTTTCTTTAGAAAGTAGTCTGAGTGTGAGAAGAGAACAGAATCCCTACTTAAAAGGAATGAAAAATAAAGCAAATCTAGCATGGCCCAACTGAAGAGTGAGCCAGTGCCCTTGTGCGTCTGGTGCCCCTGGAACACCTGTCATCCCTGATGTGCCTGTACCCACAGCAAGCCTACTTTACCCCGTACCCCAGACACATCTAGTATACCTCGTGCCTTTGTAGCTGGCATGCCTGGCACACCTAATGCACTTGGTACCTGTCTCAGTTAGCTGTAACTCTTAGCTCGACACAGCCTGCAGCAGCCTGAGAACCTCAGATGAGGAGTTGCCTAGAACTTGTAAGTGTGTTTGTGGGAAATTGTCTTAAATGTTAGCTGATGCAGAAGGACCCAGCCTATGGTGGGTGGCACCTTTCCCTAAAGCTGGGGTCATGAGCTAAATAAGACAGAGAAAAAAGACAGAATCGAGTTATCCAGCAGGCAGGCTGCATGTATGAGTTCATTCCTGTCTACTCTTCACCGTGGGTACAGTGTGACTGGACCCTGAGTTCCTGCCCTGACTTCCCTTAGTGATGGGCTATGATGCCAATAAACTCTTTCTTCTCCTCAGTGATTTTTGCTCAGAGGGTTTTGTCACTGCAACTGAAGGGAACTAGAATGGTACCCCTGGTATAGCTGGCACAGCTGGATGACCTGGAACATGGGTGTTAGCCCAGGGAATTGCTGTTCACAAGGGGAGAGGGCCCCTTGCCTACCCTGGAGGCAGCATGGACTCGGAAGACAGGAGCAGTGAGTCACACCATCTGCTCTATTACTTTTCAAACCTTAGTCCTAAGACCCGCTTCACATACCCCAGTCACCTCTCCCAGACAAGGGCAACTGTGACCTAGATGTGGTACTATCCATGCTTCCTTTTTCATACACAGATGTTGTTTATGAATGTGGCTTTCAGCCAGTGACCACTACGCCCCACTCTGGGACTGACACAGAGGGAAATTCTAGACCATACTCTGTGAAGATGAACCTTCGTATCTGCCCTAATCCAACCCAAGCACTGACCCCTGGGAGCCTCCATGGAGACTAGTCAGTGCTTAGAATTTAGCCAAGGAGATAGAGGCTGGGAAGCCAGTGCAGACAGGAGGTCGACCAAGGACTTTGTCAGCCTCTGGGAAGGCCCCACCCAGGCCCACTCCCACACAAGCCTTGGGGAGAACTGGCTTCCGCTTTGCCCTTTCCTCCTGTCCAAGTTTCTTTGGCTGTTGCTATGACAAAATAGTCAGGCAGGAACAATTTTGGGGGGAAGGGTTTGTTCTGGCTCACAGTTCCAAGGTACAGTCTATCATAATGGGGACATTTAAGATCACAAGAGCTTCAATCAGTTGGTAACATCACATGTTCAGTCAGGAAACAGAGAGGAAGGAATGCATGCTACTGCTCAGCCCCCTTTCTCCATTTATATAGTCCAGGATGTCCCTGCCTAGGGAATGGCACCACCCACAGTGGATGGATGTCCCTAACTCAATCAGCAATCAAGATAACCCCATGAGGCATGCCCAGAGACACGCTGTCATCTAGACATCACACTTTGCTTCCTACACATACGTCTAGACAACAGGATGCACAGGATAGCTGGGATGGGAAGGGCGGGGCAGGTAGTGAGAGAGAGGCCCCGCCTGCATTTCCCTGCCTTGCCCCTGCAGGTGATGCATCAGGCTTAGATGCTGCCCTCCTTAGGCAGAGCCCTGAGCCTCTTTCTATTCCCTCTGAGACACCCAGTGAGGATGCTGGCTGGGTAGGCCGCACAGTCCTCTTCCTCAACGAGTAAACTGAAGGCCCTGGGAGAACAATAGATTTAGGAACGTTCACAAGAGCCTGCACTTGAGTGATTTTAATTCCTGCTACCCGCTGCTCTTTGGAGCAGGTAGTGACTGTCCTGGGTTCTTCGGAGATGACTCAGTAATGCTGGAGAGCAAGGCTATATCATTCTCTTGCTTGTCTCTTCTGGCACCCAAACATTCTCACTTCATCTTAATTGTCCTCCCTCTATGTCTCGAGGTGCCTGCTGATCACCCCGCCTTTCCCTCTGAATGTGTGCAAACACATGCCTCTTGAACACGAGTGAGGACCACTCATGTCTGAGAGGAAGGCCTGATTAGAAAAAGCTTTCTCAGCTACCATGGGATAGAGTACTCTAGCTCACACCGTCTTTCCCACAATTCCCTTGACCAAATGACTCTTTTGTTTTAATTGCTAGCCAAAAGCTCTCAAAAAGAAACATGGATCTCCAGAGAGGGTTAAAGCATGAGGTTTCATCTTATAGAGTACTATCCTGGGAATCAAGACAATAGATCATCCAAGAATCAGAGAGGTTGGGGGTGGGGGATAGCTCTGGGCCAGACTTCCGAGGAAAGGAGAAGTTTAGGCACCCCCTCTCTGGGGTGACAGGCCGGGATTGCTGAGGAGGGGTTCAGGATGACTGAGACTCTCATCCGTTAGAAGAAAAGGCAGATGCAATGATCAAAAGGAAGTTGGTTCTGAAGGGTGATTTCTTACCAAGAGATAGCTCCAAGCAGAAATAAACCTACTTGGAAGGCACAGTCAGGAACTGGAATATCTACTGACAACTGGGGTACAGCCCGGGTTGTAAAGAAGTGGGGTAGTGGAGAAGGTGACTTTCAGGGGGAGGGGCATGCAGCAGGCAAAGCAAATCTAAGAGCAACCGTGACTTAGCACACAGGAGGTCCAAATGGGACACAGCAGGGCTTCTCCCCCAGCCTGTCCCCTCTGCAACCAGCCTTGATTACTGGTGTCCTGAAAAGAAGGGTAAAGTGCATTTCCCAACTCAAGCCCTGGCCGGGCCTCTAATTTTACTTCCATGAGTGCGCCCTGATGGATTTTTGAGAAGGGGGAGCTGGGTCATAAATAAAACACAGCCCGCAGCCCAGCTCTAATCAGTTGCAGCTGCTGCCTGAGGAGCCTGACAGGCATCTTGCATCACGATGGAGCATGCCTTGGGACCAGGCGCTCTGCTGCCAGCGTGGGGGCGGGAAGGCCGTGGATGACTGGGGAAGGGCCTGAGATGTGAGTCTGCAGAATTCATTGCTCCTAATTAAAACCACATTTGCAGAGAACAAACTGTGGGGGCAGGGAGCGTGCAGCGGGATTTCCTCGCAGCTAGGAAGATGAATCAGCTCGGCAAGGGGGTAGGGGCTACCTATCCACAAATGCCCCACTGTAAGCAGCACACCACACCGAAGGTTCCAGCCGAATGCAGAAAACTCACCCCTCCTGTAGGAGAACGTGCTCAGGGGGTCCCCAGAAAGTGTCACCAGAATGGGGACTATTTCAATGGGACAGCTGAGTCACTCTGGGGACCTGGAAGCTCTGCCCTCAAACAGAGTTAGTGAGGAGATGCCCATGGGTATTACCTAGTGTTTTCATGGGTCTTCTCATCTTGTTAACTAGAGAGAATTGTAGATTCTACTGCTATGCTTGTCTTTCAGTTGAAAACAATTCTGGAGGCAAAAAGGTATTAAAAATGAAGCCACAGTGGGGTGCCTTACAGGAACTGGTTTTAAATGGTCCTGTCATTTGGAAAGAACCTGCTAGAACATAGCCCAGCCTTGTTGAGGACAGCTGGGAGACCAGAAGTGAGGAGGAGTCTTTAGGTGCTATTTTGTAGTCACGCATTGGGGGGTGTTGTCCCTCCAGGTGAGGCTGCTTCAGAAGATACACGGATAGCTGGCTCTGCTTGCTTCCCTGGATGGCAGGAGCTTGAGCAGGACACTGCTGTGAGATGGTAGGGACATCAGAGATCTCCAGTGCAGGTTGAGTGTGCTCTCTGTACCCAGCACAGCTCAGGATAGCCGGGTAGACACCGTGAACTGTGGCATCAAAGATCAGTTGAGTTCTATTCAATGAGAAGCCGGAGTTGGGGCCAGCTCGAGGGCCTCCCAAGCCAGTTGTCCCTGCTGTAGCTTCTGAGCTCAGCTGGTAGGAGAAGGTTCCCAGGACAGCCTGCCCAACCCAAGACTGACCAGCCACCCACACAAGTCCTGGGGGAGAGGGCGCCACATCTCACCTCTGACTCAAGTGGACTGAGGACATAAAAAACACAAACTGAGACTTCAGTCTGAGACATGGTGACTTAAAATAGCCTTAATATTTCCATCAAGGGTTCAGAAGGCTCCTAAGAGCAGTCTGAGGTTCTGGCCTGATGACTTTCTCTAAGTCAGGGGACAATAAAAAAATATAAACAGCATCTCCAGTGGGATGCTTATGGATCTCAAGCTAGATTAGTAGGAGAGAGCCCAGGAGCCATAGAATTATTAAAAAAAATAGCAGCATTGTTTCAGTCGCTATATTTTGTGGTGATTTTTTTCCTCCCCTAATCCTTATTCCTCCATCAGAAGACAACCTCAGCGCACTTTTGTGAGCATCCCAAAAGAATGGATGCAAGCCTTTGATGTTGTATCAAGTCTCTGCTCTGAAATATTGTTGTAGAAGCCTGGAAAAGTAACAGGCCAACCTGTGTGTGTGTGTGTGTGTGTGTGTGTGTGTGTGTGTGTGTTTACATGTGCACATGTGCCTGTATGTACATATGTGTGTACACATGTGTGTACACTTGCATGTGTGTGCACATATGTATGGAAGTCAGATGTCATTTTTAAGGTGTCATACCCTCAAGTAGGGTGGGAAACATATGGGCTCTCACTGGTCTGGAATTCACCAGGTAGGTTTAGGCTGACCGGCCAGCAAGCCCCAGAGACCAGACAGTTTCCAGCTCTCCAACCCTGGGATTATGAGAGCATGTCACCATACCTACCTTTTTATTTATTTGTTACATGTGAATTATGGAACCAAACCTGTGCTTACAAAGGCAAGCACTTTAGCGACTTGGCTGTCTTGCCAGCCCAGGAATTATTAATTAGTTCTTTGCATTTTTTTCTGAGAGGTTATGGAGAAGGTACAGTGACCCCATGTCCTGTAGATCTGGCTGATGGCTTTTTCTAAAGAGCTTCCAGGGAGGCCAAGGGTGGAAAAGCCCCATCCCTTGCCTGTGTTTTCACCAGTGTGATCTCATTAATAAAAAGATCAGGACTAATCTCCACCAGCCATAAAATCCATTCTCCCTCTATTTTCCAGTTCACAGAAGCAAGCAGAGAAGTCAGGGTGACTTATCTTGACTCAGTCTGCTGCCTTTTGATCTGCTCCTTCAGAGTTCCGTGGAAGTCTGCTGTGCTTGAACTTGCCGTTGTTGGGAGCTTGGGTAGTAAAAACCCAACACGTGCTGGTTTCATTAACAAAGATGAGTAATTATGATGGATGAGGAGGAACTTAATCTGGGTTCTGTCCCTGGCAGTTCATGCAAGTTCATGACTGCTGTTGACTGTAGTTATCTGCAGCGATGAAGACGACAAGCCAGGCTGGCTCCCACTTCAACTTCATCCATTTAAATCTTGTCCAATTTCTGAGCTGGGGGAAGTCAAGAAAGTGCTCCTGGAGCTCCCAAGTTGATAACACTTCAGCCCTGATCTGCTGTCTGTCTTGCTTCCATTTCTGAAATGATCTGTCCACAACACGATGGAGTCAGAATCTGTCCCTTTAAAAGTGACCCCTTGGTGGTCAGCGTCTCCATAATGGCTCTCGGGGACAGGCATGCCGATGTAAGACTTGCCTCCACTTTCCCCACTTTTTCCAAGAATCATAAATAACCCCTTATCCAAACCCCACAGCTGGTGTTTATCTCTGGGACTCTGGAGGCAAGGATGGACAACAAAAACAGCTTCCCACTCTGTTAGGAAATAGGAGGTTTAAAACAACGGACTGGCATCTGTGAGCCAAGAGATGATTGTTGAGCCCTGCTTAGGACACATGCCTGAAACTGGAAGACCTGGTGAGGACTGGAGTCACCATGTCCATGTGCTCCAAAATTCAGTGCAGGAACAGAAACTCGAAGATGTGCTATGGCGGCAGGTGGAGAGGAGATTGCCACTGAAAAGAGTTTTGTTGCTCGCAGATTCCAAGAGGAGGAAACATTCTGTACCACCAGGAACACAGACGTGCATCAAGGAAGGGGTTTGGGGAAAACATAGGCAGAAGTCTTTACTGAGGTTTCTGCTGGAGAGATTGGGTAAGACAGGGTAAGCACACTCAGATTTGGCTGGTAGCCATCCTAACTTCAGCAAACTCTGGGATCCGGGAAGGATTCTGTATGGTCTTATTGTGCCCAAATTCTGAACCCCCAAATCACCAAGAGACCCTATCTGATGGAAAAGCAAAGAGTCTTTAATTAACGAGTTAATTGTATTAACTAGGTTCTTCCATCTGTCAGACACAGCTGGTGGAGTGAGAGGGACCTGGAGGGACCACAGGACAGTGAGCCTATTGGGGTAGAGCAAGGGGAGTTCTGGGGTCTGCAACAGTCTCAGGATTGGTGCACTTCTGAGCTTGGGCAGCCTGTCCTGTGTTGATTGGCCAACTGCACCTGCAGGAATGGTTGCTATGCTCTGAACTCCACTGTTACCTGAAAGCACATCCAGGGCCCGCCAGCTAACTTCTGATTGGCTCCTCGCCACAGCTAACTTCCGATTGGTGCCTTGTCACATGGCAAGTATCTGGCTTCCTAGTGACTGGAAGGTTGGGAGTTCAGCACATGTTGCTGAGTCAGGAGCCTTTGTCTTACTGGGTCTTTTCTGCAGCCTGTCATAGCTGCTAAAGCAGGGGTTTGGGTGAGGGTCTGGGCCCTTCAGTCTGAGTGAAGTAGGCTCCAATATTTGAACACTTGATCTCCAAGCAGTGGTGGTGTTTTGGGAGGTTTAGGAGGTGTGGTCTTGCAGGAAGAAGTGTATCACTAGAAGTGGGCTTTGAGTCTAAAGCCTGATGACTCTTCCAGTGGACTCTGCCTGCTTCCTGATGTGATCTCTCTGCTTCCTGCTCCTGCTGCCCTGCCTACAGCTTGGGGCCATGCCTCCCTGCCATGATGGACTCTTACTTCTCTAGAACTGTAAGCCAAAACACACCCTTCCTTCTCTAAGTTGCTTTGGTCGTGGTATTTTATATCACAGCAACACAGCAACGAATACTAGGTCCCCAGCTGTCTAAAGCTTGGTGCCGGGGTATGAAGGTAGGTGGATAGTCCAGTAAAGGAGGAAGGTTGGATTCAAAATTGATTGGTTCCTATTTGAAAAGCATACTCTGGGAAGAGGAGCCATCCTACCAGAATCAGTGAATGCAATATTAAAGACACAAAAGCATGGCTAAATCAGCCCATCTCCAACTGGAGAGGCAGGAAAGCCCCTGTGTGGGGCTGTTGATTATAGAGAAACATGGTGCCTGCAGGCCTGGCGAAGACACAAAGGGCCAGATGTCTTTCCTGTCTCGTTCCCCTTCCCAGGGGCCTGGAGTTTGAAAGGGCAGTTTTTCCATGAGCAATGGTGGAGCCCCAGCAGCAGGCAGAGACACCCAGGACAGGAGCTTCTGTGTTTATGATTTGGTGGCTTGTCTCCAGCTGCTACATGCTTAGATCATTCAGCTCCCTCTCAAAGCTGGCTTCCTGGGGAGACTGCATGGGCTCATGAGGGAACTCGCAAGAGACCTTCTCAAGTCTTTATTTGAGGCAGGGAAGTAACTCTTTCCTGTGGACTTCCCAATTCAGTTCACGCACATCCTTGAATCTTGGTTGTGGCCTGACAGACCATGTGCACACATGAGGACTCAGAACAACATCAGACTGCTGCAGTTTCCTTTGTCACATAGCCTGGGAGTGGACAGATGGTGGGAACAGAGCCTCCTCCTGACAAAGGGTTGTTCCAGTCTGGGCATTCCCTCATGCACGCCTTCTCCCAGCCTTTCTACCTCAGTTACCGAACATGGTGCCCGCCTCTTGGCTTTTTGCCTCCCCGGTTCCCAGAAGGTTCTCAGAGTGTTTCCCTGAGGGGTACTCAGCCTGTCTCCAGGAGGAAGGCTTCCCCAAAATGAGATGAAGCAAGAGAAAGGAAGGAAGGACCCTTTTCCACTCAATGACTGCTTGAAAGGAAAAACTAGGATCTGGGGAGATGACTACGCTGGTAAAACACTCACTACATGTATTAATCCGGGTTCTCTAGAACAACAGAACTTACAGAATGGGTCTTTCCGAGTATGTAGAAAGGGGATTTGTTTTAGAATGACTTACAGATCGTGGTCCAGCTAATCCACCCATGGCTGGCAATGAGCAGAAAGTCCACGAGTCCAGTAGTTGTTCAGTCCACAAGGCTGGGTGTCTCGGCTGGTCTTCGGTAGACACTGGAATTCTGAAGAATTAGTTTCTAATGCCAGTCTCAGTGTCATTAAAACATCCACATAGTGAGCTATAAAACAGTACCATCAGCAAGGTACAAAGAAGAAGTTTTGCTTGATTCTGTTGTACAGAGACAATGGCCTCACACTTGACCTTCAGGAAAGCAGAACTAGGTGAGGGTTCACATTCTTAAGACCCTTCCTCAGGAATGAACTGAATTCATTGTCAGCTATGCAGCACTAATGACTCTTGCCTGCAGTGTCTAACTGTGTGTCAAGTCAAAAGTTCATATAAACCAGAAATGGATCCATGCATAAAGCACTTGTGAGGTTCTGAGTTTGACTCCCCCTAGCCCAAAGAAAGCCAGGCACAGCAGTGGGTATCTGCACCCCAAGTGCCCCTGCTGTGAGATGGGAGGCAGAGACTGGAGAGTCTAGCCTGCTCCATGTACAGCAGCAAACAAGAGATTGTGTCCCGAGTGCTGCGGAAGGAGAGGACTGGTCTCTACACGTGTTCTGTGTCACACACATGCCCTACTCCACACAGGGGAGGGGTTGTTGAAGTGTCCAAATGAGGAGATCACTCTAAGGAATCTTCAGCCCCTGGTCACTTGCTCACTTTTGGGCCATGTCCAGTCCTGACCCTAGCCCCAAGCTTCTGCAGAACACATTTTCTGTTCCTTCTTTTCAGCTAGGAAGCATCTCAAACCCAACAGGAGCAGAGAATGATACATGGCAGACACTTGCACACCTGCCACCAAGACTCAATGCATATGAACATCTTGACATCTTCATTGCAGGCTCTGGGGGAAAACAATGACAGGGAAAAATTGTTAGTCATAAATGCTAAAGTTCCCTTCACATTGCATGTAGCTAAAAACAGGTTAGGTGGGCTGGAAAGATGGCTCAGAACCTAGGAAAACATTACTGGAGTTGGGTTCCCAGCACCCACATTGGACAGCTTAAAGCTGCCCTACTAACTCTGTTTTCTGAGGATCTGACATCTTCTTCTGGTGTCTGTGGGTACCTAATGTGAGTATGCATATTCTCACACAACCACCCACAGAGATAGCTCATACAACCACACACAGAGACATGGTTTTAAAAAATATAGCCAATTGCTTTGGGTACTTTTAAAATTATGCATCATGGGTTTTATGTTTTGTGCAATGATTTTGTCATGTATCTTTTCCTTAAATTTTTCATGCTTTGCTATTGACATTTGTTGGCAAATGTAGACCTGTTTCATCGTTTTAACAGCTTTGTAAATTGTGCATCATTCGATAGTGCCTCAAGCAGCCAGAGGCTGCCTGTAGGATGCCACGCTCAGGAGTTTGTATGACTTGGTGACATCTACAGCAGAGTTTTGCAAGAATATTCTGTGACGAGCTGGGGAGAGGGTTCAGTCACAATGTGCTGGCTATGCAAGCCTGGGGCCCTGAGTTTCATCCTTAGAATCCGCATAAAAAGCCAGGTATGGTGGTACAAGCTAGCGATCCCAGTGCTGGGGCTGGCTGGGGGATCCTGGGGTTGCCCACCAACCAGCCCAGCCAAATCATCAAGGGTTCTGTGAGAGACTTTCTTGTAAAACCAAGATGTCCACTTGAGAAATGACACCTAAGACTGAAACCTTCTGGCTTCTACATCCATGTGCACACATGTGCACACGCATATGCAAACAAAGAGTGCTCTGTAGCGTGCACAACGACTAAACCACCCGATGATGCATTTCTCGGAACACCTCCCCATCAGTACACAACCCACAACTGTATTTATCCATTCCCGTGCTGGGACACAGTTTGGCCGTTGCAATCTTTTCACTGTTGCAAAGGATCCTGAATGGTCCTCGCTGCCCAGTGCTCACCAGGAAGTGGGGTCTCTGGCCATGGGCTCCTGTGTCTTCCCATGTAAGGCCATCAGCCAGCTGCTCCCCTAGACAGTTGTAGAATTAGAGGAACACCATCCCTCTGCAGCCTGGGGCAGCTCCACCCACTATACAAGTTTGTCTTCAATGGAGTTGTGTCTACCCAGCACCAGGGCATTCACCTCTGGGACAAGGTTCAGACAGGAGCTGCTGGGTTTCCAGTCTCGAGTTGTGGCAGAGTGGTCAGTCCCCCACCACACACACACACCGGGGACCTCTCCAGGCTAGGAGGACATCACTGAGACACAGTGTAACCTTCTTCAGGGACAAGGTTCAGACAGGAGCTGCTGGGTTTCCAGTCTCGAGTTGTGGCAGAGTGGTCAGTCCCCCACCACACACACACACAGAGTGGTCAGTCCCCCACCACACACATACACACACACCGGGGACCTCTCCAGGCTAGGAGGACATCACTGAGACACAGTGTAACCTTCTTCAGCTAGCACATCACGTCTCTAAGAAATCTCTGCTTGAAATACTACCGTTGATTTCTGGCTCCTACCCTGAACTCTGACCTCTACGCGCTTCCCACCAGCAATGCTGGAAGGTTTCTAATTTTCTTTGGTAACAGCAGGCTACTTTTGCCAATCTGATAGGGGGCAAGAGGTATTTAGGGGCTGTTTTGGTTTCCTTTGTGTCAAGTGTCTTATCATTTTTATTGGCCATTTTGGGTTTTTCCTCTTGGCTGTGCCTTTTATATCCTTTGCTTGTTATTGTATAAGCAGATTAACCCTACACAGTAATAAATGACCCCAAACCTTAGAGGCACAACATGATATGGGCTAATTTTTACTCCCTGCATATCTGTGAGAATCAGCTCTCTCTGGGGCCTCTGAACTGGGCCTCTGCCACAAGGGACTCATCCATCTTGGGGGTGGGACATGACTCAGCTCCAGGGACAGAGGAGAGAAGGAAAATGTGGAAATGTGAGGGATTTTTGGGATCCGGGCCTGGGAGAGGAAAGGGCTGTCCACAGTGCTCTTACCAGAAGGCAGTTAGACCATCAACCCATCCTAGGAGACTGACAGGCGAGAACCAGTGATCTCTGTCGGTCCTGCCCTACAAGGCTGGAAATAGCAGGGTGTTCGCCTCTTCCCAAGCATGGAACATTCTCCTACCCCTAAGGAGACTGCATGAAATGCCAGCAAGTCTCTCCATTCAGGTCAAGGTTCAGATCCCCAGGGAATACTATATCAGGATCCATACATGCTAAAAGGTGGGGTCGTACACTCCTTCTTCATGTGAACTCCTCTCCCCCTGCCCTTCCCTCTCTCTCTCTCTCTCTCTCTCTCTCTCTCTCTCTCTCTCTCTCTCTCTCTCTCTCTCCCCTCCCCCACAGAGAGTGGCAGTCCAGCTGTGCACCTGCAGAGCAAACCTTGCCAGGAAAGGGGAAAAGACGCTCAGTTACTGATTCAAAAGCCGTGACGAGTTCCCGCTGGATACAACCAGTTCCTTTGCTTTCAGTGACCCATGACCTCAGCATCCAAAGTATTAGTTGCCTCTTTATTGCTGTGACAAAATAACTGAGGGAAAAGCCTTAGTGAGAGGCTCCTGCTATGAGAGGGGCCAGCCATCACAGCTGGAAGGGCTTGGTGGAGGCATTCACAGTAGCAGAGGGGAGGGGCCGTCTTCCTGCTCCGCCCTCCACGGTGGTGGGCTAAGGGATCCACAGCGGAGTGCAGTGCCAGTTGTCCCTAAGGAAGAGCTGAGAAGAAAGTTGTACTAAATACTACTAGAGTTATTTCTTTTTGTGTCAACAGATTTGCAAGGCAAGGTCCTCTTGGGTCTCAGCTGCATTCAAGGCCAGTCTAAGAAACTTAGAGAAGCCCAGTCTTGGAGATTAAAATATATAAAAAGAAACTGATGAAGAGCTGGCTATGTAGCTCAGTGACAGAGCACTTTCCTCAACTATGTAAGGCCCTGGGTTCACTTCCCAGTACTACAGAGAGAGGACATGGGATAAGGGGGAGGGGCAGGGGACGAGGGAGAAGGAGCAGGGAGGAGGACTACAATGACTGTTAGGTTTTCCCTCTATATTTTTTCTCCCTTTTCAGTATTTTTGGCCTTTTCTGTAAGGATTTGAGGAATAAAGGAAACACGTTTAAATGTTTGAAAGAAATAAATGAATAAAAGAGGGTTAGGAGCTTCCATTTTCCCTGGGAACCCCATAGGAAGGAAGCAAGGACGGGCTGTGACCCTAATTGAAAACCAAATGACTTCATTGCCATTTGTTGTATTTTCCCACTATAACTAACGCAAGAGACTAGATTAACACTAACCACCAATTAAATGTTTGGCTAATATCATTAGAAAGACTTAATTCAGCCACTAGACACTATTTATCCCTGAATCCTACCAATTGCTTTTTAAAGATCTATTTTAAATAAATAAAACTTAAGGAAAACTGCCCGTGTAAAACAATCCCCATCCCTGCTGCTCAACTGTATCCTTCTCTTTCACACTTGTTGTTCATGATGTCAAGCCTGGTCTTTTTGGAACCCTCTGTGATCAGGCAGCAGGCACCCCAAAGCTTGTAGTGTGTTCCCCCAACCCCCCCAAGACAGTCACCGCCATAAGCACTGAACAGTCCTTCAAACCAAGAATCAGCACCAGGGCTGGTGAAATGATTTAATGGGTAAAACAACTTGTCACCAAGCTGATGGCCCGGAGTTCAGTCCCCAGGCTCCAGACTGGTGAAAGGAGAGACCGACTCTTACAAGTTGTCCTCTGATGTCCAGAGGCTCAGGGGTGTGTGTGCACACAGTAAATCACACCAAACAAACAAACAAACAAAAAAACCAAACAAATAGTTCAGGCTATCGACACTGGAAGCCTCACTGAAGTCAGTAATCATCTTTTTTCGTTTAATGAGTGCGTATGTGTGGTATATGTGTACATGCTTATGAGTGTCCACCATGTTTGCACTGTGCAGGAGCCCAGAGAGCAACGCTGGGTATCTTCCTCAACTGCTCTCCACTGTGTTTCTCTTTATTTATTTGGAGACAGGATCTCCCACTGAGCTGGGAGCTAGATGGTGGCCAGGAAGCCCGGGTGATCCTCCTGCCCACCATCCACAGCACTGGGGTCACAGGCACATGTGGTGCTGGGGTCACAGGCCCATGTGGTGCTGGGGTCACAGGCCCATGTGAGCACTGCTGTGCCCAGCTGTTTTCACAGACACTGGCAGCCAAATGAAGGATCTCACGCTTCCACAGCAAGGAGTTCACTAGCTGGGCCATCTCCCCAGCCCTTAACCCATCATCTTTTCAGTACAACCACATCATCGAAAACACTCGGGTGGGGGTGGGGATGGTAGGGGAAGGGAAAAAGAAGGGGAGGGAAGATGATGGGAGTGGAGAGGAGGAGGTGTAATACAAATAATAAAAACCCGAAGACAGGGTTCAGTCTGACGATCAGGAAAGCAAAGCAGCCGGCCACTAGCTCTTACTCTACCTCGGAGTGAAAAAGCTGATCCTGTCTCCATGAATCCTCAGCCTCCACTGCACTGAGCTCCTGCCTTACATTCCTCTCCAGTGCTGGGGTTAAAGGTCTGTCATCCCAAGTGCTGGGATCAAAGAGTTCTGTTTCTCTTATAGACTAATGATTCACTCTCAGGGTGGCCTTGAACTCATAGAGATCCATCTGTCTCTTTCTCCCGAGTTAAAGGTGTATGCCACCACTGACTAGCCTCCATGGCTGTGGATAGTTCGGCATTCTGATCTTCAGGCATGCCTTATTAGATCATAGACAAAATATCACCATGGAGGGAGAGGGGGACGGAGGGGAGGAGGGAGGGCAAAGAAGAAGGAAAAGGAAACTCTCAACAAATTTATTCTTGTTTTCTCAAAAAGGACTCTTATATCATGACTGAGCGATACTCTGGCATTATTTAGAGTTTGTTTTTCAAGACAGGGTCTCCCCATATAGCTCTGACAGTCTTGGAAATATGCTGTAGACCAAGCTGGCCTTGAACTCAGAGAGTTTCTCCTGTCTCTGCCTCCTGAGTGTTGGGATTAAAGTTCCATCCCACATGCCCAGCACATCTTTGTTTCTGAATACTGTCTGTAATTCTTACAGTGTACTTAGGCATTTATTTATTCATCCGTTTCTTATTCGTTTGCTCATGCTTTTTGAGATAGGCTCTGGTGGCATATCCCAGGTTCCCCTGACCTGATATCCTCCTGCTTCAGCTTCCCCATGCCTGAGATTGTAGGCATGTTCCAGTCTTCCTGATTTTAACGTTCTTTTATGAGAATTAATTTTATTACATTGTTATTTACTGACTTCACGTGTGAGTAGAGTATGTCTACATCAGGCTGCATGTGTGGACCGCAGAGGACAGCCTGCCGGAGTCATTCTCTTTTTATCATGTGACTCAGTTGGCCTCAGCTGTTCAGTACCTTTATGTACTAAGCTATCTCATTGGTCACATATATACAGACTTTGGTTGAAATAGGAGTTAGAGCCAATGAGCTACCAAATGTTGTAATTTATACTTTCAAGATCTTGAGAACCAAAAGTTCCTTCTCACAAATGAAAAGTTAAAAGCACTAGAAATCTTAAATATGACATGTTTGTTAGAGACATCCTCCCTCCCCCTGTAGACCAGCTGTCCCTTCATAAGCTGCCTGTCAAGTATGGCCTACATGTCCTTGAAGCCCATGACAGACCACAGAAACAGCATGCATGGATGAGGTGCAGGGCAGGTGTCACTGCTGGGAGAGTCTGTTCTTTCTGGTCCCCTGTACACACCAAGTGTACAAGCAGAGTTCGTGAGAGCTTGTGAGAGGCATAATACTAGACAGCAGACAACTGTGCTCCTGGTTTGTGGATTCACTAAGCTGCATTCTGTTATGATTCCAGAAAGTCTGCTTTCTACTGAAAAGTTCACTATAGGACGTTAGGCTGATTTCACTGGCTCCTGCAGAATGCCTCCTGGGTGTCATAATGACATCATTCTCTTGTGTTTGATTTCATCTGGGCTTTTTTTGTTCCTATTGCTCTAGGGGACACAGGCTAGACATATAGCTTAGATGTGTATTAGGCCACACCATCTTGATTTTTGAAAGTACTCTATGATGTTGGCACAATGACAGGATTTTCTACTGACGCATCACTCAGACTATTTCCCTGACAAATGACTATAGTTACTGGGAAAGCCACAATGAGTCCCGACATGCTCGTACTAGCTGGTGACATGCACATTCCTTATTGGTTTTGAAAATGGATGTTTAATAAACAGTGTCTCCACTAGTTACTACCAACATCACCACTCCTGTGGGTAAGTGGTTCGCCTTGTGTATTAGTTACTTTTCTGTTGCTATAATAAAATACTAGGACCAAGGCAACTTATAGAAGGAAGAGTTTATTTAGCTTATGGTCCTAGAGGCTCATGTCAAGGAAACACAGTGGCAAGCAGCAGACATGGCAGCAGGATCAGAAAGCTGAGAGTTGCAAATCAATTGTGAGCACAAAGCCAAGAAAGCAGCTGGAAGTGATAGTGATGAGAGACCTTTAATCTCATAGCCCACAGCCAGTGATGCACCTTCACAAACAGTGTCACCTACTGGTGATTGAATGCTCAAGTTTCTGAGACTATGAGGGGCATTCCCATTTAAACTACCACAGCCTACACCTAGGATTCATGCATTCTATCACTTTAAGGAAACTGTCATTAGCTCTGAACTCTACCTGAGTTTGGAGAGGAAAACTAGGAACTATCTTAAAATGCCAAGCTTCCAAAATGAGCACTTCCTTCCTCATCAGTTCAGGCTGACCCTGAATGTTATCTGTCTACTGAAGATAACATTCCATGTTTCTTTTTTATTATATTGTATTCTGTGTGTGGTGTGTAAGCATGTGCCCATATTTACAGTGTTTTTTTCTTCTGTTCATCTCTTAAGAAAGACTCGGGGGGAAGAGAACACCATCAGCTGTGTTCTTTTGTTGTCCACTTGCTTGATTTCCAAGGGTCTTTGTTTCACAATCACTTCCCATTTACATGTCATCTTTATTATAGCCTTTTAGGCTCCCATAGGTAGACATGATGCTATGGGCTGAACTCTTGGTGCTACCAGGGTCCTAGCTATACAACACCCAAATGTGAGATACTTGGAGTTGCTGAATTCATTCTATAACAACCCCATCCTCTCAAAATTTCAAGACATTTCTCCAGTAACTATTTCCCTTTTTGAAAAATTTATTTACTCATTATTATGTGAATAGATGTTTTCCCTACATGCTTATGAACCACGTACCATTACGAATAGATACATTCATATCTGGCACCTGCAGAGGCCAGAGGAGGGAATCAGACCCCCTGAGGCTGGAGGCACAGACAAGTACGGGAGCCGGGACTGAAACACAAACCTCTGGAAGAGCATCAGTGCTCTTGACCCCTGAGCCATCTCTGTAACACCACCCCCAGTGACTACTTTCATGAAACATAGCCAGAGTGTTTAGCTCTTCACTTCCAACTCTATGGTATTCCTAGAAATAAACTATACACTGTTGTCTTGCCACAAAGCTCTGTTCTGACATTGCACAGAATAGCTATGCCATATTACACGCAGCATTCTGATCATAGCTGTCAGTCAACACTGGGAACAGCAGGCTGAACTCAGCTGGCAAAACTTCCTCCATTTGCCCTCCTGGGGGCAAAGTACAGAGGTGTCTGGTGAATAGCACCTTGCCCTCTCCCTCATGTGACCATAGGGCTCAGTTTGTCTTCTGTGGTGCTGACATGAAAACCATCCCTTTCTATATGTCCATGCACCCACTTTTAAGGGATTATGAGGCCACTGTCTCTGGAGTCTGAGAGATCCATGGGTGGGATATATAAGCTGCCAAGCTCCTTATCAACTTGTTCTTCAGTCTCTGGCTTTGCATTTTGAGTCATCCTCAAGGCCACAGAGAAAGAGGCGATGTCATCCAAGGTTCTCAGAAGGCCATCATTTCCTCTTCCCATCTGGGACGGATGCCAATCCCAAAGTTCCTTTTAGGATCCATCTCTCCCAAGTCTGTGATCCAGGGCCACTGTCATGGCTGGTGGAGGCAAGAGTTGTCTTGGTCTGCATCCTGTTCTGAGCATCTTCAATAGAGTCTGGTGGAAAGCCTGTTGCACTCAGCACCTCTTACCCGTTCAGTCCTTAGTCACTGAATCCCAGTGTTTGCAGTGAGAGCACCATGTAGCTCTATGGCCAGTTAAGTATCCATGAGAGATTTCAGACTATCTGCTAACACATAGCCTTTGGCCTTTGCTGTCTCTCCTTCTTTGAGAGGACATGGACCATCAAGGTATGCAGCATCTTGTGGCTTGTTGCCAACATTTGAGACAACACTACCATCTTAGATTTATCCTTAGATTTAAGAATATGTGCAGCCGGGCGTTGGTGGCGCACGCCTTTAATCCCAGCACTCGGGAGGCAGAGGCAGGCGGATCTCTGTGAGTTCAAGGCCGGGCTGGTCTGACAGCCTCTAAAACAATACAGAAACCCTGTCTCATAAAACAAAACAAAAACAAAATAAAACAAAAGAATATGTGCAGAGAAAAAAAAGATCTGTGCTTTAAATTATTGCATCCAAGTCCATTACTTGGGTCTGAGCATACAGACAGACAGTATCCCTATCATGCTATCCTGTCGTCAGAGGTTCAGATCTTCCCCAGGCACAAGTTGTTGTCTGGTTTCCTTCTAGATTAAATATTCCATCCTGCAAGAAGCTCCTTAGTCAGAAAAGTAAACAACTCAAAATAGCTTCAGGAAGTCCCTGAAACTGAAAAGATTCATTGTCCCTTCCCTCCTGAGTAAGCAATAAAAGCTGAAAGTGCCCCCCCCAACCATGGTCAGGAAGCAGAGAAAGGGAGTTGGATGGATGGCTCTGCAGGTAAGAGGTAGGGTGTTCTACACTTCCAGAGAACCTGGGTTTTGTTCCCAGCACCCATACTGGGAAATCCACAACTACCTCTAAATCCAGTTCTAGTGGATGCAACACTCTCTTCTGGCTTCCACAGGCACCTGTGTGAGTGTGCACATACCCCTACCTACGCACATGCAAATATATGTCATTAAGAATTAAAAATAAAGTAAAATCTAGGAAATGGGGAGACAAGTGCTCAGTTAGCTTCCTCCTGTTCCTCTTGATTCAGTGTGGTACTAGTCCCTCCTCAGTTAACTCTCTCCATAAACACATTCACAAACTTGCCCAGTAGTGTCTCCTAGTCCAATCTGGTTGACTGCAATTAGCCTTTTACTGTCCTGCTAGCCAGCTCCCAAATGACACGGAAACCTGTTAATTATGGATGTTTGGCCTACGGCTTAGACTTGTTCCTAACTAGCTCTCATAACTTAAGTTAACCCATTCAAATTAATCACTGTTCTACCATGTGTCATCACCTCTCTTCCATCTTGCATCTCCTGTTTCCTGTGTCTCCTGGCATCTCCTCCTTTCTTTTTCCCAGAGTCCTCTCTGGCCCCACCTAACCTCTTTCTAGATATTGGTCATTCAGCTTTTTTATTACACCAATCACAGCAATACACCTTCACATGGTATACAAGTATCCCGCAGCAGTTGACCATCACAGGCAGGCACCACACTTGAGAAGGCACCTTTGTAAGAGGTAGGTGCGACATGACTGCAGTGCTCACCTCTTTGCTCCCAAGAATGAGCTTTGTACGTGGACAGCCTCTCAGTGTGTCCAGTACAGTGCCGCCTACCTCTGCATGGCGGGTGTAGCTGGAGTTTCTTGTCCTGGCAGGTCCCACCACGCTTCAGCCCCAAATAAGCACACAGACGCTATACTAATTATAAAACTGTTGGCCAATATCTAGGGCTTCTTATTGCCTAGCTCTGTCTCAATTATTAACCCATTTCTATTAATCTAAGTATTTCCACATGGTCTTGGCTTACCAGAGAATGCCCAGACCTGTTACTCCTTTGTGGTCTACATGGCGTCTCCTTGAGGCGCCCCTCTCCTCTCCCCCAGCATTCTCTTAGTCTCTATTGGTCAAACAGTGTTTTATTCATCAACCAGTAAGAGAAACATATATACAGAAAGACATTCCCATCAGACAGGGATCAGTCTCTTGTGCCAGAAGAGTTACTAAGCAAGCCAGCCACACGCTCCCACAGGAATCAGCCTCAACCTTGTGACCACACAGTCTTCTTCACTCTCTCCAAGTCCCACACGGCCCTGTGCCAACGTCCTACCGCAGGCTATCACCTACTCTTAAGAATCCCCGCCCACCTGCCCAGTGCCAGCATCCTGTGTTTGCTTATCACCTCAGCTCTTCATTAGGAATCCGTCTCAACACCAAGACAAAGCTTGTCACATAGGAAGAGTCGAGTGGATGGCACCTGCCTGGGCTGCATCCTCTCAGGAATCTCCCACAGGGTCACTCACTGTAGAGTCATGAATTTAGGACCTTCTGCTTTTAACTGTCACAGTAAAAATGCCTTGTAGCAATGAGCAAACTGACCCTTCCCAAAGCCAGAAAAGGCATTCAAAGGCAATGGGTGCTGAGCTGGGGCAGGAGTGGCCAGGACAGTGGCTGCTCATGAGTTACCCCTCCTCTCTCATTTTGTCTTTTGCAAAACTGTCACACACACGGAATCTTCTATTTGAGGGAGGACAAGAGGGGTCAAAGGGTGGAGTATTGCTAAGGTTTCCTGCCTGTCTCCTGTTCATTAGCGGTGCACAGACAGTTGGCAACTGTGGCTATTCCCAAACCCCACTCACTGTCTTTTTGTTACAGAGAGGCCAGTCTCAGATCCAGGTCGGACTTTTCACCCTCAGAGTTGCTGTCTGTTGTGTTCCCAGGGCAGCCATCTCTGCTTGCTCTGCCGCTGTCTGAGTCTAATTGGGAAGACACGGAGGCGGAAAAGTGCAGGCAGGCCCTAATGAGCCCCCCTCCCAGAAAGCAAGCTTTTGATGAGAATGAAAAGCCCTGGAACTGTCTTTGTTCATGGGGGCCTCCTTAGCCATGTGACTCTGTGATCACAAAGATGGCGTTTTCTCCCCCTCCAAGCCCTGGGAATCCTGATGCCAAATATGTCTCCACCTCAGACAGGGTCAAGTCACCCTGCCTGTAACAGCAGATGATGGGTCCTGCAGTAGGTGTCAGAATAGGGGGCAGCAAAAAGGCATCGCCCAGCAAAGGAAGCAAAGCTCACATGATGGCAGCTCTGAGCTTCTCTCCTCTTCCAACAGCAGCTCCCTCACTGATTCCTCCTCTCACATAAGGTCTCCTCCATGGTCCTCAGCTGGTTAGTCCTGATTCCAACAAGCCATCACCTTCACAGTCAAACAAAACTCAAGCATGGAATGTAACTTGGCCTACAGCCTCCCAGTCCCTCCAGGACACATTCTCTTCCCAGGTAGCATAGTTAGAGAACATGAGTAACAGTGAAGCAATCACAGGACTGGATGAAGAGGTCTCGCTGCTGGGAGAGTGACTTTCTCTCCATCACTGCTCACAGGCAGGCGGATGCAATGCTGTCTTTAGACTCTACGCACACCCCCTCCCTTTGTCTGCCTGTCAGCTGTCCCTCTGTCCATTCTGCTGACACAGTTTCTGCCTGTCCCCATGTCTTCTCTTTCTTGGCACAAAGTCAAGATAAGGTCCCACTGTGATTTGCTTAGCAATTTTGTCCTTGAGCCAGACCTGTCTTCAGCGCCTGGAGTTCTATCAACATCATGCCATAGCTGAGGGGTGTTTGCATCTTCGATTTTACCACAGGTTTGCTGATGTGACTGAACATTTATGTAGGCACAGGCTGAAATAAAAGAAATCCCCTGCTCCTTGGAGGACTAGCCCATTTAAACTCTATTCCCTGGAAGAGGTATCCATCCAAAGACGTGACGTCTGATTGTCAACTAACAGGATAGTTCTGCCAGGAGGTAGGTGAAGCTAGAACAACGACAGGTTAGAGCTGGCCCTCCATGCCATGGGCCCAGCTCTGTGAGGGTGTAGAGGGACACAGCTCCTTCTTGTGCAGAAGCCGTGCACTAAAGCAATGAGAAACAACCAACAGGTGTATCCCACCGGATTAGTATGCAGATTATAGAAAGAACAGAACAGATAGTAATCAAAAGATGAAACACAAACAGCCAAAATTACAGGGGGGGGGATGGTTCGGCATCTTTTGCTATCAGAAAATGCAAATCAAACCTGCATTAAGATTTTATCTTTGGGCTGGAGAGATGGCTCAGATGTTAAGAGCACTGGCTGCTCTTCCGGAGGTCCTGAGTTCAATTCCCAGCAACCACATGGTGGCTCACAACCATCTGTAATGAGATCTGGTGCCCTCTTCTGGTGTGTAGGATATATGCAGGCAGAACACTGTATACATAATAAATAAATTAATCGTTTTAAGAAAAGACTTTTATCTTCACCCCAGTCAGAATGGCTGTCTTCATCAATAACAAATGCCGGCAATAACTGTATGAGATAAGAACCTTTACACCTTGGTGGGGGTGTAAATTAGTTTAGCATCTGTAGAAATTAGGGTAGCGATTCCTTAAATACTTAAAAATAGAACTTCCATGTGATCTAGCTAGACCACTCCTGGGTATGCCAAAGGAATCTAAGTCCATATAACATGGAACATACCTGCATGCCCATATTCACCACAACGCTGTTCAGAATAGCCAAGATGTGCAACAGCCTGCAAGTCTGAATTCACTGCAACACTGTTCGTAACAGCCAAGATGTGTGATAGTCTGGATGCCCATCAGAAGATGAATCAGCAGAGGACTCAATAGGCATAGTACTGCTGTACTAGCATGCTCAGATTCCCGGCACCCACGCTTTTAAAACACACACACACACACACACACACACACACACACACACACACACACACACCACAGAGGCAGCATTGAAGTAGCACAGGCCTGCAATCCCAGTGCTATGGAAACAGGCTGGAGACTTGGGATCCCTAGGGCTCAATGGCCAGCTGGTATAAGCTGAATGGGTGAGCTCCTAGTTCAGTGAAAGACCTTGTCTCAGAAAAAGTGTGGAAAATGAGTGAGGGAGATATCCATTGTTGACTCTAGTCATCACAGGCAAAGAAAGAGACAAGACTTGGAGGCTTGCACTGTGACAGTCTTGTTTGGATTTTGTTTATCAAGCTATCAAAGTGTTGGAGGAAATTGAATTCTGACTGGACAGCAGTGGCATGAAAGAATTAGGTTTTTCGGGTGTGGTCATATCATAGCTGTATTGACCTTAAAATGTGTTCTTACATTTTTGAAACACACACTGAATGTGGACGCTACGTTTGTTATTTTCCTGTTGATGTATTGAATACCCTTTGGTTTATTCAAGGGTGCAGTCCGTCGTGGTTGGAAGTCATAGTGGTGGGAGCTTGACGTGGCTGCTGATATTACACCTGCAGCTTAGAGGAAGAGAGTGATGAATGCAACACTCAGAATGCTTTTGCTCTTAAAAATACTGTTTTATTTGATGATGATGATGAGGAGGAGGAGGAGGATGTGTGGGCATGTGTACTATGTGTATGTAGAGACCAGAGGACAACTTTGTGAAGTCAGTTCTCTCCTTCCTCTGTGGGTTCCTGGAATTGAACCCAGGCCACCAGGCTTTCAAAGCAAGTTCTCAGCAAGCCATCTTACACATCCTTTTAAGTCAGCCCGCACAATGGTGCCATCCACAGTTAAAGTGCGTCTTCTTGCCTCAATTAACCTCCTCCAGATAATCCCTCAAAAGCGAGCTCAGAGGCTAACCTCATGAAGATAATTCCTCCCATGCAGACCCAGAAGCATGTCTTCTGGATGATTCTAGATCTTGTCAAATTGTTAACAATAAATGGCACAGATGGGTTGCTAAATGATTTGGGATTGGGGCTGGAGAAACCCTGACTGGCAAGGCAGAAGGGTAGGTGGATGGAGGGCAGAGGCCCGCTAAGGAAACAGGTTAGTTAGAGAAAGAAAAGTCTGGGGATAAGTCTGTGTAAAGGGTATGCTCTTACTAAAAAGACATCATTTCTTACTTGAAGTCATATCTGCACTTTATTTATGAAATCTATTTATTCTGGGTACTAATCATATTGTATATACTTGAAGTAAAATCACCAGGATGGGATTCTAAGTATCCTTCCACCCGTTTGTGTTCCTGGGTGCACTGGTCACAGTGGTATCCACTGAAGCAAAGAAGATGAGCCCTGGTTATGTTGTTATTGTTATTGCTATTATTATTAATATTGTTATGTTTGTGTTTATTTGGTTGGTTAGTTGGTTTTTCAAGACAGGATTTCTCTGTGTAGCTCTAGCTGTCCTGGAACTTGCCCTGTAGACCAGGCTGGCCTTTAACTCACAGAGATTCACCTGGCTCTGCCTCCCGAGTGCTGGTAAAAAAGGCAAGTGCCACCACTGCCTGGTGAATCCTGGTTATTCTGATTCAGTTTTAGGTCATTCCTAATGACACTAGCTCAGAGATAGACACAAGTTTGTATTAAAAAAAAAAAAAACATGGGGCCGGGCGTTGGTGGCGCACACCTTTAATCCCAGCACTCGGGAGGCAGAGGCAGGTGGATCTCTGTGAGTTTGAGGCCAGCCTGGTCTACCGAGCGAGTTCCAGGACAGCTTCCAAAACAATACAGAGAAACCTTGTCTCGAAAAAAAAAAGAAAAAAAGAAAAACATGAAGTGAGCTTAAATTTGTCCCCTCTGAGAACATTGTTCAGGTGATACCATAAGACAAAAGAGGTACACAATGGGAATACAGGGAAGGGTTTCTCGTTCCTTACCCAAGAGACAGAGTGGGCAGGCTGTGGCCAAGAGACAGACTTCTGTCGTTAGTCATTACTCACACATTCATACAGACACACTCCCACACACATGGGCATTACATGACACATGTTCTCACACACTCGAATGTTCATATATGATCAGACACATCCCCTCTCTCACACACAGCACCTCCCACCACTCCAGCCTCTATCCATCCTCTCCCTCAAACTCAAAGCAACAGAGCAGGGTCCTCAGGTGAGGCCCTCCAGTATTGTGAGATCGAGACCTGGTAGGTCCCTGGGTCCCTCTGGGAATTGGCTCCCCAGGCCTGAAGCCTGGGACCCTTCCCCCCAGGCTCTCACCACGTCTTTTGGCCAAACTTCGCAGGGAATTATAAGAACAGGAAATGGCTGTCCATCCGGTTGAACTTGCCTGCTCTCTGGTTTTTGGCTGCTCATAATTCTACCTCCCGGCCTAAGGCTCTGCCTCCTGGGGTTTGTACTCAATATTCTCTGCATACTGACCTGGGTTGGTTATGTGAGGCTCAGAGGGCTCCTGCCTCTGAGCCCGTGGGGGTGGGTGGGGGGTCAGCAAAAAGGACACACAAGGAGTTCAGACTTTGCTGAAAATGGTAATTAAGACAGTTCTTAAATCATGGGAGAGAGAGCGCTGGAGGGCAAGCAAGAAGCAGAACTGCTTTGGGAATGTCATCTCAGAAGGTGGGAAATGATCTCTGTGCAGGGAGGAGGAGATCTGGGGAGAAGAGAAACTTGGTGCTGTGAGTCGGTGCTGCAGATTAGGAAGGCCCAGGGCTGCACTGTGGGACTCTGGCTAACAAAAATAAACAAACAGATGATGGATGGATAGATAGATAGATAGACAGACAGACAGACAGACAGACAGATAGACAGACAGGTAGATAGACAGGTAGACAGATACATAGATAGATAGATATGATAGATAATAAGTAGGCATTTTCTCTGTGTACCGTTATAATGGAAGTGATTTCTCAATACAGAAAGCCCCAAATTTTCATGTCAGCTGTCAACTGAACTGTGGTGCCTCACTTACTCATTGCAGGACCTCTGCAGGTGACCACACAGGAAGACATAGCTGCTGCACTCACACCAGTGGCTCGGTGGCTTGTCACCCTACACAGGCTGCATCCGGTGCCTGCCTGTTCATATCTGTGTCGTCTTCCCAGCTGTCCACTCACCGATCGGAGCACTCGATGCCTCTGTCTTCAAACACTTTCAGGTTCACCTTTGCCCTTATCTAACCTTCACCCTTTGGGCTTCCTATTATGCTACCTCAGAAACTGTGTTTTCTCCTTCACTAAAACATGAGGGTGTCTGCCCTTGAGGATGGCTGGATGTGAAAGCAAGCTGGATCCAACATAGAGCAGGAGAAGACGGACACTGGGGACAGCTCTGCTCCTGCACATGATCCCCTAGAGACACTGCATGTAAATGGCGAAGCTTAATGTATAGCTACTCACAGCTACGTGTTGCGTATATGTAAACACACACAGGAATGTATTGGGTTGGTTTACCTCAGTGGTACTACACATTCCAAGACCGTGTGTTCTGTCCCGGGCGCCACATATGAACGTATTTAACAAATCTACCCTAGGGTATTATACAACGTAGCCTCGGCTACTTCTATTAGACCACAGTTGGTCAAAATCATCTCACAAAGCCTGCTGTACGGTAGAATAGTAAAGAACTCATGCAACCCATTGGCATCTAGTGAAAACCAACAGGACTGTCTGGCTGTGCTTTCTCTACATCAAGAAATTATAAGATAGGCCATTGTTAAGTGGGGGACCATCTCTGTACTCCAAGGTGGATGAATTTGGTAACGCAGGAGGCTAGAGAGACTGCTCAGAGGGCAAAAAGCCTTCTCAGAGAAGGCCTGAATTTAAATCCCCAGCAACCACAAAAAGAACTGGCTGTGGCTATGAGTGTGCTTATAACCCCTGGCTGTGGCTATGAGTGTGTTTATAACCTCTGGCTGTGAGTGTGCTTATAATCCCAGTGCTGGGGGTTGTAGCAGAGCAGACGATTACTGAGGCTCAGTGAGAGACCCTGTCTCTAATATCCTACTCTATCCTCAACACAGGTACACATGTCCCCACCCAACACACGTGTGTGTATGCTATACACACCAATTAATAAAATAACCTAACACACAGCCACACAGCCCTGCTTCCAAAGTCAGGAGGTGGGAGATCTTGGCCTCCTTTGTCCCACTGAAGACAGGGCCTGGCAGGGTAGAGTGTGGCAGCTGACACCCAGTCTCACTGGAATTTCCTTGAATACAGAGCAGCAGACTATGACCATCCATTTGCCCAGGACTCCATGGCACCTGTGGGGCATGTATGATGGGAAACTTGTGAAGGGAAGGGGAGCCACACCCTTGTTGCAGAGACTGGACTCAGCTTGGCAGCTTCTTCCTAGATGCTGCAGAGGGATTTCCAAGATGACTAAGAAAAGCAGTCTTGGCCTGGAGATGCAGCTCAGTGGTTAGAACACTCACCTGGCATCCACAAAGCCCTGGGTATCCATCCCCAGCACCACAAGCCTTTAATCCCAGTGTTCAAGAGATGGATGCAGAAATTCAAGGTCTTGCGGGACTACATAGAGAGTTTGAGGGTTACACGAGACTTGATCTAAAACGAACAAACTGGCCTAGAGAGATGATACAGTCCTTACTGCCAAGCATGAGGACCTGGGTTTGATGCTCAAATCCAACATTATAGAAGAGAAGTAATTCAAAAAATTGTCCTCTGACTCCATGTGCTCCATGTGCACGTTCTCTCTCTCTCTCTCTCTCTCTCTCTCTCTCTCTCTCTCTCTCTCTCTCTCTCTCTCTCTCACACACACACACACACCATAAATAAATGTAGATAAAAGATGAAACAATAAAACAACAATGAAAATAGGAAGCAGTCAACACCACTGCTAAATCTGGCTGACTCTTGGGCTGGGCTGCCGTCAGTGACAAAGCACAGGCATCAACTCCATCCTTGCTTCTCACAATGGTGGCATCCCCACTAGGGGCTGGAAGTAGCCATCTCCATGGCTAGCTATCTGGGATTCTCTGCAGGCTATTCCACACCCTCCCCATCAATTATTAGCAGGGCTGTTCTCTCCTCATGACTGTGTGTGTAGAGCTACGTCTCTTGTCTTCCATCAACAGCCTGTTCTATTTCTAGGTCATGGATTGCTAGGCAACAGCACCCATTCTTGTTGTCTCTGTTTAGGTTTTCCTTTTTTTATATCTTTATTGCATGGACACCCTCTGCAATATAGAATTCTGTCACCAGAGAAAGCAGATGTTCCCTTTAGCGATCTTCAAGGTCTATTTATACTTCAGAAAAGTGTTCCAATCCTGTCTCCTTCAGCAAGACTCAATTTTTTCCTTTCTTTCCATAGGAACTGAGGTCACTAAACACCCTAATTCACACACAGAAAAAGCAATATTTCTTTAGGTTTCTATTCATCACCTTCAGCATTTCCTTTCATTCTACCAAGATATTCTGACTTCTTCATGTCTTATTTCTTTCTTTCCAAGGACACAAAGCTATCTTTGATACAAGCCATGGTCTAACATGTTCTGTTCTTAGAGAGATTTGATCTCCCAACAGGAAAGGGACCCCCACCTGCATTCTGCCTACTATGGTTCTCATGTGGTTTGTTTCCCGGGGGGCATGTTGGGAACTCAGTTGTCAGCCTGAAACATGAGAGGTGGTGGTGCTTTAAGAAATGGAGTCTAATGGGAGATCCTCATGCTGTTGAGGACCTGTCTGTGGGAGGGAATTCCTGTCTCCTCAGTGAGCTCTGGGGGGGGGTCCTCACACTGTTGAGGACCTGTCTGTGGAAGGGAATTCTTGTCTCCTCAGTGAGCTCTCACCACAGCCTCCCTTTGACTGCTTGTTTCGTAGTATTGACTGCTACACTGCATCCACATCTACCATGAGTTCCCAGCTAGAGACTGAGCCAATAGGACCTCCCAGGCTCTACAACAACAGTCTGAAAATCCTCTTCTTTGTATGCAGCCTACTCCAGGTATTTGGTGATAGCAATGAAGAGAGACTAACACACTGCTGATCTCTAACCCTTTGACCTTGAGAGGGAGCAAATTCAAAGTAGCTCACTTGATCCCCCAAGTCCGTGCAGTGTTCTCCTTAGCTCCCTCTTGGGTGTATACAAATCTGCAGGTACAAGTTCATACCTCTGCATACTTATATAGAAGACAACCTCTCTGCTGCTGCTATTCCCTGGCTCAATCTACCTGGACTCTAACTCCCTGAATCAGGCAGCCCTGTGCCCAGATATGGCTTCAGATTTCTGAATTCTTGTGAGGGTGGTTGTTTGGTAGAAGGCAAAAGATTTGTATGATCTGAAGAGAAACCAGAGTGTAAGGGTGACTGTTTTGGAACATGTTCTAGATTTCCATCCTGCTCTAACCAGAGGCAGTTTAGGGGAGGGAAGGATTTATTTGGCTTATACTTCCAGTTCACAGTTCAATATTGAGGAAAATCTGTGCAAGAATTCAGGCAGGAGCTTGAAGTAGAAACCATGGAGGAACACTACTTGCTGGCTGGCTCACTGGCTTATACTTAGTTACCTTTCCCAGATAATCTAGGGAATGGTGCCACCCAGAGTGGGCTGAGCCCTCTCACATCAATTAACAATCAGGAAAATCTCCCAGAGACATGCCCATAGACCAATTCAATCTAGGATTGGTGTGAGGCTATCCTTCACAGAGAACTATAGGCTGGGTCAGGCTGACAGCTGAAGATAATGTTTTTATGACATTAAAACAACACATATTAAATACTTTTTATGGGGCTGGAAACATGTCTTGGTAGTTAAGAGTCCTTGCTGATCTTCAAGAGGATCTGGTTCCAGCATCCATGTTACGTGGCTTACAACTTCCAGTGACTCAAGATCTATGAGATAATGCTTTCTCTGGCCTACCCAGGTATCCTCACATATGTGGCATACACATTCAGACATAAAAACAAAACATAAAATAAGCCTTTAAAAATATTTTATATGGTTGTCTTAGGGTTTCCATTTCTGTGAAGAGACACTCTGACCACAGCAACTCTTATAAACGAAAAGCATTTAACTGGGGCTGGCTTACATTTTCAGAGATTTATTCCACTATCATCATGGTGCAACACGCTGGCATGCAGGCAAACGTGGTGCTGGAGAAGGAGCTGAGGGTCCTACATCCTAACTATCAGGCAGCAGGAAGTGATCTGTCTCACTGGGTGAAGCTTGAGCATAGGAGACTTCATAACCCTCGCCCCCACAGTGACATACTTCCTCCAACAAGGCCACACCTACTCCAACAATGCCACACCTCCAATTAGTGCTACTTCCTTTGGGGGCCATTTTCTTTCAAACCACTACACTCTGTTCCCTGGCCCCCAAAGGCTTTAGCCATATCATAATATAAAAATGCATTCAGTCCAACTTCAAAAGTCCCCAGCATCTATCATAGCCTCGAACCTGTTTCAAAGCCTCTTCTGAGACTCATGGCAATCTCTTAGCCACAATCCCCTGTGAATTAAAATCAAAGGCCAGATCATATACTTCCAACATATAATGGCACAGGATATACATTGCCATTCAAAAATGTAGAAAATGGAGTATAGTGAGGAAATACTGGACCAAAGCAGGACTTAAAACCAACTGGGCAGACTCCAAACTCTGTATCTCTGTGTCTAATGTCAAAATGCTCTTCAGATCTCCAGCTCCTGTCTTATCTGTTGACTGCAACCCTCTTCTTTCTCACGGGCTGGTTCCACTCCCTGTTAGCAGCTTTCCTCTGTAGGTATTCCACAACTCTAGCATCTCTAACATTTTGGGATCTCCAAGGCAATGCAAGTTTTATCTTCACAGTTTCAGACAATGGCCTCTCTGGGCCTCCATTCAGGGACACCCCAGACAGTCACCTGGCTGCAGTGGCTTATTCTATCTTTAACTCCAGACCTATGTAGACAAAGCTGCCAAGTTCTGCTGCTCGGTGGGACTGGAACATGGCCCCCTCATTCAACTACATCTTTACCAACTTCCACCAACTTCCTGTTTATGATGGTTTCATTTATTCCTTGATCCATAGTTTTTTTTCTTTATCTAATACCACACTATTCTAATAGCTGTAACTTTGCATTAAGTTTTAAAATCAAGAAGCATGAAACCTCCAATTCAGTTCTTTTTTAAAGATTAAATATTCAGGATTCCAAAATAAACAGTGCTGGGCTTGGTAGTGCATATCTGTAGTTCTAGCACTTCAGGTTACAGCTGATGAAGCATTTGTTTAATTATTCTTTATCAATGAAAACCCAGGAATCAGATATGGAGCCTGAATAGTCAGAGAAGTGCTGGTAAATTGACCAGTGAAATCTCTCTCTCTCTCTCTCTCTCTCTCTCTCTGTCTCTCTCTCTCTCTCTCTCTGTCTCTCTCTCTCCCTCTCTCTCTCTTCATCCTCTATCCAAAAAGGAATCAGAATCTTTCTATGCCCCTTCCTACTACTTCCTGTGTCTCTCTGTCTGTCCTTGGTCTTGAAAACCTCTATGGATAATTGGATAATTTTGGTCAGCTAGTAGCTAGCTCTGCCCTCTGATTCAAGGTAATCAGACTGACTTAATTGCCAGTCTCAGGAGTGTCAGAGCAAGATCAAAATATCCCACAACAAGCTAAGACATGAGAATTGTAAGTTTGAAGTTAGCCTGTGTGATTCTGTGTCTTCCTTGGGATTGTTGGTTGCATTGGCCCACAAGGGTGAAGGGAGCAGAAACAGAACAGGGCTTGGATGGCTATGAGTATGATGGAGATGACTTTGATAAGTCAGCTCAACTTTATTCCAGAATATAGAGAATATATAAGATTGGGAAGCCTGGGGACAAACCTTAAATGACACACTTCCATCATAAGGCTGGGTTAGTGACAGCAGTGTCCCATGGCAAAGATCCTTGTACAAATTTTAGTTACCATATGTGCATCAGGGACAAGCCTTCTAGTAGAAAACTGTGCCAAGGGTCATGCTAGAGATAAGCCGGTCATGCAGGCTTAGAGACAGTTTTCAAATAAGGTCAGTCCTCTGGGCCTAGAGACACTCTCCAGATAAGGGCAGGTAGAAAGCACAGGAAATCCTTGCCAGTGGTGGGGGTGGGATGGGAGGAGTCCTCCATGTTGCTGAGTTTAGAAAAAGCCACCAGGCTATGGTAGATGCAATTTCTGACCAACAAGGCCTCCCAACAGCCAGGGCTACATAGTGAGTCCCAGCCCAACTTTGTCATTTTGGGTTGAGTTGTGACTTTTAACAAATTGCATTGCATTTACTTAATTGGGGTCATGTGTGTCACTGCCTCCATGTGGAGTCAGAGGGCAGCTTGCAGGAGTCAGTTTTCTCTTTCTACTATGTGGCTTCTTCAGATCTAACTCAGGCAGGTGGTTTGGCACCAAATGCCCTTAACTGCCAAGCTGTCTCACCGGCCCTGATTTTGAGTTACTTTATATGAAGTATGAAGTTTGTGCAAGGGTCTAGATCTTCCATCCCCGCTGATTTTCTTTCCAGTAGTTCCACCACTTGGTGAGAAGGAGGTATTGAAGTCCCCAACTAGAACTGTGGACTTGACAGTTTCTTTTCAACTCAGTCAGTGTGTATGTGTGATGTACTTGTTATTGCAGGTGTTTGCATGTGTGTGTGTGGGTGCGGGTGCACATTTGTAGAGGCTAAAGGTTAATGTAGGGTATCTTTCCTTGGATGTTTCTCTAGACCTTTATTTTCTGAAAAACAAAATCAAAAAAAGACCAGTTATTTATTTATGGAGGGCATGCATGTGCCAGGGCTCATGTGTGTAGATCAGAGGACAATTTGCAGGACGGTTCTCTCTTACCAGGTTGTTTCTGGGGATTGAACTCAGGTCATCAGGCTTGGCAGCAAGTACCTTTACCCATGAGCCATCTTGCTGACCCCAGCAAAGAACACAGAGAAAGGAAATGGAAGGGTGTGGAAATCTGAAGCACCTTTGTCTCCTCCAGGGGTAGGGGACGTTCCTCCCCTAATTTGGGACTGGTCAGCTTGAGCAAAGACAGGGAGGCTGATAGACTCACAACTCTGGGTTAAACATGTCCTGATCAGGCTCATGGGCAAGTTCTGTACTTGATGGACTGGTCCACAGGCAGGGGTTTCCTACTGACAGGGGGAAAAGCTGCCTAGGCCTTTAAGTCTTTGTCTCCATTGAGGAGCACGAGGAAGAAGGCAGCCATCTTGAAAGTTCACTGTCTTTATTACCTAGTCATGGCCTCTCCCCCCATCTCTCTGCCTACCCAGGAATCGGACTTCTAGTCCCTCAAACCTGAAGTTCTTCTGTTCAGATAGACTGGCTGGCCAGTGAGCTCCAGGGATCCTCCTGTCTCCCTCTCCCTCGTGCTGAGTTTATGGTCACACACTGTTGTACCTAGCTTCTTTTTGCATGAGTGGGGGGGACAAAATTCAGGTCCTCACGCCTGCCTGCCTGCATGCAGGTACTATGGACTGAGCTGTCTCCTCAACCGTCGGTCGTTTTCGCTTCAAATGCCACGGCTATTCTGTTTGTTGCGTGTGGGATCATTTCACCTTTGATGGATTGATTTCGATTCCGTGTAGCTTTTCCCCCTTCTGTCTCTGTACTGTGCTGGAACTTGCACATACAGCCACTTGGGTCCTTGTGTTTTACAACCATCCTCACATCTTTCTCCCTGCTGTTACTTCCCGCGGATGCTTCACGGAGGGTCTCATCAACTGGACCATCGTGTCTCGTTTCTGTGCTTGCTCTCAGTGTCTTAGGCTTTCCTTTCCCTTGCCCCCCTCCCCCACAGCAGGCTTTGCTGGGGCCCTGCAGTGGAATGCTGAATATTCCCCACCCCCACCCCAAAGAGGCTGCCTGGGGTTTTCAGGAAATGCTTTGGCTAGCTCTGCTGATTAGCACCGTATATAACCCAGCTCAGAAATGCAATATAACCTCTCCATCTGTTCCGTATTTGTAATGCAAGTAAAACATCAGGGTGTTGTATTCCTGGCTGCCTTCATCTCTTCCTCCCCCACACTCTGGGCCCTCTGAAGAGACTTTTTCTAGTACCACCATCTGAAGCTCACCTTTTCCTCTTTGTTTTCCTGTGGAACAGCACCTGTGACGAGTGAACCCCAACCACCAGCCTCTCCCTGCAACCTACTTCACACCCACAGTCAGCGTGCTCCACGGTCCTGCGGGGGGGGGGCTGACTCTTTCTTCCCTACCCACTGCAGGCCAAGATCCCAGTGTGGGTCAAAGGGTAAACTCGGGTATCTGTCCTCACATCCACTTTGTCCTGCTAGTTGCTCATGAGCTTCGGGGATTCTGTCCTGCTGGGACTGCAGACATGTTCTGCCACATCTGGCATTACAATATCTGGCATTGCACGTGTTCTAGGGATGCAAGCTGAGGCCCCCCCCCACCTGCACAGCAAGCACTTTACCCGGTGGTCCCTGCAAGGGTTTTGTGATGAAATAGTGCCTTGGTGATCGAGGGCCAAGAAATGCCACAAAAATGGCACCACGCAACAGACCTCACACAAGAGGTTTATTGGGGGAGAGCACAAAGCAGCTGCCTTTAAGTGGGGATGGAGACAGCGGCAGACCAGGAAGCCATCTCACAGGCTTCCTAGAGAAGGTTTCACTCCCACCAGGGGTCCAGGCCCTGGCACAGCCATGAGTACCATGAGCTGCCATCTGAAGGTTCAAGACCTTCCCAAAGAGAATTTCACCATTGTTCCTGACCTATAACTTCATTTGCATATTCACAAACAAGATGGCAAATTGTTATGGTGGCAACTTCACCTCAGCTCCTGCATTCATATACCCAAAGAATCTAGAATGCTATGGTGGAGGTTCCACCCAAGCCCCCTTCCCCCATCTCCCTCTAAACCCTGCAGCATCTCAGAAAGCCCACCAAATGATGATCCCTCCCCCAGGGATACTCAAGAACCACTCCTGCAGGGTACTTAAACTGTCTCCCAGAGAACAGACCCGTGATTTTTCTGGTCTCCCTTTCCTGGCATCTCTCGAGGGGACTGACTGGAAGGCCACCTGGGAATGCTGTATCCATTTAACGTGGCCTGTTTCTAATTCGGTTTGATTTGGTCTGATTTGGATTGTTGCATCAGCAGAGAGGCTTATTGGGGTGTAGAAACTTTTCATAAATGTTTTAAAAATCTTCCCAAATCTCAACAAGTAGTGCTGGAGCCTTGATTACACATGAGTCCACATAAAATCAGATCATGATGGGCTCAACATAAACTATGTGTGGAACTTTTAGAAGAAAACAAAGGAGGATCTGGGGAGTAGTGAATAAATATAATACACTATGCCAGCTGCGAGTGGTGGCACACTTGGGAGGCAGAGGCAGGCAAATCTCCATGAGTTCAAGGTCAGCCTGATCTATAGATGGAGTGCCAGGAGAGGCTCCAAAGGTACACAGAGAAACCCTGTCTTGAAAAACAAAAAACAAAACAAAACAAAACAAAACCACTATGCCCCCCACACACACACAACCACATCCATACAATAAGTCAGTGAGCTGATTTTTTCAATATTATAGATGTCAGTATTTAGGCATTCATATTGGCTTGCCTTTGGAGTTCTGACAGGATATGCCCTCAGCTGCTGCCACTAAGAGCACCAAGTGTGCCTATTCACTATGTTCCCTTTTAAAAGGGGCCCGTCCACCTCCAATTCCCTCTCTCTTTCTTTCTCTCCCTCTCTCTGTTTATCTGTTTCTTTCTCTCTCTCTCTCCTCTCCAGCTGCTCCTGTCCCTCCTGTTTCCCCTTTTTATGATCCTTTTCCCTTAATAAAAACTCCTCCACTTGAATTCTATCTCACAGTGTCTTTCCCTCTCGAGCAGCTTTTTAAAAATTACAACAACAGACCTTTGGCCTGAGAAAATCCAGGTTAAAAAAACAAAAGAAAAAATAGGTTGCAGCCTGGCATAAATAACCCCAAACTATGTATCTGACGTATAAATCCCATAATTCTCAAGTCTCCACAGCTTAGAAGGAAGAATGGCCAAGTTAGAACATGAGCGAATGACTTTGACTGAGTCCAAAATGGAAGGCCAGTGAGGACACAGAAGGACGATCAGCACTGCCAATCATCCAGGAAACACAATCCTAAACCACAAGCACCTGGGATGGTCAGTGCTGACTGTCCATGTCCTAGGGTCTAAAATCACCCAGGAGAGACATCTGGGCATGACAGTGGAAGATTGCTAGTTTGGGTCAACAAAGGTAGAAAGACCCACGGTAACTGTGAGTAACCCCATCCCAAGGTTGGGGTCCTGGTCTGAATTAAAAAGAGACTGGAAGCTGAGTGTCCCTCCCTTCTTCCCTCCCTCCCTTCCTCTCTGCCTCCCTCTCTCCCGCCTCTCTCCCTTTCTCTCCCTCCCTCTCTCCCTCTCTCCCTCTCTCTCTTTCTCTCCCTCCCTCCCTCCTCCCTTTCTCTCTCCTTGCTTCCTGACTGTGGAGCTACCTTATGCTCCTGCTGCCATGACTGTCCCACCATCATGGACTGTACCCACCATTCTTTTTCTTAATTTTAATAAGTATATAAGGTACTATATTCGTCACTTTTACCCAAGCTGCTTTTGTCAGATATTTCGTCTCATAATCTAGAACGGGGACTAATACAGTGCTTTTTATACACTCATTATAACTAGAGATGGTGGTGGGCCGAGTTCTAGTGGTGACACAGGGGAAACTGAGATCACCTCTTGGGATCCTTAGTCTCACTATAAAATAACTAAGGAACATACTCAAATGGAAGCTCCAGGGCTGGCAAAGTGAAACCTCAGCAGCTGCCCAGAGGAGCAAAATGGAAGAAAGCAGGGAAAGCCGTGCTGTTTACCCAGGTGTGGAGGGCAGACACATGGCAGACCATATGGCAGGGAGGCTTTAGGAAAAGAATAAGGAAGCCAAACAGATCAGAGAAGCCCACGGTGCTCAGAAAGGCATGCCTGGAAAAGAGAAGGAAAGACAGGCAGCCTTAGAAACGGTATCTGGTCTGGCGAGCCCAAGCAGAGCGGGGACTCTGGGAAAGAGAAGTGCAGTTTCCATAAAGGACTAATTATTCCCCTATCTCTTTAGCATGACCTCAGGTAGGCCCTGGAGTGGTCCCCGGGTTACATGATTAACACTACCCAACCGGAATACTAGGTCTCCACACTGGCCAGAGGTCCTGCTCTCTTGACAACACAGAGTATTTTCTCCTCTAAGAGCAGCAACGCATAGATAGCAATTCCCATCCGATGCCAAGCATGTAAAATGGTTGAGGCCCCAGGAGAAGAGCAGAGCAGTTTTTAGTGTCGAAATGTACACTCACCACACACCAGCAAGAACCCCGGGCAGCATTGCAGGGAGACAGACAGTCATCTCCCACAAAAGCTGCTACTGGAATGTTCAGAGCAGTTTCATTTGTAATAGCTGGAGTCTAGAGGCAACTCACTAGAGGGATGGTTGAAAGAGCAAGGTACATCATACCGCAGAACACTGCTCTGCAGAGAGAAATGAACTCTGGGTGGACCTCAAGGGTGTGCATGAGAGAAAAGGCCAACCTCAAAAAAAATCACAGACTCTATGGCTCCATTCATAAAATGTCTCAAAATAATAAGATGATATCTAGGGGATGGACTAGCTGTGTCAGGTTCTTGTGGGACCAAACAATGGGGCCATCAGAGCTTGCACTGGAGCCTCCAAAACTCTATTCTTTGTAAGTTGGTCATGTCAGGCATTTAATTACAGTGATGGAAAGTTGATTGACCCAGCGAGGCTGGGGGAAGGCTGTATGTTTCTGAAACGTCCCGTAAACCTATTCGTGTTGTAAAATTAGGAAACATGAAAGTCTGCTATCCCAAGAGTCTTCTGAAAATGGAGTTCCATCTGTTGTAAAAAATGATGATAAACTATTAGGCTTCTTTTAGTGCTTTGCAACTGCCAAAGACATGATGCTTCGAGTCCATGCTTGGAGACAGTGGGATGGAATTCCCTGTTAACCCAGTGATGTGTTCACTCAGTGAGCTTTAATCTGGGGCCTCACACCTGATCTGAGTGACAGCGGGAAGTACAGTCAATGGAGGCCACATTGCAGAGCTTCAAGAGACTTGCTGAGCTGAAAGCCACCTTCAAGACAGTCTCACCATCATGTGGGCTGGTGTTTGGGTAACAATGGCTTCCTTCAATGGCTGGGAATCTGGTTTGTCATCTCCAATCATCTTGTGTTATCATCTCAGGGACCTTACTGACCTGTCCAGGCAGGTATCTGGATATCAAAGTCAATTCCTCAGCCACTGATACCCGGAGACCAGCACCTCAGATAAGGACTGTGGTGTGTGTGTGTGTGTGTGTGTGCGCGCGTGCACGTGCAAGCATGCATCTGAGCATGTGCCTGAGTGCTGTTTCTCAGGTCTGTTTTTCCCTTGAGACAGGGTCTCACACTGGCCTGGAGCTCACCAAGTAAGAGAAGCAAGCTGGTCCTCAATCACCGACATACTCTTTTGCTGCAAATCTGTTCACACTTGTCTCCACCTCCTGGTCCTGGGATGCGCGTGCCACTTCACCTGGCTGATTTTATGTGGGTTCTGGAGACCAAACTCAGGCCCTGTTTCTGTCTGGCAAGCATTTGACTGCCTGAGCTGATCCTTAGCCTCGTGTTTTTGTTTTTCCATCTGTGTTAAGATTGTGAGTGATTGTGGGCAGTGATCACTTTGGGGTGATAAACACATTGGTTACTTCTTTGGACCAAGAATATTCACACCTCCTTTTCTGGCTCTTCTGAAATCTGCAGTACATTTCCTGTGCTGTGATCCCCCTACCTGTCCATACTCTTTGACCTGAGCATCAATCTCTCCGAGGGAGAACCAGGCACCCTTTCTGGTTTAAGCGACCACTTACTGAGGTACAAGATGAGGGGTAGTACCGTCTCCATGGGCTTATATGTTGAAGCCAAACTCAGAAGTGCAGGTGACAGAGGGCAAAGAGCATTTGCCAAAGGCCTGGGGGTGGCCGCTGTCACAAGGGCAAACAAAGATTGGACATCTTACTGCCTTCCAATCGGAAGAAACGCTCTGACCCATGGCATTCAGCTCAGCCCCAGGGGTGTCCACAGTCCAGTGGACTGATGCTGTGTCAAACACTGTGTCTTGTGGTCTTCTGTATCAGTGAGGTTAGCTCCACCCACCTCCATGCTCTGGCTTTAGCCTGGCTTGTAGGAAGAAGGCTCAGGTCCTAAACTCCACAATTACAGAAGGCAGGATAATTCCCCATGATTCTGAGTAAGTGTGTGTGTGTGTGTGTGTGTGTGTGTGTGTGTGTGCACATGTAAGTGTGCGAATGTATGTGCACATATGCATGCTGAGGCCAGAGACCAACATCAGGAATCTTCTTCAAGATCTGCTCACCTTATTTTTGAGACAAGCTCTCTTAATGGCTAAAATACCCTACTTGGCCTAGTCTGAATGCACAGCAAGCCCCAGTGGCCCTCCTATCTCTGTTGGCACTAGGATTGCAAACATGCACCATCACACCTGTCTTTTTATGTAGGTTCTGGCTATCAAACTCAGGTTGCCATTCTTCCACAGCAATCAGTTTCCTCACTCAGCCATGTCCCCAGTCATCTCCTCTGTCATTTATAGTAGGCTTGGGTTAAGAAAAGGCTTCCAGTAATACAGCAATAGGAATGCAGCAAATAGCGGGAAGTTGCAATGAGTTTTCTCTATGTTTACGACAACTCATATCTGCACTCAAGGTCAGAGAGTGGAGATGTGAGAACCAGAGACAGCCAATACTGACGGTTAGTGACTTTGTATTACACAAAACACCATGAAGGTGTGTGTGTGTGTGTGTGTGTGTAGTCTTTCATAGTCTATCAGGAAATATCTCCCATACAAATGTATATGCACACAAGGATCTCACACACCAGTGTGCACACACACAAGGATCCCCACACCAGTGTGCACACAGAGAAGGATCTCACACACCAGTGTGCACACACAGAAGGATCTCACACACCAGTGTGCACACAAAGAAGGATCTCACCCACCAGTGTGCACACACAGAAGGATCTTACACACCAGTGTGCACACACAGAAGGATATCACACACCAGTGTGCACACACACAAGGATCCCCACACCAGTGTGCACACACACAAGGATCCCCACACCAGTGTGCACACAGAGAAGGATCTCACCCACTATTGTGCACACACAGAAGGATCTCACACACCAGTGTGCACACACACAAGGATCTCACACACCAGTGTGCACACACACAAGGATCCCCACACCAGTGTGCACACACAGAAGGATCTCACACACCAGTGTGCACACAAAGAGGGATCTCACCCACCAGTGTGCACACACAGAAGGATCTCACACACCAGTGTGCACACACACGAGGATCTCACCCACCAGTGTGCACACACAGAAGGATCTCCACACCAGTGTGCACACACACAAGGATCTCACCCACTATTGTGCACACACGGAAGGATCTCACCCACTATTGTGCACACACGGAAGGATCTCACACACCAGTGTGCACACACAGAAGGATCTCACACACCAGTGTGCACACAAAGAGGGATCTCACCCACCAGTGTGCACACACAGAAGGATCTCACACACCAGTGTGCACACACACGAGGATCTCACCCACCAGTGTGCACACACAGAAGGATCTCCACACCAGTGTGCACACACACAAGGATCTCACCCACTATTGTGCACACACGGAAGGATCTCACCCACTAGTGTGCACACACAGAAGGATCTCACACACCAGTGTGCACACACAGAAGGATCTCACACACCAGTGTACACACACAGAAGGATCCCCACACCAGTGTGCACAAACAGAAGGATCTCCACACTAGTGTGCACACACACAAGGATCTCACACACCAGTGTGCACACACACAAGGATCTCACACACCAGTGTGCACACACGGAAGGATATCACACACCAATGTGCACACACAGAAGGATCTCACACACCAGTGTGCACACACAGAAGGATATCACACACCAGTGTGCACACACACAAGGATCTCACACACCAGTGTGCACACACAGAAGGATATCACACACCAATGTGCACACACAGAAGGATCTTACACACCAGTGTGCACACACAGAAGGATATCACACACCAGTGTGCACACACAGAAGGATCCCCACACCAGTGTGCACACACACAAGGATCTCACACACCAATGTGCACACACACAAGGATCTCACACACCAATGTGCACACACACAAGGATCTCACACACCAGTGTGCACACACGGAAGGATCTCACACACCAGTGTGCACACACAGAAGGATCTCACACACCAGTGTGCACACACAGAAGGATATCACACACCAGTGTGCACACCCGGAAGGATATCACACCAGTGTGCACACACAGAAGGATCTCACACACCAGTGTGCACACACAGAAGGATATCACACACCAGTGTGCACACACAGAAGGATCCCCACACCAGTGTGCACACACAGAAAGATCTCACCCACTAGTGTGCACACACACAAGGATCTCACACACCAGTGTGCACACACACAAGGATCTCACACACCAGTGTGCACACACACAAGGATCTCACACACCAATGTGCACACACGGAAGGATCTCACACACCAGTGTGCACACACACAAGGATCTCACACACCAGTGTGCACACACAGAAGGATCTCACACACCAGTGTGCACACACACAAGGATCTCACACACCAGTGTGCACACCCGGAAGGATATCACACACCAATGTGCACACACAGAAGGATCTTACACACCAGTGTGCACACACAGAAGGATATCACACACCAGTGTGCACACACAGAAGGATCCCCACACCAGTGTGCACACACACAAGGATCTCACACACCAGTGTGCACACACACAAGGATCTCACACACCAGTGTGCACACACAGAAGGATCTCACACACCAGTGTGCACACACACAAGGATCTCACACACCAGTGTGCACACATGGAAGGATCTCACACACCAGTGTGCACACACAGAAGGATCTCACACACCAGTGTGCACACACAGAAGGATATCACACACCAGTGTGCACACACAGAAGGATATCACACACCAGTGTGCACACACAGAAGGATCTCACCCACCAGTGTGCACACACAGAAGGATATCACACACCAGTGTGCACACACAGAAGGATCCCCACACCAGTGTGCACACACACAAGGATCTCACACACCAATGTGCACACACACAAGGATCTCACACACCAATGTGCACACACACAAGGATCTCACACACCAGTGTGCACACACAGAAGGATCTCACACACCAGTGTGCACACACACAAGGATCTCACACACCAATGTGCACACACACAAGGATATCACACACCAGTGTGCACACACGGAAGGATCTCACACACCAGTGTGCACACGCAGAAGGATCTCACACACCAGTGTGTGTTAAGAGAAGCTTTTTCCTTGCTAGCCGCTTTGGTTTTTCCCTGCCAGTTGCCTGGCCTCTGCCGCTTTGTAGTCCCCCAAATAAACACACAAGACGCTGTATTAATTATAAAGCTGTTGGCCTTGTTTGTTTCTTACTAGCTAGCTCTGACTTAAGTAATTACCCCATAATTGTTAATCTAAGTATGTCTCTTACTGGAGAATAGTTCCGGGCTCCTACCCGATGGCGTTACATGTCGACTCTCTTGTGTTTCTCCTTCCCAGAATCCTCCTGGATTCCTAGCCCCACCTATCTAGATTCCTATTGGCCAGACAGTCTTTATTGACAAATGCACAAGACTTCCCCAACATCTCCTCTTTTCTGTTTAAACAAAAGAAAGGTCTTAACTTTAACATAGTCAAATTATATACAACAGAACAGTTATCAAGTAAGAATACAGTTACAATATTTTGTCTATCAACATTCAGCAAAATTTAAAGAAAATATCATCTATCTCATTCTTGTGAGTCCAAAGTCCTATATGTAGCTTATCTTTTATCATAACTAAGGAAAACTATAATTATAACTATCTGTCTTCAACTCCATCAAAGACCACAGAAGGATAATATATAAACACTAGGATTGACAGAGATATCTTACTGCCTGGGCAGTCACCTGAAGTTCCTCTGTAACGTTGGGGCATCCATCTTCAGCCCATAGGCCACAATGTGTCTGGAACACTTCTCAGCAAAGCAGGAAATTTCAAACTGTCCATCTGCATTGGCAATCTGTCAGTCATTTTTCTTTGTCCTGCAGAAAGTCTTGTAGACTCTTCATGAAGCAGGAACCCTGTAAGACTGAGTTCAGTAGTCACTTTCCTGTGGGTCCTGCATGTCCAGTTTATACAGCAACAGTCAGTCTAGGAAAGAGCAGTTTCTTGCCCAAATGGCTAAACTTGCCATGTTGAAAGCAAACTCCATAACAAGTTTCTTCGATGCCCATCTTCCTGTCAGACGTAATTGGTGCTGCCAGGAGCAGACATTTCTCATTGTCAAGAAAAACCCTAAACCATTTTAAATGCCATTTTCTGAAGGTCTTTGAGAGATTTGAAGACTGTTTATCTATCCCAAATATATTTCTGTATATCTAGAAAACCTAACTTACCTAACTATAAATTCCATTATAAGTAACTATCTATAGTCTGCATTCAATCATGCATTACGTTTGAAAGGATCTGTATAAGCACAATACTTAATCAAGAGGAGAAACATACACATCACAAAATTGACCTTGATTTTGTCTCAATAAATGAAAAACAATACCCATACCATAATTCCCCTTTTTACCATTAAAAAAGAGATCGGCTGTTATCATTAGCCAATTATAAACAAGCCCATTTAAATGAAAACAAAGATTTATAAACAAGATGGGAATCAGGACGTCGCTCATTCCAAACTGCTTCCTGCTGGAAGGGGGCGCTGTTCATACCATGGGGATCATGACAAAACTCAGAAACCTGTATAAGTCCATATTTTCGGGGTCTGTAAAACTGCATCATCTTTGCTGTTTCAATAGTTGGAACATCTGATCCACTGCTTCCGGGGGTCTTGGTTCGTCAAACCACAGAACACTGGAAGGAATCCTCAGCTTTTCATTTTCTGTGGAAACATAAACTAAAACTCCTTTTCCGAGTAACATATCCTTATACTTAAATTTTGAAGTCAAGGCATTTTCAAAAGATATAAGTTGAATTAATTCAGAAGCATTTATAATCAAGTGTACTTTAGCATTTGTTCCTTCCTTAGCAATGAAAAAACTGAAAAACATAATAGCGTACAGTATCCAGACTCTCTGTGTATTTTCCATCTTTACGTGGCTTATTTATTTATCTATTATTACTTTATTTATTTTCCTTTTATTTATTTTTCTCTGAGACAGGATTTCTCTTTGGAAATCTGCCTGCCTCTGCCTCTGCCTCTGGAGTAAATCCTACCGGTGTGCGCCACCACAATGCCGGCTTTTGTATTTATTTACCACTTTGCCGTTTCATTTTCTCTCTCAATCTTACGTATATTTTTAAACACACTGTAATCCTTTAGATGTTTTGTTCATCCAAGTCTGACTTTATTGTAAATCTTTATGTTTTTCTGGCCACGTGTCTTATCTGTTAAAACCGCGGCTGTTTTAAACTGCCGTTTCAAGATGGTGGGCGTAAGCGTGATTCCAGCTTACCGCCTCAGTCCATGCTGACATCCAGCAAATGCTGCCACTTCCAGCTGTACGTACACCCCTTTTAATCGTTAGCAGAGTCTCTTAAAAGAACCTTGTTGGGTTTTTTTTTCTTTTTCTTTTTATGCCGAGTCAGGAAGACTCCAGTAAGGGAGCCGCTTGAATCTCGGCTTGTTGCTAGCAAAACAGAGCCCACCTGAGAAAATGCTGCTACCAAAATTCTGTGCTTCTCTCCGTTCTTCTGTTTCTAAAATTCCTTTAAAGCTTTTGCCATTTTGCGTGGAAATTCATGACCCCACTCCTGGTACCATTTTGTTAAGAGAAGCTTTTTCTTTGCTAGCCGCTTTGGTTTTTCCCTGCCAGTTGCCTGGGCTCTGCCGCTTTGTAGTCCCCCAAATAAACACACAAGACGCTGTATTAATTATAAAGCTGCTGGCCTTGTTTGTTTCTTACTAGCTAGCTCTGACTTAAGTAATTACCCCATAATTGTTAATCTAAGTATGTCTCTTACCAGAGAATAGTTCCAGGCTCCTACCGGATGGCGTTACATGTCGACTCTCTTGTGTTTCTCCTTCCCAGAATCCTCCTGGATTCCTAGCCCCACCTATCTAGATTCCTATTGGCCAGACAGTCTTTATTGACAAATGCACAGGACTTTCCCAACAAGTGTGCACACACAGAAGGATCTCACACACCAGTGTGCACATGGAAGGATCCCCACGCCAGTGTGCACAAACAGAAGGATCTCACACACTAATATGCACACACAGAAGTGTGCACACACAGATCAGATACTCAGACTTATGAGTCACACACTGAGCTGACTGCTGGCCTGCTCACCCTCTATGCGCCCTGTCTCAGGCCATATTGCCTCTATATAGCATGTGACATGACTTCACATGCTTCAGATAGTAGAACACTGACCCTTTTCCAGTCTGAAAGATAGAACCATGTCAGACACGCAGTTCTTGTCTGGAACCTGCCACTATGCCATTAAAGTTCCAGAGGCTTTGATGGACATGCATCCAGTTCCCCTTTGCCATGAGTCCTGGTTCCCAGGCACCTCTAAGGCCACTCATTGTATTTCAATCTCAATCTCAGCGTGGGAATATTTCAAGAAAGCCTTCAGAGAAAGCTTGACCTGTAATTATGAAAACCAAGAATGGAAATGTTTCTGTTAATATTGTTCCCCATACAAGCCACCAACTCTTGAAGAAAAGCATTACTGGCAAATGACCAGGTGGGCTGAGCTCAGCCTCTCAGTCTCCCACACGAGCTCACAAGCTCCTGTGCACTACGGAGGCTTTGTTGTTCCAAGCAGCATCAGTCCTTATGTTCCAGAAGGTTCCAACACTCTCTCAGTCCGGTTCTTCCACTCACTGGGGTCTCCATCCAGTCTTACTCTCTCTCAACATTGAAGGTCTCAACTGCCCCACTGTGCTTCCAAAGCACCCTGCTCAGGACAGCATTTGCTAAAGAGGAACAGTGAACCGGAAACAGCTGTGCACAAAGCCCAGGGCTGGGTCTCCTGGGGCTCGTGCCTGGCCATCTGGGCCTCCTCTTTAGGCTAATCTCCCCAGTTCTCAGAGAGGCAGCCCATTAACTCAGACAGCTGGGAAATGATAGAACCCTTTTTTTAAATATCTCATTCTTATTATTGCAGTGTTTACATTTCAGGACCCAGGGGACTTTAGACCTATGATCTTTCACAAACTGTTCAAGTCCAGAGGCGTGGGTGCTGGGAACTCATGCCAAGACTCCCTCTTTTGGGGGATTCTAGTTAGGGGACACATAGAGTCCGTCTACACCAGAGGTACTTCTGACAAGTGAGCAGCTAGACGTAGATGTTTTTCTTTTCAGATGCAGTTTGTGATTTTGATGGGATGCCTGACTGGGCGGTAGCTTCAGTTTTTCTGGAAACAAATTTTCTCCTAAGGAAGAAGAAAGAATCTATGTCCTCAGTAAAGGTTAAGTCAAGGACTTTACATTTGGCAATGGACTCCAAACCTCAGGTACACCCTGCAAAACCCAGTACTGGGCTGTGCGGCATGGCTCAGCTGATAAAATAGTTTTTGTGCAAATATCACACCCATGTAAGAAGCTGGGCATGGTAATGCCCTTGCAATCTCAGCACCTGGGCAGCACAGACAGGAGGATCCGGTGACAGCCAGCCAGTTTAGCCAATTAGTGAACTGCCGGTTCAATGAGACATTTCACCTGAAAAATAACAGAGTGTGGTGAGAAAGATCTGATGTTGACCTCCAGTCTTGAATGCTGTCTCTCTCTCTCTCTCCCCTCTGTCTGTCTGTCTGTCTGTCTGTCTGTCTGTCTGTCTGTCTGTCTCTCTCTCTCTCTCTCTCTCACACACACACACACACACACACACACACACACACACACACACACATGGGCGTTCGAGCATACATCATCTGAGAGCTGAGACTCTGAACCGAATACGATGTCAAAAAGCAGGTATGGCCTGGAGCGCAGTCTCCTTTGTGCACACTTCCGCCTCCCATCTTCTCTGCCTTTATCCTGCCAGGGTTCCCACAGCACAGGAGTAATGAATCCAACATTGGCCTGTCACTCCCCGCCTGGGTCAGTGACTCTGCTTTGATTCCCAGATGTGATGATCTCTCGCTTTAGAAAAATAAATGCAGGACAGGATGCCGGATCACGGGAACACAGAGTGAATACGAAAATAATCAATTTTTAAGGAGACTCTTTTATTCTCAATTCAAAGGTAGCCAGTTCCACATTTAATCCCAACATATTTCCAAAATATCAGCTCGTAATTTTTTAATATGATACAATTTTGTCTGGACCTTTTCACTTCTATTTTGGTTTGTATGTAGAAAGCTGGGCCTGTAGGAAACCTATTTGACACAGAAATGACTTTTTTTCTCCAATGTGTTTCTTCTCCACTTTGCAACAGATTTTTTAGTACCAAACCTCATTTTTTTAGATATTATTTTAAAAAATACTTATATTTGTGGGTGCTTTGCCTGACTATGTCTGTGTAGTGCATGCATGCAGAGGCCAGAAGGGGGCATCAGATGTCCTGGGACTGGAGTTGTAAGCTGCTTTGGGGGCGCTAGCCTAGAACCCGGGTCCTCTGCAGGGGTAGCCCATGCCACCTCTCCAGCCCCAGGTGCCAAAAATCTCAAAGCAGAGCTTGAAACCCAGACTGAGCACTGTTTCTGAAAGATTAGATTTTCAACTGAATTTTGGTACACGAAAGAGTAATTAGACATGAGAGCAGACACGTTTCTGTGCCTCTTGCCCAGAGCTCAGTCGGGGACTCTGGACTCTGCTCTGCTTGCCCCTCCTCTTGCTGATGGCTCTGGATTTGTGGGAAAGTGTTCAATGCACCAAACCTTTCCTAGGGCAAGGACTCAGTTACATGTGTACTGTGTTATGCAGCTGTCTGCCGGCATGTGTCAAAGACTTGAGATTTTCAGTTTATAAAGACTCCCTTTGGCTCATGGTTTCAGAAATTTCAGTCTATTGCCGTTTGATCCTTTTGCTTTGAGCCTGTGGTGGAATGGCCCATCATGGGGGAGTACATGGCAAAGGAGGTCACCCCAACTCATGGCAGAGAAAGGATTTTACCTCCAGGCAGAAGTCTGCTCACCCTGATAAAGGAGGACCATTCACTCACCTCACGGTGGTCAGAAAGCAAGAGTGAAGGGGCCTCTCTGTTACACGGATCGTAATATCCCCCTGGGACACACCTCGTGATGATTAGTATCAACTGTCAACCCCACAGACTTGAAGTCACCTGGGAGTCAAGCCTCCAGGCACACTGTGAGGGATTAACCTGTGGGCATGCCTGTCAGGGATTGAGTGAACTAGGCTAATTGATGGGAAAACCCACACTGAAAAACAGTCAGCACTGTTGCTTGAGTTTGTGTTGTAGGGTGGACAAAAAGGAGAAGGGGAGGGGCTACAGAGATGACTCAACAGTCACTGGCACTGGCTGCTCTTGCAGAGGACATGGGTTCAGCTCCCAGCACCCATATGGTAGCTCACCACTGTATGTAACTTCAGCTCCAGGGCATCCAATGCCCTCTTCCGGTCACTGCAGGCACCAGGTACATATACTGTATACATACACACATGCAGGCAAACACCCACACATATAAAATTAAAATACTTAAAAACACTAAAAGGAACGAGGCCAGCTGAACACAAGCCTTTATCACTCTCTGTCTCCTGACTGGGGAAGCAAAAACACCAGCTACTTCAAGCTCCTGCTGCCCTGATGTTCAGAATGTGCCTTGAACTGTGATCCACATAAACCCGTTCCTTTAAGTTGCTTTTGTCAGAATATTCCATCGCAGAAATAGGAACAGAAACTAAGATACACCTGCAACAACATAACTTCCTCCCAATAGACCCCGCCTGCAGTAGTGTCACAGTAGTATCGCAGTCTATGGCCCAGACCCTCAAACAATGAGCCTCTGGGGACGCTCAAAGTCCAAACCCTAATGTCCATCTCACCCTGTTAAGCCACCTCATTCACGTCTATAGAAGCTGGGAGAGATGCAGTCACATGTAAGTATCACAGCCTCTCCAAGAGTGTTCCCTTCCAATTGCTCACGGAGTCTGCTCGGGATGATTTCATGTTCAAGGAGGAAGAAATTAAAAGCAATACCGCATTGCCCTTCAGCAGGCGGTTTCATGCAAGGTTCATAAGGCATCACTACCAAAGGGAACTCCGTGGTTTTTCTTGAAGGTGAATGAACTTGATACCACTGAGCTGTACTCTTTAAGGTGGCTGTACTCACTAAGGTGGTTGTGGTGGTTTGAAAGAAAATGAGCCCCAAAGGGGGTGGCACTATGAGGAGGTGTGGCCTTGTTAAGAGTAGGTGTGGCCTTGTTAAGAGTAGGTGTGGCCTTGTTAAGAGTAGGTGTGGCCTTGTTGGAGGAGGTGTGTCACTGTGGAGTAAGGTTTTGAGGTTTCATATACACTCAAGCCACACTCAGTGAGACAGACCACTTCCTGTTGCCTGCAAATGAAGATGTAGAATTCTCAGCTACTCTCCAACACCATGCTGCCATACTCCAAGCCGCCATGCTCCCTGCCACCATGACAATGGACTAAATCTCTAAAACTGTAAGCCACCATCTCAATTAAATGTTTTCCTTTATAAAAGTTGCCATGGCCATGGTGTCTCTTTTCAGCAATAGAAACCCTAATGATGGAGTTGTCAATGGTGTTGCATGTTTATCATATCACAACCTTTAAGTGAGAATGAAGTAGAGACTATTTAATTGTCTTAAATCCTGGTGACCGCATGGGGTCGGAATGAGAGCTAGGATGCTGTGTCATCCCTGAGCTGGGTATTGAATGTCTCAGGGTTTCTATTGCTGTGAAGACGCACTGGGATCATGACAATTCTTATAAAGGAAAAGCATTTAATTGGGGTGGCTTTCATTTTCAGAGATTTAGTCCATTGTCATCATGATGTGACATGGTGGTGTGCAGACAGACCTGGTGCTGGAGAAGTAGCCAAGCGTCCTATATCTCAGCTTGCAGGCAACAAAAAGTGGTCTGGAATACTGGGAGTAGTCTGATCATAGGAGACCTCATCACCCTCCCCGGCACCACACACACAGTGACACACTTCCTCCAACAAGGCCACACCTACTCCAACAAAGCCACACCTACTCCAACAAAGCCACACCTCCTAATAGTGCCACTCCCTTCGGGGGCCATTTTCTTTCCAGCCACCTCATGAAGGAGACGCTTGTTAGGTGCTGGGAGTTCCCCAGTCTGCCTTTAGTGACTCAGTACCACAACAGCAGCAGACACCAAATGCCACATAAGCACCCTTTAAAAAGCCCCCCACCATGGCTCACTCTCTGTCTCTCTTGCCCTCTCTCTGTCTCCCTCTCTCTTCCTGTCTCTATCCCTGTCTCTTTTCCTTGTCCCCGCTCAGAGGTAGCCTTTTGTCCCCCTCAAATAAATCTCTCACATGAGATCTGCTGTGTGGAAGGATCGCTGCATCATTCCTTGGTCCCCATCCACCAAGATGCTCTTCCAGCACTAAACCCTAACATTGGTGCTGTAACTCACATAGGATGTCCTGGTGTCTGTGCTCCCCTCTGGGGAGGTCTGAGCCGTAGTGGGACCCTACCTGCCAGCTCCACCTGCAACAGATCCATCCCCTGGCCCAATGATGAACTAACCCTCCATCCGTGATTGATGAGTGATCCTCTCAGTGGGTGTAAATGCTTCCCCGAGCCTCTGGTATTCTTGGGGGTGGAGGTAGCCACTTCTGACCCTTCCCCTTGAGCTGAGTTTTTGCCTTTTGGCTTCATTTGAAAGCTCTGGTACCAGGTGCCCAGTCGCCCTCGGGCTTTTAGCTCTTGGCCACAGTCCAGTGAGGGACTCCCACTGAACAGCTTGTGTCTTCCTCATTCGGTACCTCTGAGTCCTGGGGAGGCCTTGGAGGCCGTGGCCCTTCCTGTCTTTCCCATCCATGAGAATGACATCATCCAGAAACTAACCTCCAGCCTCTCCTGGCAAGGAACTTGAAGTGCTCCAAATTTTCTCCCTTTCGTTGCTACTGTGGTTGGTGAATCTGTAAGTTTGTTGCAAAGTGGGAGCTGGGCCTGACCTAGCAGGACTGAGAAGCAAAAGAGCAAGCCAGGGACAGCATGTGCACACCTGCTCTCCCGCGGGCTCTCAACCAAGATGCGAGCAGCACACTCTCCCACGGTATGCACAGATCATTTGTCTGTGAATTTGATTCTTCAGCTGCTGCTTCCCTCTGCTCTGCTTCGCCCTCCACATGGGCACCTATGAGCTTCTCTGGCCGCTGAAGCCTGCTATGCCTCTGGCCAGCTGCACTCACATAGATGTCCTCTTCTCTCCTGCTCTCTCCCCTCTCTTGCCTCCCCCGGGTGCTGCAGCCCCACCTGTGGCAGCCTGGGACTTTTCCTTTGTTTCCTCAACACAGATCTACCTGCTCCCTCTCTCTCTTTGTGCCTTCCTAGGCTATACTTTGAGAATTTCCTTGCCTCACCCTAGAAACTGGCTACTAAGACTTTCAGCTTCTCTCCGTGGCTTTTACGATATCAGACCCCTCCCTCAAGTGGTTATTTCTCCTTGTCCCTTAACTGTTCTCTCCTTGTCCTATGCCATGTGTCTCTGACTGCTGGGCCAGCTTCTACATCCTTGGGGTTCCCACCAAACGGACAACTTTCTCTCTTGACTCTGGCCATCCACACCTATCTGGGTCTCTCTACTGGAGACATTTACTAGCTCCTTTCCTCTGTGCCCTCCTGGCTATCTCTGGCTATCTCTAGCTGTCTCTGGCTGTCTCTGGCTATCTCTGGCTGTCTCTGGCTATCTCTGGCTGTCTCTGGCTATCTCTGGCTATCTCTGGCTGTCTCTGGCTCCAACATGAAGTCCTGCAACTTCAGCTCTCAGTTCCTCTTGGAGCGGAGAACACCTGTCCTTAGGTCTTGGTGTTGTACTTTGCATATCTCCTCTCTCTCTTCTCTCTCTCTCTTTCTTTCTCTCCCTCTCTGTGTATGTGTGAACTCAGATTTCATTACAACAACTTGGTCTCAATACAAATAAACAGCCAAAAACTTGGCAACCTTTCCAATTTCTTGAAAATCATAGCAACTTCTGCCACAGCCAAATGATCCCTATCTCTGAGATTCTCCAACTTCCCACTCTTAAAAACCATTTATCCCTATGACTTCTTTTCACTCTTAAGAAAATCTCTTAAGATGCTCTAAACTCTGCCACGTCCACTGCGCAGCCTGTGTCCGAGAATGTGCGGAGAATGTCGGGGATTGACAACACAAAGACCCGAAGGCTCCTCAAGAAGGCTCTCCTTATTTCTACTCTGGCTGGTTATTATATACCCTGACACCAGAGGTGGGGATGGGTGGGCCTGAGGATGCGGTTAGTCTTTGGAAAAGGTCGAGGACAGGGTGGTTCCCGTGGGCAAGCCCTTTTCAGGAACTTATTGCCCCAAGCATTGTATTGTTTTTAGTAAACATGTTTTTAGTAAACATTGTCTTACAGCTGCCTACTCCCAGGCTGATGGGGAAGTGGATCTCTGCTCAAGGTCTGGTGTCCCCACAAAACTCTATCTCAGGATTTGTAAATTCATTGGGTATGGTTGAAAATCTATAAAATCTTAACAATGAAAGGCTTATAATTAAAATCTGTATAAGGTATATATATGTGTGTGTGTGTGTATGTGTGTGTGTGATTCAACTCTTGTTTAGGATGTGTGTGTGTGTGTGTGTGTGTAACTTGGATTCAACTCTCAGCCACATGGCTGACAACCATCTTAACTAAGGTTAAACATGATATTTGACTTAACCACCATCTTCAGATGACCATGTGGCATAGAACAATTGTACATTTCTTAGTCCTAATGAGCTCTCTGTTTACCATTGTATTTCATTTTTAGACTATAAAAGCAACAAGTCTCAAATATTTTGCATTTGTATGGACTTTGTATGATGATAAAAATTTAATGTTATGTTTGCTACAATATACTTATAAATGTGACTCAATTCTGGTTTAGAATATACTCTATATGATGAAATTTTAAGGTTATAAAAGTCTGCTCAGACTAACAAAAGCTGATTTAATTTGTATGTCTAGGCCAAGCACTAGCGGTACATGTTTTTAATTCAGCACTCAGAGGCAGAGGCAGGCAGATCTCTGTGAGTTTGAGGCCAGCCTGGTCTACAGAGTAAGTTCCAGGACAGCCAATGATGTTACACAGGGAGTCAGAAGCGTGGCAGGCTTCGAAAAGAGGAGGTCCTTTTTCCTTTCTCTTCCTTTTATCTCTACCTGTGCTAATTTATTTGTCCCCGCCCTCATGGGCGGATAGCTTTGTGGGGTTCACTCCTACAAAGGTCCACTACAAAAGGATCAGTAAAGTTGCCAGTCTCTCTAGGGACTGTATCTATGATTAAAAGTTTTATTTTGATACTAGAAGAGCTTCAATTAATTACTAACTTATTATACATTGCTAAAGACAATTAAGACATGCAAGTTAATGATCAGTCACCTTATAAATGATCAAATTATTTAATATGATCAAGTCTATATTTGTTGTAATGCTAAGTACAGATATAATTTATTTATAGACACAAGAGTCTAATTTTTATCTACTATCATATAGTCTCCTGTTATCTCCCATCATATAGTATTAACAGGACCTCTTAAAGTTCTCTATAACATTTTCATTCCACACACTCAACCAACATATGGAAGATGACAGCAGTCAGTCATGCCAAATCTGTGATAAATAACTTACATGTAATGTGGATGTTGCTTTGGGGACTCGGTACTAAAACAGCTGGACTTAAGCTTTCTGTGCACCAATTAACCTCTGTCTTGCCATCTCAGATCAGCTTAACATCCTTCAAGACCTGCTCAACTCCTTGACAGCTGCATGACCCCCAAATGTAAAAGGACTAGATCTGACTACCAGGATGAGTTTTCTGCCCTCTGTCACAAACATGCCTCCTCCTATGTGTAGGCATCTGGTTCCCTCCTACTCTGGCTTCTCTCCTGGGTCATTCCTTTCCTAATTACCATCCTAGGTGTGTGTGTTTACCCCATCTGAGCTTCACCTTATACCCCCAAAAGTGTTCTACCTAAGTTCTCCCAATAGCTCTCAACTTAGAACAGCTGTGTTTGTCCCAGATACATCTGTAAAAAGACCTTTTAGATGCTGTGGAGAAACTCTGGCTAAAAAAGCATTTGACCCTTTCACCCAACGCCAGACACAGTTCCTTACGTTAGTCCTCTGTTAGTTCTCCTGTTCTCTTCCTTAGAGGGGCTCTGGGGCTCCCTGCTACCTCTGCTGTTCACCCTGATGTGGCTGGAAGTCCTGGTAATGGGACTAATCACTGTCACCCTGAATCAACATTTTGTCTACTTCCTGTCACCAGCCGGCTCCATTTCTTCACTTCTGTTCCTCCCTATCCCCCAACCTTCTCAGAAGCTCTCTCATGTGGGAACACCAGACCTTGAGCAGAGACCCACTTCCCCTTCTGCCTGGGAGTAGGCAGCTGTAAGACAATGTTTACTAAAAACATGTTTACTAAAAACAATACAATGCCCGGGGGCAATAAGTTCCTGGAAAAGGCCTGCCCACAGAAACCACCCTGACCTCGACCTTGTCCAAAGACTAACCGCCTCTTCTGCCACGCCCAGATCAGTTTTTGGTGTCAGGGCAGAACCAGCCAGGGTAGAGGAGAGTGCAGAAGCTTCTCTGGAGGGAGCCTTTCTTAGGAAGTTTTCTTGAACCTTTTTGGGGCTTGCTTAAAGTTTTCTTTACATCGTTGAACGAGTCTCTGTGTTGTCAATCCCCGACACCCTCCGCACGTTCTCGGACACAGGCCGCGCAGCAGACTAGACACTCTCAGTTATACTCTGTAACCAAGTCGTCTGCTTACAGGCCTCTAACACTTACTTCTCAAGTCTCTTTGGGATACAGGATGGCAATTGCTTGGTCCATCACAGGCAATCAAGTTAAGACTCTGTCCCTGCTGGAGGACCAGAGGGCACCCTCTTCAATGGACCAAGAACTACCAGTCCAATACAGCCCCTCCTCAGCAGAAAACAGCTATAACACTCCTGCCCTGCATGTTAGGGTGAGCGTTTTCTGCTGAAAGACTACATTTCCCAGATTTCCTTGTGGACTACAGAAGCCATTTCTGCTCCCATAAGGGCCCAGCATCACATCTTCTGTGAGCATTTTGGCCATCGGCACACATAGGTGACAAAAATGCTCCCTTGCCGTCTTTGCTGCTGCTTTAAATAATGTGCATGCTTATGCATAGGAAAACACAAATATATGGGGAAACACCAGAAAGCCTATTAGTGGTTGTCTCAGTTTCAGACAGTGGAGTTTGTTGCTTATTTTCCCATGACAAAGCTCCAATGAGCGCAGGGGCCTTCATCCTTCTTACATATCCCATTGTTGACAGACCAACCTTCAGAAGCACCTGTTAGCTTATTCTTAAAAAAAATTGGAAAAACCTGGAACTGTTTCCGGGACACCTTCCTGTGCCTGGGGACTGCCACTGCGGTTTACATCCCTGATGGAGCCAATGCATCCCAGCATCCTAGTCTCCTTCTCCACCCAGGGGTCTAGGTAAACAGGGTGCTGTTTCCAGACCACCTACCTGTGCCTGGGGACTGCCACTGAGGTTCCCATCCTGGTGGGAACCAATGCACCCCAGCATCCTAGTCCATTTCTCCACCCACGGGACCAGAAAGATAAGAGCTGCCAGAGTATTGGACTTGCTTGCACCCACCAGAAAGGAACCCTGGTCCCGTACCCACCAGGAGAAAAAGAGGCTCTTTCTGCACCCACTGGAAGAAGGGATGGGAAGGAGACAATATAAAAAAAAATAGTCAGCAACAGAAAAACAAATATGACACTGCCAGAGTCTACAGACCCTACACCAGCAAGACTCGAACATTCCAATGTAAAGGAAGCAGAAGAGAATGACCTTAAAAACAACTTCATGAAAATGATAGAGGCCTTCAAAGAGGATATGAGAAAATCCCTTAAAGAAGTGGTAGAAAAAACAAACCAAAAAACACAAGAAATGGAGGAAAAGACAAAGCAAAAATTGCAAGAAACAATTCAAATAGTGCAAGGGTTGAAAGCTGAAATAGAGACAAAAAACAAAACAAAACAAAAACAAAAAAAAAACCACAGTCTGAAGGAATGCTGGAAATAGAAAAGCTGGTCAAATAGTCAGGTACTATAGATGCAAGCATAACCAACAGAATACAAAAGATGGAAGAAAGAATCTCAGGTGTTGAAGATACACTAGGATAAATAGATTCATCGACCAAAGAAAATCTTAAATCCAACAAATCCCTAACACAAAATATCCAGGAAATATAGGACACCGTTAAAAGACCAAACCTAAGAATAATAGGTATAGAAGAAGGTGAGGAAACCCACCTCAAAGGACCAGAAAACATATTCAACAAAATCATAGAAGGAAATTTTCCCAATCTAAAGAAAGACATGCCAATGAAGGTACAAGAAGCTTACAGAACACCAAATAGAATAGACCACAAAAACTATCCCCTCGCCACATAATAATCAAGACCCCAAACATACAGAATAAAGAAAGAATATTAAGAACAGCTAAGGAAAAAGAGCAAGTAACATATAAAGGCAAACCTATCAGAATTATACCTGACTTCTCCATGGAAACTCTGAAAGCCAGAAGGTCTTGGATAGATATTCTACCAACACTAAGAGACCACAGATGCCAGCCCAGACTACTATACCCAGCAAAGCAATCAATCACTATAGATGGAGAAAGTAAGATATTCCATGACAAAATCAGATTTAAACAATACATATCCACTAACCCAGCCCTACAGAAAGTTCTGGAAGGAAATCTCCAACCCAAGGAAGTTAACTACAACCAGAAAAACATAGGCAATAGATAATCCCACTTTACCAACATCCAAAAGAGAAAAGGGGTGGAAATCCACATACAATTCCACCAAGAACAACCTTTCCAAATAAAATGAGAACGAACAATCAAAGGTCATTAATATCCCTCAGTATTAATGGTCTTAACTTGCCCCAAAAAAGACACAGGCAAACAGAATGGATTCGAAGACAGAATCCATCCTTCTTCTGCATACAAGAAACACTCCTCAGCTTCAAAGACAGACCTCAGAGTTAATTTTTGGGAAAAGATTTTCCAATCAAATGGACCCAAAACAAGTAGGGGTAGCAATCCTAATATCTAACAAATTAGATATCAATCAAAAGAGATGAAGGAGGTCATTTCATACTTATCACAGGAGAAATCCACAAAGATGAAGTCTCAGTTCTGAACATCTATGCCCCAAATACAAAGGCACTAGAAGAAACCATCCTGAGTGAGGTAACATAGTCACTAAAAGACAAACATGGCATGTACTTATTCATATATGAATTTTAGACATGTATCAGGGGGTTGCCAGCCTACAATCCTACTGCCCGAGAGACTGGGAAACAGGGAGGACCCTAAGAGAGATATGCATGGTACCCCAGAGAAGAGGAATGGGGCAAGATCTCCTGAACGGATTGGGAGCATGGCATGGAGGGAGGGGAGAGGGAGCTGGGAAAAAGAGAGGGGGAAAAGAGGAGGGGAGAGGAAGACATGGGGGAGCAGGAAGGTTGAGTAAGGGGAATAGGGGGAAGAATAGAGGAGAGCAAGACGAGAGATACCATAATAGAGGGAGTCATTATAGGTTTGAGGAGAGAACTGGCACTACTGAAATTTCCAGAGATCTACAAGGATGACACCAACTGGCAAATTAAGCAATAGTTGAGAGGTTACCTTAAATGCCCTTCCCTGATAGTGAGTTTGATGACTACCTTATGTGCCATCCTAGAGCGTTCATCCAGTGTCTGACTGAAGCAGAGACAGACACCCACAGATGAACACTGAACTGAACTCCTGGAACCCAGTGGCAGACAAGGAGGAGTGATGAGTAAAGGGGTCAAGACCAGACCGGTGAAACCCACAGAGACAGCTGACCTGACAAGGGGGAGCTCTTGGACCCCAGATTGATGGCTGGGAGGCCAGCATGGGACTTATCCAGACTCCCTGAATGTGGGTGTCAGTGAGGAGGTCTAGGCAATCTATGGGGCCTTGGGTAGTAGTTCAGTATTTATCCCAGGCATACAAATGTGCTTTGGGTGCCCATCCCACATAGAGGGATGCTCTCTCTGCCTGGACACATGGGAGAGGGCCTAGGCTCTGCCCTGGATGAAATGACAGACTCTGGAGATCCCCAACAGAGGGCTCCATCCTCCCTGGGGAGTAGAATGGGGATTGGGTGGGGAGTGACGGGGGGTTGGGGGATGCAGAGAAGGAGGGGAGGGAGAGAGAGCTGGGATTGACATGGAAAGCAAGCTTGTTTCTAATTTAAATTTTAAAAAAAGATAAAAAAAATAAAGAATAAAATAAAGAATATTGAGTCCCGGAAAAAGAAAATTGGGCAGGATCTCTAGGCGGGCTTGCTAACTCCCTGTGTAGCCAAAGATGACCTGAAATGCCCGATTCTCCTGCCTCCACCAAGTGCTAGGATAACGGGTGTGTACCACTAGATTGGGTTTATGCAGTGCAGAGGGTGGAACCCAGGGCATCCAGGAACAGTGCCCTGCCCTACAGACTGAATGATATTCCCAGGCGGGCAGCAGCTGCTCTTCCATGCGGACACTCCTCCCGGGAGCCTGGTGTCATTATCTTGAGAGCTGCTTTCAGAAACAGAGCGCCTCTCTTCTGCCTCCCAAAGTATATGTCACAGAGAACAAAGTCATCGGAGATCTCCTTCTGGTTGTGTAACTGCTACTCTACACCACAGGAAATGAATGGCCATGGCACAGGTAGCCAGCTTGGGAGTGGCATAAAATTGCTGTCCCTAAAAACAAATTATACCCCAGTGCAAAACCAGAGTCCCCACTCCTGAGATGTAGGCATGGCTATCAACAACAAAAACAGACCAGTGCAATTACTTGTAATGTGTAGTCACTGCCAAGCCCCAGCCCCGCTGTCCCCCAGCCTGCCTGCCCACAGTCAGGCTCCTCAGGAAGTAGGCAGCTCTATATGGAGGAACTTTTGTATAAAATGGTTCTCCTCCCCAGAGGCTGGAGCCAGATGATAGCTGCATCTTGTTTCTTATCTGGGTCAGGCTGACCACACAGGGTATTGGGAGATGAGGTGCCTGGTGCAAGTAAGTGTACCAGGGATTGGGAGAGAGAAGACTACAGTGGTTTGTTCCTCCTTCAAAGTAAACCACACACAATGGTGTGGTCAGAAGCTCTGGACACAGGGTGGGACCCGCCTGTGACAACACCTCTTGTCTCTATGCCCTGGGCAGGAAAAATTCTGAGAACCAATTCCCTCACTCATTCTTCACCATGGTTGAAGGGGTGCATATTTCTTAACTCCAGTCCTTAAGCTAGACTTGGCACTGGAAAACTTGTAATGCTCTTATTTAGCCTTGTTTTGAAAGCTATGGCATCAGGAATTGTCAACCATGGTACCGGATGTCCTTCTGTATGCTGTGAATATGTGTTGCTTTTATTGGTTGATGAATAAAGCTGTCTTGACCAATGGTCAGGCAGAATATAGCTAGGTGGGAAATCCAAACAGAGTTATGGAGAGAAAGAAAGCAGAGTCGGGGAGATGCCATGTAGCTACTGGAGAGGCAAGACGTGAGGTAACAAGCCACAAGCCTTGCTGTAAAATATAGAATAATGGAAATAGGTTAATTTAATTGTGAGAGCTAGTTAGTAATATGCCTGAGCCATTGGCCAAACAATTACATTTAATATTAGCCTCTGAGTGATTGTTTCATGAGCAGCTGTGAGGACCCGCAAGTGGGAGAGAAACCGGTCCAGTGAGACCAGGTGAGACAGAGAAAAACTTTCAACCACAATACCCGTAGCACCTTAGGCACTGTGGGAAGGCTCTTTTGGTCCTCTGTTCAGGAGGATCTCCCATAGCATACTTGTAGAGCACTTAGCACCCTGGCCATTGAATTGTTATGTTTAACGTCCATCTCTCCCTCTATGTCATCCTCGTGGGTGACTTGCTTGCCACCAGATTCCCCGTGCCTACAGCTATGCTTGTGTGTGTGTTAGGAGATATTCACTGAGCAAATGAATGGAAGGAGATGGGTAGGTGGATAGGCTGATGGATGAATGGGTAGATGTATGTACAATACAGAAGATTGAAGGGTGACTTATGAATGGACAGGTAAGTAGATGTGTGGATGGGGATATAAGTTAATGCATAGAAACGGTGCATAAATGGAGATGTAAGTGATAGACAGACAGAAGGGTGGATGACATGTGGTTACTCCTCTGTTGTTGTAATGAAACATTATGACCAAAAGCAAGTTATGGAAGGAGTTTATCCTGACTCTGGTTCCAGGGGAGTAGAAATCCACCATGGCTGGGAAACATGGCAGTGCAAATGACAGGAACGTCAGCAGAAGTAGGAAGGAGGCTGAGAGTTGGCGTCTTGAAACACAACACAAAGCAGAGGGAGCAAACTGGAAATAGGAAGATGCTGCATGATCTCAAAGCCCTACTCCTGCAATGCACTCCCTCCTGCAAGGCTTCGCCACCTGAACCTCTCAAACAGCACTGTTGGGGGAAGTCCTGTGTATATGTCAATAAAGTACTGTTGAGCCTATAGAAAACCTAGATAGGAGGGACTAGGAGTCCAGGAGGATTCTGGGAAGGAGACACACAAGAGAGTTCGAGATGTAGCCACATGGGGTAGGAAGCCGGGAACTATTCTCCGGTAAGAAACATACTTAGATTAACAATTATGGGGTAATTACTTAATGCAGAGCTAGCCAGTAAGGGACAAACAAGGCCAACAGCTTCATAATGAATATAGCCTCCTGTGTGTTTATTTGGGACTGATGCGGTTCTGGAACCAGGCTGGCGGGAAGGCTCCTCTCAAGGAAAGCTTCTCTTAACACAGCACCACCAACTAGCACCATGCATTCGATGCCCAAGCCTATGGGGAACCTGTTCCTTCAAACCACACGGGGTGGATGCATAGCTAGGTGATGGATGGATATAAACGGGTGCCTGAAACTCATGGGTCCCTGAGCGTTTTGCTCCCTAACTTCTGAACTGACCTCTACCTGGTATCTGCAATCACATTTTTCTGTTGTAAGGCTGAGCACACGCACATATGAATAAGAGTAGGGGCTGCTGGAATCAAGGCATGGTATCTTTGTTCCAGATGCACCGGCGTGGAGCAAAGGGCTCTTTCCCTTGAGAAGGCAAAGCCCACGGCTGTCAGGCAGCCTCCTGGGCCTCATCTGCAGAGCTTAAAGAACAAAGCCTAGCCTGTTTCCATATGGCTGCCTCACCCTATAAACTGTGCGTGTATTTATGTTAACACTTCAGGCTTGATGGAGACCAGATGTGATCCATAGTGATTTGTGCTGCCTGGGAATGCTGAAATACCAACCTATATGGTTTTTTTCTTATGAATGTTTGTACTTAGCAATCAGTCTTTAAATCTTAGCTTTGAGCATTGATACACATCCATTAACTTCATTCTTCTGCCAAGCAGAAACATCTGGTAACTTCTATTGAATCTGCTGTGCTTATGAAAGAAGTACATCCATGTACAGCTTCCATTATTAGTCAGCCTAGCACAGTACAAGGAACAGGACACTGGTGACTGGTGGGGAGATGGGAACTAGGGAGTGTGGCACCCTCCCCCTCACTGGGGTGACCTAGTGGGACTACACAAGGCACAATTTGCTAATTATGAGCCTAAGAGTTGTCATTTACCAACTGTTTCCATTGTTCCAGGCACTGGACCATGTGCTGAGTAATGACTGTGATCACTACCACAGCCACTCTCTTTCCCAGATGGACAAGTGGAGCACAGGGCTGACTTCTAAACTACAGCAGGACTTTGAGGGGAGGGAGGCAGAACCCCTTCCTCGGTTTTCAGACTCGATAGTGTCGCCTCTTCCATGAATATAAAAGGCTCCTTTGTGTTTAAAATAAGGAAAGTCAGCTGTGTTGCTTTCCCCACATTTGTGTACTGAGAGTCTGCTGTCCCCTCTTTCTTAATCAAGTGTCTCTGAGGAAGATCATGGACATCCGTCAGGACATCCTGGAGTCTAAGGGAACTCAGGACAAGATTCCTGCTTAATTCTCTGTGTACTCAGGTGTCTCCTGAGTTAACTGGACCTCAAGAATAGCATGGGCCCCTGAAAGTGTTCCTGATACCTTGGGGGTCACTGATAAACCTTTGAACAAAATGCTTGCTGAGGAGCTGGGGAAATGTCTGGGTTGGTGTTTGCTGTACTGATGGGGACCTGAGTCTGGATTCTCAGCAGCCACATGAAAAGCTGGGCACAGGAGCATGGGCCTAAAGTCCCAGTGCTTAGGAGGGAGAGACAGGCTGCCCTACAAGGTTCACTGGCCAGATAGTCTAGCTGAACTGGTGAGTTCCAGGTTCACTTTGCCCCAAATCATAAGGTAAAGAACAATGGAGGGAAACACCTGATGTCAACCTCTGGCTTCTTCAGTCATGTGCCGTACATACACATGAGCACGTGTATACACATATTACACCTATACCCCCCCTTACACACACACACAACACAAGGCTTACTGAGTCCTATGGCCTCCATACTGCATTTGAAGAGTGTCCACCCTAGTGAGCAAGGTGTGGTCCAGGGCCTGTCTGGTGTCCCCTTCTGCTCTGCAGAGATCTGTCTTATCACTCCACAGATGTGCTGCCAGTACAGAGACACTCTCATACCAGCCCACTGCTGTGTGGGAAAGATCCCAAATAATCTACATGCTTGGGTGGAAGTGAGTCATGTAGACTCCATTCCAGAGAGAGGAGCATAGCCTGGAACCACCAAATCCACATTTGCTTCCCCAGAAAGGCCAGGCCTGGATACTGGATGGTAAATTTAAAAAAAGATTTATTAGCCAGGCTTTGGTGGCACATGCCTTTAATTTCAGCACTAGGGAAGCAGAGGCAGGTGGATCTCTGTGAATTCAAGGCCAGCTTGTCTCCAGAGTAAGTTCTAGAACAGGCTCCAAAGCTACAGCGAAACCCTATTAAAACAACAACAACAAAAAAGAACTTTATTTTTAATGGGGGAAGTCCTTCTGTGTATATGTTTATACTATTGGTTAATAAATAAAGCCCTGTTGGCCAATAGTGAAGTAAGATAGGTGGACCTAGGAGTTGAGGAGGATTCTGGGAAATGTAGTCAAGAGTGGAGAGTCACCATGTGATCCTGGGAGGAGAGGGCGCAAGTCTGGCATTCTCAGTAAGATAAGACCATATATATATGTATATATTAGTAATTATGGGTTAATAATTAAGTCAGAGCTAGCCATTAAGAAACCATAGCAAACTGCAAACAGCTTCATAATTAATATAGTGTCTCATGTGTTATTTGGGGGCTGAGACAGTGGCTGGACCCAGGCAGCTGGTGGGAAAGAAATCATGTTACATATTTTATTTTTAATTATGTGTATCTGTACATAGGTGTGTGCACTGAATGCAGCGTCCCTGGAGGTCAGGAGAGGGTGTTATGTCCTCTGGAACTGGAGTTACAGGTAGTTGTCAGCCACCATATGGGCTCTGGGAAGTGAACTTGGGTCCTCTGGAAGATCATTGTGCATTCTCTCCTGTCACCCTGAGTAGCATTTACGCAGAAAACAATGATGCTGACTCTGAAACTGGCTCTCGAGAAAACAATCAAAGTACAAAAAGACTCCAAATAGCAAGCAAAACCTGGCCTAGTTTAACAGCCCCACATTCCTGTGGCCACCTCCCCTTTTTTCTGTGGCTCCAGAAACCTGTGATGTAGGTTTCCCAGCTCTAAGCCTGAGCCAGAATCTCCAGGAAGGTTTCTTATCTGTCTCGTTTTCTTAGGGTAGCTACTGTGAGAATGTTGGTTGAAGGTTATGTTTCCCTAGAGTGGATTTGGTCAGAATTAACAGCAAATATGAGCACAGCACACTGGATAGATTTCTTCATCATCCACACAGACTGTCACAACCTGGTTTAGGTTTGTGGCATCTGGTCAAAATGCCTAAGCAGTGAACAGCTCCTCAGGTGGGTAGGTGGTGGTTTGAATGAGAATAGCTCCCATAGGCTCACATATTTGAATGCTTGGTCCCAAGTTACAGGAACTGTTTCGGAAGGATTGGGAGGTACAGCTGTGTGGGAGTGGGAGTGGCTTTGTTGGACTAGGTGTGTTACTGAGGTGAGCTTTGATGTTTCAAAAGCCCATACCAGGCCAAGTCTTGTTCTCTTTGCCTGTGACTTGAAGATTGTATGTGCTCTCAGCTACGGACCCAGCACCATGCCTGATTATCTGCCATCCATACCCTGCCATAATGATCACGGCCTAACCTTCTGATACTGTAAGCAAGCTCCCAATGAAGTGCTTTCTTTGAAAATTTGCCTTGGCCATGGTGTTTCCTCACAGCAATAGAACAGAAACTAAAACAGGATATGTCTTTCAGATCTTGAAGAACATGCCCTGCAATCTAGGTCATTATCCATACCAGTCAGGGATGGCTGTGCCCTCTAGTTCCCAGCAACAAGCCCAGCCAGGTACACTGCCTTGCCCTTTCCCTAAAGCCCACAGTGATTGGGAAACTGAAGCTAGACGGTGTAACCTTTCAGGGGTAGGAATAACATGTAGTACAGCTCTGCAGATGGAGGCTGACAAGCAAGGCCTGGCTGACAGACAGAAGAGCCACCCTGGCCAGTGTGCTCTTGAAGGGCCTTCTGGAGACCGTTCTTCTTTTTTATATATATAAATAAAAATCAGTTTCATTATAGAAACATCTATTGCCTAGAAATGTGATTGTCAGATTACACAGTGCCTCTCCCACCACCAATGGATAGGAGATCATTTCTCATATTCTTGCCAGTATCTGCAGGCTCTTGCTTTTGTTTTGGTTTTTTATTGCTGATAGTCACTTTCACTTGTGTAAGATGGCACCCCACTGTAGCCGGGCGGTGGTGGCGCACGCCTTTAATCCCAGCACTCAGGAGGCAGAGGCAGGCAGATCTCTGTGAGTTCGAGGCCAGGCTGGACCGACAGCCTGCAAAACAATACAGAGAAACCCTGTCTCGTAAAAACCAAAAAAAAAAAAAAAGATGGCATCCCACTGTAATTTTGATTTGCATGTCTCTGAAGGCTGATGATATTGAGCATTTCTTCTTATATTTGTTTGTCATCAACACATGGTTTAACAAGGAAAACACAGCATAAGCACACAGTGGAACAGTTTTGAGTCTTGTCTCAGGCAGGGTTGCTACTGCTGTGACAAACACCATGATCAAAGCAACTTTGGGAAGAAAGGGCTTTTTTGGCTTACACTTCCACATCAGTATTAATCAACAAAGGAAGTCAGGACAGGAAATCAGGCAGGGCAGGAACCTGGAGGCAGGAGCTGATGCAGAGACCATGGGAGGGTGCTACCTACTGGCTTGCTCCTCATGGCTTGCCCAACCTGCTTTCTTATAGAACCTAGGACCACCTGCCCAGGGATGGCACCACCCACAATGGACTGGGGCCTCTCCCATCTATCACTAATTAAGAAAATGACCTATATACTTGCCTCCAGCCAGATGTTAAGGAGACATTTTCTTAATGGAGGTTCATTCCTCTTTAGCTTATGTCAAGTTGACCTAAAACTGCCCAGCACAAATCTCAAAGAAAAAAGAAATGCAGCCAAGCGCAGTCAGCTCAGGAGGCTGAAGCAACAAAACTCTGCAAAGGGGCAGGAAGAGGAAGGAGGAGGAGAAAAAGGAAAGGAGAGCAGGAAGAGGAAGGAGGAGGAGAAAAAGGAAAGGAGAGCAGGAAGAGGAAGGAGGAGGAGAAAAAGGAGAGGAGAGCAGGAAGAGGAAGGAGGAGGAGAAAAAGGAAAGGAGGGCAGGAAGAGGAAGGAGGAGGAGAAAAAGGAAAGGAGAGCAGGAAGAGGAAGGAGGAGGAGAAAAAGGAAAGGAGAGCAGGAAGAGGAAGGAGGAGGAGAAAAAGGAAAGGAGAGCAGGAAGAGGAAGGAGGAGGAGAAAAAGGAAAGGAGAGCAGGAAGAGGAGGGGGAAGAGGGATGGAGAAGTGGGGGGACAAGAAAGGGAAGAGGAAAGATGAGGAGGCTGAGGAGGAGAAGGAGATGAAGGCATCTATTGTTTGCAGCAAAAAGGACTGGAGAACGCGTGGGGTGGAATGAGCCTAGCACAGATAGACAATCGACTGCTCTCAGCGTGCTCTCAGTCATGCGTGGAAACTAAAAGCAGCAGACCTGCATTCAGGACAGTGATCACTGGAGACTGGGGTGGGGTGGACAAAGGGAGGCTGGATTTGATGACAGCACTCTGCACACAGGCGTGGAACTGTCACACCGGCCCTTGCTCTTGTGTACAACTCACCAGACAATTTTGAAAATATAGCAGTGAGCGTCATCAATATGTACAATAAAAATTAAGATATATAAATAAATAAGAGATACCTTTAAAGCTTTAAACTCAAGCAAGCCAGTGGCCTTTGTCCCTAGCCATTAGAAATTCTGTTTTCTGTAAACCACATGTGGTGTTACATGCTTGTAATTCCAGCACTCTGGAGACAGAGGAAGCAGGAAGATTAGGAGTTCAAGGTCAGCCTTCCCTACCTTGTGAGACTTGGCTGGACAACAGGAGACCTATCTCAAAAAAGAGGGTGGTGGTGGAGTGAGATAAGGAAAAGGAGGAGGAGCAGGGGGTGGGGGGAGGACAGGAGGGGGTGGATGGGAGGAGGAAGGAAAGGGACTGAAGAAGGTCTGCTTCCTTGTCATTTCAGACTCTGTAGCTTTGTTGGGAAATGAGCAAAACAGATTGCTCCAAACATGATGCTAAACTCAAACTCCATCCATAAACTAGATCTGTAACTAACAAAGACTCACACACAGGTGTCTGTCTCTTATCTATCCAAATCTAGGCTCCAAATCTAGCATTTTCCTTTAACCCAGTCTACTCTGTTTGTTTAATGAGAATTTCTTCGGATAATAAAAGTCATGTTCATTAGGTGAAATTTGGAGGGTATAGAAAATGCAAAGCAAGCACCCAAAAGTCACTCATAAATGACTGCATCCTTTCTTCTTTTTCCTAAAAGAAATCATTATTGTCTGAAAGAGCGCTCTGAAATCCACGGTCCCTACCCTCTGTGATTCTCTGAGGCTGGTGTTCTGAATCCTTCCGTGGCACTGGGGCTCAGCTTCTGATCGCAGAAAAAAACATAAACAGAGTTTTGTAGGAATTTGATGCCACACGAAAATTGCTAGCCTCATCCCACCCTTGCTCAGAAAACTACTAGTTTGGCCATGGTGGAAGCTATTTTAGTAAAGCATCACTGAGGTCCAGCGCTAGGCACAGAAACCACTCTGTGTCCTCACTCTATGGATGAAGATGTCAGGGCCAGATTGAAAAGCCTGAGACAAACTTGGATAGTGTCACCAAAAGAATTTAGACCCCTGACTTTACCTCAGCACACAGACGGGAGATTCTTTACTATTCAGAGTGGCCAGGGAGTTGGGGAACAGCATGAGGGGAGAATCATGCACTCCAACTAGGCTTCCAGACCCAAGTGCATAGACCTTGGCCCCTCGGCCCCTACCCTGCAGAAGTCAGGTGTATGGTGAGCTTGTATAGAGAAAGCCCAAAGTGCTGTAGTGACTGATTTTCCTTGTCGACTGATGGGGCTGGAATCAGTGTGGAAACTAATCCCTGGGCATCTCTGGGAGGGATTAACTGGGTTAGGTCAATTGAAAAGACCCACTCAGGTTTCTTGAACCAAATGAGAGCCATTGGAGCTACATCATTTGTCTCTGCTTCCTGACTGTGGATGCAATGTGACCCACTGCATCAAGATCCTACCATGTCCGGGGCGGAGGGGTGGGCAGTTCTCCCGATGGACCACACCCCCTGGAAGCATGAGTCAAAATGAGCCCTTCCTTCCTTAAATTACTTTTGTCAGATATTTTGTTGCAATAGCAACAAAGTAACCAATGTAACTGATACATCATTGCAAGAAAGACTACACAGTGCACTCAAACCTGAAGGCTCTCACCTGCATGGCACTCGCTTTGTGGTCTCTGAGCTACCTTTCTCACCTCTCCTCCCCATGAATTTACCTCTGTGTTTATCGGCTGCCATTACCTCCGGCAGAAGGAATGGATGTTGGAAGAAGTACAGAGACTGGGCTCTGCTTCATTCTCAACTTTATTCTCAGAATCAAGAATGCCATCTAGAAAAATGTGTATCAACAAATACTTGAGGGAAACCCAAACAAATGGCCAAAGCAATTATTTAGTTTTTAGGATTTTGTTGTTGTTATTATTTTTAACTATTTGTACTCTTTGGGGGGCCCACCACCCAGCTTCCAAATAAATATACATGGAGACTTTTTCTTACTTATAAACACCCAGCCTTAACCTGGCTTATTTCTACCCAACTTTTCTTATTTTAAATTACCCTATCAACCTTTTGCCTCTGGACTTTTCTTTTTCTTACTTCTGTTTATCTTACTGGCTGGGTGGCTGACCCTTGATGTCCTCCTCTCCGTGTTCTATCTTGTTCCTTCTTTCTCCTTTTCTCCCAGAATGCTCCTATTTATTCTTTCTGCCTGCCAGCCCTGCCTATCCTTTTTCCTGCCACACTATTGACCATTCAGCTCTTTATTAGACCATCAGGTGTTTTAGACAGGTAAAGAATCACAGCCTTACACAGTTAAGCAAATGCAACATAGGCAAAAGCAATGCATCTTTATATCATTAAACAAATCTTCCAGAGCATAAACAAATGTAACACGCCTTAAAATAATATTCTACTGCAGAGTGAAGCCTTTTCCTTGTCAGCCACTTTGGTTTTTCCCCACCAGTCACCTGGGCTCTGCCACGTTGTTGTCCCCAAATAACACACAAGACGCTGTATTAATTATGAAGCTGTTGGCCATTTGCTTGTTTCTTACTGGCTATCTTTGACTTAAGTATCTACTCCATAATTGTTAATCTAAGTATTTCTCTTATTTGAGAAAGGGTCCGGACATCTTACTTCTCTGGCGGGCTACATCGTGTCTCCCTGTGTTTCTCCTTTCCAGAGTTCTGCTTGACTCCTAGTCCCACCTATCTTGCTTCCCTATTGGCCAACAATTCTACAACAGGATTTACTTGTTTTTATTTTATGTGTGTGCTCATATATATGTGCACTACCTGTACACAAAAACAAAAAGAGACCACTGAATCCCCTGGAACTGAGGCCACTAACTGTAACAAGATGCTGTGTGAATGTTAGGAACTGAATTGGGATCCTTTGCAAGGGCAGCAAGAGCTCTTAACCACGGAGACTTCTCTCCAGCCCCTGAAGTACCTATTTCTTTTGGGAAAGAATAAATAAGAATTGGTAACAGAAATTCCAGTCACAAATAAGTAAAGAAATATATATATATATTTGGATTTTCAGGACGCAGTTTCTCTGTGTCATTCGCACCTCTTGCTCTGTAGACGAGGCTGACCTCAAACTCAGAGATCTGCCTGCCTCAGACTCTTGGGTGCTGGTTTTAAAGGTATATGCCACCGCCTCTCAGCTAATAAATACTTTTTTTTGAAAAACAATTTTTCTGCATGTATTCCTGGCCCAAATGTGAAATCTACTTAGAGAAACTGTAAAAGAATTTGGTTTGGGGGCATTTTTCTTCTAACAGCACACAGATTTATAGAGATAAGCATGTGGTCTCAGCCCACCAGTTGGCCTAAATCATGAATAAGTATGACATGGAATTATGATGTCAAAGATGCTTTGGTTTTCAATTTTTAGCATAAAACTGAGCATAGAAGTCGAGTAAAGCAGAACATAAATGTGACCAACTTTTACAAATGTGATGGTGTGGAATTGGGAGGAGGTGGGTGAATGGAGAAGAGAAGGGAGAGTACAGACACCAATGTATTTTATTTCCTATTTAGAGGAGTTGAGACGCTGAATACAGTTCTTGGAAAAGGAAATGGAAATTTAAGTGCATCATCTAAGGCAGTCGATAAAATAACAAAAAGTAATGGAATTATCATCTTGAAGGAGGAAGAGAAGCAAGAGGAAAATGGAAGCCAGGACAAGAAAATGCCCCTCATTCATGATGGGCAGTGTGTTAGCAACACAGAGAACTAAAACACAGCAGCGGTACTCGGCATCTAATTGTGGGTAGCACCCAAGAGTCACCAACACACAGAAACTGCCTCTGTGGTGGGAAGGGATGATGGACTGGGAACACAAAATTCAGAGGAAAGAGATTGTACTTTTGACATGAACATTTTAGTATTAAGAGGTTTATTGCCATAAGACTGGCAAGGGTTAGGGTTAGGGTTATTGCCTTGCTCCTTTCCATTATAAATCTGTGTAAGAATAACCAGTAATAACCACACAGCAGAGTCAATATGGGGCTGTTTTGAGATATCCTCTGCCAAATGAAGTAATCCAAATTTCATCACTTTAGCCTTAGACAAACTCTTTGGACAAGGGCAAAAGGCAGTCACTTTCTTCATCAGAGTATCACAAGGATGATTTCCAGGCAACATACTAAAACTCTCCTCTGAAACCTCTTGAGCCAGTCTCCCCCCACCCCAGTTCAAATCACTCTCAGCACTGTGTCTCCCATACTCCTGCTAGTGCTACCCATTAAGCAGTGCGTAAAGCTTTCCAGTACTTTCCTAACCCAAACTCCCAAAGTCTATGTTACTGCAAACACAAGCATGGTCAGGCCTATCACAGCAATACCAACTTCTGTCTTAGTTAGGGTTCTATTGCTGTGAAGAGACACCATGACCACAGCAACTCTTATAAAGGAAAACATTTAATTGGGGTGGCTTACAGTTTCTGAGGCTTAGTCTATTATCATCATGGGGGGCATGGTGGCATGCAGACAGACATGGTTCTTACATCTTGACTGGCAAGCAACAGGAAGTGTTCTGCGACACTGTAGTACCATTCCTTTGGGGGTCCATTTTCTTACAAATCACCACAGACATGTAGTCTATCTTTGCCTTAACAATGGAAATAACTGTCTAACAACTAGCAAACATGATCCCCAGGATATACTGCAATAGACCTTTAAACCAGCATTTTTTAAAATTTAAATTAGAAACAAGCTTATTTCACATGTCAATCCCAGCTCCCTCTCCCTCCCCTCCTCCCCACCCTCCATCAACACCCCACAACCCCCCCACTCCCATGCCCCCTCCGCTCCCCAGGGAGGGTGAGGCCTTCCATGGGGGACCTCCAAAGTCTGTCATAATATCCAGGGCAGGGCCTAGTCCCTCCCCCATGTGCCCAGGCAGAGAGAGCATCCCTCCTTGTGGAATGGGCTCCCCAAGTCCATTCGTATGCCAGGGATAAATACTGATCTACTACTAGAGGCCCCATAGATTGCCGAGGTCTCCTCACTGACACCCATGTTCAGGGGGTCTGAATCAGTCCCATGCTGGTCTCTCAGTCATCAGTCTGGGGTCCATGAGCTCCCCCCTTGTTCAGGTCAGCTGTCTCTGTGGGCTTCTCCAGCCTGGTCTTGACCCCTTTGCTCATCACTCCTCCCTCTCAGCAACTGGGTTCCAGGAGTTCAGTTCAGTGTTCATCTGTGGGTGTCTGCCTCTGCTTCCATCAGGCACTGGATGAAGGCTCTAGGATGGCATACAAGGTAGTCATCAGTCTCATTATCGGGGAAGGGCATTTAAGGTAGCCTCTCCACTGTTTCTTAGTTTGCCAGTTGATGTCATCCTTGTAGAACTCTGGATATTTCAGTAGTGCCAGATCTCTCCTCAAGCCTATAATGACTCCCTCTATTATGGTATCTCTTATCTTGCTCTCCTCTATTCTTCCCCTGACTCAACCTTCCTGCTCCTTCATGTCCTTCTCTCTCCTCCTCTTCTCTCCCTCTCTTTCTCCCAGTTCCATCTCCCCTCCCCCATGCTCCCAATCCACTCAGGAGATTCTGTCCCATAAACCAGTCTTTCAAAAGAGAGCTCTGAGTCAAAATACCTCTCAGTGAATAAAAATATTTGGAAGAAATAAAGGAAATTCCCAAAGAGAACTTACTGACACCTCTAGAGAGAAGGCAGATTGAACACATTTGAACTTTGTACAACTCTAAGGACTTACACAATGGACTGAAATCTAACATCTAAATATGCATAATCCAGCTTAAAAATTTTAAAAGGAATGCTGTTTGAAATACAGAGGGCATTTAGAGGTCACACTGACTCTGAGGCTACCCAAAGTCTCTGAGTCAACAGGTCATACATTTGGAAATGTCCAAATAACCTTTTCTCTAAGTTGATTTTTGTTAGTTTGTGGGACAGCCATGGAAAGCTGACTACCCACACGTTGTGACCATACCTAACATTTCCAAATTCTTTACTCATCACCCTACTTTTCATGAAAACAGTTGTGCCAGCTAGCTTCTGCTGCATAACAAAACACCCTGAAACACAAGCTTAAGATAACTCAGCAGACTTATTTCTCATGGCTGTGTGAGTCAGAGGCACAGTCCTGCCAACAGGGACTGTCCACTCTACTCACCTAAGTAGCTAACATCAGGGGGTGGTGTGGCTGGGGGTGAGTGGCCTGGGACAGTCCCATCTAGTCTGGGAGTTGGCTCAGTGCCACCCCCTCCTGTGATTTGATTCCTCCTGGCTGTCTCCACCCTTCTTTCTGCCCTAGGTGGCTATTCGTCTTGGGCTGGATCAACAGACTGCTTCCCTTCTGGCTTTTAGCTGAGTTAAACTGCAGAGAGGGCTGGGAAGACAGATCAGGGACAAAGGTGCTTGCTGCATATGCATGCAGACAGGCTCTGATCCCCAGAACCCATGGAAGTACTGAACGACATTGGAGGCCACCTATGATTCCAACCTCGTCAGGAAGAGGTGGGGATTCTGTTCAACAAGCCTGAGCGTTAGACACTCTATCCTGACAGGTTGTGGGTTCAATTGAGAGACCTTGCTGCAATAAATAAGGGAGGGTGGAGGGGAGGGGGCAGAGACCCCTGTTCCAGCCTGCTGTGTGTTTCTGTAATAAACACCATAACCCAAAGCTCCCCACAGAAGGAAAGGGTTTGGTTGACTTTCCCATTGCAGTTCATCACTAAGGGAAGTCAGGACAGGAACTCAAGCAGGAACCTGGAGGCAGGAACTGAACCAGACCACAGAGGGACGCTGCTTACCAGCCTGCTTTCTTATACTCCCAGGACCACCTGGCCAGGGATGGCACCACCTACGGTGGGCTGGATCCTTACAAATCGGTGAATAATCAAGAAAATGCCCTACAGACATTGCCACAAGACAAGCGGATGGAGGCAATTCTCCCATTGAGGTCCCTCTTTCCAGATATGTAGGTTTGTGTCAACTGACAAAACCAACCAGCAGAACACGTGAATCAGTCTTGGACTTCTGCATGCTCATTCACACCAGAATACACACACCGATACATATGCATTTTGAGAACACACATGCAAGCACACATATGTACATGCATGCACACCACACATATAGACATATGCCAAAAATAAAAATAAATATATATGTAAAGGTCAACTTAAATAAATAGAAATTAGAACAAGGGAGGGAGGTAAGGAATGAGGGAAGGAGGGAGGGAGGGAGGGAGGGAGGGAGGGAGGGAGGGAGGGAGGGAGGGAGGGAGGGAGGGAGGGAGGGAAGATGGTGTCAAGACATTTACTCATAAAGATACCATACTGCCCATGTTTGCTGGGATGACTGCAGGGAGACTCTTCACTAGACCTTCTCTTGTACATGAGGCTCTCCTCTTTCCTCATTTTTACAGGCTGAGGCCCTTTTCCTCTTCCCCAAGCGGCTCAGCATCACCTGATAGTACCTCCTGAGTGATCGCTCTAGATCAGCATAATTTCTTCCTACCACCTCCCTGATAACAGGAGGCAACCCAAGATCCAGAGTCGAGAAGGACACAGACCACTGCTCTATGTGCTACCTAGAACATCCTTCTCAGGCGACTCTCCGTCCCCTTGGGTCTGTGCCACAGTCAAACAGCTGGCCACATAGCATCCTTTGAGGTTATGTCACCTGTTCTGGAAACCTCCTGTGAGACCTCCCTGCTGCAGGCTTGTGTCTCTGGAAACAAGGTCACTCTGGACTCTGTTCCAGGAGCCCCTCCCCCAGCACAACAGCTCTCCCATTGTGTAACCTCACCAAGTGCTTGTCTCCTCCCCTGTGTGAAAGAAGGAAGTCTTTCTCACTGGGACCTTCTGCACATTCTTACTGCTGCCTACACGTGGCTTGTCAGGGCTTTTTTTTTTATGTTTCTTCTAGTGCATTCCTGGTGTTAGTTGCTGGTCACTGTCCTCAGGAACCACTGCCACGTGGCCAGACTTGTCAGCTAGAAGACCTCTAGGTTCCAATGTGTGCTACGTCGTACCCGGCCCACCTACCGACTGTGGTTATGGCATCTCCCATCTGCTCTCCTGACTGGTGGTGTTCCCTCTGGCGGTATCTCCTCTAAGATCCTAGCATGGATCTCTGACATCTCGGGGCCCTTGTAAGACGTGACATCCTTCGTAGCTCAGACCCTGTGCATCACAGTGGCTGCCCTTCTAGCACTAAGCCAACCTCACCGAGGGCACCACTGGAGGATATTCGGTGTCCTGATCCATCACTCCCATCTATTCCTTTGAGACAGGCTCTCTCATTGATCCTGGAGCTAGGTTGGTGGCCAATAAGCTCCAGCCATGCTCCTGTCCCCACCCCACACAACACTGGGGGTTACAGGTTACATGTGATCATTCCTGGCTTCTTACATGGGTGCTGGAGATTGGCTCTCAGGTCCTCATGCTTGGGCCAGCTTGTGGGCTCTAGTTTCAGAGAAGACCCCAAATGCAAACCCTTTCTCTCTATCATCCTCCCCGAGTGTCCCCAGGGCTGTCACTACCCATGTGGAAGCTTCATAGCTCCAAGGAGCTCTCCGTATTGAAGATCACCTCCCAAAGTCAGATTTCATGTGCAATTAGAAGAGACGCCTTCTGAGGGCAAATCTGATCATGTCACTCCCCACCGAAGCCCTCCAGTGTGAGCCCTTGTCATTAGAGTTTCCCCCAGTCTCTTCATGCTGACTGAAGGGGCCTCATTCAGGGCTCCCATGCCACCCTTACCACACACTCTCCTGGTCTCCACTGTCCTGATTTCACGTGCCTCTGTCACAAGCAGGGAGTTTCTGATCTGAGACAGCTGCTACAGTCCACTTAGCTGAAACGGTGCTCCCAGTGGCTTTGACTCCTCCCAGCTGCTCATGACTCTGCCCAGTGATCAACATTTCTGAAGTCTCTGGCCCCACAAGAGACTGTAGCTTGTTTTCACTGGTGTATGCAGATTTTATCTGAGACAATCATAATTACTTATGTGTTTATCTATCCTCCCACTAGACGACAGTAAGTTAAAGAAAGTAAAAACATTTTTGTTTTTTGCTGCTTGTGCTTTTGGTAACCACACAAAATACTTTTGAAAAAAAGAAATGAACTCAGCGGTGCTGTCCACTGCCACATGAAGTCCCACAGCTGCACCCCTGACACCCACCCTGGCAGTTTCTTGTAGTCACTGTTGATCCTGCAGGCTGAGAATAAGACCACTAAACAGTTTTGAGCTAAATTGGAAGCAAGTTGTAAATTAGATACTGGCCAAGCCCATTCTGGGGTCCACAGAAAATGGGGACAAATGACATTTCGCAGAGACTTATAAAGGTAAACCCGTAAGGCTACCTTATTTCCCACCAGGTCCAATCAGGGGCAAGCATACATTCTGACGTATTTCCTGCCTACATACTCCCGCCCACATGTGGTCCAGCACACCCAGCTCAGATGGCTCAAACAAACTTGTTTATGGGAATGAAAATATGTGGCTTGTTATCTCCTATAGACAACACCCTCCAGCATTTCAGGAACTATCTATCCTTGGGCAAGGGTCTTGCAAGTTACGGGTTTTTTGTTGTTTGTTTGTTTGTTTCATGGATCACTTAGGCATAGTAATTTAAAACTTAAAATATAAGTTTGACTCTCACAATCACCATGGCAAGGCACCCCAGGATGGGCATATTAAAAAATAGAAATTGTTCTCAAATGGTTCTGGAGGCTGTAAGCCCGAGAATGGCTTTGTGAATTGTGTCTGTCTGACTTGCTGATGCCGGCCGTCCCCGCCCTTGTCCTCATGTGATCATCCATCTTTGCATGTCTGTGCCCTCATCTCCTCTTCTCCTGGGGACACCTGTCACTTTGGACTAGGCCACTCCCCTATAACTTCATTTAGCATAATTACCTCTTGTAATAGTTTCTTCTCAGTGGCAATGGTAAAATAATCTGATGAAGGGTTTATTTTGCCTTATACTACCAGAGGGTAGAGTCCATCATTGTGGCAGCAGGGGCAGGAAAGGGAGGGAGGCCCGCCTATAAAAGCTCAAAGTCCCTCCCACCCCCACATACTTCCTCTAGCAGAGCCCCCCCCCCCGTATTAAGATTCAGTTGCCTTACAAACAGGAGAGAGTATTTAAACAGTAAACCTACAGAAGGAGGGACATTTCATATGCAAATCACAACATTTCATTAAAGGCTTTGTCTCCTTGTCTGGGTGAGATATTGAAGTCTGAACTTGGGAAGGACACAAGTGCATCTGTCTGCATGGGCCACCACTGTCTCCTTCCAAGGCCACTGAGAAGCTGCTGGGCTGGGCATCGTGGCCCACAGTTCTCACAAGTTCCTCCCGGGCCGTGACTGGTACTGGGATTTGGCGTTCATGTGGATGAGGAGGCCTGAGAGAGCAGCAGGGCTTTGGAGGAAGAGCTGGGGTGATGCTGCAGGGAAACATAAGGCTCCAAGCCTTTGGGCAGTCACCAGACGGGAGTCTTTGGGGCAGTCATCAGATGGGAGTCTGGATAATCATTGTGGTGCCCCAGGCCGCAGTGGCCGGTTTGTGCCTGATGTGATTGGACTTCCTCAAAGTCCTTTTTAAAATGTGTTCAGCTGGAAAATAAACTCCCTTCCTTGGTCAGACAAGACGGAAAGTGAGACTCCCAACTGGCAAACGGAGGACTTCTGTTTTGACAAGGTCACTTTGAACTTGCCCGAACTAGAACAGATAAGTGCCCCTAATAATGCAGAGGAGGGCTGCACATGAGGGGAGATTTGCAGAAGTCATTTTGCTGTTAAGTGCACACGTTAGAGCATTCCACCACATGAATGTGAACTGAAGCATCACATGGGACCCCAGTGCAACTGTAACCCATGCATCAAAATTAATAGACTTAGAAAGCCATTTGGGGCACTTATGGCAACACCCACCTGTAATCTCAGCACTCAGGAGAGGTAGAGACAAGAGGACTGTAAGTTTGAGGTCAGGGTGGACTCCAGAGCAAGATCAAGACAAGCCTCAGACACAGATCAAGTTAGCGACTCAAAAAGAAGAAAGAAAGAGGCTGGAGGCGAGTCTGTCAAGCGAAACCCTGAATGGGATCCTCGAGCCTGCATAACCTGGGTGTGGTGAGCACACGCCTGTAATCCCAACAGTCTGGAGGTGGCGTAGGTGGATCAGAAGCTCACACTCATCCTGGGCTGCAGCCAGTCTGGCACATTTGAAGGACACAAAGAAGAGAAGTAAGAGGAAACAAGGGAAGGAGAGAGGGGGGAAAGAGGAAGTGGGAGAAATGATGTTTGGAATTTGTGGGACCTGGAAACAGCGTGGGATGGGGGGAAATGGACTCCCTGGAGTGACAGTGACTAAGCTTCACTATGAGGGGTTGGTTGTACGGCTGGAGATGCTGGGAAGTCCCAATGATCTGACCGCATATTCAAAAGTGGTTTCTAGAATGACGGGGCACGGTTATCAGAGACACAGATCTTTCACAGACAGCCTTCCCTTTTAAGGTGTGCACAAGCTAATACTTGCACAGGAACCTCCTCCATTCCACTCGATGTCTGCCCACACCCACACCACAGTGAGCTCACCTTCAAGCCAGTCTCTTCCACAGAAAGACTGGGAAGGAAGTCACTTCCCAATCATAGAGACTTGACGCTCACAACAGGGACATCCACATGTCCCAAGTTCCCACCCCAGTGTGGCATCCCATCTTGGGAGCCCCCAGAAAACAGCTGCTTCCCCTGTGGATGCTGCCCAGCACCAGGCTCCCCTTAGATTGTAGGCAAACTATACCCAGCTGTGCAAGAGTTCTTGAAGTGGAGCCCCGGTTGGCTGCATCTTCATCTCTGCCTTGATGGGAAATCCTCTCACTTGATCCCCATAGTGAAATCACAGTCGCTGGAGGATGAATCAAGGGAACTAGACAAGCAAGAGTTAAAAACCACCCCTGGACAGACCATGCATGAATGGTAAAGCCTTCTAACACAGACCTTTCCCAATGTCTAGTCTAAGAACTTTCTGAAAATATGCTATCCAAACTATAATCTCATATCCAAAGAATGTTTAATTTTTAAAAATTGTTCTTTTCTTGTTTTTAATTTTTATTAAAATAAATTATGTCTTAGAAACATGCATGCATGCTTCACATGTCAGTCCCAGCTCCCTCTCCCACCCCTCCTCCCTTGTCCCTCCACCAGTACTCCCTCAGACCCCCTCCCAATCCCCACATCATTCTCCAGGGAGGGTGAGGCTGTCATTTCATCCAGGGCAGGACCTAGGCCCTTCCCCATGTGTCCAGGCTGAGAGAGCATCCCTCCATGTGTAATGGGCTCCCAAAGTTCATTTGTATGTCAGTACATTGTACTGATCTACTACCCAAGGCTGCAGAGATTTCTGAGGCCTCCTCACTGACACTACATTCATGGAGTCTGGATCAGTCTCCTGTTGGCCTCTCAGCCATCAGTCTGGGGTTCAAGAGCTTTCCCCTCCTTGTCCGGTCAGCTGTCTTTGTGGGTTTCACCAGCACAGTCTTGACACCCTTGCTCATCACTCCTCCATCTCTGTCACTGGGTTCCAGGAGGTCAGCTCAGTGTTTAGCTGTGGGCATCTGCCTCTGCTTCCATCAGCCACTGAATGAAAGTTCTAAGATGAATAAACAATAATGATAACAGAAAACCCCTTTGTTGTCAAATTAATGAAATCTCCACACACTAAAACCAAAATTTAAAAACTTTCAAAAAATTGTTCCCACCTTTTTTATAAAATGTCAGAGTGAGACTTAAGTCAGAGAGGCTATTGTGAGCATCAGATAATTTCTTCAAGTCTGTGCTGAGTGCAGGTTCCAAGCAGTACCTGATGCTTGTGTCTACTTAGGCAGGCCATGGCGGCATTGGTGTTGAGAGAGGGCCTCCAGGCCTGGTCCTTTGGATCTGTCTGCTTCTTCAGATGTGAAGAAAGAGTGTTTACTGCACAGACTGCTCACGAGGAACACAAGTAGCAGGGGCAGCACTGGTAATGGATGCTCCCCTCATGCCTCTTCCATTAACATCTATCTACTCAGTTACTGCACCAACTGCAAAATACTCAGGGATTAATTTCTGGTTTGTGTGTTAGGTTGGCAGCCTTTCCCCATTCCAACGCAGGCTTTATACACGAATTTATTATCGTTTTGAATCTGTATTAATATTTATTTATTTACTTACGTGAGTGTTTTTCCTGTATCTGTGCACTGTGTGTTCATGATTTCTACAGAGGCACTGGATTCCCTAGAACTGGAGCTACAGACAGTTGTGAGCCACCATGTGGGTGCTGGGAACTGCACCTGGGTCCTCTGCAAGAGCAGTCAGGGCTCTTAATCCCTGAGCCATCTCTCCAGCCCCAAGTTTTAACTTTTTAAAGGTGCCATCTGGGACAGAGGAAAGATGAGCCTTGACAGAGGCCATTTTCTTCTTCTAAAATAACCAGAACCAAAGTGTCTCAAAGCACAAGCAGGTGTCAGCAGTGGCTGGGCATTTGGATACGTTCGATGAAGCTACTGAGGATTTTAAGAGTGCTCGGCTTCACACGCTCAGGATCTCTCGCAGGCAGCTTTCACAGTGGTCCCAAAAGTCTGGGGACCCTGGGACCCAGGTGTGATTCTTCACCTCTCGGTAGAGACATACCTAGTGACTTGCTTCTAATAAACCAGGGGCCTTCCTTGTGTAACAATGAGCTGATGTATCCAGATAATGTCATCCAAGACCTGAGGCCTCAAAAGCCATGTAAGTGAGGTTCACTCCCAGTTGACCCTTCAGAAGTTATAGACTCATCAAGAACCTTCACTGTTTCCTTAGGGTAGACCCCAAGTCAGGAGTATCCAGCTAAACCCTGCTGTCTTTCCTAGTTTGGCAGAATGCAAAGGGTGTAGGTTCAAATCCCAGTAACGCCGCTACCACCACCAACAAATACAAAGGCAAGGGGTTGTTTGAGCACCCCAGCCACACCCTGTGTGCTGGTTCTCTAACACCTCCATTGCCCAGCAGAGTGTGAATGCAGTCAGTGTTGAGCTTTCTGCTTTGTGGCAATCTAGTGTAGAGAAATGAAAGCAAGTCGTAGTCTCTGGCTTTAGGCTTCTATTCAATGGCTGTTTCCTCTGTGTGTGTGTGTGTGTGTGTATACGTGTACTCATATAGGTGTGTGAAAATCAGAGGAAGCCTCAGGTGTTGTTCTTCAGTAGCGTCTATCTTGTTTTTTGAGTCAGTGTTTCTCACTGGCCTGGAGCTTATCAAGAAGTCCAGACTAGCTGGGAGCCCCAATAAGCTGGCCATCTCTATCACCCCAGTTCTGGAATTACAAATCCATTTTGTTTTTACTTTATTTATTTTTAGTGTGAGTTATGGAGGTTCCTCTCAGGTCCTCAGGTTTGCGAGGCAACCACTTTACTGACTAAGCCATCTCCCCAGCCCTGTACTGGCCTTTTCTCTCTCTCCCATGAAGCTCTGTTACCTCTTCCTTATGCCAGGAGAGGCTGATTAAAGGGTAGGGCCAGAAGTGGAAATTCCTAATCAATCCTCTCAACTCTTCCAAGATTCCATGGGGGATCTCCAAAGTTCATTTTAGTCTCAATGGAAGTATCACAGAGCCTACAAAAACACAATGTAGTTTTTGAAAGAAATTTTTCCCAGAAACTGACAGGCGGCTGTTAAAGTACCGGAAGGCCTGTGTTTGGCTTGAGCGATGAAGCAGCCCAGGCCAACTTGGGGCACTTGCACTGAGTGCCACCCTGTCACACTGAAACTGTGAGAAAGCTGACAGACCCCAGGCAGTGAACAGAGGATTCTAGGTGACTGAAGCCAAAGGAAGACAACTGCTTATGCCCTTGACAAAAACATAAAACAGCAACAAAAATAATAATACTGTAACCCAGTGCCAACCAATCAGACTTTTGTCCTCTTCTGCTGTTTCCTGTTCGCATCTTACAGACCCGCTGGTCTGCCATAGCCCTGTGGGAGCCCTTGCTTTGTTCTGCAGAACGAGGCTGCTCTGGGTCACAAATCACAAGTGAATGGCAGTAAGAATAAGGAGAACATTGGTTGTAAATTTTGTTTTACTTTGAAAAGATGTATTTACGTATGAATGTGTTTGTGTGTGTGTGTGTGTGTGTGTGTGTGTGTGTGTCTTTATGTATGTGTGCATACACTGGAGGCTAGAAGGGGGTATTTTATTCCCTGGAGTTGGAGTTCTAGGCAGTGTTGAGCCATCTAACGTGGGTGCTGGGATCCAAACTCAGGCCCTCTGTAAGAGCAGCAAGTGCTCTGAACCTCTGAACATCCCTCTAGCCCTGTGACTGATGGGGGATGTCCTTCTGTACATATGTTTTTCTTATTGGTTGATGAATAAAACACTGTTTGGCCAATGGCCACTCAGAGCATAGGTGGGGCTACTTGACCAGGAGAATTCTGGGAAAGGTAGGCAGAGGGAGCTGGCCAGAGAGAGTTGTCATGTAGCCGGCAAAGGATACAGGTCTGAGCATTCTCCAGTAAGCCAAGACCACGTGAAAATACAGATTTATAGAAATGGGTTAATAATTAAGGCAGAGCTAGCCAATAAGAAGCCCCAGCCATTGGCCAACAGTTTAATAATTAATATAGCGTCTGTATGCTTAATTAGGGTTGAAGGGCGATGGGACCTGACTGGACAAGAAAACAACAGTAATGTGTGACTTTTGTCCTTGGATACAATGTATACACTGACTCCACTGAACTTTCTGATGGTTTCTCTGGGGCATAACTTGCAGTGTAGTACTAAAAATTTATTCAGATAAATCCTACGTGTGTATGAGTCCTATCTTTACTGTCCTAGCATTTAAAATATTGCCCTCTTTTATGGTAGCATAATAGAAAACATAGAAAAGCACATAAATCATAACCCTGTATACAAGTGATATTAGTATCCTATCTTCAGAGTGAAAATCCCCACACAATCCCCAAAAATACTGACCTGAGGTTGGAACAGCTGGGTGAGGCTGGGATCTGACCACCACATCTCACTCAGGCACAGCTCAGTCTTGCACTTGGAAGCCTTCCTGTGTTTCAGGGATTTTGGTTAGGTGCCGGATTTTCATTGGGAAAGACGGGAGCTTGTGACATTCGAAACAAAAAGATGGGAGTGTTTTAACAAAACCTTACTCTGAAGTCGGTTGGGTCTCCTTCCTGTTCACATCTCAGGCCGTTTTGTCACAAGAAAATGAAGATGGGTTGGGAGATGATTCCGTTAGCAGAGTCATGCAAGCATGAGGACCTGAACTCAGGTCCCCAGTACCCAAATAAAAAGCTGGGCACAGTGGCATGTGCCTGAAACCTCGGCAATTGGGAGCTGAGACAGGTGGATCCCTGAGGTTTGCTGCCCAGCCAATCTTGCTGACTTGGTAAACTCCAGGTTCAGGGAGAGACCCTGCCTGAAAGAATGAGGGGAAGAAGAAATCAAGGAGTACATCTGCGATCCCCTTCTGGTTACTACACGCATGTACACAGGCGAGCACACACAAACACAGGGACACACACAGCACAAGTGTGTGCATGTGTACACACACATACATGATGAAGAAACAAATTAAGGATGGCAAGATGGCTCATCAGGTGTATTATTATTTTCCTGTAGCTGTCATAAAACACCATGACTTTTCTTTTAGCTGCAGCCCCAGAGTCTGTTATAGCAGGGAATGTACTGCAAAGCAGAAGGGTCAGGGTGGGGAAGGGACCACATGCAGTAAGTATAGCAAGTCTGTCCCCAAACAGTGCCACCAACTGGGGACCAAGTGTTCAAGTACACCAATTTGTAGGGACATTTCTTATCCACACCACCCCAGCAGGTAAAGATGCTTGCCATCAAGCCCAAGTTTAGTCCAGGAGCCCACATGGTGAAAGGCAAGAACCAACCCCTGCAAGTCATCACCTGATAAACACACACATACACACAGAGATGCCAAAACCACTTTCAAATAAACTACCTGAATTAAAACGTGAAAAGTGGAGGTGCTGAGCTAAGACCAGGGTGAAAGCAGTCCTGGGGGAATACAGGGTCCACCGCAGGTAAAAAGACTCCTAAAAGACTCTTGTGAACACAGGCAGTTTCCCGACAGAGAAACAGAGCTAAGCCCCTGGTCAAGAGTCAACGCTGGGGAAGGTGTCAGCCTTGGAAGGAAGGCCGCTGTCTGGGGCCGCTTCCTCCTGTCACATCTCCCACGGCATGCTGTCTGAAAACGCACCCCTCGTCTCCAGAACTGTCTGGTGGAGTTATTAGCAGATCAGGTCCAAAGCAGAGCACTTCATCCAGGCCTTGTCATAGCAAGTCTCGGCTCCAGGTGGAACATATGATTCAGCTTGGTTCCCAGAAACGGCAAGGGAACTTCCTAGGTGATTTTGGTCTTCAGTCCTGTACCCAGCCCTTGAGAAGCCCCATGGGTTCACGGGTTCATTCACAGCTGGGCAGCTCAGCCTCGCCCTTGCACTCAGGTTCTACACACACACACACACACACACACACACACACACGAGAGAGAGAGAGAGAGAGAGAGAGAGAGAGAGAGAGAGAGAGAGAGAACACACACACACACACACACACACAGAGAGAGAGAGAGAGAGAGAGAGAGAGAGAGAGAGAGAGAGAGAGAGAGAGAGAGAGAGAGAGAGAGAGAGGTTTCTTTTGTACTGTTGTTGTGGCACTGTAATCTTGTGACATGTTCTCGGTGCTGTGTTCCTTGACAAGAAAATGTGCCTGTGCTTACTACATGTTGTTGGGGTTGTCTTTTCCTGCTCCAAGCCTTTCCTTTCCCTTTGAAGGTGGTTTTTCTCTAATCAGCTTAAGGTATTCCTTTTCTTATCCTGTTTTTTGTTTTGCTTTGTTTTGTTTTTTCAGAAACAATCTTCCCACAAACCCTTGGAGGCCGCCACCTGAGATGCATTTTGGTGGTTGGATTCATCCACATTGACACCGCCTGCAGTGCCCCGCAGAGGCTATCTCCCATTCCTCCCATCATGTTCCTGAGAGAGTACAGCATCCAAGTGACTAAAATAGGCCACTTTTGTTCCCTCTTCCGGGTTCCTGCCATGCTTCTTTGATTTAGGACAGCTAAAGAGGCGGTCCAAAGACCCCAGGGGATCTCCAAGACAGACACTTTCAAGGTGTCTAAATGATTAAAATCATGTCATACAGTATGGAAGAGACATGGATTTTAATGAAACAAAGTGTAAGTTTGTTAACATGCTTTCAGATTCCTCTTTGAGCTAATCTTGAGGAAACTACTGCCTGCCCAATGTGGGGTGGCATAAAAAACTACTAATTTCCTGAGAAGACTAAGAACACATCCCTCTGCCATGGTTCTGGAAGCAGACAAAATTGATGAGGGACACTTGCGTCCCTGCCTTTGATTAGCAGGTCAATGACACAATGGTTCCTTAGGAGTTGGAATTTCCCCTGACTCTTGGACTGAGGGAAGCAAAAAGGCTGAAAACTCCCCTGAATAAAGTACCACTGCCCTGAACAAGAAGGCTGGTGGCATGGGTCACAATCTTACAGCACCCCCTCTCCACCCTGCCAACTGCTGGGGGAGTCTGTCTCCCATGAAGGGGCCTGCAAGAGAGACCAGAACTATGATTGTGTGGGTAGCGATGGGCTGGACCACACTTAACTAGGGGGCACTAGTTACCCATAACTCTTCCCCTCTATTCAAACCTACACGTCTACACGTCCTGTCAGGGCCCTGAGGATGGACTTGGGGTCCACAAGACCTCTCCATATTTACTCCCCTTCCCAGTGTAGCCATCCGGAGTACATAGCCACTCTGAGTATGCTTCCTCTCTCTGCTTTCCACTGTGGCACGCGAAGATTCCAGACCCTAACAACTCAGGTAACACCTCTTTGTTCCAGTTGCCTGCCTGGGTAGGGCTGGATGTCTTCATAGACTGAAAGCCACTCACAGCAGGAAGCAGAGGCCACCATCTGGCTAGACTTTAAAGTTTTACAAAAACGCCAAACAGCTCCATCTTTTATACTAATGGATCATCTAATATTATTTTAAGTGAATTAGATCATGTTCTAAAATTTGTTTTATTGTCTAATTTTTCAAATCTCAGTGGATACAGTCCACAGAAACAAAGGTTCTTTGGAGTCCTCAATAACTTTCTTCATGTGAGGAGAGCCCGAGACCAAACATTGAAGAGCCTTTGATTTCCCAGCACAGCCTTGTCCACCTCTAAACTCCCAGCCCCACCCTCTTGCCACTCAAACAACAAAACTGGGTATTACTCCCCTGAATAAAGTCCCCCTGGCCCCCTGGCCGGGACAAGATGGCTAGCAGCATGGGTCACAATCTCTCCGTCCCTCCCTCTCCACCCTCCAGTCACACGTGGGCCTCCCATGACCTCTCCTCCTTGGGTCTGTTGGCAGTTTGTTTGCTGCCCCTAAATTGCTCTTTCCATCTACTGTCCTTCTAATGAGTCAGTTTACCTGTCCTCAGTGACTGGGGAGGGAGTTCAACCGGTGATTGCCTTGTAGCAGGGGAACTTGGGACCCCAGAACCCCAGCATCTGAGCATGGCGGCACATGCTTGCAATCCCAGTGCTGGCAGATTAGGGACAAGGGACTCCCAGAGCTTGCTGGGCAGCCAGTTTAGCCTAATCAGTAAGACCAGGTCCTGATGAGCCCCAGATCCCTTTCTCAAAAAGACAAGGAGAATGGTTCTAAATAACAGCACCACACACACACACACACACACACACACACACACACACACACACACACACACACACACATACACTGAGATAACACACACACATATATACAGACACAAAGACAGAGACACACACAGATACACCCCCAAACACACAGAGATACAAACAGAGAGAGACACACAGAGAGAGACACACAGAGAGACACATACACAGAGACATACAGACACAGATGCATAGACAGAGAGAGAGAGAGAGAGAGAGAGAGAGAGAGAGAGAGAGAAAGCAGATAAGCCAATTTAAACAAATAGCAAAGACAGTGATTGACTCATGTAACTGAAGAGTTCAAAGAGTAGACTTCGGTCAAGGGTTGAACAGCGGTTTGATAGTATCGCTTTTTGTTGGCTTTGTAAATAGAATTCATAATCCAGTTGGGTCCCTTCTTGATGCTGGAGTAAATGTCAGAAAACCAAGAGTGCATACTTCCTAATCAGTCCAAGTGGTTCAGCCTTTCTTCTTAAATACGCAAAAGACCAGAGAAATGAAAACCCTGAGTCACCCACCATTGGCGAGCAACATTGTGCATTCCCACAATGGACATTCTACATTCCTTCCTTCCTGAGATAACCACATGAGGTCTGCCCTGTTGGATGCTTATCCCCGAACCTGGTGTCATGAGGGGGTGGTGGACGGCTGGTGCCTAATAAATATTTATTGGTTGAAGAAAACTAGATAAGGGAAGGGGAGGCAAAGTTTGCAGCCAAATTTAGTCTGGGTGTCCCTGAGAGACTTTTACATAGCCTTTCACATCCTGAGGAAGTAAAAATTATAACTAGAGAACTTGTGTGGTTCGCCTCCCTCAGTCTTTGTCTTTGCGGATCTGATCACTGTGTTTACCACGTATGAAGAATGGAGCTTTGAACCCAAACCTGAAGAGCCTGGGAAGATGGGACCTTCTCTTCCATGTTGTCCATCCTGTAATGGAGGACTTTGCCCTGCCACAAAGTGAGAGGTCATCTTGATGCCTGGGGCCAGGTCCTGGTTCTCCCTGTATGAAGAGGGAACTGTTGTGCAGTTCCCACATGGGCGGGCATCTTAGGATACTCTCTCATTTCTGTGACATAACAGAAAACAAGGATCTAGATTTTTGTCCCCGGTTCCTGACTCAGCTCCTAAGAGCCTTGGACTCTCCTGAGCTGCAGAGTGTATCTTTGTATAATAATGAGATGGTTGGTGGTGGGGACCCTGGACAGCTTCAGGACAGGGACAATCTGCCAGGAAATCCAGCCACAAGATTAAAGGGCTAAAACTATCTGCTCCACCCCCAACCTCGGGGAGCAGAGAGAGGAAGGAGATTGAGTTGGTCATCATGACCAAGGATGGACTCAATCACACCCTGGAGTGAGGCCTCCATAAACTCCCCCGCCCCCACCACGACCACAAAAGGAGGTTCAGAAAGCCCATAGGCTGGTGAGTGCATCAAGGTTCTGAGAAGATAACAGGCCAGAGAGAAACTCCATATGCCCCTCCCACAGCCTTCCCTGCACATCTCTTCCCTCTGGCTGCTCGTGGACTGTGTTCTTTGGGATAAACAGTGAGTGTGAGCTTGGTGCCTTCCTGAGATCTGAGAATCTGTCATCCGCCAATCTGAGTTAGGGTGAGGTCCGGGACAGGGACCCCCAAGTGTGTAGTCTGTGCAGCACTGAGATCTCCCTTGCTATAGAATTTGCAAGCACTGATGTCACAGGCGACACCAGTGGCCGCCTGCTGCATAGATTCCTCTCCACGAGGGAAGGAGCCCAGCACAGCTAAAAGATGTAATTTGCAGAGATTGTCTGTCTGTGGCATGCCTCTGGTCAGGTAGGGACCAGTGCTAATGGCCTTTAATTATATAGGTTAGAAGCCACAGCTAATTCAGGACATGCCAAGACATTTGACATAAATGCCAGAGTAGCAGAACACCAGATGGCACGCTGACCAGTGCCACGTTACAGGAGGTAACCAGATGGAGACGACACAGAGAAAAGCATGTTTTCCCTTCCTCAAATACAGGACCGGGATATGAGCTCCAGACTGCCTTCAAAGGAGACCTCAATTCCCTATCATGGGAATTTCACGTGAACTGTCAGTCATTAGCATGGGATTGTCTCAAACACATTCAGATATGCCTTACATCCACTGATACTTAAATTTGTATAGAGCCTCAGGAAAGCCATTGAAAGTGCTGAATGAAACTGTCTGATCTGGGGCCAATTGGATAGATGTGTAAATAGACACAGACCCTCTCTGCCTTAGTGGGGGAAGTGTGAGACTGGGAAAGCCAGCTGAGAAGGAGCAATAGGAACTGTTTCTTTATAAGGAAGATGCCAGCTCAACACACGACTGCCTTCCATAACTAACATCGGTGTTTAACCACTTGTCCGCTGTTTACCAGCTAGCGGATGCTGTGAGGAAAGGCATTGATCATGTGTCCAAAAAGCTTTCTAAGTCAAAGCATGTAAGTCCGTATTGCAAAGTATTTGAACATGGGGAACTTGCTTAATCAGACATACCCAACCTCTCAACATTGTGAATCAATGCTATCATCCTCAAGATTCACATTCAAGAACTATAAGATGGAAGTTAATAAAAATGTCCCAAACCTCATAATGCTTTATTACATTTATGAGTTTGGGTTGGGTTGGGTTGGGTTGCATTCACAGCTATCCTGGACCACATGCAGTCCCAAGGCCAGAGCTGAACCTTTAAACCCTCAACATAAGAGAAAACATACTTTTGTTTTAATCTAGTTTGAGAGCTTTGTGTATTTTGAGACGGTATCACGATGTAGCCCAGGCTGACCTCAAACTTGTGATCCCCCTGTCTCCCACCCTTCCAAGTACTGAGATTACAGCTATGAACTCCATCCAGCAGGAACATTTTCTTGAATAGATTCATGCATTGTGTTTGTAACGGTCTTCTCTTCATGAACCAAACATGCAGGAGCATATTTTGGGGGAGGGTTTCATCTATGCAGAAGTCTCACTCACATTCATTGGTTAAATTATTTATTGGTCCAACTCATCAGACACACAACATTCTTTATGAACACCAGGCATGTACTTGGGGACACACAGGTAAGTAAGACACAGTTCCTGGCATTGAATCACTTGAGCAGGATAGGAAATAGACATATTTTAAGACAATAAATAAATAAACCAAACAAGATCATCTTAGTCATAGTCCCCACACTCAGAAAGTGGAAGTGGAAGGATCCCGAGTTCAATGTCGGCCTGAGATGCACAGTAAGATCCTGTTTCAAAAATAAAATTTTAAAGTCATAAGAGATGATTTTCTAATCCAGTCACAAAACTATGAAAAGAATGTGGAAATAACTGGATTCTTATTAAATAAAGTTTACGTTTTTAAAGCTGTAACGTAAACGACCTTCTGTTCAAACACGATAGCAATCAAATGGAGCCATTTTCACAGTAGAGAATGCTTTCCTTGAATGCAACCAGCAAGAACAGAACCAGGCACCAACTGCCAGCCTTCCCAGCAGGTGGCAGAATGCCAGATGCTAGGACATCTTTGACAAGTCTAAACAATCATTGAATAAAGATATCTGTATATGTCTGCTCTCCTAAAGCAGTATTTGACTTTTGTTGACTATAGTTTTGTTTGAAATGGGCTGTAGGGGCTGGAGAGAGGACTTAGCAGTTATTGGTGCTGCCTGGTCTTTCAGAGGACAGAATTGGTTTCCAGCATCCAGCATCAGAAGACTGACAACTACCTGTAACTCCAGGTCCAGGGGATTTTATGCAACTGTGCTCTTGTGCACATATGTGTTTATGCATGCGCGCGCGCGCGCGCACACACACACACACACACACACACGCGCGCGCATTAAAATAAATGTCTTTTAAAGGAAAGAAATAAAAACATTAATTGGATACAGCATGCCAGAGAAACACCACTCTTACCTCTAAAGTAGAAATATAAATTCTTAAAAGCCTGTAAACAAGCTGTCTGAAAATCACATGCCTGAGGTGTGTTATCAGTTCCTCACTGCTTCTGCTGCTAATGACTGTGAAATGAACCAGAGTCAAGGCATTCTCTGGGGAGTGACAGTACGTGACTTCCTCTTAACCATGGGAGACTTTCCATAGTCCAAGAGAGTACAGGAGACACTTTTTAAAAAGAAGATCAGTCTATTTTTATTTAGTATGTGTTTGTATATGCTTGTACACTACACCCACGCAGTGCCCAAAGAGGCCAGAAGAGGGTGTTGGATCATCATCAAGAGAGTTACGGATGGTTTAAGCTACCATGTGTGTGCTGGGAACTGAACCCAGGTCCTCTGCAAGAGTAACAAGTGCTCTTAACCACTGAGCCATTTCTTCAGGCCCAAGAGACACTTTGATTGTCCTATCCCAGAGTGCAACCAAAAGCTAGTAGCCAGAAGCCAGGAATGCTACAGATGTCCCACCACGTACAGCAGAGCCCTCTGTGAGAAGTGATTATTCCATCCAGACTGTAACCTTACTTGTTTTGGGTCTGAGTTCACACCATGCTAAATGTTAAGTCTCTCCCTGTCCTGTGTCATGTCTCTGACCAATAGAAAGAGCAAATAGTCCAATCTCTGATGGGAAGGAGGGTGCAGGAAACTTGCCCATCGCCAGAAGCACTTCTCCACAACTGTCATATTTGGTCAGGATGATATCAGAAGGTAACAGAGTGCAGAGAACAGCAGCGTGACCAAGTCCTACTCAGAACTCTGCCCTGACTTTAAGTTCTGTCAAACAATGTTCTGGCTTGAGACAGTGAAGAACACTGGGTCCATGTAAGAGCCTGCTAGGTGGCCCACTTGTAATTTCAGCACTCCAGAGGCATAAAGGGGGGATCCCCAAGGTTAGCTAGACTAGCAGAATCTTTAAGGTCTGCGTTCAATTAAGAAATCCCACTTCAATACACAAAATGAAGAGAGAGAGATCATGGAAGATACCAGGCAACAACCTTTACCTTCTGTATGCCCACACAAATATCCACACACACATATACATGTAACTACATATATGTACAAGCAAGAACGCCACATACATACATACATCAAAACTATATAAATAAATTAAAATTAAAGGAGAGTGAAAGTGCATAGTGTATTTTGCCACTAATAAGACATTGAGAAGTTTCAGGATAAAGGAGACCTAGGAAGTGAAATAAGGCAATCAAGAAAGAAATCAAGATAGAGGACTAGAGAGCCACGGTGCCTAGCTCCTCCTCCTTACCCCAGGTGAGTTGTCACACCACACCTTGCATTATGCTTCTACTTGAAACCTGCCTTGAGGATATCTGGCTGCTCACAGCACTCTGCATATTAACCAGCAACCTTACTGCAGGGACCAGCATCACTGTTACTTGTTATCAGCCCATAGATGGGCACTCCAGGATGATGTCGGAAAAGTGATGTCCTGGTGTGTCTGCTGTCAATGCAAAACACCAGAGACCAGATAATTTAAAGTCTAGGAAGTCTGAGGACAGAGTACTGGCGCTTGGTGAAGGCTGCCTTGCTATACGATAGTATGCTGAAGGACATTGCCCATTGTAAGACAAAGTGAGTATGCTAGCTTGGATCTCTCATATAAAGACACGAATGTCATCACAGAACTCTATGCCCATGACCTCATCTTATCCTCATTATTGCACACCCCCAAACCCCACCTCCAATTTTGTTAACCTAGGGGTAAGTACCAACTTTGAGGAGCATTTGAACCATAGAAGGGGACAAAAGGTGCAGAGTTAGCCTTGAGGGTGCATCCAGGAGGGGGTAGAGGCTCTAGTCTAAGATGAGTGATGTTAACCAGCTCTTAGTCTCAGTGAGGTAAGTGTTCAGAATGTGGACCACATCAAACAATGTCTTAGTCCCAGGTAAACAGACCAGATGCCTAGATTATGACTGCTGAAGAGCAGGCAGGACTTGAGTTAACTGCTCCAACTAACATTTAAAAGAAAGGCTTGAGGGAGGCTTGGAGGGCCTTATCTTATTCCCAGCAATCTGGCAGAAGAGATAGGAAGATCATTAGTTCAAGACCAGGCTAGTCTACCTAGCAAGTTCTTGTCTCAAAACTACATAAATAAGATTAATAGAAAACAAAAGAAAGATATGCATGGCTCTTCAGCATCTTAGAGTTCATTTAACGTTGATGATACAAATTAAAATTAGATGCATCTTAGCCACCTTGTAGCTGCCTCCCAGAGCAAAGGAGGATTTTAAGAATCAATTCAATCTGTTCCTAATTGAATAAGTTTAACATCTTTTACAACCTATCAAGAGTTCCAAAACACTGGCGCACGCCTTTAATCCCAGCACTCGGGAGGCAGAGGCAGGCGGATCTCTGTGAGTTCGAGGCCAGCCTAGTCTACAAAGTGAGTTCCAGGACAGCCTCCAAAGCCACAGAGAAACCCTGTCTCGAAAAACCAAAAAACAAAAAAAAAAAGAGTTCCAAAACACACACACACACACACACACACACACACACACACACACACACACACACCGGCATCCTTAAAAGTCCCTACCTAATTAGAAATGCCTCTTAATAACTGGGTTTTCAAGACTTCCACCTTCAGGTTTGAACTCTGCAACCCCCAAACCCCTTCACATGCTTGCATTTCTCTGCCTTCTCCCTCCACTGTAACCTTTCTGGCTGTTTCTACTCGAGCTGTTTGGTTTTATATTATTTTGGTAGGTTTATTTTTTCTTTCAATGCTCCTGTTCCCATATGTATTGGATCCCACTGGGGGAAAAGAACACAACAGTGAGGGCAGGATGTGGCCCAGGAAACCTTCCTCCGCTTGCAAAATTGAATCAAATCCAAATCCAAATATTTATTTAATCTAAAATGAAAACTGCCAAAGAAAAACCCCAACTGCCTTCCATCATTCTGACCAGTAGTTACTCCACTAGAAGTGTTTCTCCTAGAATCCTTCACTCTTTGAATGAATTGTCCAGTCCTGACAAGGAAGGCCATAGACATCAAGGAACACTGGGGTTTCTGATCAAACTGCCTGGGAGGGGCGGCAGTTTGAATGTAATTGATCCCTATAAACTCATAGGGAGTGGCACTATTAGGAGGTGTGGCTTTGTTGGAGTAGGTATGACTTTATTGGAGGAGATGTGTCACTGTGGAGGTGGGCTTTGAGATCTCATATATGCTCAAGCCACACCCAGTATCTCAGTTAACTTCATGTTGCCTACAGGTCAAGATGTAAGACTCTCCACTCCTTCTCCAATACCATGTCTGCCTGCACACCACCATGATGATAATGGACTAAACCTCTGGAACTGTAAGCCACCCCAATTAAATGTCTTTTTCCAAAGGGTTTGCCATGCTGGGCAGTGTTGGCACATGCCTTTGATCCCAGCACTCAGAAGGCAGAAGCAGGAGGATCTCAGTGAGTTCAAGGTCAACCTGGTCTACAGAGTGAGTTACAGGACAGGGTCCAAAGCTACACAGAGAAACCTTGTCTTGAAACAAAACCAAACAAAACATTGCTGTGGTTACAGCATCTCTTTCCAGCAATAGAAATCCTTACTAAGACAGAGGGTGTCCATAAGAGGAAAGACTCCCAAAGATTCATAAGCATGTGTGCATGTGTCCCACCATACCATGAACATAACATACAAACCACATTCACATGACACGTACATCACAAGCACGGCACCTGTATGTGTGGTATATAGCACTACTGAATATATTAAATAAACACTGACTGACTGCAGAGTGTGCTTTCATGTGACCCAATGTAAATCACAAATTATTTTAGACATACTGAACTGTGACGAGTACTTCCACATGCTTACACCCCAAATTTCATGAATCTTCTCATATTGGCTTTTATTTTTGTACATTTGCATTTTATTCCACCAACTTTACATCTTGATATAACAAGTAATTTGCGTGCGTATTTGGTATGTGTACTTGTGTGGGGGTAGGTATACACACATGTATTCATGTGGTGGGTTGCCTACCTACCTTTTATTTTTGAGATGGGCTCTCTCTCGACCTTGGAACGCATTGATTTGGCAAAACTAACTGATCAGCAAGCCCCCTCCTGTCTCTGCCACCCCTGCACACTCAGCCATACCTAGCTTTTTGTGAGTCTGGCGATTCAGACACAGTTGCTCACGCTTGCCTGTCAAGCACTTTATTAATCCATCTCCCTTGCCCCTTACCAATGATTTTTAAGTCTAGTCTTTCTCAGCCATATCTGGCCCTAGACATGCTGCTTGGGTAGGGAGTCAAAGATACCCGCAGAAGCAGCAGCACCCACCACGTGGCTCCTTCAGCCGGCCTTCTCCTTCCTCCAACACTCCAGGCAGGAATGAGTGCATTCCAGAAAGATCTTTGTGCTTCGGCTCTCATACTGTGGAAGCCATGGTCCTAAGAAATGAGAATTTCCCCAGGAATCTCAGGCTAGAAGGAAAAGGCTGAAGCCTGGTGCCTGCCAGAAAGTGAGCGTGTCTCCCTAAAGAGATTTCTCCCATTTGGACAACTTGTTAGACAACCTTGCAAAAGAGACTGGAACCAAGAAACGATGGTTCGTGGTCTAGCCAAGACTGCTTAGCCATGCATACCTCTTGCCCTCTATTTAAACCTGAACTTCAAGACAAGAATGTGAAAGTGGACTGGGGAATTCATTTTATTTGTTCCACACTGATCAAGTGTCCCTTCTCTTCTTTCCACTGGTGCTTACCTCTAGGATCAGGTAACTGGTATCCTGGGGACAGACAGCTGAGCCTGGCTTGTTAGGATTGCTAGGGTGCAAGTTCTGAACCAAGCAACCCCAGTAACACTCACACATAGTGTTGAAATTCAGGTCCTTACCCTTGATTTTCTGATGGCTGGTATATGAATTGTCCCTTGCTCTGAGGTGTGAATGACAGCCCGCCAGTGGCCTGCCCGTCTTCCATGCCTCCAGCCCTCTGTGGAAGCCCATCCCTTAACAGATATTCACAAGCTGCCAGTGTGATCCAGAGGCCAGCTCCATGCATCAGACCTTGATGAGGTCTCTGCCGCTCTGGTGCTAATCTGGCACGAGGCCCACTCACCATGACCAATGGTCCACCAGTGAACTCTGTTCTAAATGCCAAGGGGCAGGAAGGTGTCAGGGGCCACCCTGCAAAGCCTCCCACACAGTGCCCACCAAAGGGAGACCCCGAGCTGCGGGGGTCACTCCCAGCCTTTGTTGAGTTGAACAAGCCCAGTGGCCAGCGGAGGTGGGTAGAGTGGGAAGACCAAGTAAACAGATATGATTCTTCACCCAGAAAACTCAGCAGGGCAGCTGCTGACCTACTTAGGCAGCCTTTGTCCATTCACGATGAATATTCTGAAAGGCCTCTTGTGGAAGGTGGCTGCTTTTCTGCAGGGTTAGCAGCCAGACACTCTGGAGAGGTGGATGAAGAGTGGCTTTGACAAAGCCCGGTTGTCCCTCCCGACTCCGAGTGAGTCAGAGGCACTTGGAAAGGTGAAAGGCCCTCATAGTGTTCAACATGAATGGAGCCCCGATTTGGAATGTTCCCTAAATCCCCAGAAAATAGACTGGATGGCCCAGAAGGGGCAGAGTCAGCATTCCTAACAAGAGTTTGTCTTGCATTGCTGGGAAACGCTTAACAAAAGCTGGCTAAGGGCCCTGTCAGTAAGACACTTGCCACATAAGCTTGAAAAGACCTAGACTCAGATCTCTAGTATATGAGGATCATACACCTATGATCTCCAGCACACAGTGGTAGTATGTACCGGTAGACATGCAGCGTAACCTCTGGCCTTCACACACAAGTACATCCAACACACATGTACAAACTAAAATCCAGTGAAAGCAGAATCTGCACTTGCATGGCATGGTTGCCAGCCCAAAAAATTAATATACAAAATGCTCTGTTAAACCAACGGTAAGGAGCAACAATTGGAGCATCTATATCACCCCCTCCAGGGAACATCACAGAAGCGGCCAAAAGAATAGATACAGTGAAGGAGAGGAGGAAGCTGTAAGGAATGCATGCATGGGTACCACTACATGAAAACACATGCGATACATAAGAATAGATCAATGAGTTGATTAATGAAAAGCTATTCCCTTCCCAGGACCTCCACTCTACCACCTCCACCAGCCACCGGGCTTATTCAACTGAACAAGGCTGGGAGTGACCCCTGCAGCTTGGGTTCTCCCTTTCATGAGCACTGTTAATTAATTGATGAATAATTATTCCCTGGGCTAGATGTCCCTTGCTTTTTCTGGCTTCATAAGACACAGAATTCAGATCCCCAGCACCCAGATAAAATGCCAAGGTTGTGAGGCTGAAGTCTTAGTCCCAGGATGTAGACAGCAGGGTTACTGATGCCTCTTGGTCACGTAGTCAGTGAACCCCAGATTCAGTGAGGAACCAAGTCTCAAAAAATAAGGTGGAAAACAATAGAAGAAAACCCCAGTGTCGACCTCTGGCCTCCACAAAGGCCATACATTTGGACCACATATGTACACACACATACATGCACACATACATATACAAACAGCTACAAGAAAATACACATTTGCCCATAATATCAGCTGAAGCAGTTTGAACTCAAGCCTGTCATCCCTCCTGGCCCATGACCAATGACTGACTGCCACTGCCTCTCACCCAAGCTGTCCTTCTCATCATTACTCACTTTGAATGGAAATGCCTTCTGACCATCCCAGCACTTGGGAGGCAGAAGCAGGCAGATCTCTGTGAGTTTGAAACCAACCTGTTCTCTACAGAGAGAGTTCCAGGACAACCAGGGCTACACAGAGAAACCCTGTCTCAATAAAACTAAACAACAGCAACAATTAGAAGTTATTGAAGTGGTCCTTCAACTCACCACTCTCCCTGTGAGAAATAGTGTCTCTCAGGGACTACCCTTCCTCCTGTGCTAGCTCCCTCCTCTTCCTCCTCCTCATCCTCTTCCCGTGCTCTCCACCCTCCTCTTCATCTTTCATCTTCTCCTTTCTCTCTCCTCCTCATCTCTCTAGTCTTCTCCCTGCTCCCTTCCTCTTCCTTCTCCTCCCCCTTCTCTTCTTTTCTCCCTCTTCCTCTTCTTGTTCTCAGACCCCCCCACACACCCCGACACTTTTCCAACTACATCTCATGTTTGGACCTCTGGCTTTGTCTCTACATTGTCTAGTTCCAGCAAGAATTCTATCAAGTTGTTTTAGCCAGAGTCCCCCGCCCTTGATGTCTGACCAGGTTCCTTGTTTTCTGCCACCCCCAGTGGCATCTGATTCCTGTCTTCTGCAAAAGCCCTATTAGACCAGTGCCACCAGAGTCCACCACCACTTCCTCTGAGCCATTTTCCATCCACTGGTCCGGTTCCCCTTGTGTCTCCTTGTGTTTGGGACATGGTTCCCTCTTCAGCAGTAGTTAAAGTGTCTCAACTGTGTGGCAGCAAGTGAGTGAATCATTCTCTTCCTTCACAGCAGAAGCTTGGTCAAGACTGGAGCTAAGTACTGGAGAGCCTGAAATTAAATGCTGTGGGCTGGTTTTCAGGCTATAGTCAGCCTTTGGTAACAGGGTGACACACGCACCAGAGTTTGCTACAGATCAGAAAACAAACAAATATACACCAAATGGTTGTTTTGTGACAGCTCTTGCTTGCTGGAGTTTGTCTTAGTATAGCAGAATGTCCTAATTGCTGGACATGAGGTAGCATGCAGCTGCTTGCTAAAGACCAAGCCAGGGTAAGACAATTCCAAGTCAAGGGCAGGAACCCACTAACTTCTGCTCAGCTCAGCGCCCTCCCTTCCCTCCTCTGCTCCCTCACCTGTGAAGCAGCCCCAGTGCCTTGCTAGAAGAATTTGGAGGGTGTTGTAGATAATCACGACAATCTATTTGAAAACTTCAAATCATTAATTAACAGCTCCCCAGGAATCCCACATCTCCCTTTTTAACTGTTTTAGCAGCCTGGTGAGTTCCTCAGTATTGTTCATTCATTAATTCTGTCAGCTAATCATATACTGTCTGCCAGACTCTCACTTACTGCAGTATAGACAAAATAATATGAATGAACCATGTATGACTCTGTTAGTCACAGGGCATACCCTAATGTGATGGCTAACCCCTGCTGTCTGCTTCCTAGGGAGCAGGTAGCTACACAGAGTCAGAGAAAGCCTGGATTTCATGCAGAAACTGTAGATGCCCCACAGAACCAGCTGTCCAAAATGAATTTTAGATAAAATATGTTTTGACTGATGAATGAATTTCCTCAAAAATTCTTTCTGAACCAGCTGTTTATAATGTGAAAGGCACTCCTTGCCTTTGTGTTTTTATAGAGTCATAGATAGCGTCTTGTGGAGGCAGAATATCAGCCAACACTCCTACACAGCTGTTCATATACAGATGAGTGATTTAGAGTAGGTGGAAGGAAGGTCATTGTCACTCCAATTGCTTGTTCTTATATGCCCTAAAGTCCTGCTTTGTGGAGTGTTAACCATCAAACCTTTCTGTCTATCTGAGTGCCTGGGTCTCATTTGGCTTGTATAGCAATAGAAATCAGTAAGAGAAGAATGACTGATCCATTAATGGCTACTCATTAAATCATGCATAAACCTGATAATCATATTCTTATCCCACACCCATAACATGCACACACCAGGGAGTCATCTCAGTAGATGAGGCTTTGGAATATAAATTGAGGGGAATGTTGGCAGAAAGCACAATAGGAAAATGTTCAATGTGTGCATTATATAGTAATTATATACCAATTGAATAAAAAATATCTAATCTAGTCCCTTGATTGGAAAGTGTCCCAAACAGTTGAGTCCAGTGATGATATATGAGGATGGGCAAGTTATCTACAAACAGAGCCAACATTCTCCTTACTCCTCACTGTTCTTGTTAGCACAGTGATGGCTCTTGAATGTCTACTCTTCACTGACTCCATGATCCACACTTGATCTCACCATCATTGCCCCCATGATCCTCCATGAGCCTACCATCATCTTTGACCTCAGGATCCTCATTGTGCTGTTCATTGACCCTCTTCCTCATCTGCTTCCTGCCAAGACCCTAGACACAATCTCCACTGCCCTTGCAGCAATTCGTTTCTTCTGGAAACTTGGCATTTCAACAAAGACTTTCTGGCCACACATCTACCACTGGAGTTAAGATTTCCAACTTGGCTTCATGAAAATGCCACTTTAAGTCATAGAGGATAACTCTTCACTGTGTCTCCTTGACCTCAATGGAGCTGGGAGTATAGGGTGAGTTAGACACTTATAGAATATGATCAAAGGGTGACATTACCATGGGATAGAGCTCCACACCATCGGTCATGTAGAAAATGCAAGTTTAAACCACAGTGAGATATCATCACATACTCCCAAGAATGCCCCCAAATGAATGACCATCAAGCTCAGGTGTCTGTGAGAATTCAACAATCAGAGCCCTTAGACACTGCTGATGGAAGTGTAAAATGGAAACACTTGAAGAAAAATCTAAGGTCAGTTGGTAGAGTGATTGTCTAGCATAATTTACGCTTGATCTCATGCCCATCTCCAGTACCACATAAAAACCAAGGATGGATACATGTCTGTAATTCCAGCACTCAACAGAGGGAGGCAGGAGGTCAACATCCTCAACTACAGAGTTGAGGCTACATAAGACTCATAAAAAAAAGTCTCACAAAACAAAACAAAGAACCCAAGGCCACCATGAACACAGACATTTCAACTCTTGTTTATTGACTCAAGAGATAAGAAAAGCATGTCTCCTCCCACCACTCACTGGAGTCCATGCTGGTACTAGAAACCCCAGATAAGGCACTGCCAACTCCCACTAACACTCCTCAGAGCCTGCCTAGCTGTCTCCAGTAGCACTCCCTCCACTCAGTGCCACATCCCAGCCCACATTCATAGTAGTACTATTTAAAATTCTAACTCCCTGCATTGGGATGTTTCTCATTCTTAACATGGGGCAGATGTTTCTTTTTAATATTACTTAACTCTGTCAGGTTTCTCACCAGATCTGATGGCTTCTCAGTTTGTCTGCAACAGCAAGCTCAGGGTCCCTTCTATAATTCCTGTGTGCAAAACTACCCTCCGAAGTTCCCGTGAGTGGTAGGAGAGGCTGGTGTGGCTTCTTCATTCATGTGGTTGTGCCCCACATTGGAATGCCAGACGATGCTTTCCCATTGGCGTGGAGGCTACACCTGAATCTGCTGGTATTTAAACTATCATCTGTGCCCTGTGGACCCACAGTCAGTGCTCCACCACTCAAGCTGCAGCCTGGAGGAATTTCCATCCTGCCAGCACCGGCTCTGTCACTGCTGCCAAATGTAGTTTTTAACTAAGTCTCTATATTTCTATCTACAAATAAAGACTTGGGAGTCAGATAGGTGAAAACCTGAGAAGCAACCAGCTGACCTTCCTTTTGGCCGAAGACCCAGTAAGAGTGCATCTCTCCATTCATTGCAAACCAAAAGGAGACTGCAAATCTCTAAGTCCCTCCCCACTCCTTCCTGTGCCTCTCTGTCTTTATGAGTCCTCTGTAATCTCTATGGTTAATTCTTATCAACTAGTCACTGGCTCTGCCTCTTGATCCAAGGTTTGTTTTATTAACATAGTCTCAGGTTTCACAGTGTGATCAAATATCCTGCAACAATCAATAGCCAATAGTTCAGCAGTAAGGGCCCCATGAGTTCTTCCCTCTTTCATGACTGACAGGGTCAGTCTTGTGCAGGTAACCATAGTTATTATAAGTCTGTGATTAAAGTGGTTGTTTCTCGTCTAGAAGACGCAATTCGTAGTCCATTTACCATCTCTTGACTCTTACACACTTCCTATCGCCTCTTCTGCAATGTTCCATGAGCCTTAGAAGGAGTGGCATAAACATCTTGTTTAGTATTGAGCACTCAACCATCGCTTGCTCTCATCATCCTGGGCATTCATGAGTCTCTTCATTCACAATTGTTCACAACCGTCAGTCCTGGTTGAGTAGGGCTGAGAGCAAACCACTGTTCACAGCTATCAATCCTGGTTGAGTAGGGCTGAGAGCAGCTTTACAGCAACAGATCCTTGAAGACACTTTGCTGAGTGAAAGAAACCAGATACAAAAGAGCACATGACCTGTGACTCCATTCTTATGAATTTATTGAACAAAAAGAGTTAGTTCTTGGAAGAGAAGCACGGGATTATCTGCTTCTTCTGGAACAAAAAAGATTTGGAAGGGACATGGTGATTAGATGGCAAAAGTGTTCTGTGAATGGAGTTCTGATCCCATGGGTGGGTGAAATTTGTGCAAACTTGCTGAATGGTATACTTTAATTGGGACGTTTCTGTGTACGAAATTTTCCACCAAAAAGCTAAAAATCAGCATGAAATTGTAATCAATAAACTGCATGTAGAAATAGTTGAGAAAGCTAAGTATCACTGTCTACAATGTACTTTAAATACATAGTGACAAAAGATGGGTTGATGGTGAACAATGGGATTCGTAGATGGATTGACAGCCAATAAAGCAAATGTCATAAAAATGTTAATGGTGAAATAGGGCTCGTGTGGGTGTGTTTTTAAAACTTTCAAAGCTTCTGTAGTTTAATTTTTTATATGTAAGATTGACTCAAGCAGAACACATGTGGGAAGTTTAAAATACCTCCTGGTTTATGTTCCTTGTTAGTAGTTCAGTTTCCTCTATGCTTTTCCCTCACTGTGGCTTCAGGACCCTGATTGGGTGAAGGCAAGGAGAAGGATGAAAAAGGCCGGGAAGGCTGATGGCTGTGGAGTGTGTCTGTCAGTGCTCTCCCAGAGAGGCAGTAGCAGTGGAAGATAGACACTACAGTGGCCAGTCTTTGTTGTCAGTTTAACTAAGTCCCAACCAAGGAGACTGAGATAGACCACTGAGTGTATCTATAAGGGGCACCCAGAGAGGATTCATCTGTTTGCAGGGGAAGACCCACTCTGAATGTAGGCAGTGAAGCATCATGGGTGGGGCTCCAGGATACAGCACGATGGCAAAGGGAGAGGATGAGCTAAAGGAGAGCATCTCTTGCTCTACTTCCTGGCCAGCATCCACACAGCTCTGCCTTGCCACACCTTCCCTGTACCTCTGTCCTGCCAAGCCTTCCCTGCCACACCTTCCCGGCCATGAGAGACTAAGCCCCCTGAAGTCAAGCATCAAGATAAAGTTTTCCTCCCTAGCACTGTATTCTCAGGTGTTTGGGTCACAGTGAACTCAAAGCTGATATGCACAACAGACATTGGGCCTGTGTGATCATTGGGGCTACCTAGGAAAGTCCAGAATCCACCAGGCAGGGACCGTTGTCTGTGAGTGGGCTTTCTTCTTCCACTGGGAAAATTCCGTTTTGTCTACCCAGATCATCTGGGAGACCCAACTGACAGCCTTTGATCTCACTACAGAATACCTTAACAGGAACTGGGGACATTGCTCAGTTGGGAAATTGCTTGATTAGCACACATCTGTCATCTCTTGGCTCTTAAACTGAGATGCAGGCAGAGACAGGAAGAGCTCCCAGAAGCCCTGATAGGCCAGTTAGCCTGGCATATCCAGCCACAAGCAACAAGAACGAAGAGGAAAGTGAGGACCAATGACGTGGAAAGTTGTCCCCTGACCTACACACATGTGTCCACTAGCAGCACTCACGCACACGAATGTACACACAGAAAACTTTGAAAAGATTTCTGCAGCGTGCTGTGAAGCAAGGCCATGCACGCGGCTTTCTAGTCTGAGAGTCTTCTCAAGCTACTAAGAAAACAGGCGCACGCAGAACAATAAAGTGACCTCTCAGTCTCCCAGGAAGAATGCTGCAAGAATGTGCAATTAACTGTTGGAACTTACATTTGGGATGGGGTTTAAGTAACTATTGCCAATTTTTCAAATAAACTGAGAAGCGGATTTTATTGCCTTTGAACATGAAAAGGAAACCAAGGGCCTCCTAGCTCGTTACTGCTTCTTGTGGTTTTGTGCCTGTGGGATTGCCGAGACCAAACTTCAGCAGAGGCCCGTGAGATCCAAATTGCTTTCTACATTAAGCAGCAGGAAACCTCGAGTACCTAGCTTGTCTCAAATGTGGTTAATAAGAACCATATGCAAGAATTTGGCCAAACTTTCCTTTTCTAGAGGTCTGGTAATCATTTATGAATTTGCTCAATGAGCTAAAAATATAATTTATATGCATATTTTATACATTAATACCTTTGGTAGATGAGTGTGTTCTGCCTGAGATAGACCCTGTGTGGTGAAAATAAATCTGCAAATGCTAACGTGGGATACAGGAAACAACTCTGTATTCTTCAAGAATGAATGAAGCCCTCTTGGCTAGTGGCAGATTCAAGCCTGGCCTCTGGGGACCTCCTCTTCATCCTCCATGGGTCTAGGGCCTTGTCCCCAACAGAACATCCCATAGGCTCTGCTATTTGCGTGGTCTCTTCCCAGTCAGGCACAGGCTAAGGGTAGCCAGTATCCACCTCCCAAGTGTGGGAGGGCCCTGCGTATCCCTCCCTGGTCTGGGAAACCTGTCTGTCCTGGTGAGCCAGCAGACTACCTCCACAACAAATGCAGTATATGACACACAGTGTGCACACAGAAAACTGAAGACTTACACCAACCATGTATCACAGTTATACATACCACCACAGACACCAATCATTCACCCCACCACAAGTACACACACTACAAACACTGCATGCCATGCCATACACACTACATACCATATATTATATACATTATGCTCACACACCACACACCACCAGAGGTATACACAGCTACAAACATGGCACAACACACACAACATACTGTATATACTATAGACTGCACTTATAGATACCCAACATACCAATATTTACACATCACAGACACACACACCACATTATCTACAGACAAAACATCACCCACACACATCCACACTATACTACATTGCACATACACATACAATTCCCATGTATTTACACTATACCACATACATATCACTCATATATCATATGCATGTATACCCATATTGCAACACATGCACGCGCACACACACACACACACAGGGACACACGGACACACTATACACCACACACAGACACAACACCATATGCACTAGAAAGTTCAACTCGCATCTTTCTTGAGAATGACCAGAAGCAAGACCTTTCAGAGACTGAAGAATATATGCCAGAAGTTCAAAGCAAAAATTAGATTTCAATAAATTGCCCACCCATGCTATTAGCTTTTCCCTCCTGCACTGCAACCTGCTCCTTCAGTTTATACCAGCAAACCCAGCCGCTAATCCTACTGCCGCAGTAAGTGTGGGTTAAGCTCCCAGGTTTTCACGTTAGTTCCCTTCAGACTTATGATGAATGCTAACTGCAACGCGCAGGGAAGATGCTCTGTCCTGAGCCTGGCACCAGTGTAAGCTCAGGAAATGTGGAGCTTGGTAAACAGCCACACAGCCCGGCACTGAGTAGACCCCCCCCCCCCTGCCCCTAGTGCCTGAAAACTGGTGAGAAATGTTCCAGGCAAGTGGATTTTGTTAACAATCATCTTGAAAGCTAAGGACAAGTCACAAAAGAAATGCAAGGGGCGATTATGATCAGAGAACAGAAACCAAGAGCCCAGAATGCTTTCTTCAGAGAGTGACAGGAACGTAGAAGGCTTTCTGGAGCCTGTGCTGACCCGGTAGGGGGGAAGTTGGAACGTAAACTGCACCAACCTTTTAGATGTAATCTTGAAGTGATGTGCTTCTGGGAATCTTTAGTTTAGAAATATTTTCCCAGGATTTCAAAGCAATGGACAGCAAGCAAAAGTACAGAGACAGAGGCCTGGGGAGATGGTCAGATGGGTAAAATGCTTGTCACTCAAGTGTGAGGACCAGGGTATGTATGCAAGGGCACGCAGTAGAGAAATTGCTGACACGACAACTCCATTAGGAGGAAGGTTTTTTTGTGGATAAAAGACAGAAAATATCCAGAGGCATCTGGAAGACTCCAGAGTGGAGAGGAGAAACAGATGAGACGCGGCCAGGACTAGGGAAGTGGGAGAGCAGGAGCGAGCAATGGGAATAACAAGCGACAGAGAATAGAGAGAGGCAGAGAATACACAGCAGCAAGACAGCGGGAGAGCAGAGAGAGAGTGAGCCAGAGCAGCACAGGGGAACAAATCATGTAGCTTATAAGGAGGATGAGTGGGGGAGGGGGAGGGGAGGGACTCCTTTGGGGGATGGAAAATCCATTTCTCATGTTCATAAGGAATGCTGGCTTTTATCTGACCTCCAGAAGTCCTTCAATAGTCCAGTTTGAGCTCTTTTTTTTTTTTTAGACATATAGAGGACTGGAGACCTAACAGAGTTCATGGTATATGGTGGGAACTCTGCACATGAGTTTCTGACTCATGTTTCCCTATCTTTGGCTGTTCTTGTGTGTGTGTGTGTGTGTGTGTGTGTGTGTGTGTGTGTGTGTGTGTGTGTGCAGAATGACTGAGCCATTGTTGAGAGAGTTCTTGTGGATGGAAGGGAGCTGTTTCCATATTGTTGTACATATAGGTATGTATGTGTGGCATGCATGCATGTTTGCACGTGAGGAAGTGTGCTTGTGCACATGAATGTCCAAGGCTGACACTGGAAGTCTCTCTCTGACCCCCACCATGGTAGAAGTCTCAGTTCTTGCACTCCCAAAAGAGAAGAATCCACAATGGGGCACTCATAAAGCAAGCAAAGAATCCAAGTTTATTCTATCACCCAGGAGTGAAAACTAAGTATGCCTCACAGTGCAATGGGTATGGGCTGCCTCTAGTTAATCTGAACCTCCCGTGTGGTCTGAAATGCCTGCTCTCCTAGAAAGGTGGAGGCTGTCTTTAGGAGACATTCTTACCAACAATACAGTCTATTGTAACAGTATGTAACAAAATGTAACAATATGTGTACAGGCATAGCTGCTGACCACAGGGCGGCAGACTGAGAAAAGCAGGTGCTACAGCCTTGAAGGAATCCAACTGTGCCTCCTTGAGGTCCCTCCTCTCTCTTTAGGGATAGCAAAACAAAGAACTAACCTAGGCTCTGGCCAGAATCTCTCTCCCTCCCCCTTGCAGCTGAGCGGTCCAGCCCAGCCCCCTGATGGCCAGACCCAAGGCAACTTTGAATAATGACTTTACTTTCTTACCTAGTGCCCTCCTACCTAGCACATGGGTATGGAACCACCCTTGGAAATCTTGGAAACCATTGAGAACAAGAAATCCCTTTGTTCTGGGACACTGGTGGCTTTCTCTTGCCAGCTATGGTGTGAGGCTCTAATTCTGAGGGATGGTTCATCCCATCGCTTTCTACTGGGTCTGTGAAAGCTTTCTAATTTATTTTGCAATGAAATTTTATTTATTTTGAGGTGTGTGTTTATGTGCTCAAACACAAGCCAGAAGGAGACATTGCAAGGTCTCTCTGTCACTGAGATGGAAGTTCGCTGTCTCCACCTGTTCCCTCAGTCCTGGGCTTACAGGAACAAGCACAGCTTTTTACATGGGTGCCGGGTATTTGAACTTAGGTCTTCATGCTTGCTCAGCAAGTGCCCTTAGCCACTAAGTCATTTCCCAATCTAACACACACACAGTTGATGGAGCGATGGTGTCTTGTTCGTGTTTCTCTGGATGAGGCTCCTGGGAGCTGGCTGGTCCTGCTGAAACCAGCTTTATTGTTTTTCTCAGAGTCCTGCCTTGCCTCCTGCGGGGTCAGCTTGGCTATAAGCTCTCCCACTGACCTTCCCCAGGATTCCTGCCCTCTCTGTTTTAACCCTGGCATTCATGTTAACTCTAGCATTCTCTTTCACCTTTAACACTGTCACCTTAGTGCCTGACATGAAGGCTACCCAAGACCTACACCACTGTGCTCTGTCCTCAGAAAAGCCTCCTTTCTGGTATGAAATGCTACACTGTCCTTTGGTCTGAATGTGGCAGAGTGAGACACTGACCTCACCGGTGTGACATTCTGCCCTGTCTACCCACTAGTTCTGAGAGAAAAGTGAGCCTTCACGGCACCAGAAACGGCTACAAGCAGTTCTTCTTGTGAACTGTAATTTTGGCACCAAAACCCAGTCTGGAGGCAGTCACTAAGTCCCTGGAGTACATGGTAAAATAGCTTATTGTCTCCAAGCCTGAAAATGTTCCCAAGGTGATTCATGTAGAGACTCCATATTAGGTTTTGTTCTTGTCTGGTCTCTGTTGTTGTGATAAGCACCGTGACCAAAATCAACCTGGTAAGGAAAGGGTTGGTTTGGGTTTACACTTCCAGGTCAGCTCATCACAGAAACAAGTCAGGGCAGGAAGTCAAGGCTGGAGCCCGGAAGCCAGAACGGAAGCAGAAGCCATGGAGGGATGCCACCTCCTGCCTCTCTTTTGTATCTACCCCACCCAAAACCACCTGTCCGGGGGTGGCACTGCCCACAGCCACTTCTCAGGTGACTCTAGTTTGTGTCAAGCTGACAAAAATTAATCCAGTAGTTAATTTCTCATTGCTGTGACCTGTGTGTTTGTGACCACGACCAGAAAGAGGTTAGTTAGGCTGATGTCACCTCCCACACTGGATCAGGGTCACATTTCCAAACACTGACTGTTTTCAGAGCGGGGCCGATGTACCAGCTAATATTGATTATCAACTTGACAGGGCCTAGAATCACCAGGAGACCAGCAGTGTGGGGGAGAGCTTCTAGATGAAGTTAACTGAGGTAGGGAGACTGGCCCTAAATCTGGACTTTACTGTCCCATGGGCTGGTGACCTGGCCAGCCTAAAAAGGTGGCAACTGGATAGCATTCATTGCTGTCTGGTTCCTGATTGAGGATGCCTGTGATCCAATGCTTCAGGCTCCTACTGCCATGCCTTCTATGGTGGACTAAATCTACCCTTGAACTTTGAGCTGTAATAAACCCTTTCTTACTTAAGGTGCCTTTGTCAGAGCGCGCGCGCGCGCGCGCACACACACACACACACACACACACACACACACACTACCAACTTTTCTCTAAGCTTAAATCTATCTTGTTACTGTAGCCACTGCTACTCTCATAGACATACATAATGGTTCTCTCACTCTGGCCTCTGGCACATGTCTCCAGTGCTTGTATTTGTTGTTGTTTTTGAGACAGGGTTTCTCTGTGTAACCCTGGGTGTCCTGGAACTTGCTTTGTAGACCAGGCTGGCCTCAAACAGATCCGCTTGCTAGCCTCTGCTTCCCCAGGGCTGGGATTAAAGGCGTGTGCCTCTATGCCAGCTCCATGCTTGTATTTACAGCAGTTTTCTAAGCAGGAAGAATGAGCTATCAGAAGGGCTCAGCCAAGGTTACCTTCTTCCCTTGATCCTAGACCCACAGCCATCTGAGGCTAAGAGGGCTCTGCACACTGACTGTTTTTGTTTTGTTTTGCTTTTTCAACCAAACCCCAAATTTTTATATCCATCTTCACCTACCCTATCAAAATGAAAGCACTGGGGCTTACACCCTAGTGGCAAAACATGGCAATTCAAATAAAAACATCGACAAAGAGAAGGTCGAATGATTCTTTTTATTTAACATAATTTCTTTATTGACTCTTTGGGAGTTTCACATCATGCACCCCGGTTCTGCTCACCTCCCAGTCCCCCTATGTCTACTCCTTACCCTCAAAGAAAATTTTTTAAAAAAATCATATCAAAACAAAACAAACAAAAACTAAAAAACAACAACAAAAAAACCCTCTTCACTCCTCATCTTTCCTCCCTCTCTAACACCTCTTCGTTTATCCTAGTGGCATTGGGAGCTGCAGTGTGTCAGATAGTATTCCCTTTTGTTCAGTCAACTTTGTTTGCAAATATTCATTGCAATAAGTCATTGGTTTGGTTCAAGGTCTCTGAGTACTGGTACACCATCATCACTGGGTCCTCACTAAAACTCCTGTCAGATTCCCAGTGGCTGCCCTGAGTCATGGAGATCCTGTGGGTATCGTACAACAGGACCGGTCCCTTCACCAGCTCCAGCAGGTCCTACATGGGCTAGATGTTAGGGCGGGCCAACCCAAGGCCCAATTGTGAGCCTGGGTGGTAGCTGAGCTGGGCAGTCTAGGCCACTGGGGTGAGAGGCGAAGCCAACTTTACTCCCTTGCCATCAGGGCCAGTTATCCCTCCACCTCTGGTGAGGGATGGGGTCATCTCTCCAGAGTGCAGGGGTCAGGTCTTCCATGAGGGTCAGGGCCAGCTACAATGTCCAGCAAGGAGCAGGACCAGGTCTCTCAGGGCAAGTGAAGGGCGGGGGCTGGCTCAACATGGCTCTGATTTCATCAACCTGGTTCCTACAGCCCCCTGTGGTAACATGGATGAAAGACATCAACACAGACCCCCAGCTGCAGCAGGACCACAGACCCAGACATGGCTCTCAGTAGCAGCTCTGGCCCAGACAGCAATATGGCTCCAGGTGGCAGCACAGGTCACTCAGATCAGGATGGTTCTGGGGCTCCCAGATGCCAACAAGGCCGCAGGTTGCAGCCCAGACCCTGGGCTTCCTTTGGTGGCAACATGGGCCTTGGACTTCAACGAAGACCATGGCTGCGACAGGACCATGGACCCAGACATGGTCCTCAGTGGCAGCTGGGTTTGGATGTCACCACTGCCCCCAGTGACAGGGCAGGGTACCCAGATCAGTATGTCTCCACTGTCAGCATGGCCTTCAGACACCAATAGGACCCTAGGCGGAGGCATCCACATGGCCTTCAGTGATAACAGGAGCCTTGGACATCAACACAGACCCAGACATGGGACTCAGCTGCAGCTCTAGCCTAGATGTCATGGCAACAGGAGCCACAGACATCAACTCAGACCCCAGGTGCTTTCGGGCCACACCCTCCATAGCAGCCCAAGCCCCGGGTGGTAGCATAGACCAGTCAAATGAATTTCAATTTAGTTATACCACAGCCTATTAGACATACATCGAAAAGAATGAGTGATGGGGAAAATGGATGAAATTTATATTGATGAATCAGGGAGAATTCTGTAAGACCAAACAGAAATATCCTATATCTTATTATCCTTTTTTTTTTTAAGAGCAAAGAAGAGTTCCTTATATGAACATACCCATGCAGGTAACACACCCACGAGATGCCTACAGGACGTGGGCAGGGCTGAAGGGGGGGGGAGATTACAAGAAAAAACTGAAAACTTGTTTTTTTATTATTTTACATTTCTTTTTATATTTATTTCATGTATAAATCTGTGTCTGCCTGCATGTATGTATGTGAACCATATGTATGCCTGATGCTGGCGAAGGTCAGAAGAGGGCATCAGATCCCCCAGACTGGACTTACAGACAGTTGTGAACCATCACTTTGGTACTGGGACTTAAACTCAGGTCCTCTTCAAGAGAAACAAGTGCTCTTAACCACTGAGCTGTCAAGTCCCCGAAAACAGAGCTTTTGACAAGCAGCATTCCAGCTGGAAAGATGACTCACTCGGAAAAGTGCTCGCTGTACAAGCCTGAGACCCGAGTTTAGATTCCCAGAAGCTACAGAAAAAGCTGGGACTGATGGCATGCTGGCATGCTCAGTGACCAGGGGAGGCAGGGTCAAGACCAACCCTAGGGCCCACTGGCCAACCAGTCTAGCTGAATTGCAGGGTCAGTGAGAGACCCTGTCTCAAAAAACAGAGCAATTAAGGAAGACACCTCTGACCTACACACACATTCATGAAAAGAGCCATAAGACACTGGTTTTTAAAAAATGTGTGTTTGTGTGTACACCAGGGAAATTCTGGACAACATTCTTTTTCTCCTCTCTTACATCAGGCTTACAAGACCTTGGCAAATTCCTACTTGTTTTGATTGTTCAGAAAATGCCCTGTCTCCAAAATGGAGACAGAAATTGCCAGATATAATTTCATAAATGGACTTCTAGTGGTAAGAAAACAACCTTTTCCATCCAAACCCCCAATTGCCACTTGGATCTCTATAAGGCTCTCTGGTTTTTCTTTCTAGCTTGTGACTCCCCCTCCCCCCCAGGGAAACAGATCTATATGCGTTTAACACTGGCACTCTTCCTGCTGAGAAAAAAATACTGCTGCATAGAAAATCGTCTCCAGGAAATTAAAAATCAATACACTCTGAAAACAGAACTCAGATGGAAACAAGAAGGGGTGACCTATGTGTAGAGAGAAATGACAGTGCTCCATGGGTAAAGCACTTGTCCTGCAAGCAAGAGGACCTGAGTTCAGATCCCCAGCATACGTGTGTGTGCACGCACATGTGTGCATGTGTGTGTGTGTGCCAGCAAGCCCCAAGTACCCTCCTGCGTCTGCCTGCTAGTACTCCCCAGTGATAGTGTGGAGTTGTAGGCCCATACCACAGTACCTACAGGGATGCTTGGGATTCAAAAACAGATCCCTGTGCCCGTGAAGCAGACACTTTGCCCACTTAGTCATCAATCCCTGCCATGTTTTTATTAATACTTAAGAATTTCATGCACGCAATCAATGTATTTTGATCACATTTACTTTCCACTCCTCCCCCTAAGTCCTCCCAGATCCATCTACGCACTCTACCCCTCCCAACTCCATGGCATTTTTCTTAAAATAGCTCCCTCCCCCCCCATCCTATTTATGCTAACCATTTATACTCACAGGCATGGGACCATTCACTGGAGTGTGGTCAATGTACCAGGACCACATTTCTGAAAAGAAGTGATTATGCCTCCCCCAGAAGTCATCAACTGTTAAAGGTCCTCAGTTAGAAGTGAGGATTCATGAGCCCAGCCCCTCCGCACTGGGATATCGACTGGCTTGATCTTGTACAGGTCTTGCCCAACCACAGCTGCTGTGTGTTCATGAGTGCTGTGGTTGTTTCCAGAAGGCACTGTTCTGCCCGTTTTCCCAAACCTCTGACTGCTAAACTCTTTCTGCCCCCTTTTCTGTGATGCCCCCTAGGTCTTGAGGAGGAGATGTGATGCACATCCCCCATGAGCACTCCACAGACACCTACTCTGCGCTCTGACTAGTTGTGAGCTTCCAAATTAACCACCATCCACTGCACAAAGAAACTTCTCCTGTGAGGTCTGAGAGCTGCACTAAATTATGAACAGAAAGATATAAATCCAGAGGGCAGTTTGATATTATGTCCATTTAGGAGAGTAATAGCAGTAGGTTCACCTCTGGGGCCTGTGAGCTCCACAAGAATGGTTCATGGCCAGATCTGTAGCGCCAGGCTCGTGTTTCCTCCCGCAGCCTTAAAGCCAAGCAGAAAGCAGTTGTCTACTCCGGTAACATTCATGCCACTATTGCACCCATGAGCATACCTTGCCGTGCTGGCCATTATCGTAGCTCACAGGGTCCACAACTGGATGAGACTGTTGATTTCTCTCCCTCATCAGCCTATACAACACCTGCTGCTATCACAAAAGCTCCCCAGCGGGGAAGAAGCTTCAAGGTCTTCCTTGCCATATCTTAAAGAGAGTAAATATGTTCTGTTTTTATCAATGATCTCAACTTGGAAAAAAATTTAATAGCTTCTGATAATATGTTTTGTTTTAATGTAAGAATTATTGCTGGCATTGCGCCTACCTTTTCCGTGAAGACATGATCCTTGAAGGATGGTTTGCTTGTCTGGCCTAGATCCAGAGTCACGACCAGCAAAGCTGGCCAATGGATGGTCTCCAAAGAAGCTGGCTTCTCGGCTGGTCCTGATTCCTCCCGGCCCCTATTCCTTGAGTTATTTGGGAAATATTTGATTCCTATGTCTCTATTCTATAAAATAACACTGGAGAGCCTGGGGATATGGCTCAGTCGGTAAAATGCTCACCACACAAACATAAAGACTGGAGTTTGAACCCCAACACCCACATAGAAAACCATGGGGGCCAGAGAGATAGCTCAGCAGTTAGAAGCAATTATTGTGCAATTATAAGGGCACAAGTTTGAATCCCAGGAGCCAAGAAACCATCCAGCATCCTGCTTACACTTCACACAACAGCTTCAAAAGAAGCAGAACAGGGGAGTCACTGGTGCTGGCCAGCTTTGAGTCTATCCAAGAACACCTGAGTCCCAGGTTCAGGAGAAACCCTGTCTCCTGATGGAAGAGCATGCCTGACACCCATTCTGTCCTGCACACCTGCACAGGTATGACATGTACACACACACACACACACACACACACACACACACACACACACACACACACGGAGGAGAGAGATGCATATATAAATAAATCTCTTTAGAAAGCTAGGCATGACGAGACACACCTGTAATCCCAGCGTGGGAAGATACAGACAGGAGGACCTCAGGGGTACACTGGCCAACCAATCCAGCCAATCAGTGAGATCCATGAATGACTTTGTCTCATAAATAAAGTTGAGAGCAACAGAGGAAGACTCACACACACACACACACACACACAGAGAGAGAGAGAGAGAGAGAGAGAGAGAGAGAGAGAGAGAGAGAGAGAGAGAGAGAGAGAGAGAGAGAGATGGAAACAGAGAGAGACTAGAATTTCCATGGAAATTTCAGAAGTAGCCAGTGTTGGTGATCCATGTGTTGCTTATTGCCATGGCATCTAGGGAACCTAAAACTGGGACCGTGAGGTCTCTGATGGCTCACTTCCTCTCTACACCACTTCTTGATGTACAGTTACTGCCCCGAAGTCAGCCAAGGGCCAGCAGGGGTGGACTCTCCTCTGCAGTTTGTGCAGCCTGGGACAGAATGCTCACAGCCACTCTACATGGATGAGTCAGCTCTTTATCAGCTGTCAGGGTGACTCCCCAGTTAGAGGCAGACAGGGTCATGGGAACTAAAGAGATAAAGGTGGAACTGAGCTCAGGTCCTCTCCAAGGCTACTGACTAAAGGCTTTCATCGAGACATCACATTAAATTTCTATTCCTATTCTCTCCTGGGCTGGGATGTGGCTCATTGGTACAGAACGTGCCTGTCTCATAGCATGTACGAGACATTGGGTTTAAGCCCCAACACCACAAAATAATCCAGATTGATGGACAGTCTTCACGAGTGAACTGAAAGCCTTGTTCTCCTTTTTTAAAATGTAGCATATTCTAAGTACCCAGAATTTCGTGTGTGTGTGTGTGTGTGTGTGTGTGTGTGTGTGTGTCTGTGTGTCTGTGTGTGTGTATGTTCATGTGCATGGACTGTGAGGGTGCACATGTGTGTGCTGGTGCATTTAGAGGCCAGAGGTCAACCTTAAGTGTCATTCTTCAGGTGACATCCACTTTGAGTCACGATGTCTCGCTGTACTGGAACTCACCAAGTAGACTAAGTTGACTGGCCAATGACCAAGCCCCCAAGCCTGGGGTTACAAGTAAGTACTATGACACTCAGCTTTTTGGTATGGATTCTGGGTATCAAACTCAGGTCTGCAGGCTTGCACAGCAAGCTCTTTATTGGCTGAGCTGTCACCCCCGATTCCAGAACTTACATTCTTATTTATAAAAATTTAAATGTGTGCTTTATAGGATCCTCCTCTAGCCTTCCCCAGATGAGGAACAGGCACAGAGGACAGACCAACTTACAACCCTCTCATCACTAGAAGAGCAAAGCTTTTGTCAGATTCAAGAAGTTGCCCTGCTGGCTAAGCCACTTCTAATTAACAGCAAGCCTGGCATTGTGGCTCCTGGGCTAGCAACACTCCTTGGGAGCTGATGGGCAAGAGAAGTCCCAGGCTTCTGTCTTTATGCTTCTCTTCATACGTACTGGACCAGAAACACTTCCGGATTCGGAAATCACTGTGAGAAAAGCCCTTGGCATGCCAGCACGAGTTCAATCCCAGCACCCACGTGAAAAATAGCAGGGTGTGTTGGCATGTGCTTGGAGACTGGTGGTCCCTAGGGGGTTTACCCGCCAGCTGACCTAGCCAAAACAGAGAGGTCAATGAGAGACCATGTCTGAGACCCAGGTGGAGGCTCCTGAGGAGCAACACTGAGGTTGGTCACAGGCCTCTGTGGACACACAAGGAGCTTGCACGTGGGTTCTCAAGGTCTGGTCCCAGCCTTCTGGCAAGATGCCCAATAGTGCCCGGGCTCAGCACCACTTTCCTTTCTTTGTGTAGGTCTGGCATACAAAGCGGCCACTCTCACCATCCTGTGGTTCCCCTTTTTTCTCCCATTCCTCTCCTTGTTTTGTAGCCCCTCGCCCCACCCCACTCTTTTCCACTCTTTTCTTTCCTTCTGTCTCTATCTGTCCTCATCCTTGCTTTGCTTTGACCCAGCCTCTAACCCCTGACTGATTTAGAAGATCACATCAGGGGAGTCCAGGAGAACAAGGCTGCTCGGTTCACATACTTTATCCGGTAGCAGGCTGCCATCTCAAGGTCATCTCAGATACTTCACAGACATTGCCTTGCGACAGGAGCTGCCAGAGAATCAATTAGCAGATAGCAGCCCAGGAACTCCAGGCTCCTCCTAGACAAGCGACTCACAGAAATTATAAAATACTAAAGTTGTTTGCATTTACAGCATGAGCTACCACTGCGTAAAGGGAGCAAAAAAGCAAACCCTAAAATTCCTGAGTGATATTTTCGAATGTCTTCAATTAAAAATATAGTTTTGTTTATTTTGTGTATTGTTTAACACACAAAGCTAGCAACCAAGTGAAGAAAAGAAACAGGTTGAGCCGGCTGTAGACGCCTATAGAGGTTCCTTCACAAAGAGAGCTACCTTTCCCAGTTTTCCTTGTAATGAGACAGAGACCCAGTGATTGAGTGCTGGCCAATGGAAAGCAACCGAAAATTATGAATTTTGAGACAAGCTCTCTCAAAACATTTCCTAGGCTCTCATTCTCAGCAGCATTGGGGTGTGGGAAGAACACTCAGCTCATGCTGTGGCAACTGGTGTCTGACTTCTGTTGTGTTAATTTGCTGCGGGAAATTTCATCGTTTGCTATTGCAAAGCAGTTTAAACTATTGACTCATGTGGTAGGAAACTCTAACCTAACTAACAGCCCCAGTAATGTTTTCATAATGAAACGTAAGTGTAAATCTTCAGGGGCCTTGATGCGGCAGTGAAAACATCGCTATCTCTGAAGCATCAATCAAGAAAAGAAAAGATACCCAAGTTAGACTTGGTTAAGATTTAAATTCCATGCATCAAGGCACATTATGAAGAAAGTGAGAAGAAAACTGAAGAATGGGAGGAAGTGCTTGTCAGTGAGATGTTTAGTAGGGTCTTGACACCTAGACTTTTGTTTACCCTTTTACCCTACTAGTTATTGGAGATAGTGGATCAGTTGAAACCCAACTGGGACTCAGAAACACATAAAGAACTCTGAAATGTGGACAATGGAAAGACAAGACATCCGGCCAAGAAACTGCCAAATAGCAACTAGGAACATGTCTCCGAAAATAAAGAGCTTGCCACTCAAGACTGAGGACAGGAGTTCGGATCCCCAATACTCATGCAAATGCTTGTCAAGTGGGTGTGGTCGCCGGTCTGTAATCCCAGCACTAAGCAGGCAGAGGCAGAAATCCCCCAGGCTCATTGAAATATTGATTATTTGTGGTGTACACTATATAAAACATTTTAAACATATTTAGCCATAAACATCTATGGTACAAACTACTAAGGAAATGGGTGTGAAAGAAAAGGCCTTATGCTGAAATGAAGCATGTGGTCACTTGCAGTCAGCAAAGACAACTGCTGTTAGAGAATAAATACGCTGTGGGACTGGGGACATGGCCCAGTTTGTAAAGTGTCTGCCACCCAACCACTGGGATCTGACTTTGGATCCCCAGAAAAAAGCTAGGTTGGAGGCGTGTACTTGTTCTTCCAGTTGGGAGAGCAGATAGGCAAAACCCAACAGCTCACAGCTCACTTCCTCACTGGCCGCACTGGTGCACTCCGAGTACAGTGATAGATTTGTCTCACAAAACAAGGTAGGGACTAGAGAGACAGCTCATTGGTTAAGACCACTGGATGCTCTTCAAGAGGACCCAGGTGCAAATTCCTAGCACTTACACGGCAGTTCAAAGCCATCTGTAACTACAATTCCAGGTGTTTAATGTCCTCTTCTGGCCTCCGTGACCATGGCATGCATATGGGACACAATCATACATTCAAGTAAAATATCCATACACATAAAATAAATTGTTGTAGTTAAAAAATAATAAGGTAGAAAGTCATTGAGGAAGACTCTCAGTATTAAGATCTGGTCTACACACACACAGAGAGAGAGAGAGAGAGAGAGAGAGAGAGGGAGGGAGGGAGGGAGGGAGGGAGGGAGGGAGGGAGGGAGGGAGGGAGGGAGGGAGGAAGGAAGGAAGGGAGAGAGAGAGAGAATAAAGATAACTGGAAAGATGTTATAAATAAAAATATTAAGCCTCCTCTCTTCAGTGATTTCTTTACCATATTTTATGAACATGTTTCATTTCTACACATGCTCTGGGCTCCACAAGCCTGCTCTCTAGAGAGCAAAGCTTTCTAAAGAGCAGTTTACACTCAACTCAGTTGTTTTAACTCTAAGTTGTTCTATTTGTCAATAAGGACTTGGGAGTCAAATGTTGGACTGAAAACCCTGCTAGGTCAGAGAAGCTGAGAGGCAACCAGCTGACCTTCCTTTTCAGCCAGAGACCGAGCAAGAGAGTCTCTCTCTAATCAGCTCAAAACAAAAAAGGCCAGCAAATCTCTAAGTCCCTTCCTACTCCAGCTGACCTTCCTTTTCAGCCAGAGACCCAGCAAGAGAGTCTCTCTCTAATCAGCTCAAAACAAAAAAGGCCAGCAAATCTCTAAGTCCCTTCCTACTCCAGCTGATCTTCCTTTTCAGCCAGAGACCCAGCAAGAGAATCTCTCTCTAATCAGCTCAAAACAAAAAAGGCCGGCAAATCTCTAAGTCCCTTCCTACTCCGTCCTGTGCATTTCTCTGTCTTATCCTCCTTACCCTGTATGGCTAGTTCTTGTTAACTAGTTGTTGGCTCTACCTACTGATCCAAGGTTAATTTTATTAACACAGTCTTAGGGTTTCACAGGGCAATTAAATATCCTACAACATTTCCCCCTTTTTGTCTAAATAAAAAGAAAAGGTTTTAACTCTAACACAGTAAAACTATACACAATAAGAACCATTATCAAGTAAGAATTATATTCACAATGTCCAGAATTTGTCACAATTAGTGAATTACATTCACAAATATATTAGTATTTGGTAAATTCAGAGAAAGTACTCTATTATCTATCCTATCTTAGTGAGTGCAAAGTTTTATATCTAAACCACTTTCTATCACAACTTTTATTACCAACCTAAAAATATCTTTTTAGACCTTAAAATAGTTTATTAGTTAAATAATTTAAGCTTTTATGTCTCTCAACCTTATAAACTTTACATCTTGTAGCAGGCTTTCTTTTCGGCCACCAACCAGCTCCCAAATTATGACATAGAGACTTCTTATTAGTTATGAAAGCTCAGCCTTATCTTATGCTTGTACCACTAGCTCTTATAACTTAATCTGTTGCTTTTTTTTTAATCTATATTTTGCCTCAGTGCAGTGCTTTTGACCTTTTTTTCAGTCTGTATGTCCTACTCCATGGCTGGCTGGCTAGCTGGCAGCTGCCTGGCTGGCCACAGGTCTTCTTCTCCTTCTCCCTTGTTCTCTTCTCTCTTTTCTTCTCCCTGGCCTAGATTCCTCCTCCTGCTTATTCTCTGTACCTGCCAGCCCCACCCGTCCCTCTACTGCCTAGGTGTTGGCCATTTCGTTTTTATTAGACCAACCAGTTACCTTGAGCAGGCAAGGTAAAACAACAACACATCTTTACATAATTAATCAAATGCAACATAATCAAATGTAGCATGTCTCTGCATCATTAAACAGATACAGCATAAACAAATATAACACACCTCTGCATAGTTAAAGTAATACTCCTCAACATAAACAAAAGTAGCACATCTTTGCCTAGTTGGAGTAATATTCCGCAGCATTTCCCCCCTTTTTGTCTAAATAAAAAGAACATAGTACGACTATATACAGTAAGAACAATTATCAGGTAATAATTGAATTTACAATATCCAGTCCATTTGTATTTGGCAAGTTTAGAGAAAATACTCCATTATCTATCCTATCTCAATGACTCCAAAGTTTTGCATCTAATTTACCCTCTATCACAACTAAGGAAAACTATATAACTTTAAATTCCTAGTCTTAAACCTCATCAAATACCCCAGAAAGATAGAAAATTGCCTGAGTAAACTGGAAGTGCAGTGAAAGCCACTTCCAAAACGACAGAAGTGACAGACATCTGGCTGCCCAGAGTGTCACCCAAGGTTCCCCTGCAACTTCATGGCAGGTCCCCGTCATCTTTTTGAAGACCTCAAAATTCTCTATTAGGAATGGCCATGTTCACTGCAGAAAACTCAAACATTTTAAATGCTACATACAGCAGATCTTGGAGATGTTAAAGGACCATGATCTATTAAGTATATCCAGGGTACACACACTTAGTTCCTAATTACCTGCTTCAGAATCAAACCCTAAATCAATACAAGAAGCTTATTTCCATAATTATTTAGTACTCAGTAAGACTACTAGTATCCCCAAATGGACTTTGGGTGCCCATCCCACAATGAGAGATGCTCTCACCCTGGTCTCTTGGGGGAAGGTCTAGGTCCCGCCCTGGATGAAATGACAGGCTATGGCTTGATTTGTTTTTATATTCCCCTAATGGCCATGACTCCTAAGAAACATGAAATTATACAATCAGCCTTTTCATAAATTAAAGTAGTTTCCCATTTAAATCCTGTTTCTATGGTATGGTGCACATACATTAATTTTCCAAACTCTGCAAAAACAAAACATATCCATTTGCCAAATTTCGTTTCTTTGAGTATCTTTTGGGTTACTTCCTATAGATAATGGAACTTGGTTATACAAAGGACAATTAGGACATTTCATTGGCTTGTTATCAAATAACAGAATTTTTTTCTTCAAACCTTTGCTATTAATATGGTGTTTTTTAAATTAAATTCTGAAGTTTCTAGCACATTTCCTACCAATATATGATCAATTTCATAATTGCTTTGTATTTGAAAGACTGATAGAACCTTATTGGATCTGATGTTTGTTAGAAACAAATGATGTTTTTTATTTATGATTACTTGCTGCAGTTGAATAAATAACAAAATTAATTCTGAATTATCAGGAATAAGTTCAGAGGTTTCAGTATGTTTACTAAAAACAATCCGGTGCCTGTAAGAAATGTTTACCGGAGCAATAAGTTCTTGATAAGAGCTCGCTCACAGGAACATCCTGACTTTGATCTTTCCAATGGCTAACCACCTCTTCCTGACCATCCCCTCCCCCTGCCTCCGACTCTGGTGTCAGGGGCATATAACCAGCCAGGGTAAGAATAAAGGGGGCCTTCTTGAAGCTTTGTTTGTACCACCAACTGGTTTCTGTGTCATCAATCCTGACACCCTCCGCAGATTCTCGGCCAGACTGTGCAGGGAGCGTGGCAGAGATGTTCCTTTGCCTGTAATTTTTCTGATGTTAAAAGTCATTGTTCCACCCACCCAGGTTTGTTCATTGTGGTAGTTTGCATGTAATTTCTGCCCATAATCTTATAAGAAATGGTGCATGGGTGTGGCTTTATTAGAGTGGGTATGCCCTTGTCAGAGGAAGTGTGTCACTGTGGGGGCGGTCTGTGAGGTTTCCTGTGCTCGGGATACTGACCAGTGTGTCAGTCAACTTCCTGTTGCCAATAAGATGTAGGATTCTCAGCTCTAACACCATGTCTACCTGGACACTGTCATAGTCCCTGGCATGATGTTAATGGACTGAGCCTCTGAACCTGTAAGCAAGCCACCACAATTCTATTGTTTTATTTATGAGAGTTGCCATGGTCATGGTGTCTCTTCACAGCAAAAGAAAATGCAAACTAAGACAGTCAGCTAATTATTTTAAAGGGAGATCTGTTGGTACCTTTGAAAGACCGGTGGATGTTGTGCCCTGTCTATGTACAACCTTAACAGTCTGTAACTGTTCTTGATCATAATTTTTTTTGCTAATTGTATTATTTTTTTATTTTCCATCTTTACATGGCCTTTTTTTGGTTTTTACATTCCAATCCCAGTTCCCCTCCCTCCTCTCCTACCACTCCCCCCCTTCCATTTGCTCCTTGTAGAGGCTAAGGCCTCCTCCAGGAAGTCTATTCAGTCTGTCTAATTATCTCATTGAGGCAGGACCAAGGCGCCTCTTCACCCCTCATTCCCCTGTGTCTAGGCTGGGAAAGGTATCTGTCCATATAGAATGGGCTCCACTAAGTCAGTTTATGCATTAGTGTTAGATCTTGGACCCACTTCCAGTGGCCTTGTTTATTGTCCCAGTCACACCATTGTCACCTATACTAAGGGAGTCTAGTTCAGTCTTATGCCGGTTCCCCATTTGTTGGACCTGAGTCAGTGATCTCTCACTAGCTCAAGTTAGCTGATTCTGTGGGTTTCCCCATCACGGTCTTGACTCCTTTGTTCATATTATCATTCCTCCCTCACTTTGATTGTACTTCAGGAGCTTGGCCCAATTTTTAGTTGTGAATTTCTGCATCTGCTTCCATCTATTTCTGGAGGAGGGTTCTAGCTTCTCTGGGGTTGTGGATTGCCAGCTGGCAATCCTTTCCTTTTGTCTGGTACCCACTTATGAGTGAATACATACTGTATTTGTCTTTCTGGTTTTGGGTTACCTCACTCAGGATTTTTTTTTCTAGTTCTGTCCATTTGCCTGCGAATTTAGGATATCATTGTTTCTTACTGCTGAGTAGTATCCCATTGTGTAAAAATACCACGTTTTCTTTATCCATTCTTCAGTTGAGGAGCATCAAGGTTGTTTCCAAGATCTGGCTATTACAAATAATGTTGTTATGAACATAGTTGAGCAAATGTCCTTGCCTTGTGGTGTGAATGTACCTCCTTTGGGTATATGCCCAACAGTGATATTGAATTATGGTTTTGAATTATGTTGATCCCTAATTTTCTGAGAAATCACCATACTGATTTCCACAGTAGCTATACAAGTTTGCACTCCCATCAGCAATGGAGTAGTGTTCCCCTTTCTCCACATCCTCTTCAGCATAAGCTGTCAGTGCTGTTTTTTATCTTAGCCATTCTCATTGGTGTAAGATGAAATCTCAGATTGATAATACCTTTTAATAATTCTCTCAGAAGCATTATTTATTTTATGGCTTGTTTCTGAGGCTGGAGGAATGTTATCTGTGTTTTCTGTTGCTGTAACAAATTACGTTCCCCATAAACTCATTGCTATGTCAGCCACATATGGTTTTAATTTTCCTATCTGTCCTTCTGATCCTATACACTTGACCCACTTTGTACTTTGTTTTGCCTGAGATAAAATTCCAATTCCTGGAAGCTGAATATTTACCTCCTGAAGAGGTCAACCTGAATGCCAAGATTTTGGTGAAATTATGCTTACAACTGCATTTAGGTCCAGTAATCCTTCAATTATAATGTCATTTATTCATTTTTAGCTTTTGTCTTTGATCATTTACAGAAGTTTGCCAAAATACTTGTTTGATATTCTCTCCTACAACTTTTTTTTTGGTTTTTACAAGACAGGGTTTCTCTGTATTGTTTTGGAGGCTATCGGTCCAGCCCGGCCTCGAACTCACAGAGATCCACCTGCCTCTGCCTCCTGAGTGCTGGAATTAAAGGTATGCGACACCACCGTCCGGCTAACAACTTTTGTTTTATCTGCTGAAGCTGCTTAGTCATCCATAACAGTATGGTTTTCTATAACAGGCATTAAATCTTTTAATTTCTCTGTGGATGAGTGTCTCCAATGCTGGCAGGAAATGATCGAATCAGATTTGATACTGGAGCCTGTGAGAGGCCCCCTAAGACATTTTGCAATGGCAAAGTGTTGCCTTACCTGTCCCTTGTTGATCTTCATTCATTAATCCAATGCCAGCATTTGCTACAACTTCTGCATACAACAGAAGTCTCCAATTTTGGTTATCTCTAGAAAAAAGCATTGTTTCTAGGAACATTTTGTCTACAATCCCTTTCCAGATGACTTTGCTTACCATGATTTAGACATCTGACCTTGTGTTCTTAAAATTTTTAGAAACCATTTCTCCGATCCGATTATCATCGTAAGTGTGATATCTAATATCAGCTGTATTTCTAATCCATTTATCTATTGGTGCTGTTTTGGTCTTTAAAGTCCTTATTACTCTTTTGCATTCTGAGTTAGCACTTTCAAAAGCCAAGGATTCAATTAATATTTCTCTGACTTCTGAATTTATTACTATCCTATTTACAGTTGGAGTTAGTCTTTGCAAAAAAAAAATCAATGAAGACTTCTTTGGGACCTTGCATAAATTTAGTAAATGATTCAGACCTCTTTCCTGGTTCTTCAACTTTGTCTCAAACATTTAAGGCTGCTAAACAACATAGGACCAAAGTGTGATCATCACATCCAAACTGTCTTTGCAACTCAGCATATGGACCTTCTCCTACATCTGATCTTGGGAGACATTATTGCCTCCAACCCTATTTTGTTGTTCTATGACCCTAGTTTCCTCTTTCCACCATGTTCTCCATTGTAACTGAGGACCAACTTCCAATATTGCTGTAGCTAAATCTTTCCAGTCTTGGGGGATAATTCTGTTCTGAGTTGTCCATGAATTTAATATATGTTTCATATAGGGTGGATGCATACAATATTAAACAACTGCTTCCTTAAATCTTCTATAGGATTCCATTTAATTTCTGCATACTCTTATGGGTGCCTATTGTCTGCTTGTCATTCTTATACAGTAACTGGATAAGTTAAGGTTGGTTTTCTAATAACCTTGGGTAGTCCTTCTTCAGTTTCATCGTGCAGTGATGCAGTAGGTTCTTGTCTAAATACTTCACCCTATCCTGTCACCTATGAGCCAGCAGAGCAAGGGCTCTAAATACAACAACTTGTCTTTCTGATATGAACTTAGAAGAATATTAAGGGACACATTTGAAGGGAACTGTTATTATTTAATCTGGTGATTGCACAGAAGATATGGTCAATGTGATGTAGCTCATTGGTAAACGCTTTCTGTTACCATTCTATATTCACTTAGCATATGTGGGACTTTGGATTCTATAAATGGAGTTCTTAATTGGTCTAAGTAATAAAAACCTGGAGTCAGATATAGAAGGAAATGCTGAGAGATCAGAGAAAAGGAGCAAGCCACAGCACACCTTACCCCCTAAGCATCTCAGCCAACAAGAGAGCAAGTTTCTGTTTCTCCCTGCTTATATCCTGTTTCTGCCCAGCTGCCTCAGTTCCTGCCTGTCTGTACAGACCTCCAGACCTCTATGATTAGCTAGTGGCAAGCTCCATTCTCTGACCTTCAGACAGGCTTTGTTTGTACAAGCAAGATATCACCACAGGATTCTATCCCCAGCACTGTAAAGAAAAGATGGGTATGAATGATGGCAAGGACCTGGAATCCCAGCACTGGTGGGGCTGAGGCAGAAGGATTGTAAGTTCCAGACAAGCCTGGATTATATAGTTGTATTGGTTTAATTTTCTTTGTCATCTTGACCCAACCAACATTACTCGGGAAGGTGGCATCTTAACTGAGGGATTATCCAAATCATATTGGCCTCTGCCTTGACTTGTTGGTTGGTATGAGAGGGTCAAGCCCACTGTGGACACTGCTACTCCTGGGCAGTCGGTCCTGGGTTGTATAAAAATGCTGACTGACAACAAGCCAGAGTGAGTGAGCCAGTAAGCCACCTTCCCCCTTTGTCTCTGCAACAGGTTCTCGCCTTTAGTTCCTGGCCTGACTTCCTTCAGTAAGGAACTGTTACTTAGAAATATAAGTTGATGTGAATCTCTTCATCCCCTAAATTGCTTTTGGTCATTTTTCTCTATCACAGCCACAGACAAAAAAAAAAGATATGCTCAAATTACTAAGTCAGAAATGAATAGACCAAATAGGGGGGGAAAGTGGTGTTACAAAATAGCAACATTGAATGAATGCATGCTAACAAATTAGATAATCTATATAAAATGTACAAGCTTCTAGAGAAAAACAAACTATCAAAATTGTCTCTGGAAGAAATGAAAAATCAGTTTAGACCTACAAGGGACTAAGTCAGTTTCAGAAAACATCTAAAAAGAGAACAGACCTAGATGGCTTCATTGTTGAATTCTATAAGGTGGTTAAAAGAGAATTAATAGAAATCTGGGTCAGGAAGAGGATTCAGCAGGTAAAAAATATCTGAAAACCTGAGCCTGATATCTAGAACCCATGTAAAGAGCCAGACACATGGCACACGTCTGCATTCCCAGTATTGCTATGGTGAGATGGGAGAGTCTGGAGACAGAAAACTGGCCAGAGACTCACAGGCCAGCTAGTTTGGAGGACACAGCACAATGTTAGAAAAGAGATGAGAGAGTCTATTCCTTAAATCAAAGTGAAAGGCGAGAACTGACTCTCAAAAAGTTGTCATCTGACCTCCATGCACATGCCATGGCATGCATTTGCGTGCGCGCGCATACACACACACACACACACACACACACACACACACACACACACACACTTTTTTATTTTAAAAAGAATGAACAGAAACTTCAACCAGAACCTTGAGAGACAGAGAGAGAGAGAGAGAGAGAGAGAGAGAGAGAGCTTCCTAATTCAATAAAGTAAGAATTATCTTAAAACTAAACAGAGACAGCACAGAGAAGAAAAAAAAATCCCAGGCTTCCCTTATGAACACAAATGAAAAAGTGTTCCATAAAACAATCCTCTCTTTGCATTTTCTTGGGATGTCACATCCTCTGTGGGTACCAAAACTCACAGATGCTCAACACAAAGTAGATGATACTTCTGTATAGTTTATGTACGTCTTCACACAGACTTTAAAACATACTGATGTATAATACTAATACAAGACAACAGGTGTTTGCTTTGCAAATAGGTTGGACTACATTGTTTAGGAAGTAGTAACTAGGAGGAAGATCTATGCATTTTGTACAAGCTTGTTGTTATTAAATATTGACCTGCAGATGGTTGAACTACAGCTATGAATCCCAGCGTATGGTAAACCAACTGTACTAACAAACTCAATCCAGGAACATAGTTAAATTAAGTCATTGTCAATAATCTAAGGATAGTTCAACACACAAAGCTCAAAGTATAACACTGTATCAACATACTGAAGGAATGAACTCATCTTCAGTGTGTCACATCTGGAACTCAGTGCTCTCCAAGCCAAAGGTCATCATTTCCTTTCCATTAGAGAATCTAATAGGTTTCAGACTTTGGCTATGTTCAGCATGAGATGTGGCCCACTGATCACATGCATCTGATTCTCTTCAAAGTGCCAAAGCCTTCCTTTAATGTCCTTTTCCTGTGTCTTCATGGGTACCTTTTGAGAGGCAACCATCTGTTTACACTCTCAGTTATCCTAGTTCCCTGCAGTCATCTGAGAGGACAGCCTCAACTGAAGAACTGCCCAGACCACACTGGCCTGAGAATGGGTTTTAGGAGATTATCTTGATTGTCAATTTATGTAGGAGGGTCCAGTCCACTGCTGGCAGCACCATCCCTGGGTAAGCGGTTCTGAGTTGTGCAAGATAGCTAGCTAAGCACGAGTCATTGAACAATCCAGAAGTCAGCCAACAAGCAGAAGGCTAATATCTCAGAAATGGTTTGTGCTAGTTGACTGATCCATTCCTCCATGGTTTGTGATTCAAGATCCTGTTTAAGTCCTTGCCCTGACTTCCCGCAATAATGGACTGTGACCCAGAAGTATAAGCCAAATAAGCCCTTTCCTCCCCTATGTTGCTATTGGACAGAGGTTTTGTTGTTGTTGTTGTTGTTGTTTTTAATCTCAGAACCCTCCTTTCCTTCCAGCCAGAGTCAGGCATCGTTCTGCCCACTGAATAGGACTAATTTTTCCATTCAGTATGGTTAATATCAGACTCATCCTCTACCCCAAACCTTCTGCCTTGCTGATATTCTTTGATAGTTTTAACTACACACCTAATATTATGCAACCTGACCTAGGTATCCAAGATGTGGTCTTAGATGCCACCACTGGCCTCTCCCTCCTCAACACTCATCATGCAAATGGTCCCCAAGCCCTGTGGGTCATCCTTTTATCACTGCTCTGCCCAGTTCTTCCACTGGTTGCCTGGGCTCTCACTTGTGCCCTAAATGGATTCTCCTCTTTTGCTTCTGCAGTTAAATTTGCTCCCTTCACCATTTTGCAACTAAATGATCTTTTCTTTCTTAAATTGAAAGAGTTTTAAAAATCACCTCAGTGTGACAACTGGAGAGATTTAAATCTACACTCAACCAAAGTCATTATGCCAATTAAGGAAGGCTCTCAGGTTCCAAGAGACCAGACCTTTGTCTGCTCCTAATTAGCTATAGAATTCAAAATTCTTGGGCCTGGGCCTCTGTTCCTGTTAAGACCGGTTGAAATATCCTTCCATTTTTTGACTAGTGTTTTGTTAGCAAGATATCCATTAAAAACACTTCCTGAAGATAACTGATGGGCTGGAGGGAGAGTTAGAGTCACAGCAGTCAATCCAGAATGTATTAGTTTCCTTTCTGCTACTATGATAAAATATCCTACCCAAAGGCAACTTAGGGAAGGAAGGGTTTCTTTTGACTCATAGTTTTAGAATGATGCAGTCCACCACGATGGGGAAGGCATGGCTACAGGCAGGGAAGGAATGGTGGCAGCAGCAGGAAACTGGATGGCCATGTTTTCGTCCTCAAAGCCTACTCCTAGTAGTACTTCCTTCAGCAAGACTCCACCCCTGCAAAGTTCCACAGCTCCCCAAACAGCATCCCCAACTGAGGGCCAAGTGTTCAAATACCTGAACCTACAGGGAAATGTTTTTTATTAAAACCACCACACAGACGCTCCCTGATGTTTTGGCAAACTCCACAGTGCTGAGGCTGTTTTTTTGCCGCCGCTGAGCATGAAGAGAAAGCTGCAAAGATGCACCCTTCCTAACGCTTTTGTTTCCACTTGAACATTCCTGCTACATTTGTTGTAGAGAGGAGGTGACTTTAAATTTGCAGTCCTCCTGCCTCAGCCTCCCCAGTGCCAGGACAATAACCATGTGCCACCATCCCCAGTTTTCTCTAACGGTTCTCTTCATGAAGTTAATCGTGAGTGACAATCTTATAAAGACTGGCATTTTGCCAGGTGGACGGGGCAATGGGGGCTTTTTGGTAGAACGGAGCAGAATGTTGTCCCACATCCCTAGAAATCCAAGGTGTACCCCTTTCTCCACATCCTCTCCAAGCTGTCAACATTCTGACAGGTGTAAGATGTTATCTCAGAGTTGTTTTGATTTTCATTTCCCTGATGGCTAAGGATGTTGGGCAATTTCTTAAGCACCTTTTGGCCATTTGAGATTCCTCTGTTGAGAACTCTCTGTTTAGATCTGTACCCCATTTCTAATTGGATTATTTGGTGTTTTGGTGTCTAGTTTCTTGAGTCCTTTGTATATTTTAGAGATCAGCCCTCTGTTAGATGTGGGGTTGGTGAAGATCTTTTCTCATTCTGTAGGCTACAATTTTGTCTTGTTGACTGTGTCCTTTACCTTACAAAAGATTCTCAGTTTCATGTGGTCCCATTTATTAATTGTTAATCTCAGTGTCCGTGCGACTGGTGTTACATTCAGGAAATGGTCTTCGGTTCCAATGCATTCAAGGGTACTTCTGGCTTTCTCTTCTAAGAGGTTCAGTGTGGCTGGATTTATGTTGAGGTCTTTGAACCATTTGGACTGAAGTTTTGTGCATGCAATAGATATAAATTGATCTGCAACCTTCTACATGTCAGAATCCAGCTATGGCAAACTTGTATAACCACTTTGGAAATCAGTATGGTGGTTTCTCAGGAAAATGGCAATTAGTCTACCTCAAGTCCCAGCAATTCCACTCTTAGGCATATACCCAAAGGATGCACACTCATACCACAAGGGCATCTGTTCAACTATATTCATAGCAGCATTATTTGTAATAACTAGAACCTGGAAGCATCCTAGATGTCCTCAACTTAAGAGTGGATAGAGAAAATGTGATACATATGCCTAATGGAGTACTACTCAGCGGTGAAAAAAAAATGATATCTTGAAATTTGAAAGCAAATGGATGGAACTAGAAAAAACCATCCTGAGTGAGGTAACCCAGACACAAAAAGAAAAGCATAGTATGTACTCACTCACAAGTGGATATTAAACATAGAGGAAAGTAGTACCAGCTTACAATCCAGAACCCCAGAGAAGCTAGGAAACAAGGAGGAGCCTAAGAGACTCCTTCCCAAGATGGGGAAATAGACAAGATCTCCTGAGTAAATTGGGAGTATGGGGGGGGGGAGGTGAGAAAGAGAGAGAAGGGAAGGGGAGAGGAAGAAGTAAATCAGGGATCAGGAAAGTCAAGTTGGGAGAAGGATAGAGAAGGAGAGCAAGGAGGGAGATACGTTAATAGAGAGCCATTATGGGCTTAACGAGAAACCTGGCTCCAGGGAAATGTCCAGGGATCCACAATGATAACCCCAACTAAGAATCTAGGCAATAGTGGAGAGTCAACCTTAAATGCCCTCCCCCCTAGAATGAGATTGATGACTACTTAAATGCCACCATAGAGCCTTCATTCAGTAGTTGATGGAAGCAGAATCAGAGATTCACAGCTAAGCACTGAGCCAAACTCCTGGAATCCAGTTGCAGAGAGGGAGGAGTGATGAGCAAAGGGGTCAAGACCATGTTGGGGAAACCCACAGAAACAGCTGACCTGAGCTAGTAGGAGCTCATGAATTTCAGACTGACAGCTGGGGAACCTGCCTAAGACCAAACTAGGTCCTCTGAATGTGGGTGTCAGTTGTGGGGCCTGGGCAGTCTATGGGCCTTTGGCAGTGGAACCAGTATTCATCCCTAGTGCATGAACTGACTTTTTGGAGCCCATTCCCTATGGAGGGATACTCCCTCAGCCTAGATACACAGGAGTGGGGTTAGTCTTGTCCCAAATGATGTGATAGATTTTGATGCTCTCCAACGGGGTTCCTCACCCTCTCTGAGAAATGGATAGGGGGTGGGATGGGGAGTTGGTGGGTGAAGTGGGAGGACAGGAGGGAGACAGAACTGGGATTGTATGTAAAATAAGATTGTTTTTAATTTTTAAAGAAAAGAAATCCAAGTGCAGCTAGAGCTCTATTTTCCCAGCAGCCTGAATCCCCTCCAGGAATCAGTAAGGGATGGTTCCCTTGCTGGATTTTAAGAAGATCACACCCTGGGAAGAATTCACTGCTGTTGGAAAAGGACATAGAAAATCCAGATGGCAGCTCCTTGTCTCCCTGGATGTGCCTCCATGTGGCCGCTCCAAGTCTATATTTAGCCTGATCTGAGTAAGAATCACACGCTGGGATAAACGCAGCCCAGAATATCTGCTGTGATTTTCTGCCAGCAGTAGTTATAAATCTCCCAGTTGGAATTTTATCCAGTTGCTACTGGATGGGCTCATTTGCCTTTTACACACCACAGCTGTAAATTTGTAGAACTGAAGTGGACAAGAGGCAGCCCTGTTTATATTGCCTCTCTGTCTATAATTGGATCTATCTCCTCCATTGGTTACATCTCCTTGAATAAGATGAATGCCTTTAAATCCCATTATTAATTATGGTCATTTATTTGAGGGTACTGACAGTGAGTGGACAAAAAACAGCTTCAGCAACACTCACCCTACTGCAGATTTGCTACTGAGAAAAATAAATGCTCGATTCCTCTCAGCTACTGAAAATGGTAGATTCACCACACAGGGGGAAAAGACCATAGTAGGTAAAGATTTTGAGCCAAGCTAGACTTTAGGAACATGGTGACCTGGCCATGGGGTGAAGCTGGGGAACTAGCTCTGTGTCCATGTATGGAGACTGAATTTGTGTGGGGGTGGAGGGGTGCAGGCACACTGTAAAAGCACAGAATTCAATGCTCACAACTCAGGACTATTCCTGGATGACCTAGGGCTGGATAAGAGAACAGCCTGTCTAGCCAGACCTGGAAAATACAGTCTTTTTAAGACTGTGTCTGTGGTGGTTAGTGTTAATTGCCTACTTGGCAGGATTTGGAGTCACCTAGGAGACATGCCTCCAGGCACACCTGTGAGTGATGCTATTGGTTAGGTAGGAATGGAGATGGAAAGATGAATCCTGAAAATGCCATTTCCTGCCTTGGACCCTGGACCTCCTAAAAAGGAGGAAGTCAGCTGAGAATCAGCATTTGTTCATTTGTTTGCTTCATCCTGGATGATGATGCAACAGAACCAGCTGCCTCAAGTTCCTGCCACATTTACCTTCCCCATCATGATGGATTGGACCCTCAAACCATGAACAGAAAGAAACCCTTCCTTCCTTAAGTGTCTTTTGAAGAGTGTTTTGTCACAGCAGCAAGAAATTAACTAAAACAGGGTCTTGATGTGTAACCCAGGCTGGCTTTGAACTCACTGTGTAGCCTGGGCTGGTCTTGAACTCTGTGTCTCCCAGCATCTGGCTCCCAAGTTCTGAGAATACAGGCATGTGACACTATGCCTGACACAAGGCACAGCCCGTTTTATCAAGTTCACAGAGTTCAAGGTTTGTGCCTATTCAAACGCATCCAGATGCTTCGTCCCAGGCACTGAAGAAGACCCTACATTTACCTATGTACTCCCACCACTTGCCCAGTTAGTCAGAGACTTTAAATCAGTGGTTCTCAACCTTCCTAATGCCACAACCCTTTATACAGTTCCTCGTGTTGTGGTGACCCCCAACCACAAAATTAGTTTCATCGCTGCTTCATAACTGTAATTTTGTTACTGTTATGAATCATAAATATCTGTGTTGTCTGTTTTAGGTGACCCTTGTGGAAATGTCGTTCAGCCCTCAAAGAGGTCTTGACCCATAGGTTGAGAACCGCAACTATAGTTCATGCACAGAAATGTGTTTAAACCATTCTCTTTTTGGAAAAACATATTATCATTGGCTTTATGGTATAGAGACCACAAGTGTGGGTCTTCAGGACAGATTCAGCCTGGTGATGCTGTCTATCTTACAAGCTATTGGTGCTCAGTCAGTAAAACTCTTGCCTTATAAGCATAAGAACCTGAGTTTGAGTCCTAGAATCCATATTTAATATAGGTGAATGGGAAGGCACACACTCAAAATCCCAGCTGATAGAACTGTGTAAAAACCAGTAGGTTCCTCAAGTTGAGATGAGGCAACTAGAGTCATAGACAGGGAAGAGCTACAAGGAGAATTCCAGAGCCCCATGGAGGGCTGTCTCCAACAGTTCAACTGAATATTTACCCCTTCTTCAGGAGAACTACAGCAAAGTCCAGCTAGAGACTTAGAGAGTGGTACCCAATGCTCATCCAGGATCAAGGCTACCTTGTGTCTTCACCAACTCATGTGGAACCTCACAAATCTTAGATTCACAGGTAGAATCCCCACATAAATCTTGCTTCTCTGTTAGGGAATAATTAACCCTAGACTAGATGTTGCTGTGGAAGCAAGGGGGAAATTTATAAAAATGTAACTTAGGGTTCAGCCCTGAGTGGGACATATACATAGAGCTGAAACCAAAAAGCTCAGGAAGCATCGTGGAAGAGGAGGCAGAAAGGATGTGCGAGCTGGGGGCTGGGGAGGAGTGTTGTGAAGTGTTGTCTTCTGGACATGGCGTGGCCATTGCACTGGTGAGCTCATCCCCCACTGTACCTCCAGCTCCAGGAGATAAGCACCATCTTCTGGTTTCCATGAGCACTGCCTGTATTGTGCACAGATATGAATGCAGGCAGAATACTCATACACATAATATAAATAAATAAATCAAATCTCTTTAAAAAGACCAGTGCACATTCTAGCATACAGCAACAATGGGACTCGATGGTGCCCATCTCCATGTTGACTAACTCCCTTCTGTTCCCTTTGATGGCTTCTTGCTGTCTCTCAGGGCCAGTACAGCTAAAGAAGGTCTCATGTGACTAGGGTAGTCCACCAAACAGTCTCCCTAATTCAGACTCAACTGTGTCATATAATACAACCCAGTCTCACAAATAATGCGTCATGTTCACAGTCCCAGGAAAGATAGCCTTCATGGTGCCTTCTAACTCTGCGCTTCACAGCAGGTCTACAGATAAGAGTGTAACACATTTTCACTTTATTTAATTTACTTCTATTTATGAGTGTATGAATGCATACCACGTATGGGAGGGGGGTTAGGGTTAGGGTTAGGGTTAGGGTTAGGCTTCTGGCCACAGAGGCCAGAAGAAGGTATCTGATTCCTGGGAGCTGGAATCACAGGTGGCTGTGAGTTGTTCAGTGTGGGTGCTGGGAACTAAACCCAAATAAAACACATTTTAAGACTCAAACCAAAAGGAGCTTGTAATGAGCATTTTTCCCATCAGCCTGGTCCTAGAGTCGCCTCAGTCCCAATTGAACATGCAGGATGCTACATTAATTATTAAGCTGTTGGCCATTTGCTATGATTTCTTAATCGCTAGCTCCGACTTAACTATTAACCCATTATTAATATATATTTTATAAGGTCTTATCTTACTGAGGACGCAGCCTCATATGTCCTCTCTTCCTGGGATCACATGGCGACTCTCTACTCTTCACTACATTTCCTAGAATCCTCCTTGACTCCTACTCCCACCTGTCTTGCTTCCCTAATGGTCAACAGTGCTTTATTTATCAACCAATCAGACAGTTATATACACAGAAGGACTTCCCCCATCAGTAAGTGCTTCTTCTTCTTCTTCTTCTTCTTCTTCTTCTTCTTCTTCTTCTTCTTCTTCTTCTTCTTCTTCTTCTTCTTCTTCCTCCTCCTCCTCCTCCTCTTCTTCTTCTTCTTCCTCTTCTTCCTCTTCCTCTTCTTCTTCTCCTTCTTCTTTTTGGAAAGCAAATCAAGTTGGAGCTTTTTATGATGTAAAGGCTGAATAAATTTAAAAACTTAGACATAAACCTGATATCATAAAAACTGAACAATCCGAGTATGTTAACAGTGACCTCCCCCTGCATGAGAGGAGAATATGCAGATCTCATGATTTTCTACAAAGGACTTGAGCATCCACCACGTTCAGAATCCAGGGACAGTCGTGGGAATCCAGGACAGCTGTACTTCAAGAGCTCACAAGTTAAATAAAATCAACCTAAGAAAATAACTGAGAACTATAGGAACATGCAAATAAGTATAAAAGTTTGGCCACAGGCATTAAATAAGGACAGGGTTAGTGATGTGAGCCTCATTTACATGGCTTTGCCCCTCCAGTTTCTGAGATGGAACACAGGACCTTTTCGGGTTGACAAGGGTTCCAGTGCCCGCTTCAATGGCTTTATCTTCTAAGATGTAAGTGTTAAAAGTGCCAAGGCTTAGAACTTGGAAGCAACCTAGATGTCCCTCACCCGAAGAGTGGATAGAGAAAATGTGGTACATCTACACAATGGAGTACTATTCAGCAGAAAAAAATAATGGAATCATGAGATTCACAGGCAAATGGATGACACTAGAAGAAACCATCCTGAGTGAGGTAACCCAGTCACAAAAAGAGAAACATGGCATGTACTCTCTCATATATGGATTTTAGACATAGATCTGGGGAGTGCCAGCCTACAATCCTATGGCCAGAGAGTCTGGGAAACAGAAACTTCATTTAGTGGCTGATCGAAGAAGAGGCAGACTCCCTTGGTTAAGTACTGAGCTGAACTCAAGAAAGCCAGTAACAGAGAGGGAGGACTGATGATCAAAGGGATTAAGACTGGGCTGGTTTAACCCCCAGAAACAGCTGACTAGACAAAGGTTAACTCTTGAATCCCAGGCATCAGCCTGGGAATCCAGCATGGGACTGATCAAGACCCCCTGAATCTGGGTGTCAGTGAGGAGGCCTAGGGAATCTATTGAGCCTTGGGCAGCAGATCAGTACCCATCCCAAGTATACACACGGACTTTGGACTCCCATAGAACAATGTGAGGTGCACTCTCACCCTGAACTCTTGGGGAAGGGTCTAGGCCCTGCCCTATATGAAATGACAGACTATGGACACCCCCATGGAGGGCCTCACCCTCCCTGGGGGAATGAGGGGATAACGGGGGGGGTGGGGGGAGGGCATGGGAGCAGGGGAGGGAATGGGAGAGGGACCTGAAACTGACTTGTGAAGCAACCTCGTTTCTTATCTAAATTTAAACTGGAAAATAAAATAAAAATAAATAAAAAGTGCCAAGGCTTAGTGACAGAAAGAATGCCCTTGGAAGGCCACTCTGCATGTACATTCTGATGCCAGTGAGATTTCAAATGAGAACAATATGTCTGACAATTAGAGTCCAACCATTCATGCTGCAAGCTTGAAAATAGCCTTAGAGCTAGGGTATGGCTCATGGTAGAGCACTTGCCAGACATGAATGAAGCATGAGGTCGAGTTAGTCCCTAGAACCACAGAAAGGGATGGGTACTGGGGATGAAGAAGGAGAAAAGAAGGAAGAGAGGGGAAGAAATAATTGAGTCTTAAAATCTTTACATTGAGACTAGATTTTTACATTCAGTCCTTGAAAGACCCTGCTGTTCTTCCAGAGAACCTGAGCTCAGTTCCCCGCACCCATGCCAGGTGATTCTCAACTGCCTGTAACTCCAACTGAGGTGGGGAGGTGCGTATGTGTAAAGGGAGTCAGCCTTTACACACACACACACACACACACACACACACACACACAGCATACAATCACAGTACTCATACATGCACATATAAATAGCAAAAATAAATATTTTTAAAAATCTTCTGGGGCTAGAGAAATGATTCATAGGCAAAACACTGAGTGTGCAAGCCTGAGGACCTGAGTTCAGGTCCCCAGCAACCACAGAAAATCTGTAACTCTAGCACTGAGAGGAGAAGACAGGCAGATCCCTGGGGCTGGCAAGCCAGTCAGGCCAAAATACTAACTCTGGGTCCAGTGAGAGACCCTGTCTCAAAAAATAATGTAGAGAAGTGACCAGATGGAATACCTCAGCAAATATTTGTGCTCGACACAGGACCTGGAGATCCGAGTCCCATCCCAGGAGCTCATACAGAGAAGGAGAGAACCAATTTCTCTGAGTTGTCTTATGCCTTCTTCATGGGTGCTGTGGCTTGTGTATACATACACCCACAACACACACACACACACACACAATGAATAAATCCTGGGCATGGTGACACTCACCTTTAATCCCAGAAGAGGCAGAAGCAGGTGGATATCTGTGAATTTGAGGTTGGCCTGATTACATAGTGAGTTCCATGACAGATGGGCTATGTTGAGACAGACCCTGCCTCAAAAACAGATTGATAGACAAGTAGATTTACAAAAATAGAGAAGTGATTAAGATAAACACTCAACCTGGACCTCTGACCTCAACAAAAGCATGCATATATATATGCCACAAACGTATGTATATTAATTTTATATACTTTATTAACATAAAATTAATATTAATTTTTAAAATTTCTAAATTTTCAGGCCTACAAATTCCACTTCTGGGAATAGACACAAAGGAAATTAAGAGACAAAGATAAAATATGTATCAACATGCATGCTACAAGATTTTGCATCTGATGTTCAAACAATGGGAACTGCTTAACCCTCTGACAGTAAGCCGAGGCTCTAGCCGTAGAGTACTATGTAGCCGTTAAAAGAATTTGGGGAGACCTGACAGCTGATAGCCGTAGAGTACTATGTAGTCGTTAAAAGAATTTGGGGAGTCCTGTCAGCTGAAAGAACTGAAAGTATGTGCCAGAGGAGACTGGGCAGCTGTGGGAACTCGGGGCCTAATTGTATTTCTGCAATTTTTTTCTCCTGGGGGATTCTTTCCTTAACTTGGAGTGATGGGCCCCCTGCTGGTAGACTGTTCTCCAAAAACCCTCAGAACTTCGTGACATGTGAAGAAGGCAGTCTCCTCTTAGGGAACAAACTCTTGGGTTGGCGGAGTCATATCCTTCTACCTAATTCCACCAACCCAAGAGAGAGAATGGGGGTTACTTGTTTGACAGTCTGGGGGTGCTGTTTTGAGTAAGAGAATAGGAGAGGGCTGAAGGCTATGGCTTCATTGGTGCTCACCCAGCTTGCGCACAGATAGCCCTGGGTTCCTTCCCAGCCTCTGCCTCATTTACACTGACACTAGAGAAATGGTTCAGACTTTGGGGGACTGTGTGGGGTGCACTGCATTTTTTAAAAAACCCTCTTAATCTATTTTCTTGGTTTACTCACTGAGTAGCACCCAGTCTCCTTGTGGTGGCACGCGGCCTTCCTCCGTAGGTTGGGGACAGTCCCAACAGAGTGAGGAATTCCTTTCTCAACTGAACGCTAGACGCCTTGAGTTTGAACATCTAGGGACAGTGCTTTGGCTTATCTATCTTTCCTATGACAAGTGACAAACATTCACAGTTAGGACTCCTACTGCTGCCCCTGACCTCTCAAGACTGAAATTCTGCTACAAAGAGAAGAACACCCAAACCAGTCGGCCTGTCACCATTGACCACTTGGCTAAGACGCAGTCTTGTTTTATTTTATTAATTGTTATTTTATTTTCTTGTGGGTGGGTGTGCACATGTGTGCACTGGTATGCATGTGTCATGGTATACATATGGAAATGAGCATCCCAGGAGAGCTGGTGGGAGGACTCTCCTTTCTTACTCTCTGGGTGGTTGGAGGATGGCCACCAGGTGTGGACAAAGATTGTAACCTTAGGGAGCTGGTCTCTTCTGGTGACTTTTGGCACCAGAGCCTGTGGCATCCCAGACTGGAAGAGCACAGGCAGGAAGAAAAGGGCATCCTGAGGAGACCCCCCTCAGCTGTTCTTCTCCTCGGCTCCCCACCCCCACTGGTCTGCCAGCACTTCTTGGTATCTGCTCTGGGGTCGCTGTGGTGCAATAAGGGACCAGAAGTAAGCAAAAGAAATTTAGAAAATGAAATCTTGGGAACAAGGAAGGCTGAGAAAGTTTGTACCTTCCAACTTCCTCCAGCACCTGGAATCCAGTTATAAATGTGACTCTGGTGACAGGCGGTGGTGGCACACAGCTTTAATCCCAGCATTTGGGAGGCAGAGGCAGAAGGATCTCTGTGAGCTTGGGACTAGCCTGCTCTACACAGCAAGTCCCAGGCCAGTTAGCCAGTCAGAGCTGCTCCTTTCTCCTCTCTCCTCTCAGCTCTCTCTTTGTGTGTCTCTCTCTCTGTCTCTCTCTGTCTCTCTGTCTCTCTGTCTCTCTCTCTCTCTCTCTCTCACACACACACACACACACACACACACACACACACACACACACACACTGTGGTCCTGGTCATGGCAGCTGTGGTTCCTGTAGAACGCTCCCTCCCCCTTCCCAGTAGAGAGTGTCTGGGCACCTCCCTGAGTGACTCCTCTTCTGGTGGGCACTGTGGAGGTGGCTTCTGTGTACGTGTGTGTGTGTGTGTGTGTGTGTGTGTGTATGTGTGTGTGTGTGTGTGTCTGTCTGTCTGTCTGTCTGTGTCTGTCTGTCTGTCTGTCTGTCTGTGGAGCCAGAGAATAAACTGGGTGTCATTTCTCAGGTACTGTCTACTTTCTCCTTTTGAGTCAGAGATTCTAAGTGGCCTGGAATTCACCAAACAGTTCCAAGTGTCTGGACAGCAAGGTCAGGGATCTTCCAGTCTTTACCTCCCCCAGTATGTGCCCCCAAGCCCAGATTTTTATGTGAGTTCTAAGGGTCAACCTGAGTCCTTATACTTGGGTGGCACACATTTTACTGACTGAGCATCTTCCAAGCCACTAAGCATCATGACAAAGGCAAATACGATTTCTATGATGTGGTGCCCAGAGCCACCCAGGCAAGCCTGTAACAGATACAGAATGACTGCTCTGGCACACCAGGCCCTGACTCCCTGTCAAGTGACCTGGTGAGTGGCTTGTAGGGGGGGAATGTACCTACAACTGTCTTGGACTCTTAAACTTTGTACCTGGGGATCAACAAAGATGTTAATTCCCTTGAATCCCTGTGAATATTTTAATCCCTAGAAAATTCTGAGGAAAAATTCTTTCAACTTGGGGTCATAGTTCAGCAACACATTTATGCTATGTAAAAACAATAAAGACATTTTCTCACCTCTACTGCACCTTCTCTAAGTAGCTGCTGGAGATGATCTTGGGCAGAATTAAGAAAATAAGGAGTGAAGAAACAATGAATCTAAACTGAGACAGTTAAGAGGAAGCACCAGTGAGGAAAACAAAGATGCCATAGACCTAGAGGCCAAACAGTCCAGTTTTGATGGGTTTATAGAAGCTTCCAGAAGTGAAGGTATCTGGAGAAAGAAAAAACTAAAAAAGCAAATGATCAAAATCAAACATTTTTAGACAATATAACAAAATGTAGCTAGAAAATTGTACAAGTGGAAACAGCAAGGCTATTAGAAACTCCATGAAAAACAAAAGTTCTAAAAGGCAGAAATGTCCATATTATATATGCATTTATCCCAGAGGGCCTCAGTGAACAGTGTTCATATCACTGCCCTAATCATGTAGAGAGTATTGATTTAACTGTATCATAAATTATCATCAAAAGTACAAAAATATGAGATTTTTAAAAATCTATTATTATGGAGCTCTAGCCTACAGTGTCCAGCACTGGTCAAAAAGTAGCAACATAAGCCCATTGGCTAGAAGCCTGGAAATGACTCACAAAAGAAACAGCCAAAGGGGAGTTTAAAAGTGACCCTGTCTGGCGTGGGAGAGATGGCTCAGCATTAAGAGCACAGGCTCTTGCAGAGGACTGGAGTCCAGATCCCAACATCTACATCTGGCGGCTCATAACCACCTGTAATTCTAG